>NC_071397.1:88391276-89002828 GCF_022682495.2 Desmodus rotundus | reverse complement strand
TGGCTAAAGGGAAGTCATGCACACACTGGACTCAGTTTGCTCAGTATTTCTCCAGAGGGCAGAACTCTGGACACCACTGGAGTCTGGAATTCCATCAGACTACCGCCCTGCTCTGTGCCTTGCTGGTCCGACCCCTCAGTGTCTGGGCCCTCGGATGCCTCCATCCTGAATTTGTGCCTTATTGGTTCTGTCCTCTCACCAGTCTTGTGAATTACTAACGATGTCATTTTGGACTTGCTCTCCCAGTGTCCAGGACAACCTGCTTTCTTTCACTGCAGAACTGCAGTTGATGGGCATTATAACTCCTGGCCCCGCTGCCCTACCCACTAAAGGGGCAGCTTCTCACCTGACCCCTGCCTGACCCAGGAAGAGAAACAAGAGCAATGGGAATAGAACCTCTAATGGGGTGAGACCGTATTTTAAGTGACTTCTAAATATACTTCCAACTTTATGATTCTATGACTATTTTCCTTTTCAGCCTTTGTTATCCTTTCCTGTTTCATTTTGTTTCCCTTGCTTATTAATTTATAAATATTGCTTCTCAAGCTACCCTGAGAAAATTAAGCTGGTGTTTTGTTTAATGGTGTTATTGCTTCAATTTCCTAACAAGGCTCCATGTCCTCCCTGACCTTGGTGACTGATCTTGCCTTTCATTTTGCCTGAAAGTATGTACTTCTGCAGAGAAGGAACGCCCCAGCCTAAGCTTTCCCCAAGAGTGACTGATTTGTCTTCATCTTAACCAGAGCTCCTCTGTAGCAATCGTCTCACCTGGAGTTTACCCGCAGAGGGCGCTGTTCCCCTCACCTACTCCTGCCTTACCAAACCTCTGGCTGGGCTCAGTGGGTACTGAATATTGCTACCCTCTTCTGCAGGCACTCAGACCGGCTGCCCAGTGGGACAGCTCTCTCTGATGTCAGAAGGAAAGCTTGTTTTTCATGAAGGAAACATGTGTTCTTCCAGTTGGCAGAGTTAGGACTAGTGGAAATTTAGAGCCCTGGACCCTCTAAATATCTTGAAATAAATCTTCAGAGAGGTGGTTAGGAACAACTAGATGGGGTTACATACTCATTAACTTTCTCAACAAGCATTTACTGAGTAACTGTTTTGTCTTGAAGGTTCAGAAATTAGAAAGAAAGCTGGATGCTGAGCTAACAGGAGCTTACAGTCTATTGAGAGAGAGAGACACATAAAGTGTAACGTTGTCAGGGATGAGAATAAAGTCTGTGAGAACACATAAGGGGTGCAGTCATAACAGATAGTAACTCCTGTATACCACCCTGGGATCTGGAGAGAAAGATCAGTTCACAGGCTCTGTAGTGGCTTAGGGTGGGGGCAAATCCCTGCTGGGCCACTTACTAGCCGGAAGACTTTGGGCGAGTTATATCAGTCCTCTAAAATTGCCATGTGGCAGTAGTACTGGGAAGATTAAATGAGAATTAATGCAAAGAACTATCAAAATGTCTGGCACAAAGTAGTAATAAAATCTTGTTTCCTTTCTCTTTGGTTTCCTCTCAGGGTGTTCTCTGTAGAAATTACTGGGGCAGTTACTCATATACTATTTGTGGTATCTGGATCCCAAATCCAGCCTCTCCAAATACCTTCCTTATGATCAAAACTTCTGGGCTCTTCAAGGGGAGGCCTTCGTGACCTACGATGATATAGAGTGTATCTTTGGACTACACACCTGAAACACTTCCATTTTTCTTCTTCTTTCCCTCCTCCTCCTCTCTTCCTCCTTCTCCTTCTCCTTCTTTTTCTCCTTCTCCTTCATCTTCTCCATCTTCTGGTTCCTTATTTGCTCTCGTATGCCCTTTCCTCCTGAAACACCAAGCTCCCGTTTCGTGATCTTTGATGCTGTTTTCTGGGCACCGTTCTGAAGAAATGCTCGTTGGCGCAGCCCTGATTCTGGTAATTCTTCCTGCATAGAGCTCGCTCCATCTAAACACATCATGATCTCATGAATGTGGTCCATGTACCACCACGGGCTCCCTTTGAATGATACTTGCTTGATGTCTTACTGTGCAGGCATTTTATGGCTGCGGATGTGAGTGACAGAAGCCCCCTTGTTTTGAGGGCCAGAGAAGTCTCCATTAAATTGTAGAGGAATAGAACTTGGGGTGAGCAAGAGGACAACAGAGTATGACACCAGCCCCCCTAGAGTGTGAGCCAAGGAGAGAAAAGCCTTGTAGGGCACAAATGAAACAAAGATGGGGGCCTCTAGATGCTTCTGACTCTAGAGTTCCGCTGAAGAATCGGGAATTTGTCATGCCTCACCCATTCTGTCAGAAAGCCCAAAGAAATGTCTGCCGTGGTGTTGGAAATTTAGAGTTTGGATTTCCTTTTTAATTATTAGAACTTGAGTTACCACCTTACTCATAATCAAACTGTACTGTACTTTGTCACCCACCCTGTCTGTAAATTTCGTGTGAGTCTTTCCACCTTTCACCTAGAAGACAGGTTCTGAGCCAAATCAAACCACTGGAATTCTTTCTTATACCAGTCTATCACTGTAACTTTTACAGGCTACAGAGGAGGAACATACACATTTCATAAATAGAAAATATTTATTTTACAGCATTGTCAAGATTATTTGACAAAAGGCAGTAACAAGCCAAACAAAAACACGTTTCCGCGAAGCTAGACAACTTGCACAGGCACATACATTAAGGGGAAGAGATCCTGCCCTTTTGGTGTCAGGTCTGTATGTGTACATTTCTACTTTTGAACATTTATGATAGAAGACCTAATATTCTATTGTATCCAGGAAAACTTTCAATCACGATTCAGAGCAGTAATCTGATCACTGTTGAGCGTGCTCACCAAGTGTCTGGCCAACCTCGGAACAAAGTGACAATTCATATTATTTGAAGAGTAGAAGCAGTACTTAAAAAAACCGAATGCGCAAGTCCTATAATCCTAAGGACACATGTTAGTGGCATTAAGATAAAATGCCATGTTTCACTAATATTAGATAGAATGCTTTCCCTTGCTAGTGGGCCGGCCAGTAGACCACCTAGTAACCATAGGAACCATCATTTTCCTCATTCTGCTTCGTTACATTGAAAATCTGGAGCTGAAATCCATGTTTCTATCATGAAGTCTTTCTACCAAAGGTGTTATAAAATAATTTTTTAAAAGAAAGGCAGTCCGTTCTTGAAGTGGAGCTGACTAGACTTGGCAGTAGAATATGGGGAAGACGGGAGAAGCGTGAGCCTCGAACACTGCACTTGAGGTTCAATTCTGAATGAGTGATGCTGTGTGTATTTAACAATTCTCACATGAGTCTGGGCTCAGAATCGGCAGCTTCAACAGGAAGAAAGCATATTAAAATATGACTGCACGTCAGGCATAAACAGAGATATGTAAGGGAGAAAGATTCATTCTACAAATTACAGAAATCAAAACAGCAAGATTAAGCTCTTTATTTGGGGCAAGAAAGGGAAGGCAGAAATGAAACAATTGGATTGTACATGCATGGATATTACACGCAGCAAATAACAAAAATGTAAAGAAAAGTTATGACAATAGGGATATAAGAATAAGAATACATTGAAATAAAAATGAAAAGAAAGCAAAAAGTGATGAATAAATAATTTAAAAATTATGATGAGTCTTAGAAGTTATTATATGCTTTCAGCACAGAAAGCTCAAGTAGCTATGGAAAATCTTTTTAAAAAACTCTAAAATATCCTGAAATAATCTAAATACTGTCATTTCAATCGTATGTTTTAATAATGACATGTGCAGGTTTATAAAACATACCTTTTTATTGTTACCCCTAGTTCTTGTAAACTTTCAATAATAACAAATTTTCAAACCACTAATAATGTAATTTTCAAACCATTAATAATGTATTTCCACATCATAAAATATCTGAAAAATAAGTTTCCTCTTAGAAGAGGAAGGACTGTCTGAGTAGCATATGAAAAACATTGGACCACAGCACTCAAACCATCAAAGAGTTCCCATAGATATTGGCGACGATGGTATATAAAACATCATTGGAACATAAAAATATCTATGTTGTATCTGAAAGACACTCTTCTAGTTGCAGGTAGATGGGCATTACATTGCACGAATTTTATTATCACATGTATACGAAGACACGAGAACACATTCACTTTATAGTTACAGGGACTTCCGTGACGATATGAAAGAATTCTTTGTCATTAAACATTTAATTCGCCAGTATTAGTTGTTATGAGTACACCATTAAATTCAAAGATGGATTTGTTTCTTTAGTACATAGGAGAAACATTGGCACCAAATACACATACTGCATCTTCAAAGTTCAACTGGTAAGTATTATTTGCTACAGTAAATGGAAGGTAACAATTTTGCCACATGGTTTGTTCTCTGTAACTGAAGGGCAAAGGAGAGCCCCTTGGCACAAACACAAGTTAATCCACAAAAGATCTTCAGCCACTTTAAAACAATCTCTCGTTCTGGTCTTTCCCCCAAATCATCAATATGCGAGTATCAAGTATGGGAAGGGGATTGTGTTGGTTTTGTTCAAAGCCCCATGCTTATGTACTTTTTGTCCTGCTTCTCATTGCATCCTTTTCTAGCGCTCTGGATGTAGCACTTTCTGGTGATAATTTTGCGCATATTTCTGTTTTCCTAAATAGAGGGAAATCACGGAGCAGCAGGGCGGCCGTGCACCCTTCTCAAAGTGCGACAGCAGGGTGGCAGGGCGCCAGGTGCAGTGGGAGACAAGAGACGCCCCTTTCTGGGCCAGTCCCGGAGTCTCCAGAAGACCAGGAGTCTGTGGTCCCACCATGGGCTGTCTGGGAGGTTCCCTGCGTGCCCCTCCTTCGCCCCCCTGCTCTGCCTGCCTCCACCAGGCTCACCGGCAGTACCAGAAACACCACGAGGTGAACTCCTGATTACACTGGACCGTCCTCAAGTGCTGCCCTCTTCCGAACGGGCCAAGTGTATGTGGGCATGCGTGGCTATGCACAGTTGTCCCAACCAGGGAGATGGTTTTTGTCGATTTTATTTTATTGACTTACTTTTGTGATAAAAGTTACATACTACATGGGATTGTGCTTTGTCAGAATTCCCTTTCTTCCCAGAAAAGGCTTTGAATAGTTCAATAACCCGAATCCTCGCCTGGATCACTTTTGGACAGTTCGCTCCGGTCTCCCTTTCGGCGGCGGCAGCAGCCCTCTGTCTCCCCTTCTGACCGCGCCCCCCACTCGCAGGCTTCCCCCAGCTTCCCGCACCTCCCGGGAGGCGCCGGTGCTCGCCCACTTCTTCTGTGTCTCCGTGTGGACACCTGCTCCCCTACAGGGTGGAAGAGCTTTGCTTGTAGTCCCTCAGAATGACCGAGGCGTAGGTCACGTTGGGAGGGGTACACAGCACCGACTCGGACACGGGGGAGCTGGGCACCGAGCTGCCCGAGGCCACGGAGTCGCGGAAAGGCGACGGAGGCGTCAGGGCGGGCGAATCCTCCGGGGTGGGTTTGCTGGCCGCCGCCGGGGGGTCCTCCTCCTCCTCTTCCAGCTCGTCTTCCTCCGTGTTCCCCTCCCGCTCGTACAGGTACTCCTGCAGGAGCTTAAACCTCTCGCTGTCGTCCTCGTCGTCGTCCTCGTCCTCCCCTGCGGGGGAGGCGGGCTCCTCCCCGAAGGTGCTCAACTGCAGCGGGAGCATTTGCAGGTGCTGCGGGGGCGCTGGGGGCGGGTACAGGGACCGCACCCCGTTCCCGGGCCCCCCGGGGATGGCGAGCACAGCGTTGAAATCCGGGATCCCGGTGCTGAAATTGTTGACCACTCCCTGGAGCTGGTCCATGAAGGATTTCTGCGGCTGCTGTGGCTGCTGCTGCGGCGGCAGCTGCTGTGGCTGCGGTGGCTGCGGCGGCTGCGGCGGCTGCTGGAGGGAAGGGGGCAAGCCCTTGGGGATGGCCGGGTCGGCCAGAAACAGGGGGGTCTCCTCTGCTGTCAGGTGGGGCAGCAGAGGCGGGGTGCTCGCCGTTGGCACGTGTTGGTGCACCAGCATAGAAGGACTGCCGGGAGGGCTGAAGCCAACCGGCTGGGCGTCCTCCTCCTCCACGTTGTAAAGGGTCTTGGTGCTGGTATCTGAAAAGGTCAGGCTCTTGCCAGAGCCTTGGTGGCTTTTAGTGAGGGGCTTGATGACGGCTGTTTGGTTGCAGGCCGTCTCGTTGGTCTTCACGTGCACAGAGAGGCGGTGCCACATGTGCTGTCCCTTGGGCACCTGTCTTCCACCTGGTTCAGACCATGACACAGACTTGCCGTTCGAGCTATGAATAAAACAGAGACAGATTTACTTGCAGATACATCGTGCGCACGGGAGAGAATACAGATACACAATCATTTTTGCAAGCTCAGCACGATGCAATGCGACTTGCTCCTCCACTGGCTTCCACACCCCCAAACTCCCCTTATGGCAGATTCAATGTTAAAAGTTGCAATGGCCACAGTTCGCTTCTGAAACTGCAGTTAGTGCGTCCCTCCGGCCCAAGACGGGGCAGGAAATTTTGACCCTGAGAAAAATTGTAGGGGAGAATGGCAGCCTGTTGTAGAAGCAGCTTTTTTTTTCTCTTTTGGGTGTAAGTTTGCACACAGTTGTTACCCAATCTCTCTCACACACAAACATACACATACGCCCTGTAAGGCGGTGATAGAATTATGGCTCAATGCAAGACTTTGAAAGATTCCCAAACTGATGGAAGAAACAAATGAATAAAAGCTTAGTTACACGTGAATAACAGAACACAGAGACCACAGATCTTGCCTCCCTTCCTTCTTAGTTCCTCCTGGAACAAATTAAAACCCACAGGTAAAGCTACTCTCGTGGTCCTGCGGGCTATAACATACATCCCCCCAAGTGGCCCACGCTGACATGCAGGGACTTCCTGTTACCAGAGCGGCACGCTCACACGCCTGGCACCTGGACAGAAGAGATGACAAAAAAGCAGATGACAGAAACCCCCAGGCTCCATTTAAGTGTTTCATAACTTTTGATTTTCTTTTTATTTCCAAACGTTGCTCCTGGCACATGTAAGGGATCACCACTCACATAAGGCCCAGATTCACAGCGGCTGGTGTGAGATTCTCACACTGGGGACTTGTAACCAGGTGTGTTGGAAAAGAGATGGAACTGAGACGCCCGGGAAAATACAGACACCCAGATGCTGCTTTAGTCCTCTGGCATAGTTTGATACAAATGAGATAAAATTAAGATTCAGACAAAGCAGAACCTACAGTAACAAAGACCCCTCCCTGACCTTTTTCTCCCTGAAACTTGCTGAAGGAAAATCCTGGGGCAACAGCAGCCCCCAGCCTTGTAGACTCCCCTCTTCTTGGGACCCTCAGAAAGCCAACTGAAGAGAAGAAGGGGAACCAGTGAGATTTGCTGTGTGTGCCCACTGCAAGTTCTGTTCTTCATGTTGTAATAGCTCTGGGTTTACTTTTGGATGCTTAGCTTATTCTCTGCATAACTGTTTGGCGGATGGTGGTAACTTACCATAGCATACTATTAATACCAACAGTCTTAATACTTAAATCAGGAAATATTGTCTCTTCTGGTTTTTAGGAGTATTTTTTCTATATTCAAGGAAACAAGAAAGTAGCACAATAATAACACATTTGAGACATTAAAAGGAATAGGTAAAATGAATATTTTAGGTGGATGTGTAAAACATAGGTTATTCCATATTACAGTCTTTTGTTTGAAAAAAGTAAGAAATGATCAGTAGTTACTATAATGGCTTATTTAATCATTTTGAAAATAGAGGAATGAATATTTAAAAAATATATGTGAATGTCACATTTATGATGAAGGTAGCATTTCTACATTTTTATATTTTATTATTTTAAAAAGTGAAGTGAGCCACATAAGCACACATTCTTACAAAAAAATCTGATATCTACTGTAGAAATTCTGGATATAAAGATTCTAAAATAGATGTAATAGCTAAAATTTTGATCTCATTATTCAGGGAAAGGGTAGTTTCTCCATATATGTGAGTATTATGCTGTATTTTTCATTGTCTAAGAAAAAAAATCTTATCTCCAAACTATGATATAAAAATCAATATTTCCCTCAAATATATGTTTCATATATTCCCTGAGGATGTCTAAGTGCTTGTAAATGCAAAATGACTGACTCATCCATTCCCATGTCTTGTTAGAACAGCTGAGTGTCTTCTGAGCTGAGCAAACTGGAGAACGGGGGGGGGGGTTCTTGGCAAGAACAGGCAGCCAACCAGCCAGCCAAAGACAAGGCCAGAGTCCCCAGTCCATCCTCTGAATCGGAACCTCTAGGTAAGTTCGCCTCCCACTTTCCTGCTTCTCAATCCTCACCACCCTCCCTCCACGCACGCTGTTCCTCTCTGTATACAGAGAGTGTGCATCTTCTGGAAAGTACAAAACTTCATATTCGCCTCTTGTCTTGCTTAAATATGCTTTATTTCACGTTTCATCCAAACTCGATGAGTTGCATTTTTTCCAACTGCAATAGAAGCACTTTTTTCCTTCCCCAAATGCTTGCCTCTCAGTGCTCACCTGGAAATTCTGTAAACTAAGAAGGAGCGTTGTGTCTTCATTTAGTAATGTGTGTGTGTTATAGAAGACAAAAACACTAACTTGAAAAGATACACACACCGCTACGCTCATAGCAGAATTGCTAGCAGTAGCCCAGATAGGAAAGCAACCTAGGTGTCTATCCGTAGGTGAATAGATAGAGAAGAGGTGGAATATACACAATGAGATACTATTCAGCAATGAAGAAGTATGAAATCTTGCCATTTGTGACAACATGAATGAACCTAGAGGGGTTTCACTAAGAGAAATGAGTGAAATGCTCAGAAAAAGCTAAGTATTGTATGATTTCACTTATATCGTGGAATCTAAAACAAACACACACAAACAAAATAGAAACAGACGCATAGGTATAGAAAACAAGCTGGTAGTTGCCAAAGGGGGGGGGGGGCAGGAGGATGGGAATAAAAAACTTGCAAAAAGATATAAAGGCTTTGAGGAAAATAAATAGATTAAAAAGCAAACAAACACAAAGAAGGCCCTTAAGAGCAAGGCTGCAACTCCGACCTGCAGGCTCACCAACCTTGACAAAACATTGCCCCGGCCTCCACATGTGCCAACAAAAACGCGTCCTTGTGTGCCTGGGACTACTCACTCACACGGGTTGTTTTCCTCGTTGCTCGAGCAGAGAAGCCAAAGAACATATATGCATAGCCCATGGACACAATGGGGTGAAGGCAGGGTTGGGGGAGCCTAGTGGAGGGATGGGGGATCTGGAGGAGGAAAATGGGGGACATCTGTATTAGTGTCAACAATACAAAATAAATAAATAAAAATCTTATAAAGAACATATCTGTGGATCAAAAAAAAAAGTATTGTTTTTAGCCTGAATCAATAATTTGTTTTCGTAGATTAGGCACTGTTATTTTTAAATGCATGCAAAGACTCTTATGACAATATGTACTGTTAGATACAAGCGTACCTAAATTCTGAGGAGCTTTTTTTTGTATTCTGCATTCATGTAGGGACATTAATAAAGGTACAATTCCTATCAAAAGTTGGGGTGAAGGGTTAATAATCATTTTGGTGTGTAAAGCAATTATCTTAATTTGAAAAGGTTGGAAAGCCATTGCTGTGATATCAAGGGGAGGAAAATGTATAAAATGCGGGGCAGGAATAAGGAATAAATGCAGTATAAAAATAAAATGTTACCATAAATAAGACTTTGATTTGAATTCCAGATCACTTCAATACCTTGCGTTTCAGTCACCAACTTCGTCCTTCTACTATTAGACTTCACTCAGCTTCTTGATCGTAGGAAAAGCAACCCTGGCCCAGAAGCACCATGTTTGACACAAAGCATCCCATCCTTCTTGTTCTAACTTCAAAGGACAAATACCTGCCTAAACTACTCTCATATCTGAATACTGACCGCAGCAGCATTTGGCGTTAACTGCCTCGGGTGGCTTCATATTTTTATTGATACTCAAGTTAGCAGAGGAAACCCCAGTTAAGCCTGAGAGGAAGGAGGGGACTTATTCACTGGTGTGTGCAGTTTCAGCTGCAGCAGGCTTGGGGCCTTACTTTGGTTTCCCTTTCATTAGATAAGTATTACAATCCCCCCAAACAGAAAACACAATATTTACAGCGCTGTAGAGAATAGTTGGAAGTGGGTGGTGTAAACAGATTAGTGTATCTCTGGCGTTCAGAGTGATACTGTTTCGTTTGTTTCAGTAAGTACTAGTTACATCTGCTGGGTACTGCTGCTCTCTGCTCCAGAAAGGTCTAAAACAGGAATAACAGTGGGTGGGTGTTTGCGATCAGGAGGAAAGCATCCTGAACAAGCTGCCTGAGGGGGAAGCTCACGCAACACCTGTCTCCCTTATGGCCGATTCAAGTCTTTGCTGCTAGGCTTAATAGCTTCCCGATAGACAGAAGGATGGCATCCAGAGAGCCCACAGACAAGGGAAGGCATTCCCCTAAGGAGGGAAGACACTAACCAAGGAGGGTAGCATTTGTTTCCTCTGGAAATGAAGACGGAAATAGAAAATGTTATTGAGTCACAGAGTGGAGAGGATGGGTCGCCACATTAGGAAAACAAACCAAAGCCACAGGCTGCAGGTCTGCTGTAGCCTTGCAGCTGTGGCGGGGAACAGGAGGCCTTTGGAGGAAGGGGTGGCGCTGCCTCAGCGGAGACCCTCCCTCCCATGATCTCCCCTCCACCTGTTCAGCCCGCTGGTACCAAAGTGCTGTGTGAGCGGTGCTGCCTAAAGAATCTCAGCTACAGACAACTGTTTTCCCAGGCAACCTCAGGTTCATCTTCAGGGCAAACAACTCCCATGGATTCCAGTTCCACGGGGTGAAGGCTTTCCAGAAAAACCTGCAGACTCAGTATGTATTCTCTGGGAGCCCATCTGAAGGTAATTAAAATTTCTCACCTTTTGACTCACCAGTAGTTGGAAGGCAGAGAATCTCTGAATGTATTATTGAAGACAAATGCTTTTTGACTACATGGGAACTTGGAGTTTCTGCAATATTAAATCTTAAACAGCATTGTGAATTTTATCCCTCTCCTCTTTGATTCTAACCTCACTATACACTGGCCAGAGAGCTACTTGGCTTGCTGAAATTTACCATATTACAGTCTAAATGTACAGTTCTCCTTTAAGAATTTTTAGATCAATCACACTCAATATCCTAAAGATTTAGGATACAGGATAAAAGACAACCCAAAGGAAATCGGTTTGCCTTTATTAAGCCTGTACTTTCTTTAATGCATTAATAAAGAAAAAGACACCCACAAGTGAAATTACCTCATCGAAGGCAACAAAGTAGGGGAGGGCCCCTAAACTTTGGTCCTAGGGTCCTCTGTCTTAAGAAAACTGACGAACTAATTTTGAATAAAGAGCAGGATTCAGATGGTTACTAAACTTTTCCTAAGCTCATTTTAAACACCCCTTGGCTCAACATAATCATGACTACTGGCCGATGGAGGAAATTCTCAGGCCAGGGTTAGTTGAAGACATCAGATTGGTACAGGAGCGCTGTTTTGCCGGTGGTACGCCAAGTGTAATCTTAGTCCACCGGGAAGTCTGGACGAGCCTAGATGAAGGAACGTCAGGTCAAGTGTGATCATTGCTTCTGTGGTCCACGCTACCAAACCTGTAATTTAAATAGCAAGCCATCTGATGCTCGTCAGCTCTACCTGGAGCCAGCACAGTTTGCGCTGGGACTATAGGGCAGTTACATTGCTCTGCTGAGATTATTCCTTAGAGGCAGGACAGCTCTAGGCAGACTGTAATGGTCCAGTAGGCAGCTTTATTTCCATCCCTAGTCCCTTTGCCTCCCTTGTTTACAGAAGCTGCAGCAACTAAAGGTCACAGAGAGAGCATATTTTTCTTTTTTAGAAAATTTTTCTTTGCAGGAACCACCAAGGCTAAAAATAGCCAGTCTTAGCCTACGGTGCACAGCTTCAAAGCTATCAGGATCCTCCTTATGCTATATCGTCTCCAGAAAGAAAGCTTGAATAGATCCTGATTTGAAAGTTCTTAGCAACCAATCTGTTAGCTTTGCCGATTGTTGCATTCTCATTTGTCACCTACCAAGGATGTATCCACGTTCAGCCTTTGCTGTTAGGCACTCACCTTTATGTCATGAAATGTTAGGTGACTCTCCTCTCTCTCTGGCCCTGCTGTCACGACAGGACAAGCACATCTACTCTTCCCATCAATCCCTTTTGACAGGCAGCCAGCAGTTGTCATAATCAGAACCTCCTTGCCGTGTCCTTGGCCAGACTCAACCCCTGGTACAAGAAACACTCAATGCCTTTGACTGGGAAGAATGACAGGGAATGAATCCAAGCTGACTGCAGTGGCTTTGAACCACAAATGCAGGAGCCTCCAAACCACCACCTGCAACATACCGACGTGGCTGCCATATTTTTCCCTCTAACAGTCAGTATAATTTGGTTGAGACCACACTCTTTCTACTTGGGCTTATTAAGGGACTAGCAGAACACAGACTTCCCAATGCACTCCACTGAGCGAAAAGAAGAGACACAGGGGCCCCATTCACCAGCCTCCAAGGCCAGGCTCGGTAGCGATCATTTGAATAAATTGGGCCCTTCTCCTCTGCAGAGCAATGCGAGCCACAGACAGCTCATCAAGGGGCTCCCTCCTGCTGCAGGAATGTGTACCTTTGACTCTCCCAGGAGTTTGAAGGGCTGTAAAGGAACAGCTGAAAATGACCACAGACTCCGTGCACGATGGATTGAGTATGGTCTATGTTCTTTTGTTAACTTAAAGAGACACTGTCAAGGTCTAAAAGTCAAAAAATTGGACCAAACATGCACCGTTTTTATCAGATAGGGAAGATCTGATAAAAGCACTCAAAATTCTAGGAAAACAACTACTTTGCTTTTTGTAAAACTCCCTTTCTGTGGGGCTCACAAAACGTTTGTTTTGTGCTCCCCAGGGCATGGCAGACACCTCAGGCAGGCTCCCGTGGGTGCCCAGCCCCTGAAACGGGCATCATGGGCCTCTTCCATTAGTTCAAGCAGGGCTGTTACTTTAATGCAGACAGGGCCATTTAAAACATTAGTGCAAGAGCAAAAAGGCAGAAAAAGAAAATGAAACGAAAAAGCTCTGTTTGCCAAGGAGAAGCTGACAACTTTGTGAAGGGGGAACATTCACTTTCGAGCTTGTGAGTGGGAGTCACAAACAAAAGCGAATCTCCAGGATCGGAAAAAGTGTTGCATCTTGCGCCGAAACAGAAAAAAAGCGAAAAGACTAACAACTTGACAGTGTCCTTTTAAGAACGATGGGCAATCAAATTAAGGCAGTCGTGCAGACCATGGCACGTAAATGGTTCCTCCTTCGGAATGGCATGCACCACATCTGTTTCCATGTTAGAAAGTGGGAAAACCCAGGAGAGAGAAAGCAAGGGCAAACCACTCTCTTTTCCATGCAGCTTCTCTTACACATTCACTGCAGTGTGGGGGTTTTCAAAGCTGCACATGTGCCGACGGACACTGGCTGGTGGGCGAGAATTCTGGCTGCCTCTTCCTGAAGATGGAAAAGAAAAAGACACTCAGTGAGTGAGTGGTTATACACGTGTCTAGATAAGGCGATTACACCGCTCAGGCGGTGCTGGGACCCGTGGCAGGGCCTAGGCCTGGGCCTGGACTGGCCCGAGAGCCTTCCTGCGCGTCATCTCTACCTCCGCGTCTGTAGCTTCCTTACAAAGGACTCTGCCTTACGGCCAGGCCCGTTCTGAAAGCCCCATCAGTGGAGTGCATTCCTTTCTTCACCTTGTGGGACTAGAGCTTCCCCAGTGGCTGACGTTATTCTCCTGTGTTTATGTCTGCCCTGAATGAGCTCCTTCCCCGCCTCTTGACACCTCTCTTTATTCCCAGTGGTGGCTCATGGATTTATATTGTACATTGCAACTGCTAATTTGCCTTCATATTATGGAATCATTAAAGCGTTTCTGACACTTTATATAAAGTCCCTTTTGTCTTCTGGCCTTCACAATGTGCCTAGTGGAGGAGAGTGGCAAGAGACTGGAGGCGCCTGTCACAAGGGGTGGTCATTACCTCCTTCCTTGGTTGGATGTCTCCTACAGAGTATGGAGGGTGACCTGGCAAGTGGGAGGAGCACCGACTGGACAGGACAGGGATGAAAGGGCAGGCCCAGACGGTTCCCCTTCCCATCATTTGTCAGCATGAGAAGAAGCGGGTTTCCCACGAGTTAGGTGGTGGGGTAAAGCCATCTTCTTGTCACTCCATGTAGGAGGGCTGCCAGTCACAGAAAAGAATTTCAGAAACAGGATGCTCAAGGTAAACACTGGCAGGCACTGTGGTTATGTGGATGAGGTTGGTTGAACTGGGGAGAATCTCCCCTATCAGGGAACTCTGCAAGGATGAGGTGCCCTCTAGGGCTCCCCCCACACCCACAGATGTTCTCTATGCATCAGCACTGGGCCACCTACCCCATGTTCTTGGTGACAATGGTCCAGTGTGAATCAGAAGAGGACCAAAACGCCTCCAAGCAAGTCAAAGACCTTTGTCATCTCTCCAATCTCTTTTTCCCATCAAAGAGAGAGAGGGGAGGGAAGAAGGAAGAGGAGACACTCAGAAGGGTGGGAGGCAGAGATATTGTCTGAACAGACCATGCCCCTTCCCATTCCAAGGTGTTCAGGCTGTGGCCTGACATGCTGGCAAGGAGAGATGTCAGTTTGAAATTTGACACAAGTATACACTAGAATAGCTTTTTAATACCTAAAGAAAAGGAAACTGATCTGAATGTACAAGGTGGGAAAAAAATATTTTCCACAGCACAGCTGAAGTTAACAGGGAAAACAATAAAATTGATCAATAGGTGTATTTCCAGGTTGGGCCATTCAATTAACCATTGGCGAGCATGTGATCTACCTGGAACAATTGGAAATCCTCATCTAGAGATTAGAACTTGAGATACCTTGGGGTAACTTCTTTACTTCTGCAGCGATCCATTTATTTAAGGTAATTAGACAAAGAGGTATTGTTTGCTATTGAACTTGTGAAAGTAATATGCTTCTGACCTTTAATATGCCCACCTGAACTTACAAAGAAATCTCATACAAACAATAAAAACAATAGCAAGTAGAGGACCAGTAATAAAACTATGATGTTTGAATATGTAAAGAAAATTATCAGTGAGAAAGAGCATTTAACCTGTAAAATAATATTAAAACAACTTCATTTTTCATGAAAGAGGCAGAAAATATACTCAAGGCATTTGGCTTTGCCTTCCTATGCTGCCTGCATCTCCCTGAGTCCTCAAATTTTACCTTTAGATGATGTGTGCATGTGGCCTGGTCCAATGGCCTGGGGAGCTAGGGCCGTGGCAAGGCTGGCTTCATGGCCCTGTGACTAATGCAGACACCTGGTCCCTCATCAGAAGAGCCCTGGTCTTGAGGTTTAGTGCTCCATAGTGATCCTTTTGAAATTCATAATAATTTTATCTCGCAATTTGTATTTTGTAAGTGATGTTGGAAGGGAAAATGGAGCATGCATTTGGGACTTGGAGCCTCAGCTCCGACACTGTAGTGTGCCCCTGAGTTCCCCAAACAGATTTTCCGTTTCTTGCCCCATTGGGACTTGAGTCAGCCTGGTCTCCCACTACCTTCTCCTGCCCTGGGATCACTGCCACCCTCCCTGCTGGCAGAAGTCCCTGGGCACCAGCGGGGAAGATCGGGGTCAGGTTCACGTGCCCTGTAGAATCTGGAGGCAGCAAATGGCCAAGGCCCTCTCCCTCCACTGGCAGGGCCACGGTGCCTTTGGCTGGCCACACCACAGGGCAAGCCTCTCTTCCGTCCTCAAGGCTGGTATCTTGCAGGTCCTTGAGCTGTTGTTGGAATTCCCATAGGAGTTGCCTCTCTACCACTGACTGAAGCAAGAGGCTCACTGGAAGAGAAGGGGAGGTCCCTGGTTCAATTTCCCAGTGGCTTCTGCCTAGTGATTGGCTGGAGGGGTCCTGGCAGTGGGAGAACTGTTGGGTGCATAGAGTTGCATCATGGAGGATGCGGCTCCCAGCAGGGTCTCCACTTACCCCACAAGGGAGCTGGACTTGTACATGGCAAATAGAAAACACCCTGGTAGGTCAAGAGGAAGACCACAGAAAAAAGGGAAAAGCTTCTTATTTTAGTATTTTTAATGCTTTTCCCTCTGCGGTTTGAATGGGGGCTCCATGTTTTCATTTTGCACTGGTCTCTGCAAATGATGTAGCTGGGATGTAAGATGGTAAAAACCATTCAGGAACGGTTCGGGCAGCAGAGTGCGGCAGGGAACTCTATGGCCTGTGCAGCTGATCTGGAATCGCCCCTGCAGTGGATGAAGAGTTCCGTGGTTCCCTAGGGAAGCTCAGCCGTATTGACCACAGAACTCCACAGAGTAACTCTAAGCAATCCCACAGCCACCTTAACTCTGGATTGAAACTGTTGGAAAACTATAGCATCTCGTTCATGGTGCCATTTCTTTGGTCTCTGACTTTTCACTTTGTGTGGAAGTGAGACGTAAATGGCCTGTGCTTGCAGAGAGTGCTTTAATGAAAGAAGTGGTTTATTAAAGATTACAGACCAGGCTTTACAAGATCCGATGGCAGAGTGGCCAACTGCATAAAAACTGGGAGAAAGAGTTTGACTTCAGGGTATTTTTAGCATCTGTAAAACCACATATTTAACCAACCACAGATTCCATAAGCCAGAGTAAAAGCTTGGAGGGAAAATGGAGCATATGGGGGCTTGTCAAATATAAGTTCCAAATCTGTGCTTGAATCTTTTTTGCAGAAAATGTGGATTTAAAGAAACCCCAGAAGCTTAGTTAGAAAGATTCCTCTTCAGTTTCTCCTGAAAGCACAAAGTTTGTTCTTGCTTGCTTGCTTGCTCTTTATTTAATAAAGAGTCACGGCTTGTTATAAACTGATGGATTGTGCATAGCTTTTCCCTCTAATCCTATTGTCTAAATAATCTTTTTTTTTTTAAGTACACACTTTGGGTGTACTCTGTTTTAGTGCGTTTTTTCTTCCCTGCCCCCTGCCCTCCTGTCCCCCCCGCAGGTTACCCTTACATCATTTTCTATGCTAGGAATTATTTTTTACATGAACTTGAAGTGTTACGAACAAGTTTTACTCATCATAGCACAGCAGTAAGATCTCGGGACAGGACTCAGGAGACCAGGCACTCTCCGGCTGTGTATTTTCCCCTTTCAGACTCAGTTTTATCATCCGTAAAGAGGGGTCGTTGAAATAGGACATATAAAACCTCCAAATAGCAAAATGCTATCACAGCTTAAGCCATCACTATTGATGCCCTTCCTGTGAAGGATGGAAGCAAAGCAGAGACGAAAGGCCCAGAGGTATTACATCTCAGTGCGTATTGAGATGAGGCTCATTCATAGCATCTCAAACCTTACTTTATTCATGGCCTTTAGCTACTTTCCTTATTTAACATCTAGTAGAAAATAAGCTGAATTCTGTTTGCTCTCTGGATTTTTTTTCTTTTTTCTTTCTTGCATTTCTTCCCCTTTTTTTTTTTTTTTTGCAGGCAGCATCGGTGATGTTGAATGGATGTGTCAGGAGCCGGTACAGGCCAGGTACACAGTCAGGGTAGCTGTCTGTGTCTGAAGTTGCATGTCTGTGATGGGTTTGGAGGTGAGTCTACTTTTAGCACAGATAAAACGGTCTACACCGTTCCAGATGGTCAGCTCACCATGGCAATAATAATGTGGCAGCTGTCCAAAGCCATCAGAAAGAATGACAGCAACCCCTCAAAACCATTTTAGCAGACTACGGTTTTATATTGTTTACAGATAAATAGAATAATTTGTAGCTCCGATTGTTTTCAAAAGTCAAGTGTATTTTCTCTGTTATCGGAATTTAAACGTTTCTCAGCATCCATTCGTCAGAGAGGAGAATGGAGTTCTGACTGTGTGTGCAGGTTCTCTCTGAATGGCAATGCCCTCCGCTCTTCCCATTAGCACGCACATCCTACGCAGTCCGTTCAGGCTCTTTGTTGACACACACAGTGTGGTTTCTCCATAGAGGTGTAAAAGATTGCTCTATTCGTAAAGTTCTTAATTATAAAGATTTCCAAGCCAATACGTCACATTTATCACATTATAAAGAATAATTCTGATGCTGATAGTCATTTAGGTTATTTCCTGCATTTTTCTACTTTCAGCGATGCTGCAGTGACCATTCTTGGCCAAGTCTGCTTGCACGCACACGGGAGGCTCGCTATGGTGTGGACCCAGATTTAGAATTGGTGAATTGGTGTGCATGTACATTTATTTTTCTTAAATATTGCCAAATGGCTTTGCAAAGTGCTCTCACAACTTACACTAATATGGTAGAATTCATATTATTATTTCCAATTCTGTTTTTTAGACACTTTTAAAATTGACTTTTTATTTTAAAAAAGTTCAAAAATATATAAACATAGAAAAAGTGTTAAACTAAACTTTCATATCTGTATTATCTAGCTTCAATAATAACCAGTGTATAGGTGCATCTCATTTCATTTATATGCTCCAAAATTATTTATTTTAGAATAAATCTAAAACATTATGTCATTTTATCCGTAAGTAGTTCAGTACATATGTTCATAATATAGGTATACATTTTTATAATAAAAGGAAAAATAATGTCATTATTATTTATCATTACTATTAGTTACATTCACAGTGATTCCTTAATATAATCAAATATCCAGTCAGTATTTAAATTTCCCTGATTGATTCCTGTATTTTTATTTTCCTTTGATTTTTAAATCAGCATCCAAATAAGACCTGCATATTGTTTTTGTGGAGTCTCTAGAATCTTTTTAAGTCTGTAGATATTTCCTCCTTCATTTTTGCTTGTTATTTATTTGTAGAAGAATCATTGGCTATTTCTCAGTTTATAGATTTGACTGATTAAGCCCCTGTGACGTGTATTTCTGTCACCTATATTTTCTATAAATTGAAAATTAGATCTGAAGTCTTGGTCAGATTCAAGATTGATTGTATGGGGAGAATAGTTTATACAAAGAGGTATTAATTTCCTATGATACAAGACTAGGAAGCACATAAAAATTGGATTGTCTATTAATCACACTAAAATAGATCAGTGGGTTCAGGTGTGGTCAGCCTGATGCACACATTAAAAAACTCCCCAACAGCCTTTCAGCTGACGGTTTGAACAGTCATCGATAATCATTATGTGGATCGATTATTTTATTACAAAAGTACAGAATGGTGATATAATAAGTCTATTACCCCTTCTGTATTTATTAACTAGATTTCTTTACTAAAAGACTTTCCCTCATCAGCTATTTGAATCGTTTGAGGTAAAATTCAAACAGAAGATGCAAGCCAAATGGACACTTTCCCCCCTTTATTTATCGACCTCCAGAATAATGATTTGGTTTTCTAATATTCTCCGACAGTGATCAGTATGCCACCTGCGGGTCTGTTCTATTGTCTAAGATCTAGTTGTTTCTACTGGAGTTTTGGTTGTATGGTCCTAACTCTTGCATGCCTAACCATATTTATATCAGATAATACATTGTATATATGTGTATTTAAACTATGATTATGCAGAGGCTCTGGATGGTGTTATTGCAACCAGCGTTGCTTCACTGCTTTGTCTGCTAAGTACAGGGAGACGGATCAACTTAACCCAATCAGCAACTCAGTCGAGTCCAAGTTATTTTGCAATTCGGATATAAGAAGCAGTCCAATTTGGATAGGACATTTTCTTTCTCTCTATTAAATTTTTTGATGTGACATTGGTTAATAAGATTACATAGGTTTCAAGTGTACATTTCGGATAATTGATCTGCATATTGCATTTTGTGCCCACCACCCAAAGTCAAATCATCTTCCGTCACCACATATTTGGCCCCCTTCACCTTTTACACCCCCAACCCCCTTCCCTCTGGTAACCACTGTACTGTTGCCTGTGTCTATGAGTTTTTGTTTGTTTTCCTTGTTTGTTGCTTTCAGTTTTATATCCCACATATGAGTAAAGTCATATGGTTCTACCTTTTTCTGTCTGACTTATTTTCCTTAGCACGCTGTCTTTGGGACTTGTAGGAGAGCGCCTGGCTGTGTGCCAGCACTCTGCATCAGGTGGGGCCCTATGTGTTAAGAAACTGCGGGACATCACATCCTACTTTTCAAGGATTTTCCATTTAGATTCTTAGCTTCCTGCCACACACAACTTTAGAATTAGACAGACGTCTTGACCGGGGACCTTGACCACTGGTTAGAGTGCTTGGGACTATCCAGCTTGTCAGTCCAGCCTGGTGCGATTGCTGAATGTGTCCACAGGCGAATCTGTCTCCTCAGCATTGAAACGCTATGAAAATTGACTCTGTATGCCAGAGCTGTTTGGCTTATCTTTTAATCTTTGTGACTCACCCAAGTACTGACGTCAGCAAATGTTTTCAGAGAAAAGCTGCACGTGTGTTAAAACCTTTCATGCTTTTGTTTATCACTCCAGCTTCACAGGGACACAACATCTCTCTGCCTTTCTCTACTCCTTCCATCAATGCTCTGCTTGGGCCACGCCTGGATGGGTACTCAGTCTCTAGCCCATGCTGGGAACTGGCGGATGCCGCAGGGTAAAGCAGCTGTAGGTCTTCTGCCACTGCCTCCGAAGTTTGAGCCTCCCTAATCTTCCCTGCGTCAGCAGCTTCCTGATACTATGAAAAGGTAGCTTTTGTCTGTCATATTGCTTTCCCATGTATTCTTCTTGGGAGCTGTTCCACTACTATGTATTTTATTCTACCAAGAACCAAAAGTCTTGCCAGATTTCTTAATTTTTGCCACGCCGATGGTTGTAAAATGGTAACAATATTTTTCCCTACCTCTCTTCTTGGTTCATGATGTTTCCTGAACCTAAAGAATTCTTACTTTTCACAGTTCTGCACATATTTCCTTCAGAATTCAAGGATGTTTATTAAGTTCTTACATTTCAATGTATATTATATCTTTGCACCTCTCCTATGATCCTTTTCAATTCTTATCACATTGATGTTAGTCCCTGTCTCCTACAGTAAGTGGTCCATATCTTCTGGAAGGCAAGCTCTGTACCAGTTCTACTATTGTGTCTGCCGCCTCGTCCCCCTTTACCTGTCTCAATTTTTGGAAATAAAAGGAAACTGCATAGTTTCTCATGGACACCAATTACCTTTGAAAATAAAGGAAGTGCTTTTAAAAATTATGTCACGACAAAAGGCATAAACTGAGACTTTCCTGGACTTACAAAGATACATGGTCACTTATTAATGTAAATATTGAATGAATGATTGATTAAATCAAAACAGACTGGAGAAACATACTTAATATGAAAATAAGCCTGAAGTACTCTGATCTTCTTTATCACTTTGGTGATTACAAGGATATCAAAATCACTTATTATTTTTGTTACTAATTCCTAAATTAATTCTAATAATCACATAGAATGTCATCAAAACATCCTCAAAATTTAAACTTAAGTCATAAAAGTAATGTGTGTCTGTGTGTGTGTAAAAGCCAGGATATCCATAAAAATGTTAATGGTGATCTTCGCTGTGTATTGGTAGAACTGTAGGCAATTTTTATTAGCTCTTTTGTGCTTTCCTACATTATAAAAATTGTCCACAGTAAATATTTATCATGTTTTATATGAAAAATAAATAGTGACTGTTATTACAAAAAATTTATTATAAGACATAAATCAGGAGTAAAATTCCCTCTCTTTTTTAGTTTCACCCAACAAACTAAGGTATTATATGGGGGTTATGATATATTTTCTCTTGCTTAAAAAAGAAATTAAGTAAAAATTCTAAAAATGTATATTAAGGATCTACTAAAAAATCAATAGAAATCATATAATCAGGAAATTCATACTAGTATGAATTGAAGTACTGAAGTCTTTCTTATTTCAGAATTCTATAGTAGAGAAAATTTAGCCTTTATGCTATTAACAAATTGTTTTATTGTACATGTATTTTAAAATGTTTATTCGTATAGACATCTTTACTAGTGAGAAAGTAGAAGCTCAAAATTAGAAAAAAGACAAATTTCATGAAAGAAAAACTCTCCTGCCATGTTTCCAGGTAGACTTCAAGTACCATACTACTAAAGTGAGTCTTCTTGTTATTTTACTCTGATTTGCCAAAGTCTGGAAAAGAAAAATGATGGAAACACCTGTCCAAAGCTAAAATCTTCACCTCTGAATGTTAAAGAGAAATGATTACTTTGGGAGTGAAGTTTAAATTTGAAGTTGTAATGATAACAAAAATAAGTTAGATCACTGGATTCTAAAATGTTGTGATGTTTGCCTTTCTCTGACGGGCTTATTTCACCCAGCATGATGTTCTCCGGGTCCATCCACACTGTCACAATGGGTAAAAGTTTCTTTTTTTATGGCCGCGTGGTATTCCATTGTGTAAACATCCCATATGTGGGATCTAATGAACAAACTGAACTAACAAGGAAAATCGAGACATGCACATAGAGAGCAAGATGATAGCTAAGCGGGGGTGGGGAGTGGAGGGATTGAGCAAAAAAGAAAAAGGACTCAGGGGCGTGGACAATGGTATGGTGATTACAGACAGGGTGCAGCGTAAGGGGACTAAACGGTAATGGAAAAAATACAATAAAATGTTGTGAGACTTCTGATGTTGTTGACTAAAACACTAATATCAATATTAGATACATGTTTCTACTGAGGTTTAGTTTATACTCACATCACTACCTGTCAAACTTGATACAGAACTGAATAGGCAATTATCATACAATTTATCTCATAGTAGCAGACTAGCCATCCTACCCCCAAAGGAAATCTTAGTCTTATCACAGCCTATTGAGAAAGAGGCATGGGAGATAATACAATTGGTATAAATATAACTAGTGTAAAAGCACTTCTGTTCCAGCTAAGATGTGATACCTTTTGGGTAAACCAAACTCTCCTTCTGAGAACAACTAGAAAAAAAGAGAAAGTATATTTTTAAAATCTCCTTAAAGATATCGGGAAACTGTCATGGACACCAGAATCCAAAGGACCAATACAAAGAAAGAAGAGAACTTTGGAGAAGTGAATAATCTACAAGTTATAATTTCCCTTGGGATAGCTGATGATTTTGGGTGTAGGAGAACAGAGAATTCAGACAGAGGGTCTTAAGTAAGGGATAAGGAAGCAAGAAAATCTCGATCCATTCACAGGACTATGGACACAGAAACTTGAGTTCAAGTCTCCCGCGGCAGCCAGAAATTGAGGAGCCAAGATCCCGGAGAAAAAGAAGGTCAAGAAAAGTGGGACCAACAGTTCATGTGTTTCCTCTAGAAAATTTTGCAAATTTTATGCTGTGCAAAGGAAAGAATACAAAGCTAAGCAGAAAGTTGCTAAAAGCTCAGTGTTTTTAGAAGTCTCATAGCACTGAAGAATCAAAATAGGAGTTCATAACATTTTAAAGAATCAGAGACACGATTAAAGAGCTGGGACCCAAGTTCCCATTCAGGACTTCTGGATAGCTGTACCTTTGGCCAAGAGGCACCAGGTGAAGCGCAGCAAGCTTTGTAAAACTATAATACACATTCAAATCACTTCAGTCCCTAACTGAAATACAACATAAGGAAAAACATATGGAAATATATAAGAAGGTATTGATTATGCAAAACAACAATAGGAATGTAAAATATATTCAAAATTAAAATTCACTACATAAAAGCACAAAAGTTGACATTAAATGCAGTTAAAGTGTTTCATGGTACCCTGTTTGAAAGTGATAAAACTACTATAGTAACTTATTTGAGGTAATAAAAGGTTAGGGGGTACTTATTGTAGTCTCTAGGGTAACCATAAAATGAATAATAAAAGAATATCAAACTAACAAATTAATGGATTGGAAAATTAAATATTAAAATACTAGACTAATCTAAAGAAAGCAAGAGAAAAGATATAAGACATATGAACATAATCACTTCAGAAACAATTAGAAAATAGTGAAATGACAGGTATAAATATGATTGTCAGCTATTTTATCAATTGTAAACAAACTCAATATCCTAATTAAAAGGCAGCGATATCAGACTTACTAAAAAGCTACATCTAAATCTAACTTTGTGCACCTTATGGGAGATATCCCTTACATAAAAGGACACACACACAAAAAGCTGAACACTGAAGAATGGAAGAAGGTGTGACACACAGACACTAACTCGGAATGTAAGCTGTTCGCTACACTACGAACAGAGCTGACTCTACTCCTGGGGATTATACAGAGAAGGACAAAGGGGAATTTATATCAGAAATTCAATGCTGGATTAGCGTTTGATAATAATTTAACACGCTTCTCCGTGTTAGCAGAGTAAAGTAGAAAAACACGTAGAAAAGGAATTTGACACAATTTGATGCTTGTTTGTGATAAATTTTTCAACAAACTGGGAACTTAAGGGAATATCCTCAACCTGATAAAGGGCATCTATTAAAAGCTTAGAGGTAATACACATATAATAATGAACGTTTGAATAATGACAACAACGTTCTAGACCTAGCATGGCCAAAACAATAATGGGGAAAAAACAAAGTTGGAAGACTTAAACTGCTTGATTTTAAGACTTAACATACAGATTCGGAAATCTGGACAGTAGGGTGTTTGCCTAAGGAGAGACAAATACATCAGCAGAACAGAGTGGAGGGCCTGTAGTTGGGGCTGCACATGTGCGGTGAGTTGGCAGAGCACCCGTGTCATTCAATGGGGGAGAGAAAGTCCTGTCAAAATTGAGCTGGGCAAACTGGATTTCCAGTAAAAGAAAAATCAGCCATCCCTCACACCATATAGAATCAGAATTGGGGTTGCCTCTAGGTGGAGAGAGAGTAGGACAGGTGAGAAAGGGCTCTGAGCAAACATTTTAGGGCGATAACAGTGCTCTCTATCTTGGTCATGTGTTGGTTGCATGGATGTGTTGCAGAACTGTATGATTGTATCGAACTGCCTTTAACATCTATACATAATATTGCAATTATGTTTCAATAAAAAAGTATATGAAATGAAAGAACAAATGGGATTAGAGAGACAGTATAAATATTGAAGCTAGGCAAAGAAGATATAATATACAGAAGTTAGGAATCCTTGAAGAAAAAAAAAAGCAAGGAAATACTGAAGACTACAGTTCAAGAAAATATGTTCTTGAAATTTAAAAAGATTTATAACTACACATTGAAGACAATATTCAGATAATGTAGATACAGTAAAACTATTTAAAGGGGGGGAGATGAGACAATCTCTGGCAAGCAATTTGTTTTGACTCTTCTCAGTAATCAGTTGGTAGCAGTAATATTAGTAATTATTCTAAGACATTTGCATGGCTACATTGAATAATGTATATGTGCATATATACACATCTATACTACATGTATACACATATACACATACATACATGTTATTCTGATTCTATCATCTCTGATTTCCTTGGGAACTAGGGTTCTCATTGTAGAACAAAGGAAAGAAGAGTATGTAATACATGATAACCCGTGAGGGTTCTATGAATTTCTGCATCAGAAAGACTGAAAACAGATGTAATACATAGTCCATGGACACTAATTTTTAAAACCTACCAACTGTATAATTCACTACCTTAGACAATACCAGGTTGTACGAATATGGCATGTTCACTGGTAAGGTGTGGTCAGTACAATGCAAGTAGACACGGAAACTGAGATTGGAAGAAACCTAACTGTGAGAAACAGGCTGTGCTCCTATCGATCACACGAGCACGCATCCCTAAGGAAAGGTCTTCGGGGCATCTAACCAGGATCTGCTTCTCAGCCTGGCAGTCACTGCTGTCAACACTCACCCCCCAGGTAGGTTCAGCAGCAGAACTTATTTTGTCTGCCTGGTAAGAATGATACATCATTCAGGGTAAGACTTACATTAAACACATTCATGTAATAAGAGTGTTATATACCAGAATCCCAGTTCTCATTTGCAATGGGAAATAATGTACAGAATTCAGGATACTAAACTGTACATAAGCAGACCTATAGGTAGGGGAAGACGGCATGGTGACTTTCCTCAGTGAATCAGAAGAAAGGGTGGAGGACAGCAAGTTTCAATATTTAAACATTTGATGGCATGAAGTCAAGATAGTTTGCTTCATCCTTTTAGTCCTGAGGATCATCTTGTCATTTGGACTTAAATTTTCAAAACGCCCAGGGGGCATAAGCCCCTTCACCCCACTTCATGTCAGAGAGGTCTATGGTCATTTCCATTGTCTGTTTCAGCAACTGCTCTTCCCTTTTTGAGTCCGATCAGGCTCACCCTCTTTTAGATCAGTCATGATTTACATGTGTGAACACATTCAATCTGGTCACGATTCAAAAATTATAGCATTGGAGCCAAGCAACCCTGAGGTGAATGCATATCTCTGATTACTCTATGCAGATCTTAAAATAGAATTTTGTAAAGCAAACTTCCTTTTACTTTTATTTTTACCTTTTAAGAATTGCCGTCTGCTCACTCCCTTCACTCCAGCTGTCAAAGCCTTGGATCAGGCCACTATAATCTCCCACCCAGACCCTGCAACAGCCTCCTTCCAGAGCCCCAGTTACTCTCACATGCATCCTCCACACTGAGGGTGGGGTGCTGGTTCCGCCACACACTTCCCACTGATCACAGTGCACCCCCAGCTTTCCATTGTCCAGAAGACGAGATCCAAGCTCCTAAGCCCTGTGACAAGGCCCAGGGTAACCTGGTCTCAGCTGACCCTTCCAGTCTCTTCTCATCACACATGCCTTTCTTCTCACCTCCCAGCATCCTTCCTGGAATTGCTTCATTTCCTTCAGCCATCAGTGTTTTTTCCTGCTCAGAACCTTTACGCTTTGATTCCTTGACTTATCTACCATAAGGCCCCCTTCCTTAGCTAACCCCATTTCTCCTTCACAAGTTTTAGCTGAAATAAGACTTCTTCTTGGGAATGTTGCCAGCCTCCATGCACTAAGACTGGTCAGATCCTCCTCATCCTTAAACGGACTCACCACACTTGTGGTTACTCT
Source organism: Desmodus rotundus (assembly GCF_022682495.2). Classification (NCBI taxonomy): domain Eukaryota; kingdom Metazoa; phylum Chordata; class Mammalia; order Chiroptera; family Phyllostomidae; genus Desmodus; species Desmodus rotundus. The sequence goes on along the minus strand of NC_071397.1, from coordinate 88,975,767 downwards.
TTCAATGTCTAGTCTCTTGGCTACATTTCAACTTCTACAAAGCAGGGACCAGGTCTAATTTGTTCACCACTGTTTTTCCTGCACTTGCATCAATGCCTGGCTCACAGTAGGTGTTTAAAAGTCATTTGCTGAGTGAATGTGTCATCGGTGCCTCTCTTCCCAGACTTACAAGGTGGCGTCAGGCCCTGAAGCCATTCCAACCATCAGAGCAAAACTGATTTCGTACTAGGATCAGCTGTAGGATAACTTTTGACTTTAAACATTCGAAGCTAAACAAACGTTTTTAAAGAAGAAATTACTCAGCCTTACTGAAAACTTTTTTTTCACTTTCCTAACATGCTGTGGTCTCTCTTGCCTCCATATCCCCTCACATAATGGTCCCTCAGCCTGGAATACTCTTTGTGTCATTCCCTAACTTAACCCACTGCTTGGTGTAGCTTTCAGCTAAAGAAACCATGGTCATAGCTCTTCTTTGATTTAGTATTGACCTCTGAGACCCTCCCTGATCGGAAGGTCAATGCTAGAGGCCTCTGCCATATGCCTTCATCTGTCTTAAGGCTTCACCCTGTGTCATTGTCATTGTCAGGTTTCTTGCTGGTGCCTCAACTCCACCTGAAGTTTTGTGAGGTCATGGACCGTGCAATACATCTTCCCCGGAAATTGCCCACAATTTGTGGAAGAGCAGTCCCTCCATATATTGTTTAAACAAAGGACTGAATTATGGAAATCTCACTAAAATCACCTGAAATATTATCACTTGCAAGAAGAGACAGAATCCATGGTCTAGGTAACAGACCTGGCTGGTGACAGTCACAGCCACGCCTTCTGTTCCCTTGCCTCCTTGTCATATTTCTTTTATTCTACTCGATCATGTAGGTCTTCGTTTTGTTGTTCATACTTTTTCTACTCCCCACCCCATATCCACTGAAGCCAAATATCATGAACAGTGCAGAGTCTGATCAAGTAGAAAATGGTGCTAATTCTCACAGTGTTTGACAACATTTACTAGGAGCAAAATAACAGCATACACTTTCATAACTGGAAAATCAGGGAGAGAAAACTATTTCTTACTGTTATTGATTTCTTTTCAGCAGTGGTTTTCCAATATGTTTAGCGGTATCGCCAGGGACTTGGCCTAATTTTGTTAGCGGTTGACTCCCCATTTACCTTAAAGGTAATCTGCACAGACAGAATTGTTAACTTGCCTTCAATTACAGGCACTCACCCCTTTGAAATAAAATAAAATCACAGACACATTTTTAGTTAACTTGATTAAATATGAATGATTTTATTTTTCTATTCTGTTGATGAACATTAAAAATAAGTAATGTTTTATTGTTAGCCTGTAATTTGTGATATAATTTAACTCATTCAAAAGTCATTGTCATAATGGCCTATTTTCCTTTAAAAAAACATAATTATACACCGTTTTTTCCTCTTCTTTATTCATTTTTTTTTTCGTTTTGAGGTACCTGAGAAGTATTTGATAGCCAGGAATCTCCAGAAAAGTAGCAAAAACAAGGTCTAGTCATTAAATTTGTTTGCTTCCACGCCCCATACTTTCATAGTTAATGGTGTGTCAGCGCTGTGGTGTTTTCCCTCCGCTGGCTTATGCACTGGCATTCGGAAGAGGCACGCCTATCCTGCAAGGATAGGTGATTAATAATGTGGCTGGTTGGCTAGTCACCTGTATGTAGGTTTTGTAGTTTCTTTTTGGTCCATGTTTCTAAATATAAAATGTTGGTATTTAGAAGTGACTTGTTTAGATGGCAAGGAAGAAAGAATGGGGGTTGGTTGGGATGGTATTATCTTGGTGCAGACCCATTCTGGGTTTCTGCCTATGTGAAATCACACCTTCTTCTCCGCAAACTGCCCCCCCGATCCTACCCGTGGGGGATGGAGTGATGAGTTTCTGGAAGACAGTTTTATCCTCAGTGACTCCACCCTTTGTCCATCACAAACTGGACCTGAGATCGACCCCTGAGTTCAGCTGAACCAATCAGTTCCTCTCAGTGTTATGTAGGACCTCCTGGGTAGAGGAATCGAAGCAATCTCTTCGGGTAGCTAGACCTTTAATAACATGTAAACTCAGAAGAATTGGGATGGTTGTCCTTGGACTCACTGGGAGGGCCCATGAAATGAACACAGCAGACCTATGAGGAGAAAGTGAGGAGGGGTGCAAAGAAATAGAAGATGACATAGAGGCCTGGAACTTTTCTCCTCTGAAATCCAGTCCCTGACGTGGCCCAGAAACATTCCAAACCTTGTTACCATGAGATCCCTGAAATTGTTCCTGATATCCTTCCTATTACATACTCCACCCCCCTTTGGCTTAGGCTAGTTTAATAAGCTTCTATAACTTGCAGATAAAGGATGCCAATTAGTGAGCCCGCAGGCTCCATTCTCATGATCTGAAACTTTCTAATTACAGGTACTCGCTTCTTATTTTCTTCCTTTTGCAAGCTTTCAACGCTTTTACTATTGAATTAGCTTTAGAAACACGTTGTTCACAAGGCCTGCTTCCCTTTCAAGTACGTAGCACTTTACACTAAACACTAAGGCTAACAGATGGAATGCAAATGACCTCATCTTTCTTTAGCTGTGGCCAAGCCCGGACAGGTTGCCAAGCCATGTCCAACAGGGTGTCCTTCCTCACCCGCATCTCATACTGAGTAACACTTGCATGCCTCCACTTTCAGCCGATACACAGCTCTTCCATTCCACACAGCATGGGTATTATGAGCTGATAATGGTAATGCATGACCTTGGTTTTCAGAACTCTCTTTGCATGAAAATGTAATGCAGTTTTATGTTAATACATGAACTTCCTATTAATGGGCCAGGCTGCCCAGCATAAACATATGATCTCTTGTATATTTTCAATTTTTCTTTCTCTGATGGCTCCTTTCTCAAATATTATAAACAAGCTTAAATTTCTCCTCTGTTATACCACTCCTCTCTCTTCTTTGGCCTCCTTAAATACTATCTAAACTTCTTAATTCCTTTAAAGCAAACTCCTCAACTTACTGCAATAGAAATTCTACCCACATCATACCCTTAAAACCATTCAAAAATAACCATAGTGTCTCCATCCTTGAGTATCTCAAGGATCCCAAGTCTTATCTTTCATTATGGACTGAATGGTTGTGCCCACCCCATCCCCAAATTCACATGTCAAGTCCTAACCCCAATGTAATAGCATTAAGAGATAAACCTTTGGGAGGTAAACAGGGTTAGATGAAGTCACAGGAGTGAGGGCCTCCTATGGGATTAGTATTCTTACAGGAAGAGATACTAGACAGCTCTCTCTCCCTCTCTCTCTTCTCCCATGCCTACACAGATGAGAGATTATCTGACCGCACAACTAGAGGGCAGCTGTCTGCAACCCAATCGGAGAGGTCGGACCAGAAATCAATCATGCTGGCTCCCTTGTGTGGACTTCCAGCCTCCAGAAATGTAAAAAAATAAGTGTCTGCTCTTTAAGCCACCCAGTCTGTGGGATTTTACTATGGCAACCCAAGCTGCCTAAGACACAGTTTCCTCTTTGTTTTCCATAATACTGCAATCCCTCTGTTTTCTTCATTCTTTTTGATTCATCCCCCTTTTTATGTTACCTTCTGATTTTCCTAATCTCTTCAGTGTGTTTCCTAATGTTCTTCCTCTTACTTTCTTTCTTATGTCATAATCACTGTTTTGGAGTCTTCAAATATTCTGATAATTGAGCTTTCAAATCTATAGCTCTGGCTCAGACTTCTCTCTTGAGCACCTGACTTAAATTTCTAAAGAACTTAAAAATGTCTCTATTTGGAAGCTTTTATAGCATTTTCAATGGATAAGTCTGTAACCTAACTCACCAACGAGATATCTCCTCAGTCTTACTCCTCTCTGGTCCTGATGTGGTTTTGTAGTAGCTATATTTTTTCCAGCCCCCCAGGCTCAAATCATGAGACTTGTATTCCATTTTTGTTCATTCCTTCCTCTTCACAAACTGATATTTCAGCTCTAATAAATTAAGCCCAGAAAACTTATTCACAGGCATGCTTTGGCTTTGACTTTCATTTACCACTCTAGTTTAAGACTTTTGTTTTTAACGTGTCATTTGCATTATTATAGCACTCTATGAACTAGTCTTTCTATAGTCAACCTCTTCCCAAAAAGCTTACACATGATCATCAAACTTCACAAAAATCTTTACTGCATCCTGTGTTTTATATTAAAAAAAATACCTAAAGTTCATCTTAGAACATTGATCTTTATCTGTAATCCGTCCTCTTTCTGCAGGCACAAATTTACCCACCACTACACGGCTCCATGTCCTCAACTCATACCACATTCCACACTGTGGCCTGGAAGTGCACTGAATTTTCACTGGCATGTTTTCCATGTGAGATGGTCTCATCATAGCATAGTGTCTCCTGTTGAAAAACATCATTTAAGTTCAAATTCCACTCTTAGTAAGAAATCGTTTCCCATCTTTCCACAGATACTGCTTTATCAGCTGAACTTAATCTCTCTCTTCCCTGAACACTCATAATGTTCTATTGGTCCTCTATTATGGCACCTAATCCAGTATACGCTGTCGTAGATTTGAAAGTCCCCCTTACTAGTATTATTGCGAGGTTGGTGCAGTCAGTCCCTGCCCTTATCTTTTTTTTATCTTGAATATTATTTAGCACCACTCAAGTACCTAAGTGCTTTTAAGCTTACAATGAGTGAAAAAAATGACTGATTGAATAAGTGAATGAATAAACAGTAGGTCCTTCATAAATGTTACTATGAAATAGTTAAATTCTATGACGATACTTTCTTTTGATAAAATCTTCTGATATTTACTATAAAAGCAAGTTAAGGATTGCAATAACTTTTAAAGCCATTTATTGTATTATTAAAGGAAAAATAACTTCAAAGTGACAGATGTTTTTCATATACAAGCTAGAAGAGTGAGGGAGATTTGCTACGAGAGAGAGCCTGCTATCTCTATTTGATTGCAATGTCTGTTGGCTCACTCTCATATTCCTCGTCATAATCAAAGGAAGAAAGATGAATTAAAATGCTTACTGAGGGCATAATCACCAGGACTGTAGGCTTATTTACCTGTACTTGTGGACAAAAAAAAATGTTTCTAGGAGAACAGGAGTCAAATTCCCTCATCGCATCATCATCCTATGTAGCATTTCATTTACATCTTGTTCTCAGTATAAACATAGATCCAAATGCTCGAGAAGCAATTGCGGGAACACAGCAACTTTCTATTTACTCGGAAACCTATATTTTAAAATTAGTTGCTTGCATCAAACTAAAACCTTTTTTGTGGTTGCAGTTGTTTTAGTTTTGCATAGTGTTGTTATTGTCAAAGGTCACAGTTTAGCTCCACATGCCATAGAATTGTTTGACACTCAATGAGGTTATTTATCTAGAAAATAACTAGAAATGTTAGTTTGACATTTAGTCATTGATATACTTTTTAAAGGACATGTATGATTTACATAATATTTTTTTAGTTGCATAATATTTACTCATTTTGGCTTTAAAAAGAAGTGATAAGTAACTTGGGTCTAAATAATTTATTTAATTATGAATATCTATGGATCTCTATCTTTCTTTTATTGCCAAAAAGAGAATTTTACCAATATCTTTATATTAGGTTAAGCCTGGATATTTTTCCATTCTAATACATTAGCTTAGCAGCTAAAGAAATAAGAAATTTCAAGGTAAATATAGTATTCAGTTGGTATTCCAGGGTAGGATTATGTTTAATAAAACTTCTAACTCTAAGTAACTCAAGTAACTCAAACGACTGATTTATTATTAAACTCTTCTGACTTGGCATTTTGGAATATGTTAAACAAGTGCCCAAACCTTTGGATGAGTCAGATATTTGTCTGTGAATGAAATTTTAAAAATTGAGGTAAACTTTGCAAAAACAGACCTACAATGTCACCCCACCCAGAAACAGCCTGTATCTCAGAAACAGCCTGTTAAGAGAACATAGTCGGACTTGTAACTCCTCAGAATAATATTCTAACAGATAGAGAGTTGGAAGCCCTTCATTACAGCATCTGTTCTGTGTTTATAGCTCTGTCTGCAGACTGCTGAACACCCTCGGTACACCATCAATGCAGAAATTACACGTCCAGAATGGCAATAAACTCATTCGGGGATGTGTTTGTTCTCTACAGTTTTTCAGCCCCTTGCTTCTGTTGGCAAGACTGCTGGATTTTTGTTGCTGTAGAAAATATTAAATTGTTTGTAGTTTTTATAACTTCAGTGACAAACAAGGAAAATATAACAGCAATGAAAAAGTGAAAACATAGGCACTGAGATTATTGTTATATTTGAAAATTATAGTCTCAGAGAGAGTTATAAGATAAGCAACAGTAGAATAATAAATGAGAAAAATGAATAAATGAATGTTGTTTTCCCTGGAAGTTTAGCCTCAAATACCCCCTGTGGGTCAGCTTAGCTGTGTTGTATACCTCGGAGAAGCTACAGATTCTACGAAGAAAGCTGAATGTTATAATTATTAATTAGAAGTATTTTTGTTACTGTAATAATTTCATAGTGCTTGATCAATTACAGCCAATAAATATGCAACTTACTGATGAAACCAGCACTTCCTAGAGAACCAATCCAATTTAGACCAAGCTGATTTTTCTCTCAAAAGCAGGATCCCAAATGAAACTAATTCCTTGATTCATAATAATGAAAGGGGTATTGTCAGCTTATAAGGAAAGCATCTGCAGGTGTAAGAAAGCTATCAGAATGTACAGCAATGCCTGGATGCTACAGAGATGCTACGCCTTGTTCATCCAACATCCAGCTAGCTCATCGTCTCCCAGCAGCAAGCACTGTGTGCTCTCTGATTGCCACTCTTCTCCCAGGCAGGTCCGAGTACTGTCTGCACCCAGAATCACTGGGAGAGCTCCCAGCAGTGCATAGGCTCTCTCTTTTCATTAAAGCGGTTAGAAGAACAACTTTCATGAATGACCCATGACCAAAATCAAATGAAGGTGTCTGAAGGACCATGATGAAGGCAGGAGAGTAAGGAACATGGAGCCAGGTCACGCTGGATGGTGGGACAGAATGCTCATAAAGCCACATGGGATGCAAAAACGAACGTCTCTTAATTCCTCTGAACATTCCCGTTCAAAGAGTGTTTTTTATCCTTCTTTTCGGTTTGTTTCCTCTTGTTCTCTTCCTCTAATGAAAACTATTACGCTGTTTCACATCTGGACTCTGTGCTTATGGCCTGTGTTTTTTGTTTTTTGTTTTCTCATTTAATGGCACTGTTGGTTTGCTCTCACGCTTGCTGACAGTTCTCTGCAGGAGGCTGCTAAGGGGATGCTGGCCAGCATAAAAAGCCATAGCAAGGGGGAGAAAGACTAAGCAACTTTGATGATCAGCATCCTCTGAAGAACTGAGGTTGATACAGTGAGAAGGAGGTGTAAATTATTGCTTCATCTTTAATGCTGAAAAAAATTAGGGATGTCCTCATTTGAAATAACCATGGATTTCAAAAACATATTTTCCCATGGACTCTCTCATCTTATCAGGGAACCAATAATATGATTTCTTTAAAGAGGCCTGGCGCTCTTTGGCAAGTAAAGACCCAAAACTAAGGCATATAGATTTTTTGACATATTTTAAGAGAAATTTCATGCCAGCTAAGACACAAAAAAAGGATGACTAAGTGAAATTATACTTGTGAGTCACACGAATTCACAGAGGCTCAGTTTCCTCAGCTACAATAGAGAGAAAAATGACAGCCATTCCCCTTATCTTGCTGACTTGTTCGGGCAAGTAGAATAGTTATAAAGCAATGTATATGTTATAAAAATTACTACTATAATTCTTTATTTTAAAGGATTGTTTCAAAAAGTATAATTAACACTGTTAATGGGGAAATTGCTTATTTTTAGACCATTCAATTTTCTCTAGAACTTCAAGCATCCATGTCATTTTCAAAATTATAAATGTTACATGGAATTTGTCCATGGGTCTCAGAAGAAGATGACTCATAGAAAATTTAACGTGTGTTTCTTTGCAGTACAGAGTCATGAAGAAGATAGGAAAGCATATACAATTCTGTCAAAAAATTAACAGAATGGAATAATCTGGACTTTGATGTTCACACTGATTCTCAAGTTCAGGCCTTATCTCCTTTATCTGGTTCTTATTTCTTTTGGTACTTTATGTCTAGGAAACCACTTTGATAGTGGCCTTGTAGTAGAGATTGCTCAGTTCATGTGTAGCGTTATAGAACATCTTTATTATAACATGCATCAAAGTTCAATAAATAAAAGGGACATGTCATGACAGTTGCTTAAGGGGAATTATTTCAGGATATATTTGGTGCTCAGTTTCAGTCAAATTTTGAAAAATTTCCCCAAGTGTTTAGTTTCCTTCCACTCATCCCAGATTAGTAACGATGTGGCCCTAGAGTGATAATAAATTGTACATAGCTTCACTGTGGTCTAAACTAAAAATCAGGAGGAGAGTTTGCATCTCTGACCCAGATCTGAGAGAGGTGTTGATGCTCCATAGAGAGAGGGCCCATGTGAAAGGAAAATTATTGGCAGAACAGAGGCTGTGGATTCTAGGTCAGAATAAGGACATGATCAGCAAGTGGGTTGTTGCTTCCTGATTGCTCCTGGCTCTTTCAAAGGAATGAAAACAAGAAGACATTTCTACTCCAACAGAAGGTAAGATTAGAGAAAAAGAAAAAAGAGTAAGAAAATGTAGAAAACACTGGGGAAAATGAAGACACGATTTAGTCAAATAGAAAGAGAGAGAGAGGGGGAGAGAGAGAGAGAGAGAACAAACCCGGTCGGATTACTCACTTGGCACTCCCTGCCCCTGGCTTCTTTCTGCGGAAAATGTTGAGGAAGGTGTTGGAGCGGCAGGGCAGCTTGCCGTCCCCGACGTGCATGCGGACTACGTCAGAGGTGGTGAAGGCACTGCGGACGTTCCTCTCGGGCTTGGCAATAATGATGTACATCTTGGGAGTGAACATGCACCCCAGGGCCACCGTTACACTGAGGCTCACTGCAAAGCAGGTAGTGATGATCTTGTAGTTGCTCCCAAAGTATATGGGCACAAAAGCCAGCCAGATGATGCAGGTGGTGTACATGGTGAAGGCGATATATTTGGCCTCATTGAAGTTGGCGGGCACGTTGCGGGTCTTGAAGGCATAGTAGGTACAGCTCATGATGAGGAGTCCGTTGTAGCCCAAGGGGGCCACCACACCCAGGTTGCTGGTATTGCAGATAAGGTAGACTTCCTTGATACTTGGGTATGACAGAATGGGCATGGGGGGCTCCATGATGATCAGGGTGACCACCAGGGTTAGCTGCACACTAATCAGAATGGAGGCAATGATCACCTGGGCCCAGGCACTCATGAACCTGGGCTTCCGGGTGCAGATCTTCTTCTTGCTGCCAGCGAGGATGCGCGCAATGCGATTGGTCTTGGTCACTAAAGCAGAGTAGCACATGGCGGAGGAGAGGCCCACCAGGAGGCGCTGGAGGTAGCAGGATGTGGTGGTTGGTTTGGCAATGAGAGTGAAAGGGCACACGTAACCCAGGAAGATGCCAGCGAGGATAATGTAGCAGAGCTCTCGGCTAGAAGACTTGACCACTGGTGTGTCCCGGTACAGCACGAAGATGAGCGTGACAAACACGGTGACAAGGATGCCCAGGCAGGAAAAGGCGATGGCTATGATGGATTCTATATTGCTCCACTCAAGGTAGCGGACAGGAATGGGTTCACAGCCTGTGAGGGGACAAACAGTTTCAAAATGTATCCAAGATTTCCACTGATTGACGATCATAGGGCTTTCTAATTACCAGAGGCAGAGCTAAATTCACATCTTCCATGGCTTATGTTATCTTAATGCTTTTAAAAACGCTTTACTGTTGTACAAATAAAAATACACCATTGTTTTCTCTGGAAAATCATGTTTCCAAACCTAATTGTGTCACAGCCCTAACGTGACCTGCCTGAGCCTGTAAAAATAATCTTTTTCTTCCAACCTCAGCCTCCTAAAAGGATGACACTCCATGGGTGCTATTTGGTTCTACACTTTCAGAAAGAGAAAGAAAATGAAGGGGGTTCAACTATGTTTCCAGGGAAGGGTAAATGGTGAGGATGCATTAGATAAGTTAGTAAGAAATCAACTAGTAAGATTTTTATTTTTATGTGGTATTGTCTAGAAGTAAGTCCAGCTCACAGACAAGCATTTTCTTGGCCAGAAGCATGTTTTAAACATACACTTCAATTCTCTAGAAGCATTCATATTCTATTTACCACGTACTATATTATTCATCTTAAGTCTCACCCTTTAGTTATGTATGATCTGTGTGTGAACTCTGAGCACCTCTTAGTTATCAGCTTCTGGTAGACATACCAAGGAACAATGACATCTCCCCTCACCCAGCTCTTGAAAAGAGAGACAAAGATGTGTTCCTAAATGCCTGGCTAATCTTTGCCTTTGAGATGGAGAATAAAATCTGTTTGTATTTCACACACTGAGAAAAATGTCTCAGGTCCTGGAGACAACTCCTTAACAGAGTTCTGTGTTTGGTCTATGCCTGTATTTTCCAAGTTGTGAGAATAAAAATATTTCCATAAATTTAGGAGAAGACACTGTTCTGGAGTCATGGTAACCAGGAACCACTGCTTTAAGCCTGTTCGGTAGATCAACAACAGCACCTCTGAGTGAACAGGTTTTTGCATGCCGACCAATCAGTGTCAGCACTTACTTCTGATAATCATCCAATCAGGAACAGACTCACATTTAATAAATGAAAGCCAACCATTCACAAGCACAAACTCTTGGCTGATCATAGTGGCCTCTCTATCTTGTCTGTCAGGGGTTTGTTTATGTCCAAGTCTCAATCTCTTCCTGGAATAACTTCTGCTTCCTATAAAAAGTCACATTTTAATTTTAAATCTTCTCATTTCCTTGGTAACATTTAGAAAGATGAGTAGATAGATAGATAGAATAACAACGACCATTAAGGAGAACTTTTGATATAACACAATTTAAAAAGTTAAAGTATTCGAAAGGGTTTGTAGACAAATTAGGAAATAAAATAGTAAATATCCGGTTTTTAATTGGCATACCGAGATTGTAAAATAAAATTCAAATTCCAAAGTAGTCCTTGTCGGGGCCTTGGTAACCTTCTGAAAGCAACCCTCTTTGCATCTCTCCTTTTCTATGTAACTTCACCTGGATTTTTAAATAAACTATTCTGTCCTCAGAGTTTTCATTAGAAAAGAATACCACATTTTAAGTTTATAGAACACAACTCAGATCTGTGAAAGTTGAATTAAGACCCTGAGCCAAATTAAGAGCTATAATTAATGGTTTTCCTAAACTTCAGAGATAGAAGCAAAACATTTTCTGCAAAACTCAGGAGTTTTATTAGATACTTATTGTCTCACATTACAGATTTATACCAATTAATTCAATTAATTGTTAGTCTCGTGGAAGAAAATGTTTAAAAGCAGCAGATTAGAAAGGAGAAGATTTAAATAATCCAGTAGCGTAAAATGTTAAAGATAAAAGTAGAAAATGCATTACATAAGGTAATTTCAGAAGCTTTTTCAAGTAAAGATTCAAAATTATAAACTAAATAAAGATGAAAGATAGACTTTGGGAAACCTTTGAAAAATTCTGGGGTGGATTCAACAACTGAAATGGGAAGGACCATATCTTCTCTTTCTATGAATAAGCTCAAACCTGAATTAGGGAAATTAAACCAGAAAATAATATTAAAATAAATAATTACTGATTCATAAATATTCTATATGTGACTAGACATTTTGATAGAGTATAAAATTAAATAAACTGGAAATTAGTGTAATTATGAATCTTTAGGTAAAACAATAAAAAAGGACTTCTATTCCCTGTGATTTGGGAGCCTATAGACAAAAAAAAACTATAAAACTGTAAACAAAAGTGTCATTTAAAGAACCAATGTTCCACATTAACCAAAGCTCAGAAGGGCAGCTACTTAAAATTTGCCCAATGACTTAACTTGATGGAAAACATTGGCACCAAACAACCCCCTGTCCTTCCTCTGAACTTCTAAGGGAAGCAACACTTTCCTCTTGATAGAAGTGCCTTTATGTCACAAGTAATCTCACTATGGACAGAACATCAGATGACTTGGTTTAATAAAACCACCCAAACAGTGAAAAAAATTTTAACGTGCAAAAGGGAATACAAGTATGCTTGTTTGTAACAGTAGCAGTTTGTCATAACAATACCTCAAAACAATATGCCTATGACTCCCCTATGATTGTTTTACCTCTTGTGAAGATTCTCAATTATTTTCCTTATGTAGAAACTGGGTTTTTCAATGCCAATCCAGGACAACCCAAAATAGCATCCCCTAGGGATTAGAACTGAACATCAACATTTTGAATAAGCTTCTTAAAGTATTTCTCCTTCTTTTTCTTCTCCTCCTCCTTCTTCTTATCCTTCTTTTCTTTTTTATATTTCTTAGACATTCTGAATTTGAGAATCACTAGCTTTGATATCTTTAGGGAATTAGCTGTAATATCCATCTTGTCCATATATGTAATGTAATATGTAATGTAATGTAGTTTGTTGTCTTGTTTTGAGGTTTAAAGAGGAGTTGCCCAACTTCCAGGTGTATTTGAAAATCCCAGGTCCAGAAGAGGTGGAGGTAACCTTTAAAATGTGGTGAGGAGCCTACCTGACCCTCAGTCTCCAAATGGAGAAGATATTATAGGAGCGGGGCACACTATGCTTAAAGACCTGAGAACTTAAGAACCTGACAGTTTCCATGGTTAGAGTGAACCCCGAGAATCCAGAGCTGTCCAACAAGTCAGTTTTCTTCAAGCAGACTACAAATCACTGAGCAAAATCTAAGAGAAGTGGTCATGACTGACCTGATGACCAGGGATTATTTCTAATTTTCTAAACAAATTTTCCATAAGAAAATCCATAAGTCTCATCCATAAGATCCAAATGCATTGGAAGAAGCTAAAATTTACTATTGGACTTCTTTTCAATCAGGTGAAGACAAATTTAATATGAATAAAAAAATAAAGGCCATAATTATTCTCTTCAAAGTATCTTGGGCATTTAATAATATTTACAGTAATACTTTGTGATTACCTAAGGCTTCATTGAAATGCTTTCTTTAATCTTATTACATTAACATGAATTACCTACAAGGTAAAATTCTATTTATTATTCAATGCTCAACTCAAATGTCTCTTCCCCTCTAAAGGTTTTTCTCTTCCTTGGGAAAAATAGTGGCTTTTTTATTCTGTGTTCACATGACATTTTTCACATATTCTTATTATAGGACTTATATCATAATTAACTGTTTACATATGTAGTTTTTTATGAAGCTCATCCACCATGATATAAACCTTATTTTATTTACCCATATATCCCCAGTTGCTCAAAAAGAAAAAAAAAGCCTGGTATTAAGCAGATGGTAGGGTATAATATAAAATTAAATGAATGAGTAGGTAGTATAAGAGGTCACAACAACTATTGCAATGAAGAAAAATAGTTAAAATTAGTTAATTTTTATAATTTAGTATTTTATATTTTTGATGATTAAATTTAGTGTAGTCTGGCTTTCTGAAGAACTCTCTTACACTATTTGGCTTTTTAAAAGAAATAAGTAGCATTGAATTATATATAATTGGCCCATGAATTGTTAAACTACTGTCAATTTACATATTATGGCAGAGGAGGTCCCTGTTTATGCATCATAAAAAAATTAAGTATAACATTTAAATGCTGAATTAATATGTGCATTTTTCCCCAAAAGAAAATATGAGAAACTTATTAACAGATTTAGAAATCACTTCCTCTAGGAAATATACCAATTTTTCTTCCTAAGCAAAAACCATATGCTAATAAAAATAAAAACTCACTTCTAAACATGTTTTTATTCACTATATTAGAGTCTTTGGAACATAAATGGAGAATAGCTATCTCATAATTTTAAACATATTTTAACAAACTCTATCTTCAACAAAAAACACCATTTCCCAGAAAGAATAATTTCTCATCTTCACTGAAATTTATTAAAAAAATAAAATCTACCTACAAAAATAAAATACCTAGTTGAAGGCAATGCATTTATTCCTCTGAGTTTTTCTACTGATTTTTGGTATTTGTTGCAGGTTTTTTTTTAAACTACCGTTCCCATGGCAACCACCAACACCATATTGCCACCACATCACCACGTGCTGCACCTTTTCTCCGAGCCTGACACGGCACAAAATAAGTGGCCAGTGAGATCTCGTGTTCCATCGTGGATGAGAGCAAAGGGATAAGAAACCACAGGTGGCAATTAACAGGAAGTATAAATTCGTATGTGAGGTATGCTAAAACATCCTGCACGTCAGATTTGCGAAGCAACCTGGACAGATGAGACACTTGCCTCTCGTTACAGGAAGGCCGTCTGAGCTGCTGCTTGGCTCAACTCATTTGAATAGGAACGTGACCATTGTACATGCGACAGGTGGTGGTGCATTACATTCTTTGGAAGGGTGACTGCATCAGATTCATCTGTTTACGGGCCAGGAGAATATTGTTTTATTTGCTAAGTCAAAGTGCCCTGATCCATGGTGGTGATCATTTGTCAGTGGGCCTACAAGATACCCCCAATGGAAGATCTCTACAGCATAAAAATATGACTTTGAGTTCACTATTATGACATACTAGATTGTTTTGTATTTTAATGTTTTAAAATAAGATAGAAATTCTTTCTCATTTATGAGTGAAGCCCCAATGAATGTGAAAACAGAGTAGTAGGAAGAGATTGGGGAAGCTGCACAAAACGTACACAACAGAAAAAACTGTTGTACCCCAAAGCCTGGACCTCTGATATCTCAGGCCAACCTGAGGAAGAGGCTCGTTTTGTGTTTGAGCCCCTTCCTAGTCAGCTGTGGTCTCAGTCAGGTAGCAGGAGCAACTGACTAGGAGTCAAACCCAGTCCCAAGCACAGTGGTGATCTAAGGGGACCTGCTTACTCAAGACAAAAAGCCCTAGCAGGAAGCGCACACTATGAAGGAGGATAAAGGTGTGGACAGACACAGAATGAGTGGAAGGGGTGGCCTGTGTCCAAAGAGAGGTTGGGTAAGTTTTTCCAAGCCAGTGCATTTCCTGCAACCATGAGATAAGAGGCACAGTGAGAGAGCGTTAGGACCAGGGACAAAAAGCTGTGGACCTTCATAGTGGCTTCTTTCTTACTCAACTGCATTGATCTAGTTGAATTTGGTTGAGTCCCTTCTTCTTTTTAATTCTCTCAACAGAACAAACATTTACTAAGAAGCTACAATAGTCAAGGCACCAGGCTATGAGCCAGACAGCAATGTTTCTGTAATGATGGGACAGGAATTAAGTGCCTCCGAATCTGCTGGGTCTCCTCTCAGAACAAGTGCATAAGAATCTCTGCAGGTAGGTAATTCCTGGGTAATTTTTAGGCTCATTAAAGTTGAAAACCAGTTTTCAGCTAGAGAATAAAAAGATGAGTGAGATACAGTTTGTACCTTCAACCATATCCTGATATAATTTCCTTTTCTTTAAAAAGGCCTTTGTACTAGGTGATTTCTAAAAAATTTCTGGTACTCATTTTAGTTTACTTCCTTCTAACAGGATTAACATTTTACAAAGTACTCTTACTTAATAAGTATCACTTTAATTATGTGACCTAGTTCTATTAACCCAGCCATTTTCAATGTGCTTTGAATAAGCTACATAATTTCTTAGTTTTCTATTCTTATTGGGAAACAAGAAAAAAGGGAATGAGAATCAGGAATGTTATCCTCTCTGATGATTTTCATTAGTAGCCAGGAAGGCACAGGGTCAGCAGTCCGTGAACTGGGCTCTGCTTCTAACTATTTGCATGACTTGGGCACACAAATACACCTCCCTAGGCCTCAGTTTCCTCTTTCTCAAATGAGGGGTCAGATTACTAAGAGGACAAACTTTCCATGGCCCTATTACTCTTAAAACCTGGGCAAAGTCTCTGTGACATATGTCTCCCATTGTAAGCCAGGGGCTGTGGAAAACAAAACACAGATACCTGAGCATCGCTCTTAGGAAACAAGTAAACTCACATAGTCCATCCGTATGAGTCCCACTGATTTACTCATCATCTTCTCATGTGCAAATACGAATTCAAGCGACTAGAAGTAGCTTCAAATAAAATTTTAAAACCAGAGACAAAACTACTGGTATACCATAATACCTTTTTTGTTTTGTTTTGTTTTTTAGATCTAATCTTTATTATATTTTTCTCATTACCTTATATCCCCCTCCCCCCAGCAATCACCACTCTGTTGTCCATGTCCCTGAGTCCTTTTCCCTTTTCGCTCAGCCCCTCCACCCCCTAACCTCCTCCCCCACCAGAATCCCTTTCAATACATTTTTGTTTAGATGTAAATAAAATTCCCTCTTAGTGTAGGTCATGGGGAATCTGTAAGAGGTTTGTGTGTGCTCTTTGACAGGAGTGTTAGAGAGTGCACGCTGTACATGGACATCAAAAAGGACAGGAGCTGACTGCTCACATTTTAAACAGTGGGCACGTTGGAAAGGCCAACAGTCAGAGACACAAAGTTTCCTACCTGTGAGCTCTGCATTGGGCCACCAGCCCAAGTCACAGGCTTTGCAGGTGAACTCATCTTGCACATACTCGTTCTCTTTACAGGCCGTGCAAATCCAGCAGCAGCTGACTTCCCCTTTCCGGATGACCTGCAACAGAGAGAGGTCATACTCCTGAAGACAGTTTCTCCAGAAAGTTCTCTTGCAGATGAGGACTGGTTTGCACACTATCATGAAAGAGTAACTTTTCAAAAAATTCTATTTGCTGACGACAATTAAGTACGTGGATTGAAATATACCCAATTACCTTAGAGTTCAGATGTGAATTTTGAATCAGTTCATGGTGGATTTGGAGGTTTTTCAATAACAATTTTTTCATAAAGAGAATTGAATATACTATCTCTTACATAGTTAAAAATGAAACAGTTGAATTTTATCCTTATTTTTATTATTATGTACTAATTATTCTCAGAAAGTACAATAACAATACAAAAATTTTTCTTCTCTGAAAGAAAAAGAAGTATTTATACATAAAAGTTTCTATGTGATAAAACCTTATTAATTCATAAAAATTGAGGAATTATGGATTTTTTTGTTATATTATGAAAGTATGAGCAAATTTATATACAAAAAACAGAATGATGGCTAAGAAAGTATAGCCCTGTTACTGGCCTTGTTACTTAAAAAGATCGCATAAATTGTTGGAAGAAAAATTACTAGTCCAAAATTCCTGAAGAATTGCTTATTATCTGAGCAGTTTAAACTTTCTCCCATTTTCAAATTGTTTGGTAAGCACTTTTTCACTTACACAATGCAAAAATAAACATCAAAACACACTGCATTTAAAGAGTTTCTCGCAAACAGCACATAATTGGATCTTGCTTTCATCTTCAGTCTGACAACTTCTGCCTTTCCATGGATGCGTTCAGCATGTTTACATTTATTATAATCATGGGTGTGGTTGGATGTGAATCAATCATCGCTCTTTTCTGTCCATCTCGTCTTCCCTTTGTTTCCTTCTCTTTTACTCTGCCTTCTTTTGGGTTGAGAATTTTTTAGCGTTCCATTTTATCCCTAAAGTTGATACACTTGCTAAACCTCTGTGTTGTTTTCATGGTGGTTGTAGATTTGAAACTGTGCGTTATTAACTTCATGTTAATAGAAGTGTATTATTCAACTTCACGTCCACTGCAAGATCCAGACAACAATATTTTTCCATTTTCCCCTCCTATGGGGTATTGTTTTAGTACCTTTTACTATACATATTTTATAAGCTCCTATGAGAATTATTTTTGCTTTAAGCAATCCTTTTTGAAACACACTTTTGAAATAAGAAAAAATGTTATTTTTCATATTTATCCAAATTTTATATGCTATACTTTTCTTCATTCTGAAGATTATTATTTACCATTTATTGTAGTGCTGGTGTGAGAATTATGACTGCTTTTGCCCTATATTTATTCAGAAAGCCTTGTTTTTGGCTTAATTTTTGGAAAAATTCACTTGGTAGGAAAGTTGAAGTTGATCATTTTCCCTTTCTTTTAGCACTTTATGCCATTCCGTTGACCTTGGCAATAGATCCAGGGTGAGAGATGTTTGTTCTTTCAACACTTTAGAGATGGCATTCCTTCCTCACCTTGCACACGGTTTCCGAGCAGCCCGCCGTAATCCTGCCTCTGGTTTTCTGTATCCAACAGAACGCTTTACTGTGGCTTATATTAAGAGTCTCTTTTTGTTACTGGCTTTTAGTAACTTCATATCTTCTTTGTGTTCAAATTCTTTGGCATTTCTTGAGCTTCATGGATTTGGGTTTACATTTTCATTATATCTGGATATTTTTCAAGTCATTATTTCTTTAAAAAAAATTTTCTGGCCTGTCTCCTGTCCTTTTGGGTCTCTGATTACATTTGTAACATCCCTTTCAACTGTACTCTGCAAGTCGCTGTGAGTCTGTTCATTTCTTGAACTTTGTTTTCCCTCTGTGTATCTCATTGGCCTATTTTCTATTGCTGTGTTTTTAAATTTACCGAATTTTACTTCTATACTGTCTAGTATCTGTTAATACCATTCATTGAAATATTATTTCTTATAAATTTTAGCTTTCATTTTGCATTTTTTTATATTTCTATTTGCCTTCTCATGATATTACGCTTATTTTAAATCCTTTAGTATATACTTAAAGTAGGTATTTTAATATCTTTGACTGCTAATTCCATCCTCAATATAATTTCTGGGACTATTTCTATTGCTTCATTTTTATTTTGGTAATATGTCACTTTTTCTCACTGTGTCATATGTCTAAGTTTTTTTTGACCCGATGACGACCGTGATATACACAAGGTACAGAGTGCTGGACTATTTTTCTTGAAGAAGTATTGCCCTTTGTTCTGGCAGGCAGCTACGTTACTTGTGGCTCAGTTTGAGTCTTGTTTTTAACCTTTTGGGGTGAGTCTATAATGGTCTCTATATTGTGAATGGTGTAGCCTCATTACTAAGGTGTGACCGCTCTGGGGTCTCTACCTAACTAAATTCTTGGGCACTCAGCAAGGTGTCTCCACTCTGGCTTGTGAAGACTGGGACCATTCCTTGCTCCATGCGGGCTCTAGGAATCCAGCTCCATAGTTGTTGTTCTTTACCTGGACATTTTGAATAATTCTATCTTTAACTTGTGCTTTAACCACCCCAAAATTGTGATTATTTTTATATTTTTATATCAGTCATACAGACATTTTTTGTAGTATACATTCAATAACTGAATAGAGTACTTTTTCCTTTCTCCTCCATAGGAAAACACTGAAAATGAAGCTCTGAATCATGATAAAAGCTTTGATATTTCATGGAAGCTGCTTTTTAAGGATCAAGGCTCATTAAGGCACAGGATCTGTTGATTCTTTTTGCATCCAGTGTACCTGGATCCATCCTCATTGTTAGTGAGACCAGGAGGCCTTTGGCCCGCACAATGCGATGATCAATTACACATGCACTGTAGTAGCCTTGAAGTATTTATGCCATGGGAAATCAAGTGTTCGCTTTATGACTAAGTTTCCGAAGTGATTTGTAATGGATTTTTTTCAATCAAGGCTTTATTTAGAAAAAAGGAGGAAAGGAAACAGCATCAAGAGAATGTAATGAAGGAAAGGTAACTGTAAATCAAAGGAAACAGGAAAAATTTTCTTAAAGGGAAATACCTGAGAGACTGTACAGGATACAGAAACTGGGTCTCCCCTAATTAGGGCTGCAGGAGAATCAGCTGCAGGAGGAGGCAGCCCTGCTCTCCTGCATCCCACAAACCCCTGTATGAGAGCTGGGAAAACAATCAACTCTAATTGCTGGCGTGTTTTTCTCCAGCTTCACTACGAGTTGCTCAGAAAAAGGGGCCATGTTTAAGCTTCCTTTGCAGTCACAGTGCTGGCATAGTTCTCGGCACATATTTATTACTCAATAAGGTAGATGAGAGACAAGAGGGAAATAATATAGAATATGATGTAAAGAGAAGAGATGGAAATAAAGAATTCAAAGAGAATAAAAAATAAGAGGGAACTGAAGAGAGCCTTGTAAGAACTAAATAAAAATATCAACTTAGGGAAATCCTGCCTTGTAATTTATTATAGGAAAAAATAATAATGATGGTATGAGTCAAAGGATCACGAGAGTAGACATATCTCAACTGGCTATGCGCATTCTGCACCCTGTACAGAATGACACAGAATTCCCTCTGTGGGATGAAGTTAATCATTTGCATTCTTCAGCTAGAAAACAGCTTCATAAGGGATTAGTACCTTATGCAAATTGCAGCCACATTATCTCGTTATTTCCAAGAGTTAGTCTCTTCCTAGTGTAATAATGGCTGTCAGGGTGATGATATGTTATGCTGAGAACTTGCAGATATACAGGGTCCAGCAGAAGTAAGGTCTGCTTGAGTGTGGTTGGTAGGGTAATAATATGGGTATAATAATGTATAGTTTTAATTTGAACATTATACCTAAAATGTCATATGGTGTGCTTGAGTGTGACATTGTTATGTTACAGAATTACATACTTATGATTTTGTAATAAAAGATTTTGTAATAATAAGGGACATTATTTGTGCTGGACCCTGTGTACTCACTTAACCAACCTCTGTTCAGTGGCCGGTGTGCCAGACGTGGTACTGTGCATGGGGACAAATACATGAAAAGACCTGGTCACTGAGGTTAAAAAGCCCAAAATCTGACATAATGGGTTAAGTGCACTGTTAGAAGGAGAAATGAGATGCTTATTCAGAAAGCATGCCCTTACTCATTGATTTAATCATTCACTCATTCTTTTGCAGTGTGTGTTAGAGAGCCTACAGTGTGCTAGGAACTAGGTAAAGAGTAGAAGTAATCCGTGAACAAAATTAATCATATCTCCATCCTTAAGGAGCTATCATTCTAGAGAAAGACTTTGAGAAAAGTGCAGCAAGAATGAGGAGTAGGGTTCAGGCCAGGGACCCAGGTGAGGCAAGGACAGCACCTAGGGACCACATTTAAAGAGGCATGCACGTTTCAGGTTGAGCAAGTACCAACTTTGCATTTGCAGGACCTTGAGAGTGAGTGCCTCTTTAAAGTCTGCACCACAGGTACCTCACTCGCCCCACTTTGGGGACTGTCCTAGTCCTGATAGGGAGGCACCTGGAATAGGGGATTGCAATTTTGCATATGGTGGTCAGATAAGGTCCCACCCACTAAGACGCTGCCATTTGAATAAAGGCTTGAGAGAGGGAGAGAGAGTATGCATGCCCGGAATGCATCTGGTGGGAGAGTGTCCTAGGCAGCAGGAACTGCTGGAGCAAAGATCAGGCATAAAACTCCTTGTGCAGCCACACCCTTGCCTTTCTCCTCTACTTTTCTGTCTGCATGTTATACCTCAAAATGTTTCCTTAGAAAAACAAATGGGTTCTGCTTCTGTGACTGCCACCCTCAACGCACAGCAGCCCTGCTGCACTCCTGTCCACTCTCATGTGATTGGGGACAGGTCGGGCATGAGGCTACAGCAATCCCCCAAAAGTTCAGTAACCAAGAGACCAAAGCCCGAGAAGTGAAAATGTAGGTATTACTGAGTGCTTATGGAGAAATCAATGATAATTCCATAGAACTTCTCATTATGACCGGTACTTGCAAAGTTTCCCCCTCATCCAGAAAAACTATGGTTTTCATATGCACAGCAAAACACAAAGAGCAGTGTTTAGTCTTCTACTTTTTTCAAAATTTTAACCAATATGTTTTTAGTAGCTGGGGCAGATCACATCATCATTACGTAATGATAGACTTCTCAAATAAGGATTTTTTTTTTTAACTTTCCTGTGGACAATTTATACTGAGAACCTGCCATGCTGGTGCGGAGTTTAGAAAACATTTCATAACGGGGGAACCTTATTGTTTCACTGGTTGCCAAAATGGTTACATTAACTATGCACGATTTAAATGAGTAGTTTGCTTTAATTCACAAAAGAGAAAGTGGTGGTGTTTGGGACAGTGAGAGCTGATGATGTTACTGCTAACTTCCTTAGCTGGTCTGATGGCTATGTGACAATTGTCTTTATTCTTAAAAAACAGAAGTTGAGGTGTGACGGTATGAAGCATCACGATATTTGTACTTCATCTTTTAAATGATTCAGGGAAAAATAGTTAACCCAATTCCAAAGTCTAGAGTTTATAAGATATGTGTAATGGGCTTTCTCCCACATGTATAATAAGGTTTATTTTACTACATAACAATATAACATCTGCAACAAGGACCGGTTTCTGATATATTCCATGTTTACCTAATGTCTCCAAAGTTCTGTGAGAATGGTCAGGTGAGAATAGCAGAAAGTAGTGATTTTCTCCACTTTCCATGCCCAAATCCTCAGCCCCAAAACCATCAGCTTTGGAGTGAAGAATCCAAAGACAAATTAGGGGGGAGAGTATAGAAGAGGAGAGAGGGGAAAAGCAAGAATAAGAGGGGGTGACAGCAACCTGCAGGGTCCTCTTCCTCCACTTCTCGGCCTGTCACCCTGTCTCTATCAAACACCCTCTGCCACATCTACAAATATTGCTTCCTTAGCTCTAGACTCTGTTCCCGCAGCATTTTAAATGGGGATCTCTGCTTGTAATTTTATTGTGAATTATTGAAAACATAAGGCTTTGCGATTAAAATTTGCATGTGTAGGAAACACGCCAGTTCCTATCACGAAAGACAGTGGAACAGCACGTGGCTGTGGGACCATCAGAGCTTTGGGTGGGCTCTGAGCCCAGTGCTGGCACTTCCTGCTGAGAAAGCTTGGAGCAAGTGACTCAACCCCTCTGGGCCTCCAACTCCTCACCTATACAACGGGGGCTGTAGAACCTGCTTTAAAAGGGTTGTCTCAAGGGATAATTGGAATGATGATATCTGTAAAACATTATTGTATCTGCACAAGAATATGCTTGTGAAATGTGGTCCCTAATCTCCAGGGTCCCCTCCTTTGCCTTCCTGCCCCTTCTGCACACCACGGAAAACAGCAGCAGGCTTGGTGTGGGGGAAGGACACATGTGCCGACACTTGCTGTTCCCTTGCAGATCCACTGTCTGCATTTTATGTGCTGCTTCAGATTCTCTTCACCTAATCTGTCTCTTAGGCCCATTGCCACGGACCCTTGGAGAGTTCTGGACACTTCCGTGGCCCTACATCAGCCTCCCTCACTGTGGCCGCATCTTCTGCCCTCTCCAGCTGTCTCTCCCACGAAACAGTCACTGGGTTCTAGAACTGCATTCAATCCCACATTGCATTCACCCCAGCAGGTGCCTGGACCAGACTACACGGGACCCACAGAGGCCTTCTCTCCCCTTACTGCTTCCATGTAACAGCACATGGGCTCTGGCTTCCCCAGGAGCTGCCTGTGGGGTCAGGGGATGCTGCTTCCAGTGAGCAAACTTTGACCACAGGAAGCAGAAAATAGGTGGCATGGGTGCATGCATGCTTCTGTCCTCTTCACTTCAGTAGGTAGTCCGAGTAGCCTTCCCAGAGATCTTTGTGGGACTGACAGACTAGTGATGCTCAGACAAACAGCATCCCACTCAGTAATGCATCACATTCTTATTGGCTGTGGTGTTTTCCCATCCCTCCTGTCTCACTTCACTTTTCCCCTCACAGCTGCTTCTCGGGGATTCTACCTCCCCATAAAGTGTTAGCCCTTAAGCCTTGCTCGGTTTCAAGGGTTCAAGGGAACCGGAGCTAAGTACCTGTGAATGACATTGATCAGGCTGTCTGGCCACCTGTCTTCTGGATAAGGTTAGCAACATAGAAGGACCCGATGGGACAGTGAAGAGAAGGGGAAAGTAGAGGCCCAGGTAGCCTCTCCCGCTCCAGTTCGGAGGGTGTCACGGGTAGCAGCTGAGGTTTCTCCAAGTCCTTCTGGCCTGGAGGTAGGAATGATTCTTGCTGTTTCTCATCTGTGAGGTGCCTCGGAGTCCTCTCCTACTTTTATAACTCCTTCTTATATTAAATTCCCTCTATATCAAACCACCTGGCATGGGCTCTATTATTTTTTCTTACTGAACCCTAATATAACTTAATATAACATGAGACAATGCAAAGTTTGATTTTATTAACCTGTGTTTGTGGTGTAGCTAAAGTCAGCTTCTGCTTCTATAAGATATTTTATTTATGTTTCTAAAAATAACATAAGTAAACTGGAATTTTAACTGCTTCAGAGAGAATTACCAGCCCTGGCTGGTGTGGCTCAGTGGATTGAGTGAACCAAGGGCAATTACCTTAAGACAGTTCTATG
The DNA here is from genome assembly GCF_022682495.2 of Desmodus rotundus. Taxonomy (NCBI): domain Eukaryota; kingdom Metazoa; phylum Chordata; class Mammalia; order Chiroptera; family Phyllostomidae; genus Desmodus; species Desmodus rotundus. Next base: position 88,951,393 of record NC_071397.1, on the reverse strand, counting down.
GGCGATCATAAAAGAAGTCAAATGATCATTCTAGCACTTTAAATGGCATTTGTTAATAACATAAATACTCCTTTCCTAAAGGCTCTGTTTCCCAGTTAATACAAGTCGAGGTCTTTCAGTCACCTTGTAAGTTGCCTGTCTCTCATCTTTGCAGTGGTTAGCAAGAGACCTGACTGTGTGCATTTGGGGCCTAGTAGGAGGCTAATTGGTGGTATAAGAAAGGATGTAAGTGCTATTATTCAGAAAATGAGATTCATCTCCACTCCAGGTGCTACTTTCCTCCTGCAGGGCAAACAATATTTCTAAAATTGGCCCCCAGAACATTTGCATCTATAGAGAAAGCTCTGTAACAGCTGAGCGATGATTTGTGGAATCTCCCTGAATAACACTGCATGGGCGTAATGCAAACGTGATGCCAGAAATACTTCGGTGTCGAGGCGCAGATGCACACAGCTAGCCTCTCCTCTGAACCCGCGTGGGGAAAGGCCTCTCCTCGGGAACGTGCACCGGGTAGGAGCCACCATTCATGGCCTGCCAGCAACCAGTGGAACAGGAGGGAATCGTGAGGGGGAGCTGGAGCGCTGTGAACCTTTAGGACCATTTGTTTTCCTTCGCCAGGGTCCCCGCCCACCTTATACTCTGAAAAACTCAACTTTGTAGTTCCATAAACAGTTTCACAGAAGTTGTCTGCAAGACAGACTCTGCTCGACCGCCCACGCTGGAAAGGGGGCCTGCGTCGAACATGTGACATTGTTTGGGTCACAGAAATCCATGAGATCAGGGCTTCTGTACTGTCCTCATCATTTGACTTTAGGGCTCTGGTGTCCTGTTTTCTCCACCATCCAGAAGAGATGATGAAGGCAGAATCCAGTTCTCTGGTATCTGGTGGCAGCAGTCAATGGGAGGCGGGGCCTCTGGATGTCAGTGGATATGCTCCTACATACCACACGATGGTCTTGCGTGAACGAATGTCATCAGGGCAAGAATCGAAAATGCATTGGGGAGAAGCAGTGCTGACATTACGCTCACGCACAGTGGTTTGGCTGGAGCCATGTTACACAACAGAAATACTTGGGCTCCGAGTGGAAACTAATGGTTTCCACTTAAGCCTCCTGAATATCCCACACTATGTGAGCTTTTCAGGACTCCTTGCCTAAATCTCCCCATAATCAAACAATTTAAGGATTAACTGTAAACATGCAGGTGGCCACCAGCACCCTGTCACAGCACTAGAATGGAGCTGATTCTGGTTGGTGAGTTGTCATGACAATTATTAAATATTTTTAACATCACTTCTGCAGAGAAGGCACAAGCTACTTATAGGGTGAATTGTCTCAGCAGTTTGCTTCATCTCGAAGTGGCTGGTGTCCCTGAGAGGCTGAGTCCAACAGGAGAGCCTTGCTCAGCTGCTGTAAGATGTTGCAGGTGGCACATCATCCACCTTCTGTGACAGGAGTGATAAAGCTTTTCCAGGTTCCATACCAACGCTTCTATGCATGACTAAATTATTGCCCTAAGACTCTTAAGTGTCCTTTGCCCCTGTGTGAGTAGTCCCACACCTCCCCAGATGGCACAGCCACACGGTGACATAGCCACACGGCAACAGGGCCAGAGCCACACGCAGCATCTACTCCAGACCCAGCTATGCTGGGTGACATTTATGTGACAGCCTTGTCTTTTACCAGAGATGAATCACAGAAATTTAGAGATGGAAAGACCCATTAGGCCATTTAATCTATACTCTTGCCAGCTCACAGTCACTGCCCTACACTCCACTTCCTAGTGCATCATCCAGTTTGGTTCCAATGGCAGGGTGTACAGAGAGGGCTGCTCCTTTGGCTTCTCCACCGAGAATTCTTCCTAGCACGTCCAGCTGCATGCTCACTGTTTGATGTTTATTTACTCTAGTTTGATGGACACAGTAATATTATGGTTACTCATTTGCCCCAAGCTGTAAAAAAAAAAAAACCAAAAAAACAAAAAAAGAAAACAACCCACTTGAGAATAATTAGAAAGTGAGGACTCTCTCTTGACTAGCAAATACCAGTTTCAGGAAAAATCAAAGAACTCGGTGGAGAAATGATAAGCTGTGCTTCTGTGTTACCTCATTTCAACTTCTTTTATTTTAGTGAAATGCTTATTTAGCATTGTTCAGCTTCTGCTTTCTTTAACAACAGCTAGAACTATGACTAAGCAGGACCATTGGTTTGGGTTTCCAGGTTTACTTCTGCTTCAGTTTTTAAATCGGATTATTCATCCCCTTGCCTTCTATATTGTATTTAAAATCCTGCCTCATCATAGTGATTTAATTAAAGATTATTCTAAGTATTCAAATGGTTTCCCTATTCCATGTGCTAATCTTTCTTTGTTTTTTGGGTTTTTTTTTTTTCCAATTTAGCTAACCACAAGCATAACAAGAGTAAGCCTGCTCCCTTCTTTCTGGACAGCCTTGTCTAAGAAAAATGTCTGTGTTTCTTTATTTATGTCCGGGTAGAAGGCTTCCTCATGAACACCGTCCGAGAACGCATCTGTGGCCGGCTCACCTTGATCTGGCCCTTCCAGCAAGGCTCACTGCACACGGACCGCACCATCCCACTCTTGTTCATCTGGATTTTGTAGTCATCGATGTTCAACACCCCTTCGTGCCAGGTCCCCACGTGTACGTAGTCATAGCGATTGGCTTCAGTGTACTGCAGATTCATGATATCATATCTGCGAAGAAAACAGCATGGGTGGCTGGGAGAACATGGACTAATGTAGACAACAAAGACACTTGGTAAATACAAAATAATAGAGAGAAGGGAGACAAAAGCTAGAATCATCCCATGTCCTAATACCAGCTACTGTGGACATTTTAATGTATTTGTCGTGTTTCCTCTGATTTTCCAAAATGTGTATTCCAGTCTTAGATGCTGTGTATCACCCATATTTGCTAAAGAATATAGGACTCTTATGCTTTCTCTATGCTTATTTTCCAGAAAATAATCCCATGTGTCTATGTGTGCTGAGTTAATCATCTCCTCCAAATTATTGTTCACTAAGTTTTTATTTGAACCAGTAACAAGTCTTGAGAATATTAATTTCGTAACTTGATTTCTTTCATTCCAATTTTCTTTTTTACATTCAGTTGCCATTTTTATTACACTGGATTGATAGAGGTGAATTTTCTCAAGTTTGGAGCCTATTTTAAATGCTATTAGAGCAAGAAGTCTGAGAAATGCATCTTTAATTAAGGATGTTGGGGATTTAACATCTTGACATTTAAACTGGTCTCTTCCTGGGTTAGAGCAAACATTTCAGTAATTTCAAATGCTGCAATGCTATGCACAGACAAATCTACATATAGAGATCTTTGCTGGAAATAATGATAATATTTCCATTATCATAAGAAAACTGGAGAACATCTTTGAATTGGCATAGCCTTTTATCTCTCAGTCATTGAAAATTCTCTGGCACCCTTCAATCTTCTCTGCATGTTGCTATTTACTCCAAGTAAATTATATCTCATGTGGCAGTTGCCCAGAAACAAAGGCCTGGCCCTCCCTGGACTCTGCAAAGTGGGACTGTTTTCTGAGGGGCCTGTGCAGGGCATTTACCCCCCTACACTAGGATATCAGAGGCATTGTCTCTGGCTCTTTGCCCTTGACCCAAAGAAATAGATGGCCATTAACCAACACGTATTTCTCTTCTTTAGCTCTCTTGCTCCTCCCCCCAATTCCTCTACCTCATTCATCCTGAAATTCTTTCTAAACCTGATTCAGACTCAGAATCCTCCTCAGCCCAACACTCCAGGAAGCGACTACTGATCCGCCTTAGTTGGTATCTGAAACCTTTGGCTACATCTGGCCTAGTTCCTGCTCTTAATGTGCAAATGCATCTTGTCACCCACAGGGTAGCTGGTGGTTTCTTCACATCCAGATTCTGGCAACTTCCATAAATAGCAGCCCCCTAAATGGAAAGGGGAGACTTTGAGAGAATGAAGGATGTTTTTTCTCTACTTTTCCAGGTGAACAAAACTTACCTAGAGTTACATCTCTTGCTTGTTCTGACTTTTGGCTACTGGCGGGTTCTTATTCTCCTGGTTGCTAAGACATACCAGGATGCTCTTGAGAGTGGCTGGCTAAGTAATATCCACGTGGCTATTAACTGTGGGCTGACAGTTCACACCCCTCCTACTGATCAATGATACTAATCTACACCTCCAATAGTTTCCCGTTTTAAACTCATGGTTATAGCACCTGCTGGGAATGTTCACTAAGAATATTTTCCTTCTTCATTTCCTTTAATTTTTATGTTTTTCTCATTATTACATCACTAAATCTCCTTACGTACTTTCAACGAAGGCTTGAATGTGATGCTAGCTTAAGAGTACCTTTTTCCTATAAATTAGTTTTCTAAGACCTTTATTTCAACTTCCTCATTTGCTCTTCAAAAAAAAGAAACCCGTTCACACTTCATTAGCATGTAGAAAGTGAAAAACTCACAATATTTAGGTATGAAAACATATTTTGAAAACGTCCCAAAAGCCATAGGAAGAAAATACTGAAAATCACCAAGGGAGAAGTGCTGACTTAATGCAGAGAGGCCGTCCCCTTGGCTGTGTGAGCAACAGACCCGGGACCCAGCTCTTCTCTGCTGGCCCGAGTCCCTTCTCAGCATGTCGCCATTGACTTGGAGTATCCTCATGCCGTAAATTACAACTTTACAACATCCTCTCAGTCATCCCGTGTATGCTACGTGATGACTCATTCAAATAGTGACAGGAGGACCTGAAAAGCTTGGATGGTGTTATGACAGGAGACAGAAGCAGACGGAGACTGGTGGTTGAAACAGAAACTGATCAGAGGTGAAGATGATCAATTTCAAACACCAGGAAATGATCCTTGAAAAGAGACCCAGGGAAGCCTCATGATTTAATAACAGGTAATTAAAGATGGAGAAGAAACAAGCTCAAATTGTGAGCCAATGTTTTGGATGACTTACCTTTTGAGTATCTAAAATGCATCTGGCCCCCTGCCGGGCACATTGTGTATGTTATCCTATAGAACCGCGAAGGGAGGTTTCCATTCCAAATCCGATCTTTCACAGAGCTTAGTTCCCGGTGGAACCCAGCATTACAACCATTGGCTTAAAGGGGAGAGGGGTGGTCTGAATCTCAGACCCGCTGCTTCCTTCTGGTGTCACCTCCTAAGCTGCTCCGCACCTGCAGGCTTTCCACATGTTCAGACCCTCTTTCATTCCATCCATCTCAGTCATGTTTTTCCCTAAACCTGCTCCCACCCAGTGGAAGCTTGGAAGGAATCTAATAAATGCATTGTTTAATTGCTGACAATTGCCTATAAAATTTATCTTCCTAGAGCTGTAGGATTTTAACAGGCAGAATCCGCTTGGGCCCCACAACACACGCTCTAAATGTAGAACTTAAAGCTTACATGAAAAGAAGAGACATGTAGAGAATTATATAGGGTCTCTTACAGTAGTCTCTCCCAAATAGTCTCTTACAGTTCCTTTGAAATGACATTAAGAACACTGCCAGCAGCCTTGCCTAATTTTAGGATGAGCTAAAAGGCAGAGTGATGTGGCAAAAAGACTACAAGCCTCAGATTCAGGCGGCGCGGCCTCCATCAGCTCCTCTTGGAGTGCTTTTAGGGAAGTTTCTTAGTTTCTCTGACACTGAGTGTTATCCGCTGTGAAAAAACAGAAATGCTATGCTTATAGCAGTGAGGATTAAATGACTTAATGTTCCGTTTTAACACAGCATATGCTTTCCTAAAATCTCTCTTTCTGCAAAATCATCTACTGCAAGATAGTGCTTAAGAGCAAAAGGAAAGATTGTGGGCACACTGTGCAGCAGCCAAGCTGAGAGCCTTTTTCCTTCCTGTTGCAAGTTTGAATCCCTGTTTAACTCTTCTGATTACGCCCGGTCTCAGAAAATTCATATAAACACACATAACTACTCTTCATGCTGACATCATTCTCCACATACCAATGAAACATGAGCTAACTGGTGTTATAAAAGCAAGTGTCGCAGAACAGACTCACTATAAAATGACTTAGGAAAAAACGTACATACTAAATAGATTTAATTTTCCCCTGCTTCTCCATTAATGCTTTGGAAGCCATAGCAACTCAATACCAGAAAGAAAATTCTTTCCTTTCTTGTTCCAGGCAGAACACAAGTTAGCCTGAGAATAAAGGAGACCTGTGTATGACTGTGTTCTCTTTATATATTAAGCTCTGTAAGCAGGGGTAATATTAAAATAGTTTACAGCCAGTATGGCCTTGTAGCAAGCAGTCAGAAAGCAGCTCTGGCCTGGCCGTGGCAGGGCCAAGGAGGGCTCCGCTGGTGAGGTGTAATCTCCTGAGTTTCCTGGGCTGGCAGGGTGCTCCCAGGGGTTCTGTGGAAAGGGCAGAGTGAGAGCTGGGTAGGGGTGTAGCACTGGCAGGATGCAGGACTGTGCGTGTTTGCAATAAGCTTTCCCATATTTTAAAGTGAATTTTCATCTAATATTAGCCCTGTGTGTTCAGCTTTCTAGTTGTATCCATGTTCATAACACCCAGAAACCAAGGAACCAAAGGGAGCCAGAGTCACCATCCATCCGGCTCAGGGAGGCTCACAGACTATTCAAATCCATTATGGGAAAGGGCTTTACCTTCCAGGAGCATCCCCTTTCTCGTCAAACCACACCTCCTCTCCAGACACGCCGATGAACGTGGACTTGATGAGGAAGTCCAGGAGCTTGCTGCCGTCGATGGGCTTCATGGCGTCGCAGAGGCCCACGTGGCCGGGGCAGAGTGCATGGTGCATGTTCTGCAGCCCGTGGGCCATGGCGTAGATGGCGTTGATGACAAAGCCCATCTTACTGTCCTGGACGTAGTTTTCTTCTAAGCTTTCATTGCCTGCAACACAAAAACAAACCGCTGCCCAGGTTGCAATAATGGAGTCCAGGCCTGCGTGTGTATTTCCCAAAAGCTTTTCAAGACAGGAAAGCCGAGTCCACCTATTCAAGCCTCATGACTAGCTCTAGTAGATTCTGCCTGCAAATAGTTCGTTCAGTTTTATTTTCTAAATTCAATAATGGTTTTATAACACATAAAACAGACTCCATAGAGTTGAAAACTAAAAAAAACCCCAGACACTTTACTTTTCAAATATTGCAAGGAAATCCTTGAGGGGCAATGGGAATAACTCTTATTACCTCTCGGCTCACAGAGACTTATATTAAAATTCTCCCTCTACTGCAGTACTGGAAAAATATTGTTGATATCCACTATAAAAATCGACAATCCATGGTAAATCAAGTAGTGCATTACTTAAACCTTGATATTTTCTCTGGGTGATATTCAGGGCCACAAAAGCCCAGAGTAAGAAGAAGAGCTAGGTAGTATGAATCTCTTTTTATATATGACTGGCAGTAAAAATATTAGAATCAGATTTACTAATTGTTAGAAACTCAGGTAAAATGTTTCTTGATGGAAGAGCCATACTACACGTGTTAGCCTTTAGCTTTTGCCAGTGAATCTGAAAAACACTGCAGTCATTTCTACCTATGTCACAGGTGATCAAAGGTTCCCCAATTGCCAAGCAGTTTCACAAGAACAGTATTGCGTTGTACAGGGTCTGACAAAAAAACTCCCCTTTTGTATTACAAAATCTTTTATTACAAAATCATAAGCATGTAATTCTGTAACATGACAAAATCACACTCAAGCACACCATGTGACATTTCAGGTGAAATGTTCAAATTAAAACTATAAATTCTTCCACCCATATTATTACCCTACCAAGCAGGCCCAAGCAGGCGTCACTTCTGCCAGACACTGTATATGACTCCACCACAGACGTCTCAACCTCAACACTTAACATATGGATGGGAATTCTGGGGCCAATTGGGTTTGCTGAAATAAGAGTAACAGGTTTGGAAAATAAAATAGATTTGGATGGAACACACCACTGGCATAATTCAGAGATTTTGTACTTAGTTCCAGAAATTTCCTTCTCTCTGCAGAAGGCTTTCCCTCATCCACTTGGCTGAGAGATAGTGAGGAGGGGTCTATGAAATGTGTGGTCCAGGTGCTCGACGTTGGGAAAGACAGCGAGTTCACCTGCGTGTGGGGTTGAGAACACTGTGAGGCTCCTGGCACCCTGGCCGGCTGACCTTTCTGTTCTGGGCTGGACACATCACCGGACACTGTGGTTCCTGGACTGGAGAGTAGCATAAAGTATAAAGGAAGTTAGAGAGCTTGGAGTGTTTGGGAGAAATGGTAAAGAGTTTTGACCTGGTTGTTGAGCTTGAAATGAAATACGACATTTCTAAAAAATTCTATTTAAAAGCTAATCTATTTAGATATAGTTCAAAATGTGAAAAAGATACATGTTAACCTATCTAAGAGTGATATACCCAAAATGCACAGGCCAGATTGAAAGGGCGAACAATTTTAATTTTAACCCATCTTCAGCCATTGCTTAATAAGAAATTGTTAAAAGTGTGATTTGCTAAAGTATTATTTTTCCAGTTGGGAAAAGGACATTTTCTGAGATAAAATAAGGAGTAAGAGAGACAGAAAGGACATTTTTAAATCAAACCATACAAAATAAATATAGAAAGTTCTGTAAAACAAAACACAAACATTCTTCCTGCAAAAATTGTATGAAGTCATAGAAATAGGGTAACTTATGTCTGTCACCCAGAACCCTGGTTCTCAGTGTTATTTTACTTTCCCTCTCTTTTATACTAGGATATAAAAGAGATAAATTGATGCCTTGTGTTTGACAAATTTTCAACAAGCCTTGAAAGATAGACCAAAAACTCCAAGTGCTAGAGCGAACTGTCAAAGCTGGTAGAATTAGGGAAATTAGCAGGACTTAAAAAAAGAAAGGAAAAATATAGACAAAAATTGAGTGGCAAAATAACCTTCAAGGCAGCAGCCACTTAAAGGGTTCTGGTCAATACTAAAACCGCCTCCTTCAAGCTGCAGCTATTAATGTCAATCCAGGAGCAAACTATAAGAAAATATGAGAATAAACACATGGAGTTTTTTACCAAATGGAAAATTCTCTATTTTGGATAAGCCTATGGACACTGAGCTTGCTTCTGTTTTTGCTTTGATAACTGCTATTAAGTTGTTATATATTTTTAAAAAATTATGTTGGTGTCCCCAGTGCCAATTTCCTGAGCCGTGGTTGTCTAGTGGAAGTGTTATTCAACAGCATTGAGATGGTAAGAATTCTTGGCTTTCTCTGAGGTCAGTTTTCCTTTTGATCCTTATTTAGGATGCTTACATAACTTATTGTCCAAACCGAGTCACTTTTGAAAGTGAAGTAAGTGATAATTGTGTTCTGGAATCACAGAGGTACACAAGGCCAGTGAGCCAGAAGGTGACATGTTTTTTGAGCCATGCCACCCTCTAAATGTACGTATTTCTTGATGTAATTATGGGTGTGATGTATGTCTAACTATATTATATGTGTATGTAATAATGTATAATAACATCCATAAATGTAAACATGTATACGTAAGTGTATCCATATGCATATACACGTATATGCATATGAATACAATAAATAATTAGTAGAGTATTATTAGTTTTAACCAATTTACACTTATCTAATTTTAAAGAGAAATGAACACGTACATAACAATACTAGCTACTATGTGTGTTTGTTAGATACAATACTCACATAATGAGTTCATGATAATCCTGCCAACGAGTCCTTTATCTCACCACTTACACGTGCGGGGCAGGTGGTGCTGGCATGCAGGTGCCCCCTTGGCCCTTGGTGCTTCTGTTACTCTCGGCAGCAATGCAAGTGCAGATACAGAAATCCACAGAGGTGGTGCTTTTCTGGTGACAGAGGACAGGGCTTCCTGCTGTCGCCATTATGGCTGTCAAGCTGGTTTGAGATTTGTCCCTGGGATTGTGCCAGATGTGCACAGCTGTCTCTCTGACAAGAAGCGCTGGTGTCCAATTTATCAACAGCCAGCTATGAAAAAGAAGCCCCTCCTGTCCATATATGTCATACAGACAGCCAGGAGGCCAGGCACATGTTTTTAGGACATACTTGTAACTCCCACCATTTCCAAAATAAACACAAAGAGCTTGCGTGTGTGTCCGTCTGATGTGAGCCCATGAACCTCCCGACCCTGCCAGCCCAGCGGGTCTGCAGGTGAGGAATATGCTGCCCCAGCTCAGCAGAAACTAACAATCGGGAAGGAGTGACAGTGAGTTAGAAAATCACCTGGCCTTCACAGGACCGCTCGCTTCCCCAGAGCAACTGCCAACAGATAGTGTTGCCAGGACCTGTCATCAAAGCAACAGACATTACAGGTTTTCCTATTCCCCAAAGATCCTCTATTTTCATGAGTAGTGAATAGAATATCCAAACTAATAATACTGTCACTTGGTAAGAAGGTGAAAACATTTCAATTCCCTGGGTTTAGTGCCTTTTCATAACACTAATCTCAGTGCTATTAGGGAAAAGGGGATTTTATGATTCATTTTCTGTGGTGCATTAACTGTTATAGACCACGAGGGTATCATTAAAGCATTACCTTTTCTAATACACTAAATGGAATCAAATAATTGGAGTCGCCTCTGTTTATTTACCTTCAAAAGAATACCTGCCTAACAACTCCATAGTGGATTGTGAAAATAGCTACCTTGATTCTAAAACAGTAATCTCGTTCCTTTTGTGAACGCACACCAAGGGCTCTAAATTACTGCCTAGAAGCACTGGCAGGCGGGGCTTCCACAGAGGGAGGGGTTGGCTGTGTACCTTGGAAAAACAGGACATTCGTGGTGGTTGGGGAAAGGGTCAGCGATTCCACCCACTAACATTTAGGGTGGCTGTTCTGCGGAGCCGTAGAGAAGAAAGACTCGGGGCTAGGCACGTGAACCCCTGGGGCTCAGAGGCCGTTTTGCGATAATATGTCAACAATACATTTCCAAAGGGCAATGGAGCTTGAGCGAGGGTTTGTGCATCCCTGGGTCTCAGCTTCCTAATTTAAAAAGTACCACACATGGGTGAGATTGTCTTCCTGAAGCTCTTTCCCCTCTAAAGTTTTTACACTTTGCTTCTCCAGTTCAACATCTGTTGGTACTTAACAAGCCCATTCACATATATTATCTTTTTTAACCCTTGTACAACTGTGTAAGCATAGGCTCCATTGTCACACAAATGAGAGGAGACTGACGTACAGAGAGGTTAAGTCAGGATTAAGGAGCTATGCTCTCCTTTTTCTTCAATGAATGCTTTATTTTTTTGAAGAGACTTCTACTGAGGAACACCTTAGGCCTCTTGTCTCACCTAATGAGAAGAAGAGAAGAGGATTCCTCTTATTGGCGTATTAAGAAAAAGAAACTGTACATGCTCAGCTCAGCCCCACCCTCTCTCATCTGGAGCCAGCCACAGAACTCAAAGGTTCCAGTCGGTTCTCTGGCACTTGGTAATTGTGGGCAGGGGCTTTCATTTATTCAGGTTTTCCTCAACTTATCCCAGCAATGTTTTGCGATGTTTCCCTGTGCGGATCTTAAGTATTTGGTTCTTGTGGTACTGCTACAATTAGTGAATTCTTTTAAATTATTTGTTGCCAGTATGTAGAAACACTATTGATATTTGTATTTTGGACTTGTACCCAATTTTTATTAATCTATTTTTAATATAAATTCCTTTGTTTTCTATGTACACAATCACATTGCTAATAAAGCATTGTATCCTCAGTTGACTCCTGGGTCTACTTCTTGGGTGGATCCAAATTTGGAAAGGAAGTACACTGGCTGCCCCACTGAAATCTCACGGGTCACGAATTCGGGGTCACACAGCTAGCAAGGACAGGGGCAGCAGCCTCGGGAGCAGGGCCGGGCCCCTGCCAAGCAGCACTGTGCATGCAAGAAGCAGCCCTACCCAAGTACCAGAGCAGTTCCGCCACAGACAGGACATTCCTTAAAACACAGAAGTATCATGGGAACACTGGTAAACGTAACTGTTCCTGCAGAAAATATTCTCCTGATTTTTTGGCATTTGTAGCTGTCCACTGCCTGTTTTTATCTGAGAGCACAACACACTCAATAAATAATTTGACACACTCTCAATTCATATCGAAATAGAAAGGGCTGTAATGATTTTATATTGCTAAAATATCAAGCAAAGAAAGAAAATAAGATTCACACTCCTTTAAAAGACTAAGTGTTAAATTAACTGAAGGAAATTGAACTGGGTCATTTTTTAAATAGTGATCTCAAAGAACAAAAATGCCCTCAATTTTTCTTGAAGGCCTGAGCTGCTAAATCTTTTCTTTTATCCTTTTCCAGGGAGAATTTGTGATAAGACTCACAATAGGCTAGGCTTGTATGTGCTTGTCTAGAATCTGTAGGGTTTTTTGTTTCCTCTAACTCTGTGTTTTCTTCTTTCCCTATAAGGTTTTCTCTTCTCACATCACAGAAAAATAGGACCTCTCCATTATTTGTGTTTGTATTTATTAAAATGTAAATTAATGGGGCTACCTCAAACTAAAATGTTTTTGCACAGCCAAGTAAACCATCAACAAAATAGGAAGACAACCCACGGAATGGGAGAACATCTTCGCCAATGATATATTTGATATGGCGTTAATATCCAAAATTTTAAGAAAGCCCTTGGGGTGGGAGGTTAGGGGGTGGAGAGACCGAGCAAAATGGAAAAAGGGCTCGTGGACACGGACAGCAGTGTGGTGCTTGTGGCAGGTGGGGTATAAAGGGGGCTAAACAGTAATGGAAAAATACAATAAAAAAATTTAAAAAAATAAAATGTATGTAGTAAAAAAATGTAAATTAACTCCTATGTAAGACTGAAGAGAAGAAAAAAATGATCATTTCATTGAACACATGTTATTACCACTGCTATTAGTTGAATTTCTATGGCCTAAATCCACCTGGTTTTAACACTTGTGAACAATATAGACTTTTTTTCTAAATGCACCGTCACAATCTATTGTTAAGGGAGAAATGCCCCAGTTATAAAACACACTCACAGCATGTGCCCTGCAAATTGATGATAATTATGGTAAGCTTTCAATTCCCTGACAATACAATCACATTGTAGCAATTGTGTCTTTCAAAAAATTACGGTGCGTGCAAAAAACAAATGAGGACAATCACTGATATGTTGGAGTGATGCTGAGGATCAGCCCGGAACGTTCAGTTGAACTGTGGGGCCCTTTGTTTCTTCATAAAGGGAAAACAAGGGCAGCTTGACGTGTGCCTTCGCTTTTATTATTGATCTGGCATAAAACCCTGCCATGGAGTTAGAAACCACCCCCCTGGGGAACTAATCCTTGCAGGTCTGCAGTAAGCATTTGGCAGGTAATCGTAGAGATGGCGTATGTTACAGAGAGCTGGCTGCTTCAGACAGTGTGGGAAGTTAGAGTGTTGCTAAAATTCATCAGGAACTAACGCCATTCTCAACAACCTGTGTGCTGGGTCCGAATCCTTGCCAAGCCTCTTCCTCTTAGACCCTTCCAAACTCTAAACAGGCATGTCGATGCTAATAGCACCATTTCTATTTATTTATGCATAATAGGAAACATGCTTTCTTTTCTACATGTACAGGATTTTCCTGGTTTAATTCAATTGTAGTCCATTCTGAGTTCTTGTCAATGGTTTGTTTCTCTTTATTATCTCTAGTTTCATGCTGCTGTGTTTAGATTTAATAATAGGTAGAGTGGATTGTGCAGAAATCCAAGAGCAATTTGTGAGAATTCTATCAGCTATTTCCAACCTTTCTCATCTCATGGTACATATAAACTAATTACTAAAATTCTGTGGCACGTCAAAAAAAAATTTTTGTTGTTGGTCTGACAAAAAAATAGATATAATTTTGATTTATTCACACCAGACAGCTATTGTTGTGTTGGCTGTTGCTGTTTTTATTTGACAACCTAAGATAAAATAGGTCAGTCCCCTGACTAGTCGGGTATTGCATGTTTTAAAAATTCGTGCAGCACACCAGTTGAAAATTGCTGCTATTTATCTCTTACCTATTTAATTAGCATCTAACATAGCATCTTCTAACAACCAATATAGAGTCCTGTTTATTACAAAAATAAAATAATAAAAGCTGTATGCATTAGCATTGTAAATCTACTTTTATGATCAACTTCTGATTAATACAATATGGTATCTATAGCTCAACAGAATGCTGTACATAAAAGAGTCTACTTTGTGAGATAGTAAAGCATTTTATATCTTTCAGCCCTTTCCCTGAAATTTGGATGCCAATAGGATTACATGGGAGTCTGGAAGAGAATCCCAGGCAGACTCTGAGATTTAAATACAGGCCGTAAGGTTCCTAACCATGCCGGCATCACCTAAGAATGGGACACACCGTGAATTTTCTTTTGGAGCTTGTTTCTCCAGGGCACTAGCAGGTGATATTTTACATTGATATTTTGTGTGCACTTGACAGCCCACGTAGACCACATTACTATCGGTCTCAACATTGCAGTTGTTGGGATTTCTTGAATGGCATATTGCCTATTATGTGGTGTCTCTCAACAGCATCTCTCAAGAGATTAGACTTAGGAATTCCTAAGGGTTTAGTAACTCAAGGCTTTAGTTAATATCTGTCATGAAAATTAAAAGCGTAGTTCCTAAGATTTATGTTGTCAAGAACTTATAGGCAGAGTTCTAATACAGGGCCCAGACTCTATCCAAATTTGCTTGGATATGTCAACCCCTCTCTTCATGCTGTGAAGGGCATATTTACAGAGACAAGAATGCCAAATGTTGATTCTATAAGGTGGTACTTGAGAGCTTGCAAGGCTAATTCAAATCTATTAAAATTATATTAAGGAATGGAACATACGCATTACACTCTAGTTGGTCCAGTTGTTCTCATGGGGTATGAGTTAACAATTCTGAAATATCTGCACATGCATATCAATGCTGAACAAATAAATGAATGGAAGGCATATGATAGAAGCCAAGTTTATCATAGTTGAAGTGGGAGGTTACAGATAAGCAAAGGGGGAAAGCTAGAATAAACCATGTGATGCTGGCATCAAGGTGAAGGCATCATCATGAATTTAAGTCTAGCTTAATACGTGTAATGGATCCATACAGAAATAACTGTACATAGTCTGCATGCATGTACACTTGCATGCAGAGTAGTATGCATGTACTTCCCAGGTCCATCTACTGAAGCAACAACACAATAGCAACAAGCACACCCAGTGCCCAGATCTTGGTTTCTAATGCCATTCTCTAATAAAAGGGATTAGGACTCTTTGGGGAAAATAACCAATTCTAGGGCTGAGGTAGGAAATATACAAGATAAATCTGGAAAATCTTAGAGTACCAGGAAGTAGGAAGGTACTTAAAAAACAAAACAATGGAGCTATGTCAAGGGGACATGAAAATAAATATAATGTGTAATGTCCTGGATGGGATGCTAGAACAGAAAAAGAAAACTGATGAACCACGAACAACCATGAAGTTTAGTTAATAATAGTGTGCTGATGTTGGCTCATTAATTGTGGCAAATGTAACATAGCAGAAAGATGTTAGCGACAGGGGAAACTGGGTGCAGAGCAAATGAGAACTCTGGCATACATTTGCAACTTTTCTTTAAAACTATTTTAAAATGCAAACTTTATTTTTTAAATATACAATAATTAGCATCAAACCTACCCCAGCATTATGTAATAAGAGATAATATGATCACATGCTTGGTACGTGCAAGAACTTAATTAGGTGCCTTACAAGTATTATTCACGTCACCATGACTTACGGAATGGGTACTATGTTACATCCAGCTTCCTGGTGGAAAATCCAAGGACTAGCGGGTCAAATGACTTGTTCAAGAGCATCCAGCTGGATAGTGGTGGTGACTAGCCCAACCGCCACCTGGTTGGACTCCAGAACTTTGGCTGTTAAGTACTATAGTGCTCTGTCTCTTGCTTAGTCACAGCCCAAGAGTGACATCATACTCAGCAGGCTCATGGAGAGATGTGGCATTGGAGACCACATTAAGAAACGTTTGCATGTGCAAAATGAACTTTGCCCTTGACTGTGGTTCTGTACCATCTATAAAGAGGACTCGCACACATTTCATCACCTGGCGAGGCCACCTTGACTTATTTCAGTGGATGAGGCTGACACAGAGGCAGAATGTTTTACATGCCCTTTCATATTAATGCTCCACTTATTACTACGTGGAAAAGGTTAAAACCAATAGACAAAAATCATTTGGAAAGAAACACAGCACTAAAAATCAATATTCTATATTCTATGACCCTCAGACTTACCTTGCTATAGGAAACTATTCATTGATTTCCCGAGGTTTGATCTGAGTTCCCAGAATGCTCCAGGGTCATTTCTTTAGACACAATTGTTGTCCATGCACTTAAAAAGCTGGAAGTGCCCCTCCTGTTCCAGGGGGAAATACTCACTGACGGTTAACTTAAGAAGCTAATTAAAGAGTGGCCCTGGCAGGCATACAATCTTGGTTGGAAATATCACTTTGAAAGCCACTTGATAAGAAAGAACTATGAGGAGGCTCAAAAGTATACCACAAGGGACTTTCAATCGGCACCCATGTTCTAGGCCTATAATTATCCTAGACCAGGGGTGTCAAACTCATTTTCACCAGGGGCCACATTAGCCTCGCGGTTGCCTTTAAAGGGCCGAATGTAATTTTAGGACTGTGTAAATGTAACTACTCCTTAATAGTTAAGCGAGAACTGGGCACTGCCATGAGGTAGAAACAAGGTGCCGGGCTGGATAAAACAAGGTGGAGGGCTGGATTTGGCCCGTGGGCCTTGTATTTGCCACCTGTGTTTGGGGTCAGGCCTTTACAAACTAACCTTGCCAGAGATTATCAAAACACACTCATCAAAAATGTGCTTGAGGAACATATGGAATTTAGCATCTCTGGGCCAATATTTCTGTTGACTGTGGGACTTTTTAATGCCTTATGGGAACTTTGCTTTCTAGGATGCCAGGTGTTACACCCTTTTTGGATGATGCTTCAATCATGGGATTCAGTCTGACTGAAATAACTGGGCAACACATCAAGATTTTTCCCTGATGGCTTCTAGTTATTCTTAGAGGACGATATATGAGACAAACATAAAAGTGGTCAAGATGATTCTTTGCATTTATTCCTTGTTCATTTTTCGTATCCAAAGTGGACGTTTTCAAGTGTAACAAAGGCAATTACCTTCAATTAAGTCTTGGAACGTGCATGAAATAGTTGTGCCTCCCACCCCTCAAAGTATTTACTTGATTTTCAACACAAAACAAGTATACAACAGTAGAGAGAAGGAGGAGCCCAGAGACCTTAAAACCCACAAAGCACTAAAGGTTCAAAATTGAGACAGCAGAAAGGACATGGTGAGTCATAACTAAGGCTACATTAAAGGAACAAACAATAAATACCTGTAGCTCATCATAAAGGTGGGAGTCTGGATAGATGAAGACCTAGACCAAAGCCTGTGTTGTTTGGGGGCCATGCTGGTTCCAGCTGTAAAACTCAGGGATGGCATAACTCTTTATACCCCGTGTTTGTGTTCACTTGTACAATCTTTGGGTGTAATACTTCTGTGTGTGTGTGCACTCAAAGAACTGCTATTTTGAGCCTTGGTATCTTGCAAAATTCTTCGAGTGAGCTTGATGTAGAAGAGGAAGGTTCTTTCTCATTGACACAGGGCATGGGAGCTGCCATAGCTCTCTGACGAGGTTAGAGATATGGCGTTGGTCCCGCTGCGCTGATTTCTTACACAGCTAGGAACACAAAGGCAGCGGCATAGATGAATTCTGCCATTAACTAGAAGGTCAATGTAGAGATTAGTTTGCTGAGAAATGGCACTGGAACCAAGGTTTGTATATTCACCCTGTATGTGCTCAGAAATATTTGGGGGGTTGGGGAACCAGATTGATCAGCACAACACTGCCACATTGATCAAATATGACAACTTCTCGTGGTGAGGTCAACAGGAAAACCATTAAAAGCATCTTCTCTAAAAATGCTGGGCATTGATTTTTCAGTAGTGCCCCCGAAAGCTCAAAGGACTATAAAGTGAAGGCAGCGATGGCTTCCCTTTGCCTCAACAACTACTGAATCAGAATCACCAGGTATTTCTAGAACTGCTCACGTAGACTGGAACTCCGTAAAATTGCCTTGGTGGATTGTTTAAATTATATTAATCCAGGAAGAAAAGATTGTCTTGTGTACTGAGGAATGTTACGGCTTACTGTTAAGTTTCTGTTGTCTTCGGCTTCCTTGAATGTGTGGTAGAGACGTGTTTTTCAAGCCCAGAGTAGATAAGGATGTAGAGGGCAAGGTTAACTGAGGGCCACTTTGCTGCCAGGAACCCACCATAACACATCCCCTGATCCTACTGCTCACTGCAAAACCCCATCACATTGTCAGAATAGACCCCGCCGGCAATGGAAGCACAGCTTGCTTGTTTTCCTGCAGCCGTAAGAGTTCTTAGACAACTGTCTTCTACATCATCTTAATTGTGCACATAGTGAATGACTGACAGCTCAGGAATGAGATAATGATCTCACTGAGGCTTGATTATTATTGATGGTGACTAGAATACATTTAAGAACACTCAAAAGGAAACCTGATATGATGACTATAAGCTATTACTTGAGATTATTGAATAAAGACTGATATAAAATAGAGTGTCTATTTAATATATTAGTCAAATTAGGAGCTCTTCATGTCTGCAGAAATACAATAAGCTATGTATAAATGTAATAAATGAAGGGGGAAGTTCAGGCAATTATTTCAGTCTGAAGCAGGGAGAATGTTCTTCAAATTTTTTTTAAAAGATAGAGTTAAAGTTATGGGGGTTTTTTGAGCTTGTGAATGGAGTGTTGTTGGAGGAAAGTTGTTCAAGACTCACACCTATTCAGTTCTCTGATGGGATAAAGAGGGATGAAGATGTCAGGACCTAGAATAATGGAGATTTATATGATAATAACAGTAGAAATTAACAGCTCTTAGAATAAAACTAAACGAGAATGCCAGCTCACTCATTTAGGCTATTCAACAGAATAAGAATTGAATATTGTATTGATTGCTTTCTCATTTTGAAAGTCGCTCACTCGGTCATCGATGGTGCATGTTCCATATGAGGGAGGACCCAAGAAGAATAAGAACTATCTTCTGGAGGGCGGGCCCTTTGTAGCACGGGCTTCCCCCACTAGGTGAGTGTTCCAGGAACCTATCTGTATCATTGTACCAGCTGGCATTGTTCTGAGAGGCTGTGTTTGGCTTCAGCGAAATTTTTTTGAGGACCCTTTTAACACATTTGCCCAGTTAATGATAGGTGATTTAAGAGCTCCCCTGCCCACACCACACTGAGTGTTCAGCAGTTTTTGACCCCAAACAGCGTGACCCCCATGCCCCATCATCCCTATTCACCAGATCTTGCCCCAAGCTGCAGTTTTGTTTTTCTGGATGAAAAAATTCCTCAAAGAGAAACATTGTGCCAATGTGGAAGAGGTGGGGAAAATGGCAGAAACAGTACAAGGCATCAAAATCAACAAGTTCAAAAACTGTTTTGAGCAGTAGAAAAACATCTCAATAGGCGTATTACATCAAATGGAGTGTTCCTTGAGGTGACTGAGTATAAACAAGTAAGAGTAAATACACAATTTTTACAAATAAATCCCACTTTGAGGGGGGTGCCCCCTCATATGTTGAACACTGTGCTGTTTAAATATTGTAGGGTGAAATTGTGCGGGTCCAACTCTTAGTACAAGGCTTTAGGAGAGGCATCAATCACTGCGGAATGCCAGGGGAGCTTCATGCGGGAGGACGAACATTAGACGGCCATTAAGCAAGCATAGGCCATGGAGTAAAGAAAGGAGAAGGAAGAGGAAGAGAATTTCTATGTAGTAGAATCACTGGATGAGCCACAAAGGAGAAAGGAAATACCAAGTATAAAGGGAAGATCCTCTATTAACTTAATAAAGAAAACAGTAATAATATTATTATTTGTTCAATTTTAAATAGTCTCTCTGAGGGTTTTAGACTTGAAGTAATAAGCCAAAGGGAGTTCCTATAGTCTTTCAGCATAGAAGGCTCAGGTTTCTTCCTGGAGCCTTTTTAGTCCTAATTTCTCTGATAGCTGTCCAGTCTACAGTGACTTTTCTAAACATGCATAAACTCATGAGTCTTCTTCTAACCTGTAGACACTCATGAGGTCCTGAGGAAGATGAGCGAACTAGACAAGCAAAGAAAGCAAAGTTAACGTTCTCCTGTTAGTCAGAGCTTGCGCCCCAACCCAAATTCAGAATAAAAACAGACAGGGAGGAGCCACATAGAAGCCTTGTTAGACCCAGAGAATGTCAGCACTACTCCATCTTTGTCCTGCCCACCCAAATCCAAACCCTCCCGTTCTCCAAGCCTCCAAACTCTGAGCTTGGATTACACTACCATTGAAAAAGGCAGCTCATAATTTACCAAGCAGAGCTGGGAAATATCTACTGGAGAATTCTGCATCCTTCGTGAGTTTGTGCCACTTCGTTGACCCGTAGAGCTCCTACTTATAAAATGTGAGGCCTTTCACTTGACCACTTATATTTATGTTACGGAGATAGACTAAAACAATGTCTAGGTGCTTTAAGGAGTTGAAAACAGTACATTACATAAATACAAGTTACAACACTATCAATATGTTCCTGGCTAAGTTGCAACACCACAGCCAAGTTTCACAATATGAATGAAGCAAGTTCAAGATGCTTCAGATTTAATCTGCAAAATGCCAGTCAGTGAGAGGAATGTCTTATTTGAGTATTCCTAACTGAAGGCAAGTAGTTCACTACAAAACATCTGCAGCTGGAGACTTCTATTAGCTTTAAGAGGGAGACTGCACAATAGATATTTTTCCCCATTAAATTTTGGCCGAATTTCAAAGGAAAAAGGCTTCTAAGTGAAAAAAATTTCTTTACACAGGAAGTCATGCAAGGGTGAGGTCCAGTCATATATCACTAAAGCCACGGAATACTCTTGGGCGGAGAGGTTGTCAAGACAAGGACCTCCAGCTTACGGTGATTTATTAGTGGGAAACGAGGCACCATGGCGTACCAGTAGCCTGTGAAGCTGCAGATCATGACATGTCGGGCGCTTCCCACCCCACGTACCGCTCCAGTGCAGCATCTCTGCCTTCCCTACGACTGTTCCATACCTGCCGGACATAAACTGCTGGGAGAGAGAACAGCCGACTTCCATTCTGGTCTTAGTTTATTCATATAGACCAGTAACAAATTCTGTGAGTCAGTAATGAATTCTGGCCTTGGCTTCCCCATGTGTATCCTGGAAGATAGTAGAGTCAACTTTCTATGCATTATATGATAAAATTTATGTGGCACTTGGGTTGTGTGGCTATGCATTAGACAGTAAATCTGTCTGGGTCCAGTTTCTTTAGCTTGTAAAGTAACTTGGGTTCCAATTATGCCTCGATCTTTATGTTAAATGTCATCTGTAAGCTGAGAACGAAGCCATGCAGTTACTCATGACTGTCACAGGCATTCAGGGGACTAACAAGGATGACTGAAGAGCCCCCACTCTTTCTGGTCACTGGTTTCCACCTCCTCATTACCCAGACCTCACACTGGAACTAGTAATTAGGTTTAATGTACCCACATTTTATTTTTCTACCACTGTTCATTCCTGTTAGAAATTTTAATTAGCAGCGAAATCGTTGAAGGGCGAGAAAGGCAAAAGGGGGAAGAACAGAACATCAGCCTGAAGAACAAGGATTTTATAATAATAATGTGCAGTTTAACTTTTCTCCATTGTAGCTTCCTAGACTTAAAGGAAATAAATATTGGAGAGTGAGAGAAAGAGAGAGAGAGAGCACCAGAAAATCAGCACCTCAGGAAACAAAGTCTGGGTTTTGTAAGCCCTGGTAGCCATTACTGCCATTGTTTGCACCCCTATGAAGAGGAGCTTAACTCTCTCCCAGAGAGAGGAAACTTCTCTTATCAGGGAACCCGAGTGTCTCTGAACAGATAAATCCTACCAAATGATGACAGATGACTCACCATCTATGTTTGCCCATGTTACTACAAGGAAATGCAGCAAATTGACTTCTAATTCCTTTGGTGACCATTGTCCCAGATAATATGCACAGACAAGTATTTCAGTTTAGTGAAGCACAGCTATCAATGACGAACCCTTTTTGTCATTTTGGTAATCTAAAAAGCAGAGCTTACGATTCAGGAGCATAGCAGGGACGGTGCGGGGGAAAGACTTGGTACTCATGTTAGGAGCCCCCCACCAAAAAAAAAAAAAAAAAAAGCAAGCACATATTTGAGGCAAATCAGTGTCTGCTAAATGCCAGCAAATACTCCTCTGAGTGATGATATTCCAGGCCTACTAGATGGCAGGGGTTGCCAAGATCACTTAACTAAAATAAGAAAGGGTCTTTGGGGGAGACACTGTGCTCTGAAAATAGATAAGAACCAACAGCATTTGACTTTTTGTGGTAGGCAAAATGGTCCCTACAGAAGCCCAAGCCTCTGGAAACTGAATGTTATGTTACTTGGCAAAAGGATTTTGCAGATATAATTAAGGTTGAGCCCGCCTCCCCCCCTCAAAAATATGAAGATTTCTCTGTATTATCCAGCTGGAGCCAGAAAAAGGCAGCAGAGGACAAATTGAAGAGGATGGAAGCGTGAGAGAGACTCGGCCCACCCTTGCTGAGGCAGATGTATCAGAAGCATGAAAAAGCATGTGGGAAGCATAGAAACAGCCACGGGCTGGCAGGCAGCAAAGAAACAAGGACTCCTTTACTATAGCTGCAAAGAGCAGAGCCAAGCAACAACCAAAATGAGTTTAGGAAGGATTCATCCACAGAGCCTCCTGAGACACTCCACAAGACTCACCAGAGCCATGTTATACTGAGATTTCTGACCTAGAGGACTACGAGACAGTAAATGGGTGTTATTTGAAGGGGCGAACTTCGTGATCATTTGTTAAGGCAGCAGTGGAAAGCTAACTCACCTCTCATTGGCTGAAATGCAAGGTGTGTCAGCCTCCAGACCAGTACAGAAAGTCGATATTAAGAGATCCCCGTGGAGAAACCAACCTGCTTTTATATTTCATGAAATTGACCTTCACAATAAATACTGCAGTAATCTAAGGATAGATTTAGGACATAAAGAAATTTTCATGTCCTTCAAATGATAAATGGGTAGCATGCTCTCCATTCCAGTCCTATGACTTTTTCTGACTTCTAAGCTACCATATACTTTGAAAGCCCATTTTTCAACCAACCAGCTGACATGAAGGCCATCCCTCAAAGAAAACTGTGGTCCAGACTATATTTTTTTACTGCCATTTACCACCAGCTCAAAGTCATCTTCATAAACCTAAACCACTACTACATCCAGCCATTCTACTCCTAGGACTTGACCCAAAAGAAATGAAAGCACATTTCTATGCGAATACTTGTACATGGATGTTCATCACCACTTGATGTGTAATAAACAAAAACTGAGAACAACTTAAATGCCTATCACCAGGTGAATGAATAAACAAATTGTGACATATTCATATGATAGAACACTACTCAGCAATTAAAAGGAATAAACTGTTGCTACATGCAATATAATGTTAAATCTCATAATTATTATGTTGAGTAGAAAAAGGCAGATAGAAAAGAGTTTATGTTGTATAGTTTCATTCATATTAAAGCATAGAAACTGTAAATTAAGCATAGTGACAGGAAGCCAGTAAATGCTTGCCTGTGGATTGGGATGGGGAAGGCTGGGGAGAGTTGGGAGGGAGCAATTTTCACTGTGACACAAAAGGAATCGCGGGAGCGGTATGTTCATTATCTTCATAATCGTGATTGCTCTTAGGGCACCTACATATGTCCTGTACGTATGTCAGCATTTATTAAATTGTGCGTTTTAAACATGTGAAGTTTACTACATGGCAAGTGCGCCTCAATAAAACAATAAAAATAAAATAAAAAGAGTAAAAGAGCCAGACTCCAAGTATATTTGTTCATAGCCATCAAAGGAGGACTGTAACTTTTTATGATAGCTGAAATTATAGTTGTTTTTACTTCATGTGAGATTCCTTAGCAGCAACTGGGTATAAGACATGGAATGCAAAACTATACTCCTGGTAAGAAGTAAAAATTAATAAACAAAAACCTCATTTAAAATGGAGTCAGGAGGCTTAAAGAGAAATTTTTCACCCACATATTATTCAACACGCACTATTGACACCAACCAACCAAAAGTGACACCTTGCATCTCTGACAGGAAGTGACACTACCTTACTACCTCGGCAGGAAGAAGAAAAGATTCCTTCTTGCTCAGTAACAGCAGCTCAGCCAAGGGGAGACTGCCATAACTCAGCCAGTGCAAAATCACTATACTTTGAAATTTCAGTTTCCTCCAATAAACTATTTGTTTACAATAGCCCCTCCCAAGTCCTTTGTTTATCTAGACTTGGGCATGGTTCACCATTATCATATGTCCTGAAATGCAATTCCTTGTTATTCTTGAATAAACCCATTTTTGCTGGAGAAATATCTATTAGTTTAAGGTCAACAGAAGTAACAAAACATATAAGATGTGGAGTGATCCCATATGTAGACTTTTGGGACAACCTAAATATCTACTAGCCTCTCGTGCCAGGGTAAACTCTTCATGAAGAACAGCTATAGATGTTAATCATTAAAAATGCTCAATCTTAAATTTGTTCAGAAGGTAGGCTGTACCATATAAGGAAGCATTCAACATTGGAAATATATAAACTGTTTAATATGGAGAAAAGTGATCTAACTGAAGAATTTTTTTAGTGGATTGAACCAAATTTTAGTAACCATGGGTATATGAACCTTAGGCCAATCACCAGGTAACTATATTGCAAGTCTCGTTAACAGAGTTTACTAGCACATCCAATGTTATACAGGTGTAAATTGTTTCTATTAAAAGATGAAACAGTAACTGGCCACTACTGCACTGTGTTGGAGGCCTGAATTTTCATTTTCATAGCACAAGTGTGCATCTCCTTTATGCTAAACATCATTCAAGGTCTTTGAGAACAGAGTCAAGATGTATATACAATGAAGAATGTGAATCCTATATCCTTGCATCTACCTTTGAGTTTTAAATGATAGAATATGCACATCTTGCTATAAACCCATCTACTCATTGACATGGCATGGGATAAGGAACTGCACTGGATTTAAACAGGTGAGTGAAGACAGACAGGCCTGGTCTTTGTAAGGCCCAGCCTGCCTTATTTAGGGTGGCTGTTGTATGGGAATCACAAAGCAGAGTGGAAGATGTCTCATAACATCTTTCTGCTGTTATAGTCGGTCAAGATACTCAACAAGTGATCATGCTCGAAACACTAACTTGTGAATTAAATTGAAATAACCATAGAAGCGATCATAGAGCAAATAACCTTGCTCTACGGGGTTGGAAGCATAGCATGCAGCACTGTTCAGTAACACTTTCTATAAGGACGGAAAGTTTTTGCATCTGTGCTGTCCAACACGCAGCCACTAGCCACGTGTGGCTACTGACACATGACATGTAGTTAGTGAGACTGAGGAGCTGTGATGTCCAATTTCATCACATTTTAATTAATTTAAATTTAAATATAAACAGGTACAGATGGCTAGTTGCTATCATATCAGGTCAAGAGAACTAATAAGAGATAGGCAGACCAAGACTGTACTTATAGTATGATGTTATTTTCAGAGCTTCATCCATGTATGATAATAAATGTGGTTTGTCTGAGAAATAGTGTCCAGATGTGACACCAGAATAGCTCCTTTTCACTCTCCCAACCAAGAGATATAAACATAGTTGCTATCGACTGAATGTTTGTGTCCCCTAAGAACTCACGTTTAAGCCCTAGCCCCTAATGTGATAATATTTGGAAACAGGGCTTTGGGAGGTACCCTACTTTGGTCTTGAGAGTGGAGCCCTCCTGGTGGGATTAGTGCCATTGCAAGAGGGCTTGCCTCCTTCCTCTCTTTCCCCACCAGGTGAGGAAATGACAATGACCCTCACCCAAATCCAACCACGCTGTCACTCTGGCCTCAGACCTCCCAGCCTCCAGAAGTATGCCAAACAACTGTTTGCTGCTTAAGCCACCCAGTCTATGGTGATTTGTTATAGCCACTCAAACTGACTAAGACATCATTCAAAGCTTTTGAAACATCTTTCCATAAAGCAATTTCCACCAGCATTGTACAAGAGAGCCTGTGACTATTTTGTTTTTAGGGCGTTTGTTTGGCTCAACACAAACAAACCTGTTTGTCAGCACTTCCTGTGTACACACCGGAATTCCTAAGTATGAAGTTTTTTACTGCCTGGATAAGGGGGCTTTAAATCTTCTGCACTGTAGGGTCTATAAAAATCCTTCTCTTTGTTCCATGAGATACAGGGTGCAGTGTTGTACCATTCTTCTTATGGGGGGAGAGACTATAGCATTGAGTTAAGAATATAATTAAACTAAATTAAATCAATTAAAAGATTTACTTAAATTAAACCAACTATATTTTTCCATACAATAGTCATGAATTATAAGGCTATGAATACCTCTTATCAGTTATTTTTGCTACAATAATGCTGCATAACAAACCACCCTCAGGCTTAGTGGCTTAAAATAAAAAGTACTTATTTAGGTCATAAATTAAGGGGTCAGCAGGGAAGTTCTGCTATTCTGGGTTGGACGTGACTCATCTCAGCTGGGCTTGCTTGTGTGTCAACAGTCAGCTAGTGGACTGGCTGGGGACTGGCTTATCCAGGATGACCTCTACTGAAAGGTCACCCTATTTAGACTCCATGTTATTGCTCATATAATAGAAGGTTAACTCAAGCTTATGCATATAGCTGAGGGAGGATTCCAAGAAAGAGAATGGCAGTAGGTCAAACCTATTAAAGCCTAGAATTGGAACTAATGAGCTATAAGGTCAATCCAAATTCAAGATGTAGGGAACAAAACTCTACTTTATAATTCAAGGAACTGTAAAGTCATATTTCAAAGAGCATAGACATAGGGAGAGGTAGAGAATTGTGAAGTTTTCCATAACCTCTAATTAAAAGTACTAATTTCCACATTGAATTCAAATAATATTATCCAAGAATGGATACTGGCATTTGGGCCAAACTTACAAAGTAAAAGAGAAGTTATTATTCTAGGACCTACTGGGCTGAAATAAGTTGGAACCTATCTCAGGTTATAGATGACCTTAATTGGGATCAAATAGTAATGGGCCAATAATATCCAATCTTACCTAACAAAGTAATTCAAAATGGAAATGCCATGAAGTTTGAAATCTAATAATGAAGAACATATATTAAAAAATTAGTACCACCTAAGAGTTGTAAAGGGCGGTCTCCACGCTACTGGAGCAAGAGTGCTCATGCTTGGAAGTCCTAAAACTCTGTCACAGCAGTCAGACTGCCTGTCCTTATCTTACAAGTCCCGAGCTGGTAAACACTGCAGATGCCATCCAAACTTTTTATTACATCTTCTGTGATAATGACATACAAGGGCATAGTAGCTTTAAAAAGCATTGTGCCCATCTGTTCCTAGTTGGTCCAAAGAATAAGGGGAGAAAGTAAAATTAGCCTGTAAATTCACTGGATTTTGGAAAACATGCATGAGGACGTAGCCCGGGAAACCCATACAGGTAATACACTGCTAGCCTCAGCAAATATTAATATTGCCATATTGCAAGATAATTGTAATATATGTTTTTAAGAGATTCTAAAGGGAAACATCCAAACATAGTAATAAAAACAACCACAAAACCTTCTGTACCATATTCAGTATTTTATTATAAGAAGGAAATTGGAAGCAAATGAAATGTCGAACAACATCAATAGCTAAGTAATTATAGTATTTTCATTGGGTACAGTATTGTGGAACCAGAAATGGTGTTTATAAAGGCCGTGCATCGACATCAGACAAGTAAAGTATATTCCTAACTGAAAATAAGATGCAGAATTATATGCACACTATGATTATAACTATGCAGAACAAAATGATAAAATGTGTAGAATTTCATGCAGTGCTAGTAGGAGCGGCCTTTTGGAACTCCTTATTTTTCAGAGCCTTAGAATGTTTCTATCTTTTGATTGAGAAGTTGATCTATTCAACTTCTAAAACTATATCTAAAAAATTATCTGAAATGAAAAGTTTTAGAAAGAAGAAGTTATTACACTACTGAAGCTTTTCTTTCTTTCATTTGTAAAGTACTCAAAACAGCCTAAATGTGTAGGAAGAATACAATGGTTAAATAAATTATAGCTTGCCTATTTGCAAAATGTTACATAGCTATTAAAAATATAAAAATGTAATGACAAAAAATAAATTTATAAATGTAATGACAAAAAATAAATGTATAAATTTAAAAGAAAAGGCAGTATTCATTTTAAAAAGCAATATATGCAATAAAAATGACTTTAAAAAGCAGTCTGTAAGATAATATTGCTATTTGATTTAAAACTATATAGAGAAAGATAAAAGTACACCAAAACTTAATAGTGTATTTAGTAGAGATATATAAAAAACTTAACAGTGATTATCAGTGGTTACATAATGGCAATTTCTGAATGCTCTTCCTCTTTATTATTCTTTCCTATATTTCCAATTTGCATATCGTGAAGTATAGTATATATTGCCTTGGTAATCAGAAAACAATTACAAAAGCCTACGTAGAAAAAATAAAAGAAAATATTAGCATTAAGTTAGGGTGATTGATTAGGGATTGTATACTTGTTTTTTCTAATTTTCACATTCTGGACTGTAGTTACATTAAATTTATAATTTCAAAAACTATAAGTTTGATTCTGTAATTCAGTGTTTCTAGTAAGACTGTAAAAAAGAAACTATAAATTTTAATGAGATGACCTATGTCATGCCTTATTTATTTTCTGGTGAGTATTACACTAATAATAACACTTCAGATTTATGTAAGAATTGACAAGTAGCGACATCTATTACTTGTTCTATTTCATTTGATTGTCGGAACACTGGTGTGAAGTAGAAACTAGCACGCCACAGTTGCAGAAACTGAGGCCCGGAGGTCTGCCGGGTCGTGTGGCAGACACCGCACTGGACCAGTGAGGGGCCCAGCGGCTGTGCTTCCAGAGGCAGTACTCTCTCAGCTCCCACCGACGCCCCGCAGTTCTCCTCTGGACTGATAACGCACTACGTCCCTGCAGACACGACACAAGTGCTGTAAGCAACTAAGATGTGTCCGGGGAGAGAACGACTTTGATGTGCTTTGTGACTACTCTTTCCACTGCCCCCGTAATGATTATTGTTTTAGAAGCCGGGCTTTGGTGTTCCAGTTAGTGCTTTTCCGACACACACCTCCACTCCCTTGATATTCTCAGCTAATGAAACAGTGATGCAGTCTGCACGCAGTACTTTTTAATTAAGCAGTGACTCCCAAATTGTTCAGCCTGGGTTTGGGACTCTTAATATTCAAACTGACAATCTAGTATACATGAGCTCTTTACTTAAATAGTGACACCTGACATTAAGCCCAAAAAGATTTCTATGGAAACTTACCGTGATATCAAACTTTTCAAAACACACAAAGTGACCCAATTGGAAGAAATCAAATGAGTGACAGAAACGGTAGCTATCAACAGTATGGAAAGGTTAATTCTACTTCCTCACACGAGTTTTCATAAATGTGCCTGCATATTAATTTGAAGACTATGAAATTTATTTGATAATCAAGGATCTCAACCAGATAAGCATGATGTTGGGAATGTTTATATTGTTCTTCCATAGCACAGAAGCTAATTTCACAGAAGTACAGAGATGAACACTGAAGAACAAGGTAAGTTTACATGAATGTGTACACATATATGTAGCAGAGACAAGTGTTACATATGTGTGTACTAAAGGTAAAATTCTAGGATTTCTGCAACAGAAAAGATCAATACATTTTATGAATTACTTTCAAATAGAAAAAGTTAAATAAGCTTCCTGCCTTCCTTAGAAATAAGAACAATGGAAAATATTTGCTGAACTTGACTCCAGAATAAAATGCATGTCTATTAATGGTTGTAATCACATAAGAGGCTGTTAAAAACAGCTTTGAGAGACAAACATAAGAGAAATATATAAATTTTAAAATTGTTATTTCCTGCTGTGAATGATAACCAAGTTCAGACTTTAACCTTGGCATTTGCATGTCCAGTGACATATAATACTGCACAAGGCTGCAGAGTTCTCATTTTTGTTTGAGAGCTCATATCACAAGTATTTTCTTTTTTAGATTTTATTTATTTATTTTTAGAGAGAGGGGAAACAGGAGAGAAAGAGAGGGAGAGAAACATCCATCAGTTGCCTCTCACACATCCCCAACTGGGAACCTGACCCACAACCCAGGCATGTGCCCTGACTGGGAATCGAACCAGCAACCTTTTGGTTAGCAGGCCGGCACTCAATCCACTGAGCCACACCAGCCAGGGCTGTCACAAGTATTTTCTTGGAAATCCTCACATAAAAACATTCAAACGTGTTTAATAAGTGTGCTTCTGAAATTTTCTAATGAACCACAATGACAAGGTGGCATTAATAGCAGCATCACACATCAACATCTCAAACTTGTCCAAAATCTAGCTCCTGATTCTTCCCCAACCTGCTTTTCTGGAGTCTCCGCCAACTCAGTAAACAGTGACACCACCTAGGCAGTTGCAGACCAGAGTCATTTTGTCAATTCCGTCAGCACATCCCCTCAGCCCTAGTTCAGAACAGACTCAGAATCCAGCCACTTCTCTCCCACGTGCCTGCAGCTGCCCTGGCCGCAGGGCCACACTCTCCCCTGCAGGGCCACAGTGGCCTTCTCTCTGACCTGCTGCCTTGGGCCTTTCCCCTCTGCCAAAGCTTAAACACTGCAGAAAGGGTGATTTTTAGTTTTCAGAAAAAGTCAGGCAACCACATTTCTGCCGTGCTTGAAGGTCCCAGGGGTGTCTGTCCCTCAGAACAAAGCCACGACCTCACAAAAGCCGGTTATGTCCTGCACAGCTGCACCCTTGTGCCTCTCTGGTTCATCCACTTCTTTACCGCCCCTCACTGGCGGCCTGGGCTCCTGGCTGTGGCTCCAGGCCCACGGTGCTGCTCCTTACTCCCCGTCGCCTCTGCTTGGAACGCCCTTCCCCAGGGTTTCTGCGGTTCGCTCCCTCACAGTCTCCCCCTCTTTCATGTCACCTTCTCCGTGAGACTGTGGGTGGTCTTTGTCTTTCCAACTGCAATCCCTCTACCCCATTTTCCTATCCTCACCCTTTCTCCAATGCTCTTTGGAACAACTGAGTGAGAATACATGCTATTTAACTTATTTTTGTTCACTCTTTATTTCCCAGCCCTTAAGTGTAATATTATTGAGAACATCGCTTTTGCACTTTTTTTTTGTTTTCTGCTGTATTTCCATCTCCTAGAATAAAGCCTTGCACATAGTAACTACTCAATAAATTATGTTCAATAAAATGTATTTTATCTAAACATAAAAGTCCTTAACTTTTCTTTTTAAAAAAAGGAACATGCATCGCCTAGCTACAGTAAAAGAATATCAATTAACTCCTCAATTGGTTTCTAAGGAGTGACTGAGATTCCAGAATCCACGTGGTACGGGGTTCTGGGAGGGCTGCCGGTGCTCTATATCTTTAAAGATCTCAGAATTTAGAGAACAAACTCCATTAGGGAACAATTCCAGAGCAATAAAAGCTTATATATTACTAAATGCAGCCAAGCGTTGTGGTACGCAGGAGGTGTGTGTTCTAATCCCATCGCTGCTGTGAACTGTCTTCTGCCTAAAGAAACTCCTGCCTCTCCACCATCAATGCCTTTATTTTGTAAACTAGATGAAAGCACTGGGTAGTTTATTGGTTCATTAGAGCTTTTCATGTCTGTTGACCTATTATTTGAGAGAAGGGAGTATCAGTTGAGACACCTATGTGAAAACGGGTTAGCTGTCGGCACCTCTCCTCCCCTCTTCTGACTCTCAGTCTCCCGAGCAGCCACTCTGCGGAAGCTCTAAAAACCTTGATTGGTCGAAAATACATTCACACCAGGCAACTTCTCAGTGAGCCGTTCAAGTTTATCAAGTCAGACCTATACGACTACATTTAAATATAGCGGCATTTTAAATAATTCCTAACATCAAAGTGTGAATATTATTAAAACTAGAAGTCGTTCGTGGAATTAACCATCTTCTTTTCTTGTCTTATAAAGTCTCACTGTCTTTGGTTGGTATTTACGTCATGTGTATGATGTGTTTTGATTTGTCCACAGAGCCAAGTTTCTCTCGTTCTGGTGTCATGCATTATATGAGCATACTCACACTTCTCTCTCTCTCACTGTGTGCAGTGTTATACGTGAGTGTCGTACCAATAGATGGGTTCCAGACTTTTCTAAATAGTATCTACTCAGCCTAGTTACAGGAAATTCATGTCACACAACTGTGCTGCAGATAAATTTGGTCACGGATAGAGTCCTTAATGCCTGTACATCACACTATGTTGTCAACCTAGTGTGGACAACTGTCTTTGCATGGCACCATGGTAGACCAAGGATGATCCAAATCTGCAGCACGGACCAGGGACAGCAACATCTCCATGCACTGATGATAATACTCACAAAAGTTACCTCGGGAAGAAGAGGAGGGCAGGGATGGAGAGGACATCCTGCAGAGTTGACCGAGCCCCTCAAAGACCTGGAACAATGTGCTAGTAAGTGAGGCATGGGCAGCCCCCAACTCACTGGGAGCTGGTATCCTAGTTTATAGATGACAGCAGAGGTTCTTGCCACCAAAGCCCACATATACCCATGTTGGTGGTGCAGTCCTGGGTGACATGATCTCATCTTCTCCTGACTTGTATATTGAAGCAAGTCACACAAAAAAAAGCGGGGAGGGGATCAAACCAGAGCTGCTTACTTATGTCTGTGGCTAGCACTTACTAAGCATGCCTGCAATAAAATTTCTTCCCTCTGAGATACCTGAATTCTCGGTTTGCTTTTCCATTACTGGTGTTATTTCCTCTTACCATTTGGTCCACCAAAGACCTAAGTGGTCTTTCCAGAATGTAGAACACAAATCCAAGGGGCAATGCACACTCCCTCCTCACTACAGCTAGTTTATAAATTAAGATGGCAATTTAGTCTTTTTTTAATCTCCAGCTTCAGCACCCTCCACTCTCACTCAGCAAGCTGTAGTGAGGTTGTAGGAGATAACCAAACCTTGCAATTGTGATTTTGTGAACATGAGTTACCTGTGCAGATTCTTTTAAAGTTCGGGTTTTCCAGAAGGTGTCCTGGTAGGCGGCACTGGAATCGATGTTGCCAGAACTCAGGGAACCAGGGATTCCTCGTATTAGTGTCCAGCCTTAGTTTCAGGAAATAATCGTCAAATGACCTGACCTCTGGAGACTGCAGCTTTATTGTGATTCCCCCATTGGCTTCCACCTCATAACCTTCAATGACTTCATCTCTGTCTGCCCATCCATCACTAGAAAAAAGAAAAGAGAAAGAAAACTCAGGGTTGAGGTGGGGAGAGAGAAAGATAAACATCTCAAAATAGAGCTCAGGGTTGTGCATGAATGAAGCAATTCAGCAAGGCTGAATGAAGTCCATGTTAAGCCAGCATCGCTACCCATGAGTGACTTCTTATGGTGGAGAGTAAAAAGGCTGTGAAATAGTAATAATCCTGTTTGACTTTCACAGTAGTGAAAGTGGTGGCGAAGATGATGATAGTGAGAATTATAAGAGCTAACACCCATTGAGCATTTACTAGCCATCAGATCCTGTGCTTCTCAACTTTGTACTGAATAAGATGCTCTGGATCCAGGCAAAACTGGGGCATGGACCCAGGCAGTCTGGCTCTGAAGTCCAGTGCCCTTTACAACCAGACCACAAAGCCTATCAGTTCCCACCCAGGCCAGGAGAAAATAAGACTAGGGTACTCGGGGTCTTCACAATTAGAGCTCAGCAAGGTTTCGAGGTTGCAATTGAGACCATCCTACAAGTTGCATTGCATGAGGGAGAGCATCGCTTTAGCTCAGAAACAGGACAACCACAGATTTTGCTCCTACTCATTGTTCAATTTGCATTGCTTAGTAATGACCAGAGGCTTTTCCTTCTTCTAATGCTATTTCAAATCAGCAGCAGTGAAAGGAAACAATTTCATTCCCCAAAATAAAATAATCCTCCTGTTCACTGAGTGGGAGATCACTGTTATTTTATTCAGTGGATTTGAAGTTTTATTATTTGGTCCCCTTCTAGAACATTCATACCTTCCATGAATGATGTAGCTCCAGTTTAATTCAAGCATACATATATGCCAGGCTAACCCTTATGTGAGTGAGTGGTTGTGACCCCTCCCCAAGAAAGTGGCAAAGAAAAAGTGCACTCAAGAGAATTGAACAGGCAAAGAAGACTTTATTCAAGACTATTCCAATAGGCCAAAGGCTGAACATAATCTTCTAGAACAAAAGGTGGGAGGGCTTCTAAGTGCTGCGATGAGCTAGTAAGAACATGTTGGGGGACACTGGGCAGGGGGTATGTCTTGGTCAACATTTGTGTTCGGTAATTATCCTTTGTCTAAGTTACGCCCACCTTCCCACAGAAACTGGGGATAGAGGTTTGCTATCATTTTCGGTGATTCCATTTTGTAAGGATGGCTCCCAATTCCCTGAGAAAGAAATTTCTCTGTTACAAAACTTGCAAAAGGCTGGGGGACAATTCATACCTCAAAGGTATGGAGAAAGAATTATAATGGCATGTTTTGGGAAGTAAATATTCTAAGAAGGAAATGAGTTTTTCCTTCCTTCCTTCCTTCCTTCCTTTCTTCCTTCCTTCCATTTTTCCTCCTTCAGAATAACACCCACTATGTGCCAGGTGCTCTGCTATGCTCAGAATTCAATTGAGACACGCTACCCTTTGCCCCTACTGTTACAGACTTGAAGGGAAAACAAACACTAAACAAGAATTTTAAAAGCTATAAAGATATAGGAGAAGTGTCCAGTACCAGGGGGAAGGGCTTGAGGGTTTAACTTAGTCTGGTGTATACTATGTATGTGAGTGTGGGTGAGAGAGGGATGATTAGAAACAGCTTTCCTAAGAAAGAAATGTCTGATCTCAGATTCAAAGGTTTAGTCAGGTGAAGAGAGGGGGGAGGGATGTAGAAAATTCCTCGTAGATTATCTAACCCACAGCTCATTCAAGGACTTCAGAGAGGTGTTGAAGCTGGAGCACAGAGAGAGCCATGGCAGGAGATGGGGGACAGGCATAAATCCTACCCTAGGAACTGTTAGCCTCAGGGCTACAGGAAGTCCTCCTAGTGCCCTAAACCAATTTTTAATGAGGCCATTCAGCTCTGCTCCCGGGTCCTAAGTGACTTGAGCAGATTCTGGCAAGTCCTTCTCTAATCATTTACTATGGATGGCCCGGCACACTGATCAAAGAAAAAGAACACGAACTCATTTATCTTTCTATATGTTCTCTCTGCTCAGAAAAGCCCGGACTGGTTTAATTATTTAGATTTATCCGCATTCACGTCACAACTACATCTAAAGCCATTTGAAGGCCTGAGCCACAGTTCCTGTCCCACTGAAAAGAAAGGTAAAAATAAAACCAGTCGGGCTTTCAAGAAATTCTGCCTGGGAGTATATATTTAAAATCAAAACGGTTTCTAACTTAAAGAAAAGAATTACTTTTTTGACATAAAGTTTAGGCTTGAAATGTGTTTCTCCTCAGGGTTTAATATTATGTGAGAAATGTGTTTGTGTAGCCTGAAAAGGAACCTACAATTTTTTACAGTGAAATGAGCCTGATAAAATGTTTATTTGCATTTCATTTTTTTAATCTCAGTTTATAGATGCAAGTATCATATGTGAGTGCTGGAAGCAGAGAAAGTGTGATTTCCTGCCTTTTCCCCACCCGCACAGAGAAGCACATCGTAGGAATAAACCTTCGTCTATGAATACAGATGATTATAGAAGTCACATGATTGAGTGGCATGGGGCCATAAGTCCCCTTTGCTGTAGGTCAAGGCCCCGCCCCCTCACTTTGAATGACCCCTTTCCAAAGTTAGAGTTGGTGTTAAATCCAAGAGGTCACAAAATCAAGGAGAACCAGATGTGATAGAGAAATTCTTCAACTAGGATAACTTGGTTAACATCTTTTGAAGTGTGAGTTGCTAAAGTTTTGTGTGAGATCGTTAATCTATCACTGGTAAAGTGTTAGGAAATGCTAACAAATGAAAAGTAGCTGGAAAACATCCGTAAAGCAACTCCTGGATTTTATATATTTCAATTATTTTGTCTACCAAGCACTTGTCATATGTATTTACAGAGAATTTTGAAAGATTCTTGTTGTTTAGCTGTGCTGCAATTTTTTACTAGGGTTGTTTCCTGTGTGTGAATTCCCTGCCAAGCCCACTGGAAAAGACAGAGCCAGCACCTTGCCTGATACCTGGTGCAGGTGTTCTCCATTGCTGTTAACAGTGACAGTGGTTGCAGACTGCGCCTGACCGGAGATGGCCTGCAGGCACCCGCTCACCCCAAGTGTGTGTGGTGAGTCCTGCTGTGCTGGGGGCCCACCAGCCTCAGGTGGTGCTGATCTCTCTATGAGGCACATTCACGGCCTCTAGCAGCTTCTGCTGCTCCCTCTGGTTCCCCGTTATGAGTTCCCCTTCCTTTCTGGGGTGTGGAAATAAAACTGCACAATGTGGATGAACAGGGTGAACAGTGATTAGAAAGCTGCATGTCCTAAGTACAAGAATCTTTATTTCTTGTCCCTCCCTGCTCAACATTTATATGGGGCAATTCCTTCACAAGGCTGTTCTTCCCTTCCCAAAAAATCATTTTTCTAGTGCCTGTGAAATGTCACAATCTAAACATGAATAATAATATTTGTTCTACTTAGTACAGTTTTACATTAGCAACAGGAAATATTTATTCCTAACTCTACCAATTATAACTTGACAGAAGACGCATGAGTGTTACTTGTGTATCATATCAGTTAAAACAATCTAATAGGCAAATCAACAGTAAAAAAAAGAAATACAATGGCATTCATTTAAAAATTATTCAAAAGCATTTAAAAAATATCTACATTCAATTAAAATAATTACAATCTAGGGAGTAAAGCAATTTGATTTGTGTTATGAATTCAAGTAATTGCGTTTCCCTGATAATAAAACTATAGTTCTTTAAAAGTATTCTAGTGTTTCCCATCTAACTAGGAAACAAATAAAAGCACAATAAAAATAATATGGTAAGAGGGTGCAGCCAAGAGGGGGCCCAAAATAGGGATTTGTAATGGGGGTCCAGAGCTCAAGGTGCCCAGGAAATATTAGAAAAATAGATATAGGATGTCCTCACCCCCACAAGCCTGAGCCAGGGGAAGGGACACATGGAGCAGGGCCATTCAGAGCTGTTTTGTGTAGCAAAGCTGTGCAGCTAGCCTCTGGCATGGTCATTTAACATATCTATAACCTTTAACTGGTTTCATAGGTATGTGAAATAGCTGTTCTCATGCTTTGAGCCAGGGACAAGCGAGTGACTTCCACCCAAAATGTAGCTGGGAAGCAACTCCTCCAGGTTGCAGTGCCTGTGAGAGCTTGGAGAAGATTGGCTCCATGCCATGGGGCCACACCTGCCATGGGGTCACACCTGCCGAGAATTACTGTGGCAGCCCAGGAAAGCTGGAAGAATACGGGAATGCTGGCAGGTGTAACTGATTGTAGGAGGAGTCAGAAATGGGGCTGCAGAGGAAGACTGGCACTGGGATTTAAACCCAGGCTCAGCAGCCATACCAGGGTGAGGACCGCACGGCTTTGGCAGAGAAGGGAGAGAGGACCAAGCTGCTTTGGCAGAGTGGGGACCCCCTGGTGGCTACACAGCTGATGGAGCCAGGATCCTGAATCACGGACTTCTACTCTTTTTCCTGAGATACGGTACCCCAGGCTGGGCAGAGGGAGAAGGAAGGACTGTGTGCGTCTGTGGGTGTTCTAAAGGACATTAGTATTTTAATGAAGACATTAAGTCATTACCCTTAAGTCTGTATAACTTTTAAATAAATAATTCCTTTCCTTTTCACTAGTCTCTGGTATTGAGAGACGTCTTTCCTCTGGCGGCAGGCAAGGCGAACCTAGTAGGTGGGGGGCACCCCCAGGGCGAATGGGGGGTCCTTTCTGTAATAGTATATTGTTCACCTCTCCGGGGTCTGTTCTGTAACATATTTTTAAAAAACATGTAATCAAGCACAAAATTCTATAAATTACAATGCTAGCTATATTTACAAAGGGTGAAGAAATGTAGCATAATGTAATTTAAATTAAGCAATGCCACTTGTGGGAAATTTTATGGAGGGAATGGCAGCTTTCTTAATAATAACTCAGACTGGCTTTATTCATTCAACATTTCTTCACCAAGACTCTTGTTCATCTTACTTACTGTTGAGGATACATTGCTAAAAAGTGCAGGCAAGGCCCCTTGCCCAAGGCAATTACAGAGTGAGGAAGTCTGGCCACTGAATACGCAATAGCCATAGAAAGTTGCAAAGACTAAAAGGTAAGGGAGACAGGCTACAGGAGCACAGAGCAGGGGCGAGGGTCATGTCAAAGGAGATTCTCTTCGACAAGGGACACGGAAGATGAGACTGAAAGGATGAGTTGCAGTTACACAGGTAAAGAGGGAGAAGAGAGAGGGAGCCGCTGAAGAGGAGGCAAAGCTCTCAGACTGCAGCACGGCCATCGCTTTAACTTACAGTGTGCCAGGTATTACCTGCTAGGACAAGCATGGGTGGTGGCTAGCACCTTAACATCTTTGTTAAGGTATTGGGATTTCATTTTTATGCCGGTGATAAACTACTCAAATTTTAAGCAGGGATATGATGCAATTAGATTTGTTCATTTTAGAAAGATTATTCTAGAAAAATACCCAGAATGTACTTGTGAAGGTTCTTTCATTCATTAATCCTCAGACAAAAACTGTGGAAACACCCATAGATGTGTTTGCACACAGGTGCACACACATATGAACACGTGTGCACTAGCTCATTACATCATAATATGAAGGCACAGGGGAGGAGCTGATGCACCAGGAACTGGGGCAGTGGTCACAATTACTTTATATTCAACTTTAAAATTAGCTGCTGCTATTCCAACATGAATATAGAACTGGTTCGAAATGTAGACCTATTTATTTAATTATCCAGAACAGGCACTTAGAAGTCACTCAGTCCACTGGAAAGCAGAGAGAGTATGAGGGGTTATCTTCACCTTTGATTGTGCTGTCTTTTTAGAATTAGAACTCAGAGTTTCACTTCTACCCCTGTAGTGGTAAAAATGTAACCAAGGGGGAGGAGGAGATGGGAAGGTGTCACTGTGAAAGAGAAAAAATGAAGAGAAGGAGCTGAACCTCCAGGTAGAGATCAAGGTGAGATCATTTATTCTTACTTTCTTATGGGTTCTCACCCCTACCCCCCAGTCTACCTCTGGCATCTTGAGCCTGCAATCATCTACCACCCTGTAACCTTCCTGCTCTCCTAGCAGAAATGCAGGGCAACGGCATATGCTAATAAATATTGCACGTAACCATACAAATGTGAAGGCTAGTTCCTAAATCTACAGAGCAATTTTCACTTATCAATGACAATCTCAAGCCAGTGTGATAGAAGTGCGGGCCAATGCAGGGAATTACTTGTGGGCAAGTTCAATAGTTCCCCCTTCTCCATGGGGTATGCATTCTAAGACCCACAGTGAATGTCTGAAACCAAGGACAGTGCCAACCCTGATATACACAGCACTGTATTTTCTTTGCCATTCCTATGCCACCTATGATAAAGTTTAGTTTATAAATTTGGCATGGTGCGAGAGTAACAATTACTTCTAATAAAATAGAACAATTAAAAGGATAAATGAAGTTGCATGAACACAAGAACTGTGATTACAGAGTGGGCAGTCTGATAACCACTACAAAGTGACTAGCGTTTGGGTGGCATATGCAGCATGGATACACCGGACAAAGGGGAGACTCGCACCCTGAGTGGGACAGGGCGGGGCAGTGCAAGATTTCACCATGTTATTCAAAACTTATGAATTGCTTATTTCTAAAGTTTTCCATTTAATATTTTCAGACTGCGTTGACTGGGTAATGGAAACCAGGGAAAGCAAAACCATGGAGAAGGGGACACTACTCAAGGTCTTTTCCTTCCTTCAAATTCTACTGCCAAGGTAGCATCCTATTTTGTCTTTCATTCAGCTAACCCTGTAGTACAATATGAAAAAGACCCAATGATTCTACTTCTGTGAATATGTCCAGAGAATCCCCAAACACCAGTTCAAAAGAATATATGCACCTCTATGTTCAGAGCAACATTATTTATTAATACAACAGCCAAAATTTGGAAACAGTTTAAGTGCCATCAGTAGATGAGTGGATGAAAGAGCTGTGGTACATTTACACAGTGGAATACTATACAACAGTGAAAAAGAAGGAATTCTTACTTTTGTGACAGCATGGATGGAACTGGAGACTATTATACTAAGTGAAATAAGCCAGTCAATGAAAGGTGAATAGCATATGATCTCACCTATAACTGAAATCTAATGAACAAAATAAACTAAAATGCAATGGAATCAGAGACACAGACACATGGAACAGACTGATGGCTGCAGGAGGGCAAGTAGGGTCTGGTTGAAAGAAGGGGAAGGGGCTAGACAACGAGCATGTATGAACGACCCACGGACATGGACAACAGTGTGGGGATGGACTGTGTGGGCTGGGTGGAGGGAGGCAAGGGGAGGGGAAAAGTAGGACAAGTGTAATAATATAAATAATAAAAAATGTTTAACTTTCTAAAAATTGTTTTAAAAAATATAAATAAATAAAAGACAAAAAAGAATTGATTACATAAACTTTCTAAACCTCAGTTTCCTCACCTATAAAACATGGATGGAAATGGTATGAACCCCTTAGAGCTATGTAAGAACTAAATCAGATAATCCGTGTAAAAAACTTAGCACAATGTCTAGCACATGATTAGTCTTACTAGATGTTAAATGTACTTCATCATCAATCTCCTCATGATCCAACCAATGAACTAAGCTAGATGTACATTTGGGAAAGACTTCTCTACAAAAGTGCTACTTTGTGGTCCAGGGATTGGTTGCCAGCTCATGAATTATTTGTTACCAGTGGGTGAGGTGGTAAGTATACAGAGACTTAGAATAAGCATTTAGAAAAATTGATAGCAGGCAGACATGGTTGTAAAACCTGAGACTATGACTGGTAAACTCACATCACTAAATACAGTATAAACATTTAGTTTTTTAATTCACATGGTGAGTTGCCTGTGGATAAAAGCTGTGTGTATATCAAATGCAGTAGAACTCTGTTACAAAGTGTGATATTTTGAGGTTACTTTGCCAAGGGTAATCCAAAAGGATCTAAATATCTGCGAATATATACACAGTTATTTTTATAAATTTATATTTATAATTACTTTAAATTTTAATCAAGCCTATTTTATAACTTGGCATAAGATTACATTCTAAATTAGAAAAATAAAATTTTCATTATTTATTAATTCAAATTATGTATGGCCACATTAGCTTCACCAGGCTTTTTTATTTTTTACAAGAAAATAACGGATATGCTGAATGTGGCAACAGTAGTATACAAATGTGCGAATGAAAGTAATTCCATAGAAATGAGGGCAATGAAATTTACCTAAAAATATATCAGCTCACATATTGAATTTGGTATTTATCCCTAATTGATGGCAATGTGCTAAAGACCATAAGATATTATTTGCAGAGCCATTTTAGCTGATAAATTCATGAAATTATCAAAATTCATCAATTATTTACACAAATAATAAAGGATTAAATTTAAATAATTTAAATAAATAAATCTTTGAAAGAAAAAGTGTTGCATTAAAAAGCAGATAGAAGCATATGTTCAATATTCTACACATAGATACTAGTGTCTCGTGAGTTTTGCGTGAAGCGGCATTTTGGGCTAAGACTCATAGACGTAGAGTTGCCGAGACAATAGTGAATTGCTGCATCAAAGATATCCTCTTGGAAACATTCGGTGACTGGTAAAGCAGGTAGGTCAAGTGCTACTTTCTGATGCCATCACAGCTCGATGACTTCCAGAGCTGCCTAATGTGTCAAACCAACTCATTGAATAAATAAAGCTGGCAAGGCATTCGTTCACTGTAACTGGATAAATGTGCATATTTTGCTCCTGCGGTACTTCCAGTAGTATCCGTGCAATTTGAAAATAATGAGAGTTGAAGGAACAGATCGCTGCTGTAATTTAAATATTTTAGCTTCATGGCTGAGAAACATAATTAGCCCTAAATTTTATAAAATAATGGAGGACATGCCAACAAATGTGGTTGACAGTTTGTATAAGGCTATGTTCTGCTGTCGCCACTGCTAACGTCAAGAAAATGTTCTTGAATAGTTACCCAAGTTAAGTAGCTTGTGAAAAAATAGAAATCAATTTTTCCATTTCCGCGATGCCTCCCTTACTGAGAATGGCTTGGTTTAAAAAGAGACGTCAGCTGAAGTGAACAACGCCTAGTGACACCATACCAATTTTGAATTATGTAAGAAACAACGTATAGGAGGCAGCAGTCATGGGTTCATCAGAACTGATGGTTAGCATTTCTCAGAATTCTGTGCTCAGTGAGTTCACATTGGGAGGTTGAAATTAACCAAGATGGATATGTACTTCAAAGACATCAGTAAATACTACAAATTAGGGCATCTTTGTCATTTTTCTTCCCTCCGTAGAGCCAGTTATTGATATGGAGCCTGACCACAAACAGCTACTATTGGTATTGAGGGGAGAGGTTATGTCAAGAGTGTTTGTACTACCGACCGAACTCTCAGTCCTTTGCAGATGGGAGCTCAGTTAGGCCCCAGCATTGAAACATATCATTAGGAAAGACTGACTTGCTCTTTTGACTGATATCTCTGATATATTCAATGATCTTTATATTTCCAGGAGAAGAAAGAATTCAATTTTTCTTCAAATGGAAGCTGTATCAAAGGACAAAATTAAAAGTTAGAAACTCCAAAAACCAAAATTTTAATAGATAGTTAAATCACAATTTTAATTACAAATAACCATTAATGAGTAAAACAAGGTCTTGGTATTATCATCTGTGAAGTGTTGTCAGCAAATACTTTATGAATTTGATTGCATTAGTCTCCTTGGGCTGCCATTACAAAGTACGGTAGACTGGTGGCTTTATTAACAGAAATTTATTTTCTCACAGTTCCGGGGAGTGTCCAAGATCAAGGTTCCAACTGCCTGTTTCTGGTGAGTGTTCTCTTCCTGGCTTGCAGACTTTGTCCTTACATGGCCTTTCCTTGGCTCGAGCTCGCTCTCTCTCTCTCTCTCTCTCTCTCTCTCTCTCTCTCTCACACACACACACACACACACACACACACACATACACACACACACACAGAGGGAGAGAGGGAGAGAGGGAGAACAAACTCTCTCTTGCTTTTTTTCTTAATAAAGGCACTAATCCTAGTTGATCAGGATCACCCACCCTTATGGTTCTATTTAACCTTACTTACCTTATCTAAAGGTCTTATTTCCAAATAGCCATGTCGGAGGTTAGGACTTCAATGTGTGCATTTAGGGGTGGGGGCCACAATTCAATCCATAGCAGATGGAATGTTATTAAATTTGTTACTCATTTT
This sequence comes from Desmodus rotundus, assembly GCF_022682495.2. Lineage (NCBI taxonomy): Eukaryota > Metazoa > Chordata > Mammalia > Chiroptera > Phyllostomidae > Desmodus > Desmodus rotundus. The sequence continues at coordinate 88,907,663 of NC_071397.1, read as the reverse complement.
AAAAATTCTTATGTAAGAAATTAATGTATCCATAATTCATTTATTTCATCAAAAGATAATTTAAATTGAACTAAAACCTCATGGGATATATTGTTGGAACTGGCTACTGATAAAATATTGAAGATGACTTTTGAAAATATAGCATCATTTGCTTTACTTGGTCGGGGTCAAAAGTTAAAATGAAGACCCCCTGCTTGTTGAAACAGTCGTAAAATTTCTGCTTTCATTTTCATCAACAGATTTATGTGAGGCTGGTTATTTTATGAGGAATGTTATAAAAAACAAAGTAACGAAGCAATTTACATATGTGCAAATGTCATTGTTAATCCAACCCAAATTAGAGAATTTAATAAACTCATTTGTCATAATGTAATATGTAAATATTCATATGTATGGTGTTTATTCAAAGTGTGCCTACGGGTATTTAACATAGGGAATGCCTACTTTACTTACAACTTTTTATTTACAATTACAGAACATCTAAATTCGTGCATATATTAGGAATTTTCTCTACCAATCACCTACACTCATACTTTCAATGAGCAATAGGTACAGTTTCTGTGATTCTTTCCTCTTTTGTCTTGTTTTCATTATTTTTACTGAAGTGAGATTTTATGTTGAATCTGATAATACAAATTTGGGCTTGTATTTTGCATTTCTTTATACTATATTTGATTTCTTAGTAATTTATTTTTATTGTATTTTACCAAAGTATTGCACAACTCCACACTAGATTGGAAATTTTTTAAGAAAAAGAAAATGAAAAGAGCAAGTTCGAGAAGCACCGTTCTAGAAGATCTCTCTAGCCTTTGTGAGTTAGAAATTGTTAAGGTGAAGATGATGCCATCACACCAGTTCAAAAAAGGGATCCTTCAGAAACCGCATCTTAGTGCTTATGATAAACGAAGCCCTGGCCACCAAGTAGAAACTTTCATTTTCCTGGAAGGCAGTGGTGGCTTCATTCCTTCGGGCAACATTGTACAGATCTAAATTATCACTCTTTTTGCTCTTCATTTTAAATCCCTGGCTGTTTTATTGCTGTTGAACCTTTATCTTTCAAGTCCCTATGTCATCGGAGGGAAAGGCTGCATTATACCAGATAATTGGTACGAACCAGCTGAAGGGAGGCAAGAGACCCATTAGAAAAAGAATGCAATAAGGAGCTGGAGTGATTCTGATTAAAGCATAAATCAGATCCTGGTGCTCCTCTGCTTAAAACCCACCAGTGTGTTTCCACCCCACCCCAAGCCTTTCAGTGAGCTTTAAAGGGTCCACCCACCCCACCCTAATTGCTTCTCTTCTCCCTCCCCTGCTACCTTCTGATCTGCCCCAGCAGACTGGCTACCTGCCACCCACAATGAGTCAGGGAGACCCTGGCCTCAGGGACTTTGCCCTGGCTATTCACAGTGCCTGACATTCTGGAATTCTCTTCACTTGGATAGTTACATGGCTCATTCTTTTCCTTCCTTCATGTCTGCTAAAATATCACATTCTCAGGAATGGTACTCCTATTTAAAATTGTGTCCCTTCTCTCTATTCCTTTTCTCTACTCCTCTTTTTTCCTTTAAAACTTGTCACTATCTGACGTTGCATATAAATATATTTTCTATATCTTTCCAGTACAATTAAAGTTCCACATAAACAGAGAGGTTCTTGTCTTCTTTGTTCTCTTACACAACCCCAGAATTTATAATAGTTCTCGCCTCAAAGTAGGTGCTCATTATAAAGTTTTTAGGTGAATTAATGAATTAGTGGATAAAAAAACCCTCTGTGAACTAATTTGTGCTCAAAAATTCATGTAGAATACTATAATCGGTGTATGCAGGAGGTGGCCCATATCAGCTGGAAAGAGCTCCCTGTTAGGGTTGTCACCTCCTGTGGGTGGGTTGAAAATGACCATCATGAGGACATTTACTTTATGGGTATATCAGATTCCATAACAAAGCTCCACAATCTGGGTGGCTTAGAATAATAGACGTTTACTCTCTCATGGCTCTGGAGGCTGAAAGGCTGAAATCAGGCAGCCAGCAGGGCCCTGCCATCTCTGAGTCCAGGGAGGATCCCTGGCTTCTCTGAGCTCTTGGTGGCCATTGATCCCTGGCTCTCCACAGCTTGCCACTGCGTCTGTCCAGTCCTTGCCTCTGTTGTCACACGGTGTTCCCCTGTGTGTGTCAGTGACTGTGTCTCTTCTCTACTTATTAAGATATCAGTTACATTGGATCAAAGGCCTGCCCTACTCCAAGCTAACTGCATTTGAACTAATTACACTGTAACAATTCCATTTCCAAATAAGGCCACATTCTGAGGTGCTGAGGATTAGGAATTCAACATATCTTTTGAAAGGACACAATTCAGTCTGTAACAATGAGCAAACACTTCTGGTTAAGCTTCATTGGTCTGTTTCATTTTGTCCAGAGTCGGTGGTTAAACATAAACAGTTTAACACTAGCTTTAACGGGCTGCGACGTTTTCTCTGAAATGTGAGATTAGCTGTGAACTTCTGACACATTAGATGACCTAACATGATTTAAATGATGTTTGTTTAGCCTAAAATATCTCTCATAAAAATTAAGAGCTATTGTTTAAAAAATAAGCAGTTATTCTTTGTGAAAGATATTGTTACATAATTAATACATTTAGATTATTTTACCTTTCTTCCTCAAGAATAGGTAATTACATAAGAAAGATCAAAAATTATAAAATACCACCAAAAAACTGACAGTAACACTCATTGTCTAACAGATACCATTAATTTGAAAAAAACACATGTATAGTTTATCCTGCAGTTATTTGAATTTTTAAACAATAATTCAAAGCTTTTGCATTAGAATCAGACATATGTACTTATGTATACTTTAGGACCCTTAGCTTTGAGTTGTTCATAATAAAGTGATAAGCTAAGTTGTATCTGGGACTTATTAAATTATTCTAATAATGTAAGAAAATGAATACAAACATACCATATATCTGCATGGTACTTTGACTTTACATTTCATGTAATTCATTTAGAGTACATATTTTTAACCATGTTACATTTTAATGATATTTTTTCCATTTCTACATCCTCCAACATTAACTGATTCTAATCTTTACATTCTTTCACTTAATAAATATCAGATTTCACTGACATCCTACTTAGGGCCAAGCATAGCCAGGTCCTGAGAATACATTAATGAATGAGATTGGAAATGTCCCTAGTCTCATTTAAATTCATTAGCTGGGTTTCCACTTCTAGCCAAGACACAGTAACAAGTACCAAATTTACTCTTCAGTGTGAAACAACTAAAACACTGGACAAAATATATCAAACAAAGGCTCCCGAGACACTTTACATCAGACCATGAAGGACGGCGATCTCCGTTGGGTGAGCCCTACAACTTTTTGAGCCCACTGCCTAGATGTTTTCAGATCATAGCACCACAGTGGGAGGAGGAGGAGGAAGAAATGACTCAGGCACAGTGCTGTGGATTCACTGAGTCAAGTGGATGGAGCTGAGCATCAGGGGAAACCAATTATTGGCCAGAGCTCAGAAGGCAAAATACTGGAGTGAGGAGAGCTGCAAAGAGTGAACCATCTACAGTGCTTCTCCCTAACAAATTCAGTTGGATATTTATTACCCAGCCCACGCATGTGATGAAGTTACCTAAGGCTGGGGAAACAACCAACCAAAAGAACATGAGGGAATACTGCCTGGAGGACAAAGGGAGCTGAGCGTAGTAACTATGTCCAAAAGCCAGAATGGAAAAGCTAAGGTTCTCCAAGGTACTGGCTAAAGTCCTGAGAGGGTCTTGTCTCAATAGTTAGGAAAAATTAGCCCTAGACTAACTGTGACTCTGGTGCTGTCTAGCAAAGCTAAAAGCAAAATGGGAAAGGACCAAATTATTTCTATCTTCACCTGCTCCAAGAACTAGCTCAAGAATATTTTTAGAAATACAAAATATCCAGTACTCATCAAGGTAAAATACACAATTTCTGGAATCCAGTAAATATTACCAGACATATAAATTCCTATGAAGAATGAGGGAGGAAAAGAGATATTAAAGTAGCGGATAATAAAGGATGATCACATGCTGACGCAGATTAGGTAGAGAATTTATCAAAGAACCATGTGATATGGTTAAAGAGGAGCGTATTTTACGTCAGGTGGCTGGGGAGAGCCCTGGACAGTCAGGGAAGCATCTCTGAAAAGATGACACTTAACCTGAGACCTGAGCTGTGTAAACACAAGCACCGTGCGAGCGTCACAGGGAAGAGGGTTTTAGGCAGCCCACGCAAAGGTCCTGAAGTAGGAAGCAGCAGCTGCGGCTGAAGGTCACCCACTTCCGCAGAAATGTAGGCTCAGAACCTTTATTTACATTTATCAGAACAGAAAAAATATTTGAATAATTTTCTGGTTTTCAGCTGTCTACCATATATTGGATATTCTCTAACATACCTTAAATTTTTAAGTGCTTTCAGTGTTTTTAAAGTTTTTTAAGAAAAGAACTATGTTTGAACGAGAAGGTGGTCTCATTTTAGTTACCTAGCCTGATGAGCGAGTGGCCCTGTGGAACTCAGTGAGGCCAGCAGAGCTCAGGAGCGGGCACAGCCCTTGCTTTTCCCTCGAGCTGCGCACCCTATTTTCCGTGTAGTTACGAGCCCAGATATACCTCACTGATCGCGTGGCAGAGATATCCCAAGTGCTACTCAGAAAAATCTTAAAATCTTGTTCCGAGGGAACTCAGTATGGCTCCACAATCATCTTGTGTTATAGTAAACTATTGGCTATAGGATTCTACATACACTAGGTCATAACGGACCCTTTTGGAACATAATTCTTGAAGGTGTGAATGAAATTGAAGCTGTAGCTTTTGACTGCACTAGAATTAAAAGTAAGCTTATCCAACAGGTCCTATCTCGTCACTAAAACTTCCATTACCATTTATCTTTTAGGGACCTTGGGTTCTAAAGCAGCCCAGGGGTTGAAATGAGGGCTCCACTTAGAGACCATGGACTGGAAGCGAGACCTATGCAAAGTCCTTGAGGGAAGACAATGTATACCCAGTTGATTTAATGCCACGTGGGAAAAGGTATCTAAGTACATGGAAGCAGGGAAATCGGGGTCATGAGTAACACTCAGTGAGTAGTTTATAAAATGACACTAGAAAATGAGGGAGTGATGAAGATGTTGAGTTATTCTCAGAAATGATGTTTGGACAATTTCTAGCATTGCAGGGTCAGCAGGTGGTTAGGGTGGAACTTCCAGATGAGAGGCCGTAGGCACCAAGAACGATTCATCAGTGCTGCAGGTAACATAACTTCTGTCCTCAGTAAATACTGTGGAAGGAAGGGAGGAAGAAAGGAAGAGAGGGAGGAAGAGGCAAAGAAGGGCTAAGAAATGAGCACGTGATGCCCACAGTGGTGGGGACTCAGCAGTACATATACAGAGAGTTAACCTTCCAGTGCTGCTGTCCCACTCGTGTACTCTGAGGTGCCAACCAAGCTTTCAGGCTCTTTTGCATTTATTTTTATTAAAGTGACTTATTTTTCTTATTCGAACAAAAGGTCAAAGCACAACAATTTGGGGCTTTTCAGAAGTGAAGCCAATGGTTTAGTAACTTCATAAATGAACTCTTTTAACAAACCCAATGCAAATTATTCTGCTCTCTAATTTATATCATCTTAATTGTTCAAACTACTGATTTTTTTTCATTAAAAGAAGGGTTTTTCTTAAAATTGCTCAAATGTCTCAAAATGAGGTCAACTAAGTTGATACAAATATCACTGTTACTACAATTACCTAGAACTACAGAGTAAAATGTAATCAAAACACGAAAAGTAATTCCAGGAGCTAGAAATGGTGAAAGGAATCAAATCCAAACAATAAGCATGAAGTAATGAAACAGCAGCCCACACAAGTTTGGCCTCCACAAAGGGGGGCCCTAGAGAATTGGAAATGGGTTCTAACATCCATCTGTGATGTGACAGATGGTTTCATAAACCACGAAGTCAGGCTGTTGAAGCTAACACCCTGGCATAAAGCTAGGAGGCTTGACAGGCTACAGAATCCAATAGTGTGGAGCTGAAAGTTTGCCCACCAGACTGAGGAGACTTGTAGTAGGTCCAGGAGTTAAGATTGAAAAAACATAAAAGAAAGTCACAAACACTTGTATGGTTCTGAAATTTACATAACCTATACAGTATTACAGAAAGTATTTTTAAAAAACTGCTCTAAGATTATTGAAAATCCCTAGAATACAAATGAAATGCCATTGGAATCCAATATTTAAATATACTTTGAAAATCTAGGGAGCTCTGAATGCTCATCAAAAAATAAACCTTGTCTCAGTAAGCTCATAGTAACACACACACACACCAGATTATTAAACTAACATAAAAGTTGAAAATAAAAAGATGTATAAGAGTACAGTAGATATGTATTTAAATACCATATGATCTCATGTATAAGTGGAACCTAGTCAACAAAACAAACAGGCAAGCAAAATAGAACCAGAAACACTGAAATAAAGAACAAACTGACAGTAATCAGAGGGGAGGGTGAAGGGGATAATGGGGGAAAGAAAGGGAAGGTTCATCAAGGAACATGTATAAAGGACCTATGCACAAAGCCAAAGGTGGGTAGGATTGAGGGTGGGAGGTGGGGGGATGGGGCAGGGGAAAGTGGTAGCGGGAAAATGGAGACAACTGTACTTGAACAATAAAAAATAAAGGAAAGAATGAACAGAAACCAGGTAATGCCAATGCTAATATCAGAGAAGAAAAAATTCAAGGGAAAAAGCCTGTCTGAAGTTCCGCTGATCAGCCACTTTAAATTCATCTGAAACATGAATTCCCCGCTGTCAGGTAACAATATACAGGTCCAGGGGATTTAGATGTGAGCATCTTTAGGGGGCCATCATTCTGACTATCACACTCTGCCTTCTGGGACACAAATATTCACATCAATCCACATGCAAAATGCATCTACTCTATCATCTCAAAAAGCGTCAACCCATTACAACATTCATTTAAGTCCAAAATCTCATCATCTCAAAATTTCCAAGTTTCATCATTTAAATTATCTATATCAGGTATGGGTAAGACCCCATCCATCTTGGGGCAAAACTCCTCTCCACCTGTGAACCCGTGAAATTAGGAAACAAGTTGTCTGCTCCCAGAGACATTGGATGCCAGATAGAAATATTCCCATGCCAAAAAGACACAGAATGGAAGAAAAAATAGAGTCACCAATCCCAAGCAATTTCAAAATCTAGCTGGGCAAGCAACATAGGTTTCAAGGCCTGGAATCATCTTCCATGCTCCAGGCCCTGCCTTTTGGGGCAAGGCTCTCTGCCCATAGTGATAGATTTCCATTTCTAGGAATTACAGCACTTGTTTTCAGTGGAATAGTAGATCAGCCAATTTCCTACCTGTACATTTTGTGAGTCTGACCGTTTTATTTCACACTCTCATTGTCCCTCGTAGTCAAAGCTGCCCATGCTTCATGTTGGTAGGACACACTCAAAAACGCTGCAGGTCTCATGTATATGTCAAGGAAATTTGTCCCATTAGACACAAAAATCTTTCTTAGATAATCTTGACTCTACTTTGCCTTCTCGAGAGACGGCTGAGGGGATCTGTGCATAGAATGTCTAATCTCCTCAAAGAGCTTAGTGTAAGACTGAATACTCTGACCTTTGACCATTTTGACGCACTAGCAAAAGGTTGTCCAGCCACAGTCTTGGCTTTCTTTCCACAGCACTCTTCCCTGACAGTGGAAATCCTAATTTTAGCATATTCACAATCCAGACAGGTTGAGGATTTCTCAATTCATTCATTTTTGCCCAACGTATCTTCCTTCCTCAAAGTATCTCCTTCCTCTCACATTTTACTATAAAAGCAGCCAAAAGAAAGTAGGATGCACCTTTAACACTTTGCTTGGACATCTCCTCAGCTATATATCCAAATTTATAATTTATAAGTTTTGCTCTCCATATAACTGTAGGACACTATTTAGCTGAGTCTCCTGCCACTATATAACAAGAACCCTCTCTCCTTCACTTTCTAATAACATGCTCTACATTCCCATGTAAGCCTTCCCCAGCAGTGCCTTTAACATCCTTATCTCCACCAACTGTCTGCTCACAATGACTTATGTATCCTCTAAGTCTAAGACAGACGATATGTTTCTTCTATCCGGCTCCCCCTCACATTCTTCTGAGTCCTTACGGGCAAAATCATTAATACCCATATTTCTACTAACATTCTACTCAAAGCAATCTATGCTTTTACTATCATGCTCCTTAAAATTCTCCAGCCTCTGTCCATTGCCAATTCCAAGTTCATTCCATATTTTTATGTGTTTAGACATCAGAACTGCAATCCTAGGTACTAAGATATGTATTAGTTTTTTACTTCTGATGTAACAAATTATCACAATGTTGATGGTTTAAGACAATACAAATTCATTATCTGCTTACATAATTATATGTTAGTTACATAAATTAAGTTATTTGCATGTGATTCATCATAATACGGTTCTAGATGTAAGAACTCCAAAATGGGTCTTATTGAGATAAAATCAAAGTGTTAACAGGGTTCTATTCCTTCTGGAGACAATTGGAAAACATCTATTCCTCTTTTTTCCAGATTCTCCCGGCTGTCTTCATTCCTTGGCTTGTGACACTCTTTTATTTTCAGAGCCAGAAATCTCATCCCTCTGACCTCTTCTCCCACCATTATTACTCCTTCTCCAAATCCCTGCCACCCTTTCCCTTATAAGGACCCTTGATCAGCCCACACAGACAGTCCAGGATAATCTCCCCTATCCTCCATCTAACTACATCTGCAAAGTCCCTTTTGGCAAGATAACATACTCCCAGGTTTTAGAGATTAGGACATGGTCATCTCTTCATTTGTTTGTTTATGTTTTCTGCCTACCACGGAGAGTAAGTGAGAGGAGGTAACTGTCGAGGTGAGTGTTGGAGTAAGTGTTGTCCAGTCAGACAACTCAAGGGTCGTGCAAGTCAGAATGAGGTGTCATAAAATAAGGAAATTACATAAGGGATCACATTCCTGGAGAATGAGGCACTAGAGGCTGTACAGCAGAGAGGCCAAAGTCATACTGTAAACATGGTCTAGGTCCCCATTATCAAGGGGTGCCACCTTAGGCTACGAAGCTCACACTTTATGCTGGGTACAGTGGATAATTATTTTAAAGAAAAGAGCAACATCATAAAATCTATTTTAGAGATAGCTCTGGTGGCCGTGCAGAAGATGGATAGAGTATGAAAGCCTATACAAGTAGCCATAAATATTTGATTTATGAGTTGAACTAACAAGTAATATGATTTTGTATGCGTACCTTAAGACCCTCTTAAATGTGGTAAATAATTTCATGCCAAATTATTTCATACAGTAATAAACTGTAGAAAAAGCCAGGAGGTTGTACTGAAATTGTTTCATAAAGCCCCCAGCCAAAATTTGGGGAAGAGGATACAAGCCCTTATATTAAAAAAAAAAAAATCTATTTCTTGGCCAATCGCCAATAGCTTTAGAGCAAAATTAAAGCAATAATCTAGATATGTAAGCAAAGATTTCCCTCAACACCTCTGAAGCTGTCATTTTCTTCTGAGTTAAATTATTGGATTACGTGTCTACACTAATCAAACATAAAGAATAGTTGTTTATCTTATCATCTCATTTAGTGTTTACACATCACTAAAATATTTGATTTTCACTGTAGTTGTCCCTAGAGGGATAATATGCTTGCCACTTAACAATGTTTTCCTTTGAGTTTCTTTACTAATTCTCAAAAGTGTACACACGAGCCTGTCGGGTTTTAGGCTTTTTTTCAGGAGCAGTGCATTCTGTCGGGAATTTTTATGATTTTTTTTTTTTGCAACCAGCAGAGGCCATTAATGACAGTTGAATTAGGCTTTTTTTTAAAGTTGATTTTCAAGTCCCTTCCAGCAAAAACTGTGAAAAACTGAGCTTTCCAATGCTTCCACTCCTTCCCTCTGTCTAAGCACGAAGCCCTCTGAGTCAGTGCATTGAAATCCCAACTGAAAGCGACTCCTCTGCTGACCCACTGGCGACACCTAAGCCACTTATTCTCCCGGATTCCAGTGATTCATTTAAGAACTGGAATTTACGGAATTAATGAAACAAGAGCACTCTGATTGAGTTTATAGATAAAGTCCTAAAATTTTATCAATGAATTAAGTTTAAAAAAAAATTAGCAAGTAGAGATGCTATGTTGCAGTAACGTGCTCTTTAAAAATAAAACCCCTTTAAAGCAAAGTATCATTTGATAAATAAAAAAGTGCATCATCACTTAGCTCTTTCCCATTTTGTACCTTTTTTGTATATTGAGTTTTCTTAGATTAGACAACTTTTGGAAATTTGGAGGAAATTTTAAATGCTTAGTTATCATATATTTAGATTATAACTGTGACTTTTTAAATCATTAGAATTTATAGAATTTTTAGCATATAAAATTATTTAAATGCAATATTTTTATAAAAGATCATAATAAATTAAATGTTGGTTAAGGTGTGATAGAAAAGATAGATAAAGCTAGCTATAGCAATAATTGTATAAGAGAATATAACTTAGTTTGAATGGCCGAAAGTTGTAATAGGACTGATGTTTAGATGGGAGATGAATTTCAGCTCAATACAAACAATAATTTTTTATAGGTTAGAACTTTCTACATATAGATTTCATTCAACATATATTTAAAAAATACATCTTTCAGGTATTGTTTCTATGAAGTGTTGAACAAATCAGATACAGCCCTGACCTCAGATTCTAAAACAGGAGGGCTTGTAATAAACAGTATGTACCTATGAAGTGTTATTAGCTAGGTGCAATTTTAAGTGCTTTACATATATACCATTTAATTCCTAAACAACCTAAAGTGGTAATGGGATCGCTACATAAAGCAATCAAATAAGGTCATCACAGGTATGTACCAGGCGAAGAGATGAGGACAGCAAAGGATGCAGGGCCAAAGATTATGGTTATTTCTAATCACAGTATGAACCTATTGAAGGGAAAGGGCTTTACAGAAGGAAATAAAGGATCAGATTTACACTGAGGGAACACAGCCACTCTGCCTTGCCAAGAGTACAGATTTAAAAAGTGGAAGGACATGACCACAGAATTTTTTTATTTTATTATTTTTAAAAATTATTTTATTGGTGTTCAAGTACTGTTGTCTGCATTTACCCCCCACAACTCCCCCCACCCCAGCCATCCCCACCTCCCTCCCCTGATTCCAACCCCCCTTAATTTTGTCCATGTGTCCTTTATAGTTGTTCCTGAAAACCATTCCCCTGTTCCTTCCATTATCCCTTCCCACCTCCCCTGGTTACTGTAAGATTGTTATTAATGTCAATGTCTCTGATTCTGTTTCGCTTGCTTGTTTGTTTTGTTGATTAGGTGCCACTTAGAGGTGAGATCATCTGGTATTTGTCCCTCACCACCGGGCTTATTTAAGACAACCACAGAAATAATTCAGAGGCTGTCGAATCAGTGCGGATGACAGATGACAGTGCCTGGGACTCAGTTTGTGACACACAGGGAAGCAGACAGAGAGGAAAGCTGGGACATCAAAAAGATATTTGGAGTTAGACTTAGAATGACTTGGTGATCAACTAGTTTTGAAGGATGAAGGAGGTGAAGCAACAATGATTATTTATTTATGACTCAAGCAACAGGTGGATGGCAGAGACATTCACAATGGGGAAAGTCAAGGAAGGAGAAATCAAATGAGATCATGCTACATAAAACTCCTAGTACAGTGCCCAGCACAAATAGACACTAAGGAAGTAACAGTATTAATAATTGTGGGTATTCTTTCCTGAGGCAATCACAAACTTCAGGGGCAGCTGCAACCTGACTTTTCTGTATATTTTATTCATGAATGTTTATTGGGAATCTGCTATGGATCTAGCTCTGTACAAGGTATCATAAATGTATAAGGAATACACACACACACACACAGAGAAAGAAGTCAAGAGTTTGTTTTGGGACAATGTTAATTTTGCAATAGCCTAGTAAGTGCATCAGATTGGACATACCCCAGACGTGGTACATTCCTCCATCAGAGGAAATTCAAGCCTCGAGTAGACATTTGTCCAGATGACATGAAAGTCTCCGCAATCTTTAAAATTCTGTGATTTTATGCAAAGAGGAAAAGAGAGTGACCCGAAGGGAATGTCATGAATATTAAATTTGTTCTCATTGGGTGAGGTGTTCAGGACAGGGATCTGTTCATTTTACATTTTATTTGCTCCCATGGATTTAGCTATCACTAAGTAAAAAAGCAGATTGGCTAAAGTTAAAATTTCCAATATTTGCATAACTTCAAATTCACGGCAGTCAATTTTAAAAAACTTCTCTTTGCATTGCTGTTATAATAAAGCACCAACTATAACTTCAGTATCCAGGACAAAGAACACTCAATTATGTATAGATACTCTCTTTAATATGTACATTTGTAGATGAGAACAGCTGTACTTATTAACTATGGAAAAGTAACAGATTTGCAGACCAGTTTTCTTTCTTTCTTTTTAAAAATAACTTCAAATATGTCAATAATCATCTTCATTCGTGAAGTGGCGTGTTCACATTTTTACTATTAGTAGTATTTTTAAGCCAACATTTCCTTTCCCATCTGCTTTGGGCTGATCTTGGACACTGCTGAACAGAAGAAGCCCAAGCAGGTAGTCTACAAATATTCGATGCAGGGGGATATGCTCAGGATACCTGCATTTAGCAAAATTCAAATTGCCAGAACGATAGTATTTAAAATCAGTTTTGAGCTATTTGGAATTTTTGAAAGACACAGTAATGAGGAGCCAGATGTTTCCGTATCATATGTGAATAGTATAAGAATCATATGCCAGAAACGTTCCAACACTGCCCATGGCTAAGCATGTGGATCCTGGAGCCTTGTTGTTTGGGTGGGGATTCATCTACGCCACGGTCCAGCCCTGTGACCATGGGCAAGTCACTTAAGGGATCGGTGCCTAAGAATTCTCATCTATTAAATGAGAATAATATTTCTATCTCATGTCTGCAGAGCCCTAAATGAATGAGGAGCTCCGGGAACTGTGCCTGTCATAACAAGCGCTCAATAAATGTGAGTTAGAATTTTCCCCCAGTCTTTTCCTAAGGACACATGATTTAACACAGAAGATAAAAACCACAGGCCGACTCAAAGCGCTTGTATAACATGCTAACCTGGCTGTAAATTTCAAGGCCAATATGACTAGTGAGGGCAGAATCTGCTTCTTTTCTTGCATAAGCATGCTGCAAAAGCCCACTTCTTGTTCCTTTCTAGCTCACAGGCTCATTTGATGTTTTCCTGAAGAACTTTCATATATCCAAGAGCTTAAGACCAAGGGTCCACATGCACATTTAAATGTCTTAATCCCAGATTTTAACAGTGACTTGGGAGTTTGCATCTGGCTGATTTTTACATTCTTGTAAGTATGGATTATTCATGAACTATAGCCAGCCACCCCTGAAATCAGTGGTGTGATACTGTAACTGTTCACCCTCATTCCCTCATCTGCAGATGGGACGGCTTTGGCTGATCTAGACTGGGCTCTCTTGGGATGTTCTGCTTCAGACTGGCCTTGCTATGCACCAGGCTCGGGTCTGCTCCTTATGTGTTCATCTTGGACGTGGTCTGGGGGTACAGGAGCAGCAGCTATTCAGGGAAGATCTGGTTGCAGTGATGGCAGAAGCACAAGAGGACAAGCCCAACTGTGCAACAAACTTAACATCTCTTCTTGTGTTCTGTTTGCTAATGTTTCATCAGCCTGAACAAGTAACGTGGCTGATCCCCAAGTCAAGAGACAGGGAAGTGCTGGAGAAGGAGGGAGGTAAGTGAGCATGGCTGTTGGCTATCTATCCATCCCACCAGATCATGCCGTTAGTAATGCTACAATCATGACTGCACATATTGTGTGTGCTTACATTTAAACGATTCATTTCGAGACCTACTACTTCGTATAGTTCAAGCTTACTGACCATCTATAGGAATAAATACATAATACACAATGTTTCTCTAGACAAGAATATACTTTATTATATATCATGAACTCTTGTCTAGAACAAAACTTGACTCAATAAATATTTTCTGAATTAATAAACATGGAATACTAAGGGTAATTTTTTGTACTAATAGCCCAACTTTTTTGGGGGGGTTAGGGGGGTGAGGGAAATAGGTGGAAGGAGGAACTTTTAGTCTCTGATTACTTCATTCATTCAGCCTTTTTTTCAACCAACAAATGTTCCTTGAGTGGCTGCTGTGAACCAGGCATATTCTAAGTCGTAGGGATCAAAATAGGTCCCTATCATTTGGGGAGACAGACAATAAACAATGACATAATGTTAGTCTTGGATAATGGGAAGCAGCTAAAAAGTAAAGTATTAGAGAAATCAAATTACAGATGTGAGACTATTTTTGCATAAAGCAAACAGGGAAGGCCTTAAAAAGTGATATTTGAGCTGAAACTTGGATGATGGGAAGAGTCAACCAAGTAATACAGAGAAAGAGCATTCTAGTTACAAGGTACGGCATGAGCAGAGATTCTGAGATAGGAAAGAGTTTGGAAAGAAGTCACTGCTGAAAGAAAACTTTAATCTTAAAGTGCAAAACCCATTCAGATTTCTTAAATTTGATTTCTGGCCTCTAGTTGATTCTCTGGTCTCTTGCGCACTGATCACCTGGTTTTATAATTATTGGCTGCCCTACAATCTCGTCCACTGGAACTTGAGCTCTTTTGGTATGAATATCTGTATGTCAGCAGTTTTTTAATGCACAGAACCTAGTGCAGAGCTTCATCCAACACAAGCTGGATGTACAACACACCCATGCTCAAGTGCCAGACTTCTGTGGTCTAAGGATCAGTCACGGTGTAGGCCCAGGATGCAGTCAACTCACCATCCAGATGAAATGGGCTAAACAGGCCATGAGCTACCCAGAAAAGGCTACATTTTGAAAAGAGGAGAGCTATATATTTCTTGAACACATGAAGGGATTTCAGCCCTCATTCTCCCTTTCCAGAGATATAAAAATAAGAAAGACTTCAAGATCTACCAAGCATAAGATAACATAGAAACATAAAAAAATAAACAAGACTATACTCTGCCCTCCTCAAATGATAATGACTACATTACAAAATTATATTACTAAAGCACTTTAAATATTTTCAAAATGTTTACATATTTATAATCACATTTTCTCTTTTGTTGACTATCTAAGGCCATTTTCAATAACTATAATTTCTTTTAGAGTCCAGCTTGGGAAAAGAGAGCCATTTTAGGTGCTTTTAAGACACAAGATAGAATTTAGAGTTGAAAGGCACATGTGAGAGCAGCTATCTCATTAAGGATTTGGACACAGATCAAATATGTGAAGTAATTTGCAAAATATCATATAGCTAGTCAGGAGCAGAGCTGTGCATGGAACCCTATTCCCCGAGTCCCCGTTTAGTTAACGTCCTATTACACTAGCCAAAAAGAGGTTGAGAACATGGTTTATGATGAAGTTAGCGATCACAAACATCAGGCTCAAAAGAAATTACAAGCAAAAAGAATGTGGAAAAAACAGTGCCGATCAGGAATGAATTCTTCCAAGGTTTTGTTGTTGTTGCTGCATTTAAAAAAAAAATTGGGCACTATTTACAATGTTAGTTAATCCTTACCTAGGTCATAAAACACCTATAGTCAAAGAAAGTAGCATTCTCAATGTAAAGTTATTTCCCACAGGCAAGAAAAAGTGGCTGAGGGTGGTACTAAAAATAAATAAGTATAGGACACAAAAATGTAAAGGGACTACTTGGTAACTCTAAGAGAAAGGAGATTCAATCCATTACACAGAAAATGTTCACATCTTTGACAAAGGAAATAATATAATTCTGGGCCCGTGATTATCTGCGTCTATCAAGGGAAGCAACTGTTAAGCCAGTAGGGCTGGCAGAGCAACACAGTCAATGCCGTGATGTGAGACGTCCCCACCCTGACAACTAACTAACAAATAGGAGGGGACTCGAGACCATGTGAGTGAACTAGAAACATTCGGGTTCTAAACAGAGTGACGGCCATGAGAACAAGTGATGAAACAGTCATCCTGTGTTGAGTTCTAAGAAAAAATGGACAGACACATGAACTTCTGTTTTCAAGCAGAAAGCTCAGGTTAATGTGATTATTGACACAGGGAAACAGACGGTGCTCTGCACATTACCCTCAGCTTTCTGCCAGGAGCGTCATCCAAATCACTGCACTGGGCAGTAGGGCCCAAACAGAGAGCTGAAAAAATAAAACAGAGAGTTGAGGGTAGCAGGCGTGGGTGGAATTTGCCAGGCAGAGTAACATAGATGAGGGAGCTGCACTCAGAAGCTGCTCCAGAAATCTGCAGAGAAGTCCACCTGAGCCTTTGGCCAAATGCTAAACTGGAAGTGCACGAGGCAAGACTCCGTGTGAGGCCTGTGGGAAAACATCTCCCTCTTTTGCAAAAATACCTCTAAAGTACTGGAAGAATAGAAATGATTAGCAACAGTTGATGAGACTTGTCCTAGGCAGAGAAGGTCTTGTCGACCCGCTACACACCATGTGCATAAAATAAAATGACACATCACTTTCACAAATTGTTCCATTTCCTAGGGTTGTGGAGGTTATAGTCTTTGCAATATTGCCAGAAAATAGCCTTTATAGACGGATCGATTAAAAATGGCTCACATATCTGGACAATATATATTGTAGGCATGTAGTTAAAAAAGTATTTTGATGTTAATTGAATGGAAAACATTCAGCTAGAATATTAAAAAACATACCGACATAGATTATTTGCCATTATTTTTCCATAAGTTTTGACTTTTCAAAGATAACGTGGTAAGATTCCCGTGTTTGGTCCCTCTTATTTGAATGGCTGAAATTAAAAGCATGTATATGTATTTTTTAAGCAATTCAAAAGCCACATCCTTATTATAGCTACATAATGGAAGAGGCTTTACATTTGTTATACCAGGAGAACAATTGCAGAGAGACTGACTGTAATACATGCTTTCTTGCTGTACATCTGCATAATCATATATTATTGAAGAACATTTTAACAAAAAGATAAAGGGTTGAATTCCATTACTAGGAACACACAACAAACACAGTGAATGTTTCAACATTCAAATTAAAATGAAAGCAGATTTGTCCCAAGTCTCCTCATAATTGCCTTCCCATTTAACTACTTCTAATAACCTTTTAACAATTATCTATCTGGAAAAAAAGTGGGACAAGTTCCAAAACATGGAACTAAATCCTTTGTACCGCTGAGCAGCCTCCTTTGAAGGGGACATTTTGCATTTACCCTATGATTTGAGAAAGGAGCCCTTTCTAAGACTCCATCAGAGGGAATCAAACAGAGATCATGTGACCAGCAGTAAAAATCTATGAGAATGGTTGGTGCATCTTAAGCCCTGAGCACCACTTAGAATTTGTAAGGGCAAGAATCAACTGAGTGGGTGTTTCTGCTTTTTCACAGTAAGCCCAGATTTGAAAGCATTTAACTGAGAGTTTAGAAGACACAGGGAACAGTGTTAACAATAAAGATATTTAAGATATAATCACAGGTTCTTTTGCTTTATGTTTGAAGAACACCTCCTTCAAGTGACTTATTTTCTCACATAAATAAACTCTGTGAATTTTTTTCTCCTTCTCTACTGGGTATGATTCTACACTAAGAAAGTCCCATACTATTCACTGGACCATCTGAATATATTTACCAGCTACCTTATCTAATAAAAATGCCACAGGACCAAGCAAAGCAGGGCATTAGATTTTGATGAAAGAGTAAATTTGACACAGAAATATCTTTTTATGTAGACAATTAGCTTTTAAACAACTTACACAACATTCTTCCTGGATTCACCAAGTTCCAGGCCAATTTTATGAACTCGTACTGTAAGGAAGACATGCCTTTTGCCCCAAACCATGTTGCATTTCTTCTCAGGTGCTCTACGATCTCATTTTGTTACTGTGATCAAATAGCTCGGTATCGCTTATGTTAAGAGCAAGGTCCAGGTTCCTTACAAGCAGTTCATTCACAGGACTCCATTCATGGTCAGAAGTCTTGTTTCCCACTTCTGCCCCTAGACACCCCAGTCAGTTTCCCAAATGGGATCCACAGTTTTAGTTTTAGTCTATTTATGCTAATAGAAATTCCATGACTCTGTCCCACAAGATTTATTCTACCCGACAATCAAGGCATATCAAATACCCTCTATGAAGATTCTATTTATTAGCTTCTGCCTATTTCCTTTGCCAAAAAAAAAATTTGGATTCCCATGCTGCTCATACTGTACTGTATGGATCATAGATATTTGTGTACACGAGGAATCTACTGGAATCATCCAGTAATGTGTCATTCAACAAATACTATTCATTAATTCTACCACTCTAGGTGCTCTGAAAGATACTCCACCTGTAAGAAACTCATTCTGGTGGTCTAAAAGCTCTCCAAGTTCAAGGATAATTCTTTATTTATATTTGTATAACATAAAGTAAATAACTTTGTATTTAAAACATAAAATGTGGCCAATAAATGTTTGCTGAATTAAAATCAATCCCAGCTAAAGTATTAGGAAATTGTTGTATTAGTTTACTAAAGAAAATTTACATTTTTAAAGATAATGAGCTCAAAGAGATCCCCAGGTATCCTCCAGTGATACAATTTTGGGAAGATGGGCTTTCTTAAAGCTCCTCAAATTGCAGAAAATGGCCAAGTGCCTACTTCATGCATCCAGCATATCCACAGGGGATGTATTCATATGTATCTACAAGGTAGAGCTGACTTTACTGTATATTGGAATATAGCCTGAGAACTCTACAACTACTGATAAGATGAAGGAATATGGAGGATCACTGGATAAAAATGAAAAGAAATGAACATTTTCTTCACAATTATAGCCACATGCAGGAATATACACCCTGACAGAAGTTGCAAATTATTAGCTCAATAAAGAAGCACTAAATTTTATAGTTAAGCTATAAAATTTATAATGCCTTATCTGTCCATTGAAAACATTCTTCTGATGGGTGATTTGGCTTAAAAATCATAAAGCAGCAGTACCTGTGAATTATGAGATTCATTTGAAAATGGCCATTTAATGGACTATACTCACACACAGAGCAAATGAGGTCTCATACTTGGTCAGCTTCGTTCCTTCCTACAAGCAGGACCAGCGATTTTTTAAGGTGACAAATAGCCTACATTCAGGAAAATAAAATACTATGCTTACAAAACTTAATGACAGACAAAACTCAAGAGACTTAGAAATTTAGTGTCATTAAGATAAATGTTCAAGACCACCTGCTTGTCAAAAGCCTTTCAAAAATCTTATTCTCCCCCACCTTCCAGGATTCCCAAAGTGGCTCCTTCCTCCTTTCCACAGTCTCCTCTGTTCTCCTCCTCCACCAGCTTCCCGGCAAGGCTCTTTCCAGAGCCAGCATAAGTCCTTTCCTCCTTATTACTCACAGTCTGGCTCCACGCTCTTGGCCAGGGAGCCCTAGCAACCTCTCAACTGGATATCACTGGATAACAACCTCTCAACTGGGTAGTATAAAGAGCTACACTTTAAAAAAAATCTTTAGGAGGTAGAATATTAAGAACTTAGCATTTCAGGGAACCAATAAGTATGTTCTTCCCCAAAATGGTGCTCACAAAGCTGAGTTTGTAGGTTCAGTTCCAATGAGGTATAGAACAGTTCAGTTTCTTCTGGACCAAGACTGTGACGGGTGCTCTTAGGTGTCACCAGGAGGAAGTGGAAGAAGGGAAGTGGAGGAACCTCGTCAGCAGGTAGGTCACCAGGAAGCCCTGCTCTCAGTCCAGAGGACGGCATGTCCTTCCGTGCTATTTGTCTTCCTTTGTTCTGGGATTCTTTTCCACTAAACTCAGGGAGAAAAATCACTGAAAAGCAACATTTTTTTTCCACCGTTGTTCTTAAAATGTTGACATGATATGGAAGGGTGTTCTGCCAGAAGTAAACAAAGTTTTAATGAAGGATTTAAAATTTTTGAACCAAATAAAAAATACTTACTGAATTCTGCATTGTTTCATTTTGTTTTCCAAATACTTTGTATGCAGAACATATCTTTTTAAAAATGAAAAAATATGTTGCGTCATGGGTCTCTTGTTAAGAAAACCATTTTTATAAGTGCCTCTCTTTTTTTAAAATTTGTTGAGTTCTTGAAATCATATGCTATTCAGAAAAGAGTTCATCCACTTAAATATAAATTTTCAGCTATCAAGTTCTTGTGATGAACTAACACCTAAAACCTTAATTTACTGTGTGGAAAGAATATGTAAATTTAGGCTTCTTCAATATTAATTTGTGTCTGAATCACAAGTAAATTGCTTATCCACCATTTCTTAATTAATACTTAAGGTCAGTGGCCTCCACTACGTTGTTCTGTTTAATCCAGTTTAGCAATTATTAGCTCGAACCATTTCTCCTGGGTTTGAGTTCTCACACCATCCTGGTGATTGTCCTCTGAAATGTGAGCTTGGATTCTGGTTTCTTCATCTGCCAAGTGACTATGTATTACATGACCTCCACTGTTTCTTCGCTTTTTAATTCTATGACAACTCATAGGGTTATTGTGATGATAAAATAACATGAGGCATGAGCCCACTTTGAATTATAAAAGAACATGCGGATTATACATTGCTAATTGTATTTTGAGGCAATGGTAACTTACAGAATCTGGCTTGATGTTTCTTTCAGAATCTGGGTTGGGGGGAGTTTATATCTGATGGGTTAATTGACAGCATCATACAATGATTATTTACTTAATATCTCAAGTACTTATTTCATCTGGCCTGCTTTAGAAAGAGTCTGGGTGGTAGAAGAAAAGTTTCTTTTCTTAAGGAACATGAATTTGTATTTTTTTCTCCTACACTTACTGGTCTTAAAGACCTTTTATAAGGTTCAAAAACAATTAGAACTCTATTGCATCTTTTTGGGCGAATGATGACGTGATGTTTCTTATCTGTTCCTCACTACCCCCTTGGACCTTTCAGAGTGCCTTGAATATCCCGCTGAAAATCGCTACAGAGTACATTGGCTACGGCAGTCTGGGACAGGCCTGTGTTTCAGATTTTAATTTCAGCTATTTGTCAAGTAGCTGTATCAGAATGAGATGAATGTTACATTTATTTTAGTAATATAGCCTCACTATGGGTGAAGATTTAATACATTTGTGAGGTTATGGATGTACTGTTATTATGTAATGCACTATAATATTTTAAAATATGGGTAACAAAACATCTCAACTACTGTGTAAAATAATGCAGAAGTAGTCACTTAGAACTGTGTGGCAGATACTATGTCATGGCCGGCTGCATTTTAATTGCTATTAAAAAACTTTCAGAGCAAATAAAATTTTTTTCTCTCGAAAATGACAAATTGGCAGCTGCCCAGAGTGCATTTTCAATATATGAGGTTGCTCTTGTAAAATAAATCATTATGCCAATATTGCATAGTGGCTAAAATCAAAGGCTCTTAAGTCAGCTTCTCTAGGTTGAAATCTCTACTGTTATTTCCCAGCTCATTTAATTTTTCCGCACCCCATATGTAAATTAGGTGGTGTATTTAAAGCACCAAAGAACATTCACTTAACAAAAGAAGTAATTATTATATTATTATCTCCTAGTTGCTCATTTAGAAAGTGTAGGAAAGATACCTGTTTACATGTTCACATTAGAAAGTACATAGAACATTTTTTTTGGTAATGATTCTGGAGGGAATATGAATTTGTACTATCTGCCAGAGCAATTCTGGCCTTATTTTATAATGTGTTTTTTATTTTTCCCAGGTTTATTGAAGTATAATTGACAAATATTTTATATAAGTTGTACCTTATTTCATGTATATATATAATATGTATAATCACCACACAATTGCATTTGTGGTGAGAACATTTTAGGATCTACCTGTTCAGCAAACCTCTAGTATACAATGCAGTGTTGTTCACTATAGTCGCGTTGCCCTACGCTAGCTCTCCAGAACTTACCCCACACGGCTGGAAATTTGTACACCATGACCAATATTTCCCCATCCCCCCTCCCTTCAGGCCCTGGCAACCACCATTTCAACAGAGAAGAATAAAGTTTAAATTTTTCAAGTGTAACACTTTATAAATGTTATTATAAGATACCATGCTCATAGATTCTGCTTTTAAATACTCAGCCTTGTGCTGCATGCTGGTAGGTGTTCAATGTGTGCTAAGTATAACAAAAGTCTTCATTATGGTGTTGAAAAGAGTATACATTAAATGTTCCACTGTGGTGACTCTTATTGTGCTAATGGGTATCATCTATTCTTTCAAATAAATTTTAAAAAATTCATTCAAAGACTATTTTTCCTAGGAAGCGGCCTTCCTATATAACGGAACTCCTACTACTCAGACTGTCTGTGATATCTTTGACTGAAATCACCTAAGATGGCATGCAATGGAATCTTGAGAGAAGTTTCTGAGAAAATTTCAAAATTTAGTACAGTGGTTTCAATGAGGAACATCTGCTGTATAACTGTGTAATTAGCACACCCATCAGAAAATTATAAATTATAAATAGTGTTTGAAAGCATTCCAGAAAGTCCACATGGATTACTTAAATGTCATAAAATAAAATAATTACACTGTACTGAGCATTCTGTTGCTGACATTGTTCCAGGAGATGAAGAGAGATTAGACCGAGATGAGAGAGAGAGAGAGAGAGAGAGAGAGAGAGAGAGAGAGACTTCATTACATCACTCTGACCTCACACTTCTGTTTCCTAGAGAATACGATCCACTGTTTTATATGGTGAGTTCATTTTAAGTTCAGAATAGTTTAAACAGCAAGTTGATTTGTTATTTTTCAGCGGAGTTGAATATGACTGGCATGTGGTCCGGGCCATGTCCCTGTAGCCTAACCACGACATGGCCGTCAAATAAATTCAGAATCAAACGGGCCCATGTCGATTTGCTGCTGCAGAGAACATAGCTTGGGGCTAGGGATGCAGAGGAGAAGGGCCTAGGAGATTCCCCCAGAAGCTTAGTGTTGAAGTGGGGAGGTTCAGACAAAGACACACATAGATTATACAAGACAGGCTATCAGAGGAATAACTAAAAAACATAAAAAAGGTCATCATCAGTTGATAGAATGGGAAGGATCCCAAAAGCTCACTGTAGGAGTTAGTCTGTGAGCTAAGCCTTGATGATCAAGGGTAATTTCAATAGACTTTTAAAAATATAGATCTCTATGATAAATATCACATATCCCAATATTTAATAAATATTTCCTTGGTGCCATAATTATTAATTACCTGGTTGTCATTGAAGATATAAATGTGAATAAGTACTTTCATCAAGGAGAGCGAGAACAATGGACAATACAATGTGGTCTGTGGAGATGCAGCATTCCCTCTACCTAAGGCAAGGAGGAACCGGGGATTGAAAAAGCCTTTGGGGAAGAAGTGATGAGTCAACTGGTTTAAGACAAGTGGTCATTATACTACTCAGGCAGTGACGTGCTGGGAGGGGGTGGTGGCATCAATCATCAAAACTATTTGTAGATTACTTACACCTCACTGAGTATGAAAAGGCTTGAGCTACAAGTAAACATGAGAAACCCTGAGAAATGCTGTTAGTTTCATATGGCTGGAAGCAAAATGGTGAGAGAAGTAGTCAAAGGAAGGAGTGAATTGTACAAATGGGTCAGAATGCCAAGTGCTTCAAAAGTCCTGTTAGAGTTTTCTCTTTATCTTGAACACTTGGGAAGCTATTCAATGGAGAGACATGAAAAGGGAGACAAGAAAGAAGGTAAGCAGGGGTGACGTGAGCAGAGTTGTACTCAAACAAGATCCCTCTGGCAGCATCGTTGGCGGGAGCATGCTGTGGGACTAGTGCAAGGAAAATCGGTTACAAAGAGAGAGTGGTCCATGAGACTTGACAAGGTTCTTTACTAGGTCAGTGAAAGTGGCTAGGAATAAGTGAACAATTGAAAAGGTGTGAAAGGAGGTTCTAGTAGATTTTGGTAGTTATGTAAAGAAAAAAGTCAAGAATGACAACTAGTTCATTCTAGTTGGATGATTAATGCCATTCCCTGATTTTAAAAAATCCAGAAAAAGAAGCATATCCGAGAGGAATGATGGTAAATTTATAATCTTGCAAACTGAAAAATGCTTTATTAACTGGAAGGAGATAGCACCAAAATGAAAGTAAAGTTTAGGTATAGGTTAATTTTATTACTCAACTGATCACCGAATCTATGGCTTAAAATAAAGCATGGAGAACAAGTCTGATATAGACTTGATCACAATTCATACAGTCAATGTTAAATCTCATAAGCATATCAGTGAAGGTCAAGTCTGGAAGGAAGGTCCCAATGAGGCAGTCATCAGCATAGAGCTACTTCTAGGAAATACGGGTGTGAATATAATCCCCATGCAATTGGGCTTTGTGAAAAGGACACAAAAGATTTCAGAAGAGTCAAGGAAGGAGCCTTTTTTTTTTCTTTTTCTTTCAATTTTTATTGACCAGGGCAGCACTAAAATTCTTTAATTGCATTGATGCAAACATGATAGTCTTACTAAAGTGTATGTTTTAAAATATATTCTTGAAGTATAGCCCAAATACTGTCAAACTGTTTAATTGATCAGGTTTTTTTAAATTTATTTTTTATTGTTATTCAATTACAGTTGCATGCCCCCTCTCCCCCTCCCTCCCCCCCACCCCTGCTGAACCCACCTCCCTCCCCCACCCCCACCATCCCCCCCGATTTTGTCCATGTATCCTTCATAATAGTTCCTGCAATCCCCTCTTCCCACTGTCCGCACCCCACTCCCCCCTGGCCACTGCTAGACTGTTCCCAACTTCAATGTCTCTGGTTGTATTTTGTTTGCTTTTTTTTTTTTTTTGGTTGATTATGTTCCAGTTAAAGGTGAGATCATATGGTGAGGGACAAGGAAGGAGTCTTAATTGAGTGTCAAGAGGATGGGAGAAGAGAACCAGAAAGACTGGTGCCGAAGAGGCTTGAGAAAAAGAGAGTATTGGGAAGGAAGTCGTCCTTAGTCAAATGCGATGGAGAGCTCACGTGAGATGAGCCCTGCAAACGTCTCCTGGGATTTAACTACAAAGAGACCAGTAGCATTTCTGTATATCTTTAAAAATTCTGAAATAACACTATATATTATTTGCAGACCCATATATATACACTATATATATCATATATAGTATATACATATGTATGTATATGTATAGTATAAGTATAGAAGCATTCTCAGAAAAGGTCCAGACCACCTCTCCGATACTGGCCAACTCAAGGGCAGAACTGCAGCATTGCGCATCTGGATGGAGCCATTTGCATTGTGCTTTTTCGTGAATAGTGCCCTTGGAGGTGCTCTGGGGGAATAGAAACTGAACTGGTAGCTCACAAATAAATCAGTAGCTTTAAAAACAACTGATGATCCATGTATCTCTCACACATCGGTGTTCCTCTGCCTCTTTTTCTCTCTCCCTCACCCTCTCTCTAAGTAAATAAAATCTTTAAAAAAACTAAAACAAAAATGGCAATTAGTTCATATTAGTTAAATGTAAATGAGGCTTACATGAATATTTGTTATATTAATGAGCAGCACTCATCTGGTTTCACCCGATTTTACCTCCCATGCTTTTTCCCTTTGCTAATTTTGCTCAAGTATTCTTTCATTGTAAAATATCATCGCCATGAGTGTCCCTAGGTCCTGTGTCCTATGACTGCTCCTGGCAAGTCATTGAACCTGGTGGTACTGGTCTCTAGGAACTCCCTACAGAGCTGGGATCAGAGCACATTCAGTTGAAACAGCCTGAGAGAACCTGAAGAAATGCGGGGCAGCCTGGCCGAACAAGTCCAATGGCAATAACAAACAAGGTAGGTTCCTTGTTCTTGGTTCATACTCTTCAAGTTTATCTTGAAGCTGGGGCCATCAGTTGCCAGAAATGAAAACCCAATGAATCTGGATAAAGTAGACTTGAGGGTGCCTCAGCTTGGCGATCCCAAACCATAAGATATGGATAACTCCCAGACAGAGTCCAGCACGTTTTTGAGAATGTGGTGTACTATTCAACTTTCTCATTCTCTTTTCTTCAGGTTATAGGCTTTGGAGTCAGGCATATCTAAGAACAAATTTCAAATCCATCACTAATTATTTATAGTTTCTCATCTTGGGAAAGCGACTTAACCTCTTTGAGTTTCAACTTGTCCATCTGTGAAAGTATTTGGCTCTGAGTACTAACATATACAAAACGACTAGGACAGAACTTGGCACATAATACGCACCGAGTAAGTACCATTCGCACATGATTCTGCACATATTCCTGTGTGCCGTGTCTTCTGCATTCCGAGGTAATGAGGGCAGACCAAGGGCAGCCGGCAAAATGCACGGCACTGATAAAGATCAAGGGAAGTCCTGGGATTTCAAGAGTTGGAGAAAAATGAACAGGAGAATAGGGCTCAAGGGCCTCTGAAGGCTAAACCTGTGTGACTGACCTGGTAGACCACGTGATCCTGATACACACACATGTGCACACATGTGTTCTACTCCATAACACAAAGTGGTTTGTGTAGCCATTTTTAACATAATCTAATGCCCCATATAAATTGCAATTCAAGATTAAACATTACATGCAAACTTTGACATTTTATTTTAAAGATTGTTTTGTTCACTTTATGCTGGACTTTCATGTTTACCAGTATATATGGTATTTTAAAAGTTAACTATGAATTATTTGTTTAAATCACGCTAAAGTCTAAATTTCATTGAAAATGGAAGTTCATTTGGATTAAAAATTTCATTTAAACATACTCTCTAAACATTATACTGTATGGTAAGAATCTTACTGTTGTTGATTGTGGCCAGGCTGAATTTTTTAAAGAAAATCAATTTATAATAGAACTATTATTAAAGTTCTGGTACCTGAGCAATACAGTATATAACTATCACATTCAATAATTAGACTAGGTCATCTAATGACTAATTGAAGGCATTGAATATGCTTATCTGATTTGCTCCACACAACAGTAAGCAAAATTGCCACACCACATTATCCTTAAAGTGAATACATTTTCCTTTTAATAACAGCCAGGGAGCCCAGCCAATGTTCAGCCGCAGTGCAGGACTTTCCAAGACAATGATGTTTATTTAGATACATTGAACTCCTTGATTTATTAGGATTAAATTGCTACTTAGGAACAGGAACAGTATTAATACACGATTTTCATTAAGATGCTAATTTATTTAACATTACTTAACTCTCCAGTGAGTACACATTCTATAAAGAATAGCATACTAAAGTAATACAATTGCTGAATATTCCCAAGAGTATAAGAATTACGCACATTTTTCAAATTGATTTATCATGGCATTAAAGCAAAAGGCTAAGAACTTACGCATTAGCCTACTTTTTTCTCATGACAAAATTAAAGATTCAAATACAAATGATGCTTGATTTTCTATAAAAGTATACTTAATTTTATGTAATAAACTAACTGTTTGAATATTTTGTTTTTGAAATTTTATAGAGATTTCAGTCATTGAGATGCAAAAATTCAGGATATAAAAGATTATATTGCTGGTATACAGATAGACATAGAAATTATTGTGTTAAAGCAATCAATAAATTCTTGCCTTGTGAAAGATAAGGATCTAATTTGGATTGTTTCTAAGTTGCTATTTATCAGCACACTATTTACTGAATAATTCTTTTCCACTATGTTGTAATTTTTCATCATATATTTATAATTCAAAGTTATAAATATATAAATTACGTATAACTCCACTGCCTAGAGAATAGTGGTATTGTTTGTTTCAGTTTTTCCAATCTAAGTTTGCCTGTTTTAATAAAACTTAAATTATACTAGTAATTTCATATTCAGTGTTTTACTTATGATAATATATATAATGAAATGTTCTGCACTTGATGAAAAATTTTATAACTGTATCAGGAATAGTCTCTACTACTTAGTAGCTATCAGACATTTTAGTAGTTCTAAGATTTTTTCTATTACAAATAACACTGACCTAAACTTCTTTTTCAATCTTGATCAGTACCCTTCAAAAATTTTCTAAGAATAGAGTCAAGATGAGGAAATACTGAGTTAAAAGAAAGAAAAAATGTAAATGTTCTTAATATACACTACTAGTTTGTTTTCCAAGGTATGATACCTGTCTGCATTCAGCAGTTTCTGATTGTTCACAGTCTACTGCATGGAGAAATAGGCAATCATTCCCTTCTATTTTTGGTAGTTTGGTAAGTGACACATCGCATTGATAACTTATTTAATCTGTCTTTGTTTATTATTAGACAATTCATTTCTATGTTTGGACCGCATCACAGCTGAATTAAGTGTACCTTGCTCATGTCCACCCCTCGACACCACCACTTCGGCACCCACCAATGAACAGAAGTGCCCTCGTGAGAACTGTGCAGCCCCACACTACCGGCCCGAGGAGCCTCCAAGGAGCCTTGCCCACCTGTGGATCGGGAAACAGGCACAGACCTTAGTTCCAGCTGTGGACCCTGTAGTGGTGCGTGAAGCTGCCCCACGAAGCTGAGGTTCAGGATACTGTCTTGGAAAATAACCCATGGATAAGAGATCCTTTTTTGGGCACTCCAGGTTTCTGGCAGAGAGTTCTAGCCCACGTATGGAGAGAAAAAAAATTACAAAGTTGGATGCATTGAAAGAGTAAGATGAACAATTTGACTTTACCTAAATCAGCCCTGTTCCAGGGTGGCACAGCTCAGGGCCAGAAGAGACCTTCTCACCATATGATTCCTCCCTCAGAGGATAAGTAAGAGGGTATGACTGAGAATCCGGCCCCCAGCTCTACACGATGCTGCCAAAGAGGCCATTTCTCCGTCAGGCTTGGCAAAGATTTTTTGGATGTGACACCAAAGCGCATGAATGAAATACAAAATCAGGTGGGACAACATCAAACTAAAAAGCGTCTGCACAGCAAAAGAAACAATCATCAGATAATAAGGAACCACACAACATAAGAAAAAATACTTGCAAATCATATATCTGATAAGGGGTTAGTATCCAGAATATGAGAATATGAGGAACTGATACAGCTCAAGGGCAAATGAACAATCTGAGTAAACAATGGGCAGAGAAACTGAATAGTTTTTTTTTCATGTAAGTCATACAAATGGCCAAGAAGTACATGAAAAAGTGCTCAACATCACTAATCATCAGGGAAATGCAAATCAAAATCTCAATGACAGATCAATTCACGCCTGTCACAATGGCTATTATCAAAAAGACGAGAAACATGGTGTTGGAATGGGTGTGTAGAAAAAGAACCACTGTGCACTACTGGTGTGAATGAAAATTGGTGCTGCCACTATGGAAAACAGTATGGAGGTTTGTCGGAAAATTAGAAGTAGAACTATCATATGATTTAGCAGTCCTAGTTCAGAGGAGCAATCCAAAGGAAATGAAATTAGCAACTCAGAGACATCTGCATTCCCGTGTTCATTGCAGCATTTATTCACAATAGCCAACATATGAAAGTAACCTGAATGCTTGTACATGGATGAATGGACAAAAAAATGTGGTGAATATATACAATGGACTATTACTCGGCCATAGAAAATATCGCCACTTGTAACAGTATGGATGGACCTGGAGCGCATTATGCTAAGTGAAATAAATCAGAGAAAGACATGTAAGATTTCACTTACATGTGTAATCTAAAAGAGCCAAACTCATAGATACAAAGAGCAGACTGGTGGTTGCCAGTGGCTAGGGGATGGGGAGAATGGGAAAGTTCTGGTTAAAGGGGGAAAACGTCCAGTTACAGGATGAATAAGTTCCGGGGGTCTAATGTACAGCATGGTAATTGTAGTTAACAGTACTGAATTATACAGTTAAAAGTTGCTGAAACAGTGGATCTTAAATGTTCTCACAAAAAAGAAGTGATAATTATGTGAGGTAATAGAGGTGCTAATTAATCCTACTGTACTACTCATTTTGAAATTATGAGTGCATCAAATCAATTCACTGTACACCTGAAGCTTATACAATATTACATATCAGTTCTATCTCAATACATAAACAATAAATAATAGTTTTGACTTACAGATTCACTCAAAAATCTATTAAACAAATTTATCTTTATTTTGCAATTATTTTTATTTATGTCATTTGCTGATATCTGTTTGATATTTGTTTCATGCATGTTTTATATTTGTTACATCATTATAGTGTGTATATATATGCACATATATTGATATGCATATGTATATGTATGTATGTATACACGCGGAGTTTAATATATATGTTGAGACTATATTTCTAGTTTGTTTTCTTTTAGAATTTGGTTTAACTTGATTTCGGTTGGCAAAAGATGTTTAAAGACCCAGTTTTGTAAGTACCTTCTTTTTTTGATTCATACCATTGCTTCAAAATATTTATCTATATTATCTTCTAGTACACTTTTAATATAGCTTATATAAAGTAAATTATAAATAGATACAGACACACACATATGATTTAATCTATCTCAGATGTATTTGGTTTATGCTGTGAGAAAAATCTAATGACTACTAAATCTAGTCAGATGGAGAATATATTTGTATAAATTTTCAGCAGGTTGTTAAAATGAGATCTTAAATGAAAATGTTTTTTCTCCTGCCTTCACAAGAAGACAACATGTTGGCTGGTCTCAGATAACGAACCATCTTCCACGAGACTTACAGACGCTTTTGTCATTTGTCTTCTATCACACGAATCTGAAGCTATATTTTTGTGGCATGTGTTTTTGGTTCTGTTTTTGTTTCCTGATCCTTGTTGACTCAAAAAAAATTTTATACTTTTGAAATGCATAGATATTGCAAGCATGCTTCTTTGTCATTAATTTTATCTAGTACGGCATGTCCTTTTGGTGGGTCTTTTCTTTGTAACTGAGACCTTTTTAAAGTATGCTCTAAATCATCACTTCTGTTCTAAAAGTGGAGAGCCGATGGCATGTGACCAGGGCTTAGCACAAATTCTGAGATATGTCAGTGCTTAATGTTAGATACCCTCAGCTCTGACAATGGCACTGTCATCATTTAATTATCCGGTGTCAATTTAATTCTATGGCACAGATTTTAATCTATGTTTGCTGTTCCATTTTCTTATTTCTTCCTTACTCATCCTTCTGGGTGCCTCATAGTCTCACCTTTTGGCTCTCTACCCTGTTCCATGAAGATCGTGTATTCTTTGTTCTATTAAGGATGTCAGAGAATTTCTAAACTTATTTTCTAATTTGTATGTAATTTTTAAAAATAAGAGCTTTATTGAAGCTCAGCTTTGCTAATGGACAAGGTGTACGGTTGCCCCATGGACTGCTGAGAAAAATCTCATCCCACCTCCAGCTGGAGTGTGGACCAGCATGCACAGGTTCTCGAGCAGGGCTCAGCTGAGTTGGGGGAGCTTGTCCATTATCACATTTCCCTGGTTCTCTGACTGTCTGAACAGAGGAAGTACTCTATACAACATATACTGAAAACATAAATATTCCAACTCCATCCATTCTTCTTAAGTTTTCATTCAACAAATACTTATGGAATGCTACCTCTTATTGGGTAATATTCTATGTGTTTAGGAATATGGGGGTGAGCAGGTTATACTACACACCTGCTCTCATGGAATTTACATGTTAGAGCTGGAAGCAGAAAACAAATAATTAAACACATAAACAAAACCATATTAAATAGAACTATGTCACATGAGGAAAAGAAACTGGATAGTAGGAAAGGGTCTGGAGGGGAGCAATATTCACTTCCTGGAAATAGATTTCTTGGAATTCAAAGGGCCACTGCCAGTACTTTGCCCTGATATTTCTAGGCCATGATAAGTTATTAAGTGGATACACAGGAGACATTACTCTGTCTACCCTGGAAGATGTTTGCGATAGAATAGTTGCCCAATTTTCTGCTCGGTACACAGCCAGAACCTCTTTGACAGAAAGACCATTTTAGACCCCTAGGACTTGGTCTATTCCAAGTGAGATCATATATATCAATGGCTAGCTAGCTCTCAATTCAGCCCAAAATGTTATATTAAAGAAAATTTATCCAAGACTGACAAAGACTTTAGAGACAGATTTCTTTGGGAAATTCTTGTCCATGTCAAAGGGCATTTTGTGGGAAATTCAGAATAGTAATATCTGTCCAAACTGGAGCAGCGTGCTTCAACAGTTCCCTTCTTTCTGTGCTCTAGGTCGGAAGCTCGGGCTATGTTCTAAGGCCTCAGCCTCTTCATCCTCCCTCTTTTCCTGCTCATTTTTAATGTTACTATGTGACTTTTATTGCCTATTGCATTGAACTCACTTCTGTCCATCTTCTTCTGATAGATGTTTTAATCAAACTGTGCCCTTGGCACCTTATTCTGACTTCATCCCTGGATGTTGACCTTCATTTCTTCCATAATCCCGTACCATGTCACCTGCCAATCAAGCCTTCCTGACTCTCTCACTCAAATCAGTCCAGTGCAGCTGACTTGTCCAAGCACACTGGAATTCCACTTGTTTAGAGGAGTTCAAAGGTGCCAAATTAAGCCAGAGGTCCCATCTGAATATTTTAACACATGGTTTTTTCTCAGTGTCTCTACCATGGCCATTGCAAAACAGAGTGTTTAGATATTGAACATATAGCAGTGAGCAATGCAGAAAATATGCCTGCTCTCAGAGAAGTAGTAGTGCAGGGAGAAATAGACAAGTCAACTAACAATTTTAAAGAGATACGATCAGCACAGTGATTTTTAAGAAATGCAGTATTAGCTGAGATCAGCACCCATCCCAGATTTGAGTTTTATGAAAAGCAATTGTCCAAACTAGGAACTGAGGGGTGAATTGAATAGGAGTGTGAGCAAAATAAAGTGATGGGAAGGAAAGAGTTTTCTAGAAGCATTAACCTTTAACCTTGAGCATGCCCAGATAATGAGAACAGTACAACTTTGCTGGACAAAGAGCTACGGGGAGCTTGGAATGAAAATTTTTCATCAGATCTCAGGATACAGATGGGATAAGAAGCCTTCATTATACTAAATGTGATCGAGAAGCCTACTTCATGTGTTAGCATTATTGTTCATCTATTCATTCAGAAACACAGTCTGCTATTTCAATGCAGACAAGATGCTGGACTAGGATACAAAGTATGAGAAGTATAACCCCTGCTCTCCTGGATTTTACTACTGCCTGGCACATAGTGAGGTCTACTTCTAGGCTATTTTGTTCTAGCAATTTCTCTGAAGTCAATTTGGTGAAACAAACCCACAGGTAGGTAAGTCAAGAATAAAATAAAATATGTAGGAACAAAACAGGGCAGGACATACTAAAAGACTGAGAAACAAAATGAGGAAAGAGAACTGAGTTAAGGGAAAGAAGGAAAGGGAGAAAGAGAACAGAAGTAAATACATTAATGATGGAGAAAAGCAAAGTGCCATGAAAAGGTTTTTCAGGTACAGCAGGTTGCCTACCTTTGATATGATAGTCTTTCTAAATAAGGCTTTCAAGAACTAGTCTGACTGCCTCCATCAGTGCCTTAGGCATAGGTGCATGCCAAATGTGTATGGGATGGATCAAAGAAAATAGCAGCCTGGGGCATTTTTGAGTGCTTAGGAGCTCATTTTCAAAGAAAATTTTTCATGTATCTTACTGTTGCCATGAAAACCATCTGCCTTCAAACCAGCATTTCAATGCCACCTCTGCCTCTAATTGCACTATAAGTTTTAAGACCTTAAATCAACTTCTGTATCCTGAAAATCTCAAGAAAAAAAAATAATTGACACAACTGTAACCTCTGTACCATTTTGTTAAGAAAGGGATCATTACTGCAACTAAAACCACAGTTATCTTCTTGGGGAAAAGAAAACTATTTTAACAAAAGAAAAACAGATAGAAAATGTGTTCCATGGGTATCCTATATAACTTATAAACTTCAATTTAAATGACAAAATATTTATTGAGCCCTTACTGACTACAGGGTCCCATGTTAAATGCTCAGTAGACACTAAAGAGTTTAAGAAAGAAGGGGAGGCTCTAGCTCCTGCCCTGAGGCAGGTTGTGGTCTCATTGTACAAGGAAAATAAAACAGTCCCATTATAAATGTAAAAACGAGGAGATATATATGTAATAAGAGAATTTAAAAATACACGCAAGAAAAGGGTACTAGGGAGAAGGCTGGAGTTTAGAATTGAGAGTAATAGACAAAAACAAAGCAGGAAGAGTTAAGGTTCCAGGGGCCCCAGTGAGGTGCCACCCTTTATTCTCTGGTCAGGTTCTGGATCAACTGAAATTAATAAAGGAGATGGACACTGAATATAAAAAGTGTTGAAATGCAGCCACAACAGACTTCTTAACATGGAACCCTACCATTAGGTAGACTCATGTACACACAGACTGCCCTGCAAAAACTAGGATGAAAAGGAGGAAAGCAGGGAAAAAGAAAGATAGAAGGGGTTACACTGGGTGTTGACGCCCTGTCCCCAGACACACCAGGAAGGAGACAGTGAAGGGCTAGTCAGAGGCCTAGAGTGGAATAGTGGAGAGGCTCTCTCTATAGGAAGCTGGCAAAAAGTTATCCCCATTCCCAAAAGAAGAGTTTCTATTGACTTGGAACAACAACAACAACAAAAGGAGAGCTGACATTTGCTACTGGCCATGTACTCCTTAAGCACTTTACTGTCACATCTAATATCCAAAAAACCCTAGGATGTAGTATGGTCATCATTTCCATTTTACAGGATTGAAAAGGATAAGCGAATTGAACACAATGGCACAGCCCATAGTTGCAGACCCTCAGTTCCAAGGCTGTGCCGTTCCATAGTCATGTACCTAACTTCTAGCCAAGAGAAGGTGTCAGGAGAGGACTTTGGAAAAGTGCCTGCTCCTTAGGGCACAGCTTAAGGACAAGGTTCCTGGGATGACATCAAAGAACTGGAATAGTGCAACACCCAGGAAACCAACTAAAGAACCAACAGCCATTGGATCTCTTATCATAGGAGCCAGGGAAGAGTTTCAGTAGAATAGTGGAGCTGAAAGCTTGGTTAGAGAGACCCACAAAGGAAGGAGGAAGAAGAATTGGAAGCAACAAGTATACGTTTTCAAGAAATGTAGCATTTGAAGGAGAGGGAAGTTACAACGTGAAAGCTTGTGAGGATAGGAAAGTTGAGCAAAGGTGTTTTGAGTAGTTTGTTAGGGTTTCTGAGAAGGTTTATAAAAAGACAAGAAACTTCCAATGGAGAAGAATTTAAAGATGTAAATGGGAAGGGACAAAATTAAGGGACTTGGGTTCTAAAAGAGGCAAGAAGGAATGAATAGGAAGAAATGATATACCTTAAAATCAGAGGCGTTTTCTGGTGGAGAAACAGAGTTATTTGAAGAGAAAGAAAGACAGCAGTCTCCATTAGGTAAGACTCAAGTACAAGCTAGAGAAGTCACTCTAGGGTTTGACAAGATAGATTCAGCACCAAAGGCTTGAATATAAGGGGATTGTCACAGTTCACCCTGAAAACGGGATAGGGAATCAATAAGAAAAGTCAATGAGTAAAAGATTGCTGAGCAATAAGGACCAGCAGAGTCAAGTTAATATGGGTATGTAGTGGACCCAATCAATTAGGGTAAAGAGGCCCTTTTGAGATGGTTTAAAGAATATACATGAACAAAAAGTAATACATAATATTTTAAAGCAAGAAATTCTCTAATGACCTTGCACTTGAAGCACAGAAACAGTCAGATTCAAGTCCTTTAGGCCAAACTTATCATGAGCCTCATGCTTTTGTGATAGACTGACCACAGACACACACACACACATACACACAATAAAGAATTGAGCCAATAATTTTGCTAATCCAAGCCCCGGTACCCCAAACCAATTAATTCACTATCTTAGACCAAAATATATTTTCACACTGAAAAAATGCCAGATAGCTCTTTTAATTCAGGGAAAATTGAGTAAAAGTATACTTAGTCTTCTAAGTCTTTTTTTTTCCAGAGAACAGCAACAGATGTTGTATGTGAAATGGAAAATTATTCTATTCTATTTCAAGTAGGAAATCTTAGTTTTGTTGAGGCTTAAGTCATATCTTATTCTCTTCATTTTATTATTTATTCTTTAATACTGTTGTTCTTTATATTCCACATATCTTAAAGATGCTTATTTTTAAACACAGTTCCACTCTTCAGGAAAATATGATTAACACTATGTCATTAGACCAATATAATGAAAGAGACTTCAGATATCTTGGTTATTCAGCTACTGCTTGCAATTTTATTTGATGGGAGAGTGGGAGGCAGAATAAAGGGGGAAAGATGGTATAAGAGAACTTGACATTTATAGAGTGCCCGCACTTTGCTAATATTATACCCACTGTAATAAAATTTTTTCAGCCTGTGCATTATTACACCCATTCAGAAGTCATGAAATCAAGTTGGTGGGCCACGACCAGGCTTTTAAAATGTGAAATTGAATACAATAAAACAAAACAGGGAGCAACACATACATTAAGAGTAAGTTTGGCTTAGAGAAACTTTTGCCTTGGTTATACTGAATATGTAAATGCATACATATATGTGTGAATCCTAGGTCATGATGTAAACTGTGTTTGTTGCTATGGATTATAATCAAAACAGCACCAAGGCCATCAATGTAGTTGCTTACTTAAAAGTCATCAGTTTGATGTTTTAGGCTAGCAAGAGTCTGTTCCACTTTCTACAGCAGCTCAATTTCCTTGGGAGTTCATGTTGGGGTGGAAATTCTCAGACTGGCCTGCTATGGAAGCTGGAGGGGCCATATCAGCCAACTGAACACTTAGAATCTTGAGCAGGTAACACAAGGATGGAAAACATAAATATGTCATTTGCACCCGCCTTTTCTAGATAACATCCAGACCACTCTGTGTAGGCTATGAGGCCCTTTCTGTGGTTCCTGCTGCCTTAGTGCCTGCCCATTGCCACCCACTCACTAGCTCCATGTCAGTATTTTAAGTCCTGACTTCCTTCTGATATATCCTTTTTGGCTCCTGAGCTAGAATTCGTTTTTGTTATTCTAATCAAAACACTCTAGACTTATACATATGTATCATCTCATTTAAACCTCAAAACTATCCTGTGATATCATCATTACTTTTATTTCACTAATGGGAAAAGTAAGATTCATGCTGAGCCAGTAATTTTGCCAAAGGTCATCCTGCAGGTAAAGCATTCAAACCAGGCCACACTGACTTAAAGTTTAAGTCTTTTCTATTAAATAATGTACACTGAGCTGGCAACAGCAGAGTGTGATATATTTCACATGTGGAATAATTTTATGCAGAGGATTTGTCAGGGAATAGTTCTCATTTTATTTGAGTGAATCAAGATCAATGGCTTTCTATTAACTTCAAGATAAAGTTCAGAAGTGTTGAGGTTTTATAGCTTTTAAGATTATGCATGTGGAGAGAAAATACAGCCTAGATTGTTTTGCTGTTACTTTCATTGATTTTTAAGGAAGTATATCATCCTATTAACTGCATCCCCTTAGCAATAAACCAGCATTCTGGAACTCTTAGTATCTATCAAATGAAAATGAGCAGCTCAGTAATTATCCCAAGTAATGAATCAGTGTCCACAGGCAAGAGATAGAGAGAAGTATTCAGCTGAATCACCCTATTTTCATCAACATTATAAGTTTAGTTTCTCCATCCCTCTAAACCTTCCCTATACAAACACACTCACATACATGCAATCAATCATTTGTTCCTGTTAATCCTTTTGGTTACCACCCTTCCACACATAACCAATAGTATAATCCCTTCTTTTCTTTTAGCCTGCACTATTGCTAAGGCTTTCAAATTGTATCCCTAAGTTAGGCCTCAATTTTTCCCATTGCTGCCAGCACAGAGCATGATTTTTCTATCATTTATGCTTAAAACTCCTCATGGGCTTTCCATTATTTGAAGAATAAATTACAATATCCTCATTTCAATACACAGTGAAGCTCATCAACATTTTAAAGCCTCAAGTTTTCCAAACACATTATATGGTTTTGCGTCTCTGCCATTGCACACGCCATTTCAATGGGTTAGAATGCCCCCTTCCACATTATCCTCCCGGAAAAATTCTGTGGACCTTAAAAAACCCAGTTTGGATGTTACCTCCATCAGGAAGTCTTTCCAAATGCTTTCTAACACCATCAAAGAGTTCATCTCACTACCGTCACTATTTCTATTTCTTGAGTATAGACTATTGCTCATTCATTTATTCAACAAATAGTTTATCAAGGTACTGTTCTAGACTCTGGGGGTAGATCAGTGAACAAAACAGACAAAAGTAGCTACCTTCACAAGGCAAAATAATCAAGAAAAAAAGTAAATAAACTATATCAAACATATGAAAAATATAACTTAGAAAAACAAAGGAAGTACCAGGAACAGAGCAACGATTGTGAGTGTGTGGTGGGGAAAGCTTCCCTGAGATGCATTTGAGGTCGGACTTAAAGGAGATGAAGGCGTGAGCTTTGAAAATGTCTGAGGAAGAATGTTTCATGCAGAGAGAACTATAAACGCAAGGGTGCCCAGGTAGAAATGTGCTGGGCAAAATCAAAAAGAGCAACTGGAATCAGAGTTAAAGATGTGGTCAAAGGGGACCGGATCATGGAGGCTTAGGCATGAGCTTTGAATGAGATGCAAAGCCATCGGAGGGATCAAAGTGGATAAATGATCTGAGTTGATTTATAAAGATCACTGTGCACAAAATCTGCCCAAATCAAATGCTGAAACCAGATTAGACAGACAAGGTATCTTTCCTTTCATGGGGTGCTTTTAAACAACTGTGAAAACATCATCTGTTGCTTTGGTCTAAGGCAATTTCCAACTAAAGCCTGACATACACACACACACAGAGTAAATCTGTCCCTCACTCAACTATTTGAATTTTAGGTCACAAATAATTCAAAGGAGAATACAGTATGATCTAATTTCTCTAGGGCTGTCTATTTGTGAGTATGGTACTCACATCCGAAAATTAAATCAATACAAGGACAAACATCAAAGAATCTTAGGGACTGAAAAGCACTATGCAAAGAGGATTGGGAAGCTAATTGGGAAGTTATTTGACTAATGGAGCTTTAGGGATTTAAGACAATTAAAAATAGACTGGGAGCAGAAAGGACGATTGTATAGTTGATATTTAAGATGCCTGGTTGTGTGAGGGTGAAAGGGGAACTTCAACATTTTTTAATAGTTTTAATGTAGAAAATTCTCTATCTTTGATCATTTAAATGGTCCTATTTGAAAGAAATAGATGGCTGCTAATGTTTCCACTTAGACTCCGTGTATATTCTTCCAAAGATCTTGTTTTTAAGCCTAAAAATTAGGGAAACATCACGAATCCAATGAGTTCATCTTGACTGAAAAGTAAAATGTTAGAACCTCTGAAGTTTTTGTGACATTTGTCATACTAAAATAGTCCCATCTGTCACCTTTGAGCTAAGAGAAGTACAGGAAATTATGCTATGCTTTTCCTCACCTTTAGATAATTTCTTAGTTCTCACTCATGAAACTATTTCCAGTAGTACATTCCTTAGCTTTATCAGCTACATAACTTATTGCCAGCGTACACACACAGAAAAGTTCGGCGAGGTTTATACGAAGTGCACAACACAGTAAGCTTGAAGACAAGCTGGCCCAGTTCTGCTCTACCATACTCTGTGTATGTTGGTCAAGTTACTCAACTTCTCTGTGACTCAGTTTAATCACTAAACTGAGGCCAACAATGTACTGTCTAAGTTATTATGTCAATTAAATGGGATAACAAGTACAATGGTTAGAACAGTGCCTAGGACAAAATATGAGCTCAATCATAATGTTGACTATGTACAAAATATATACCAAAATACCTGTGAAATGTCATAAATGTTCAGACAAAGCCTTTAATGTCTAAAAACAATTTAAATAAATACATTGAATCCTTTTTACATCTGCCTGCCTCTGTTATAATATTTACCACCAATACAATTTCCCTATGTTGGCAGTAATTTATACAGCTCTTCTCATAGCTTTACAAATCTTTTTGTTCATGAGGCCTAACTTTTTTATCACCAACAGGGCACTTTAGAATGGAAGAAGCCAACCTGCTGTGGGTTCCCTTTCTGGACAAAAAAAGGGGGGCATATACTAAACCTGACAAGCTCAGGGGAAGCCTGCCTGGTGGCCTTACAAACTCAGAGACCTAGAGTAACCACGTAGGATGGTCTGAAAACTTTCACCTAAAAGCTGTTCATGGCAGGTAGTCATATCCTAGGCCAGTATTTCCCTTAACAAAGGTCAATCTTTACCTTAACTGTCCACTCTCTTTTTGTAGCTAAGATAACATGTCTTTGGAATGCCCCTCAAAGCACAACCCCTGGGCCGAGCAGAGACCACAAGTCCCCTCATTGTTATTACTATCATGTTAAGTGTTGACTTTTAACTATCCTGTACCCACCCTTGTAAAAGAGAAATGAAAGTATGTGTCTATTCCTCTTAGTTTTTATTCAGTCCCAGAGATCTCCCCTTCTGCTTTCTCCCGCCTCCCTAATCTATCACCAATGAATTTCTTGCAGCCCCCCTTCCCTCTTCCTTTTTGATTCTGAAGTATAAAATAAGTGGTAAAGCTGCCATTTTCCATAGCATTTACTCAATTCATTGAGATTTTGCTTCCCAACAATTGTCATTATTTTGGCTCAGATAAACATAAAAATTACTACAGGTTTGGACATTTCTTACATTGATACTATAATTTATATAATATAGAATATATACTATATATAATAAATAATTATATACTGTATAATATATGGTACATAATGTATCACATAATATATAACATATAATTGTATGCATGTGTGTTATAGGTTATGTATGTCTTAAGATGCTTTAACGTTGATTCCTCTAAGGTAGTGGGCCACCTACTTTTCCTAAAGCCTTCCTCCTCCACTGTCAAGGCTGTATCATTGGTTTACAGGTAACCAGGTGACTCCAAGATCCTTGCCAGAGATAAACAGGCACCAGATCTCCAGCTGTGACTAACAGCTTCCCTTCCTGGAGAATTTAGAATTGGGGCTGATAAAGAGTTGTCTCTTCTCACCAGGAGGCTGATCTCATATCATGTAAATGCGGGTGCATATTGACCGCCATGGGTTCCACTGTATGAGCTGAAGGCAAAGAGGAAGCTGGACCATGGAGGGAGAGGAAACTATTTTGTAGAGGGTCAGAAATGGGAGAACACCCTATTGACATTTATGTGCTAGTACCGATTATTTTTCTGATATCCGGATGTAGTCTCCACCCTGTTATAAATCTATCTTTTTTGCTGAAGTTTGCTCAAATAGGTTTCTGTGCCTTATAACCAAAAAAGCCTTTATTAATATGCCTCATTTAATCAAAGTATAAAATATATCAAGTACATCTATGTTGCATGTATTGGGTATACAAAATGAAAAAAATATCATTCTGGCATTTTAGACATATTGATGACAAAACAACAAAAACAAAGTACGTAAACTGTGATGGAACGTAGTAAGCTGAGACCCTTCTGTGGAATGTATTCTAGGTATACTTATTAACAAACACTAACCCTTGGTTCCTCAGCAATTTTTTCCTCATTCTCCTCTCTTTTGAGGGTGTACATCCAGGAACTGATTCCCACGGAACATCAGCTCTACCTTCCAAAGCCATTGCAGAGTCACTTTTTCCATGTGGCTGCTGAGCTACCCATTCAACCCTCACCCTTCACAGAAGCCTGATCTGGGAACAGAATACTACCGACTTTCCAAGCCAAAGAATCTGTCGTGAAAACTTTTGCTCTCAGCTAGAGTCAACTACTCTGTTCCAACTCTGGCGGAATCACCTACAGATGCTTATATTACAGAGTTGTTGAAGGCAGATTGGTCCATAGACAAGGTCTGTTCAGAAAGTATCCAGCCATGTAATAGGAAAAATAGAGACATTTATTGAAGAAGATACAAGATAGAAGAAATGTTGTGTATAGGACAATGACACCTCAGTCCCCTTCAAAGTAGGCACCTTGGGACCTCACACAGTTCTCCCAGCATCACTGGCAACTGCAGCATGATGTTCCTTCTGCTCTGGTAGCAGAAGCCGTGGAACAAATATTTCTAGACAACATTTCATGCCAGGATCCTGAATCAAAATCTCAGACACGCTAGTTTTTGGAATCCCCAGATCAGCTTCTGGGTCTCGCACTGTCAGTCGCCAACCTTTGTTGACTGCAGCCCGTACACGCTCAACATTCTCAGGTGTTCTGCTTGTTGCAGTCCTTCCAGAACGTGGATCACTGTCAACGGATTCTTGACCATCTGTGAAGTATTTGTGCCACACTTTTATTTGCGCTGCCCTCATTACATTGTCCCCGAAAGCCTTCTGAGTCATCTGAATAGTTTCCATGGAGGACTGTTCAAGCTGAATGCAAAATTTGATGCAGAATCATTGCTCTACTCACTCAGTCATTTTGAATATGACGGCCACACAGGACACA
The DNA here is from genome assembly GCF_022682495.2 of Desmodus rotundus. Classification (NCBI taxonomy): domain Eukaryota; kingdom Metazoa; phylum Chordata; class Mammalia; order Chiroptera; family Phyllostomidae; genus Desmodus; species Desmodus rotundus. Next base: position 88,865,089 of record NC_071397.1, on the reverse strand, counting down.
TGCTCACTCAATGGCTTCTACTGCCCCCACTGACTAGTACAGTGAAGTCATCACTGTTCACACATGCACATTCCGGTGAACTCTCCTTGGCTGCCAGGTTACATTAATGTTGTGCAAGTCAGTTTCAATATATTAACATTGGACTTTTTCTGGACAGACCTCATATTTCCACTCACTAGAGCATATTTCCTCCTGACTGAGACTTTTCTTCTGGAATGTTATGGAATAAGGTTCCAAGCACAACGAAACTGCCCTGCTCGTTTGTTGTTGTTGCTGTTGACTTTATTTCTAGAATAAAAATATTATAAATATAATGTAATTCAGCCATGTTTAAAATGAAAAGTCAACATCAGAAGCTAAATGTTTTTAATAGCAGGAGCTCTGGGAGACTGAGAAAAGTTGAACTATTAAAACTGAGCTTGAAGAACACAGTTCAGTGAGACGGCCACTGTATATCTTTTATATCACTAAGGTAAATTTTCACAGGCACATCCTTTGAAGGCACTAAGACCATAAATATTAAACAGTTGAAGATGAAGGTACTTTTCTGTAAGCTTTGTATGCTTGGCTTATATTAGAAAAGCGTTTTGTTTCTTAGAGATTTCTCAGTTATATTTTACTTTTAGCTGTAACAACTAATTGTCATATGAACATTAATTTTGAGATTATATAACATAGGCATTCTAGCAAAATGAATGTATGCACTATGTCTGCAACAGAAAAAAATGGAACTTTTGAGTATTTAACCAGTCTCCATGATCTTGCTATAATTATCTCAATCTGTTTAAAATCTGGTCATATTCTCTGGATATTGGAAACCACCTAGCCCAATCTTTATATCATTTTTAGTAGCAATATAAATAGTAATAATGACAAATATTTTTAAAGCATATAGAGTATCAATTTCTTCAAGACATTTATTTGTAAAAACCTAGTTGGTAGGTACAAAATAGAGGGGGGGATGTTAAGAATAGTGTATGAAACGGAGAAGCCAAAGAACTTATATGTACAGCCCATGGCCATGAACTAAGTGGGGAATGCTGGAGGGAGGGTGGGTGCAGGGTGGAGGGGGACAAAGGAGAAAAAATGGAACGCCTATAATTGCATAATCAATAAAATATACTCTGAAGCATAAAAACAAGGAAAGCATTGATTTAATGCCTGATGTTTTGTTTGGCAAATGTGACCCCTTGGTCCCAGCAGTCAGTTTTATGTAAACAGCTCAGGAAGAGAAGAATTGCAAATGTGTTTTCAGGGAAGCCACAGTTCCTCTCTTCTCTGTCTCCTTACACCTACCTCTTGCACATTCATATCACCATTCCTGCCCCCCAATACAAATTAATTTGTTCCCTTTCATTTAGACTATATTTCTACACAATTATGTTTGTTTTCAATAGTTTGTTTACTTATGTCCATTAGAAAATGTTACAGCATGAATGAGACACAAAGAACTTCAATTAACCTTAAGAACAGAAGAATAATTTATTGCTTCGCCAAACAACAAAGCTCACTTTTACTGTTAATAGTTCATAAGAAAGATAGCAGCTATCAAATTTAAAAAATAAATAAAATAAATCAGGCTGAGAACAGAAATGGCAAAACATGCACCGTCTTCAGATTTGCAATTACTAGCTGCTCTAAATTATTAGTGATAGCTAATATATGCCCAAAGGTATGCATGCCTACAGCACAGAAGAATAATTAGTGAATTCATGGCTACCTTCCCGGATCTGTTCCTATTCCCAAACTGAGTAAATAAATGAGCACTCCCCAGGACCAGTCGAGCAGTTAGGAAATAAAAAATTTGCCAATATAGGACATCTCCAACATAGCAAGGAGCTTGAGCCAAGCATCCTATTATTACAATGGTTGATTAGAACTTAGAGCAAATCTGCACACACAAAAGTAGTTATAAGCGCTGGTCCAATTACCAAGCCACACAGAAAAACCTGCATAGTGACAATGCCGTTGCAGTATAAGGTAAGTTAACTGTGGCCACCTGATCTAAGATCTACTGGGCTCTCTTTACTTTCAACAGTAGCCCTTAAAGATCTGATGTGTTTAAGGATTAGCTTCTATTGCCAAACAAATAGGTATTTATTGAATAAATGTTTGTTAGGAGGGATGCACAAAATAGTTCATACATCGCATTCTTTAAGTCAAAGGATTCCCCAGCTTTTTGTCCCCTTTTAGGTTCTAAGTACAGTTGGCCTGAAAAGATTGCTCAAGGCAGACACAAGAAGATTCCAGAAATAAGATCCTATTCTCCTTATAGTTTCCATTATGAAAACAGAAACCCACCTAAGCCAATGGCTGAAGAGAGTACCATTTAGGATTTGAGACCAGTAACTTTCTTAGCTACAGATCACAGCCAATACTTGATTCACATTCCCTATTTAGAGCATCTCTAAAGTAATTTAGCCAATGCATGTATCTTGAATATATTTTATTTCACCAATAAAACCTCATTACTAACACTCATAGTGCCATTTAAGACAACACCTTCACTAATACAAATCCACTGCTGGCATTCAATATGCCTTTCAACATTAATTCAGAAAGGCTTGTTGTCACTGTCTCTGGATTGCCTCTAGATTACCTCTGGGTTACCCCGGCTCTATGTCTGAAGGACAGCCGACCTTCCCACCATGGAGCATGACTGTTTTGAATGCTTAAAGTAGATGGGATATAATATAAACTGAAAAACACACATAAACAACATCATACATATTCTCCATAGATGAAAAGTGTTAGTGTGGCTGGGGTGGGGCTGAGGGATGGGGAGAAAATGCAGACAATTGTAACTGAATAAAAATAAATTAAAAAAAAATTCTCTACTCTGTGTCAAACAATTTCTGTATCTCAGATGGCATCATTTCAAAGCCTCTCATGTTCTGTGTGCTGTAAATTTTTTATGAAAGAGTGGAGATTGGGAAGGAACAATATTCTAAGCCTTGAGCCACAGGGCCATTTTAACAGAGTGCTTGCAAGACAGAGGTATACACAGTAGAAGCTGACCATCACTCATTCATCTCATTATCCCTTTGACCTCTCTAGCAACAAGGAGGGAAGAATAATAACCAGCCTCAGGAGGGTTTGAAAAGAACTCAGGAATTCCATGCAAATGACTTTATACTGGCTGATGAAAAAATGTTTGAAGATTTTCAAAAAATTTTTTAATATCCTTGAAAATCTTTGGGGATTCTGTGATCATTTTAGAAAGTTTTCTTCTGTAAGCGATGCACATGAAAATTGCTGTCTAATGTCCATCAGATCTTTTTCATACTCCTTATTTCTAGTTCTCAACATCTGATCCTTGTTCACCGATCCTGCGTTATCAAATGAGGCAGCATACTGCCATGGAGAGATCATAGGTTTTGAAGGCAGACAGAGCTGAGTACTTAACCAGGGTTCTTCTGCTTGCTAGCTGGGTGACAAGTTTCTGTGCTGTGAGGACTTAATCTTGTCTTAGTCTGCTCAGGCTGCTCTAACATAGAACCATAGACTGGGTGGCTTACAAACAACCGACACTTGTTTCTCACAGTTCGGGGGCTGGAAGTCTGAGATCAGGGTGACAGTATAATTGGGTTCTGATGAGGGCCATCTTCCAGGTTGCAAATGGCTTTTTCTTGTTGTAGCCTCACTCTGTAAAGGGAGGATGAGGGTGCCCCCTTGGTATCTTTTACAAGGGCACTAATCCAATTCAAAAAGGCTTTGCCCTCATGACCTAATTACCTCCCAAAGGTACACCTCTCAATTTCACTATATTGGAGCAGGGTTAGTGTTTTAAAGTACAAATTTGGAGGAGGACACAAACATTCAGTGCATAGGAGAGGTCGCCTATGTAATCAATTTGTCACAGTCCCACACACACAGTAGGTACACCGTAGTACCTAGGTGATATAATCATATCTCATCAGGAGCTCTTCACGTTAGACACACTGGTGTTGACACTGTGCCCCTGAGTGCAACAAACCCACCCGAACCCTGAAACTTTACTCAAGCTGTTTCTAACAATGTAACCGCTTCTCACATCCATCTCATTTTCAAGTCAACTATGAGGTTCTCCATCCCCCTCAATACTGTTATGAAATACTTCTTATCTAAATTGTCATAAACCTAATAAAATACCTAGGAATAAACTTAACAAAGAATGTGAAGGACCCATGTACTTAAAACTACAAATCATTATTAAAAAAAATTGAAAAAGACACAATGAAGTGGAAAAATATTTCATGTTCATGAATTGGAAGAATCAACATAGTTAAAATGTCCATGTTAGCCAAAGCAATATACAGATTTAATGCAATCACATTCAAAATCCCAATGATATTTTTTAAAGAAATAGGGCAAAAATTATCAGATTTATATGGAACCTCAAAAGATCCTGAATAAACAAAACAATCCTCAGAAAAAAGAATGAAGTCAAAGGTAACACACTCCCTGCTTTCAAATTATACTACAAAGTGCTGATAATCAAAACAGTATAGTATTGGTAGAAAAATAGACAGATAGACCAGTGGAAAAGAATTGAGAACCCAGAAATAAACGCACATGTATAAGGGCAAATAATTTTTGACAAGGAAGCTAAAAACAAACAATGGAGAATATAAAATCTCCAATAAATGGTGCTGGGAAAATTGGAAAGCCACATGCAATAGAATGTAACTAGAGTACAGTTTAGTCCCATATACAAAAATTTATTCAAACTGGATAAAAAATCTAAATATAAGATCTGAAATAATAAATTATATAGAAGAAAACAGAGGTACTAAACTTATGGACCTTAGTCATTGGAAATATTTATGAATTTAATTCCCAAAGGCAAGGGAGGTAAAAAAAAAAATCAATGAATAAGACTATATCAAACTAAAGAAGTTCTGCACAGAAAAACAAACAAAGAAAGAAACAAAATATGCCAACAAAACAAAAAGGCAACCAACTGAATGGGAGAAGATATTTGCAAACAACAGGTCCAGCAAGAAGTTAATATCCAAAATATATAAAGAATTCGTACTAATCAACACCAACCCAACAAACAATCCAATTAAAAATTGGACAGAGAACCTGAACAGACACTTCTCCCAAGAAGACATACAAATGGCTAACAGATATAAGAAAAAATGATCAAAAGATGCTCACTAGCTATCAAGCAAATGAAAATCAAAATTACAAAGAGAGATCACTTCGTACTTGTCAGAACGGCTGTAATCAACAAGTAATAAAAAGTGTTGGAAAGGTTGTGGAGGAAAAGGAACCTTCATTCACCACTGGTGAGAATGCAAACTGATACAGCTACTACAATAAACAATATGGAGGTTCTTAAAAAAATTAAGAATAGCGTACCATATGACCCAGCCACCCCTCTTCTGGGTATCAACCCCCCAAAATTGAAAACATTTATTCACAAAGATATATCCAGCCCTATGTTCATTGCAGCATTATTCACAGTGACCAAGACATCGAAACAACCAGTGTCCCTTGATAGATGATTGGCTAAAGAAGATATGGTGCATATATACAATGGAACACTAACCAGCCATAAGAAAAGAGGAGATACTGCCATTTGTGACACCATGGGCGAACCTTGAGAATGATATGCTAAGTGAAATAAGTCAGACAGAAAACGTTAAGAACCATATGATTTTACTTATATGCGGCATATAAAACTGAAAGCAACACATGAATGAACGAGATAAACAAACACTCATAGACACAAACAGCAGAATGGTGGTTACCTGAGAGAAGGGGGCAGGAGGTTATTAAAGGGTAAAAGGGGTCAAATGTATGTGACTGAAGGTGATTTGACTTTGGGTGGTGGGCACGCGGTGAAATATACAGATCATGTGTCATAGAAATGCACACTTGAAACCTATAACCTATATCATGAACCAGTGTTACCCCAATAAATGCAATAAAAATAAATAAATAAATTGTAATAAACCTAGCTGACAGTGTTTTCATAAGCCTAAGTTTTTTCTGGATTTCTTGTCCCAACATCCAGGTTACTGAACAAGCTGGACCTTTAGCATAAGATAAAGAGAAAAGAGCAACAGAACAGTTACTCTCTACAGGTCCTCAGTAGGTATTTTATAAAGTTATGAAATAAAATCTCTCTCCTGCCACGTGGGGACAGGTATAAGGATGTAGAGAGAAATTTACCATAAAACAATAAAAAACCGAGTCAGGATAAATTATTCAGAACAAAACTGCAAACCAATGGGGAATCGCCTGGGGGTGAGGAAAGAACCAATGTCAATGTGTAGAGAACTCTGCAAATCTAAGGGAAAACCATATCAGGTAGGAAGAGTTGAAGGGATATATGTGCATCACAGCTTATGAAAAAAATTTAAATAGATTGATGATAGAGATGATATATAAATAGGTAGATATTTTTACTAGATTAATGCATACATATCAGATTTTAAAGAAGTACAGAAACCTCTATCTAATCTATTATTATTCCTTTTTAAGAAATGTTTTATATTTCATTTCTCCTATAAGATAATGGACTACTCAAAGGCAGAGGCTGCCTTATTTTTCTCTGATTTTCCAGGTGGTTCTCAAATAAAGGTTTGTTAAAAAAAAATAAAATGTCAAGTGTCTTATTATGTGTCCTATTTGTTGATGAAAATTATGCTGATAGTGTCTCCCCCTTTAACCTTGTATCTAAGAAGACAGCATCTTCCTTTCATAAGAGTGACTCTCATTTCCCTCAAAACATCTCAATCTGCTAATGAGAAGCAGGTGTTCTCACTTGTTAGCTGGATAAATTACAGAACAAAGAGGTGAACAGAGGCTCAGGAGAAACAGGCAGCTGCTGAGGTAGGAGCTGATTTTGGTTATTCTGTGTCTCTGGTTAGCAGGCTTTCCATGCCGGTTTTCTAGCTGAACTGACTCCAAGCAGCCATTTGCCAGAGCAGAAGCTGTGCCCCCTCTACAGTGGACCCACACTCAGCAGTCAAGTTCGGGTTTCACTGCCTGAGAGAGTATTTTACACACACACACACACACACACACACACAGACATAGACACATGTGCGCATGGCATTGAATGCTGTGTCACAATGTCAGTAATTGGGGGCAATTTATGCTCAGTCGAGTTAGCTCCAAAGCAACACAAGCTCTAAAGACACCATTCACATCAAGTACCCAGCATAGAACAGAAGACCAGTAATTACCTGGATATCTTCTGATTGCCCTTCCAGACCCTTCTTCTTCCTCCTTTGCCCACTCTGGGCCCCAGGAGACTGACCTTTATGAATTGCATCAACTGGGCTTCCTTGTCCTCTGTCCTGGCGCATGTGATCGCCAGAAGATTAGCATATGAAGACAGAGGGATTCATTCCAGGCTCCTTTTGGCCAGGCTGTGGTTTGGCCACTAGCTCTGTTGTTCCTTTTACCAGGATGCAGCTTCTGCCAGGTGGCCTATTTCTAGCAGTCAATACCTTGATCTGGTAGGCCTTGCCTTGTTTCACAGTGCCTTGGTGGTCCTTTAACTTTGCCCCACTTTTTGACAAAAGTCCTTTCATTAAATTCTCTTCACCTAACCTTTTGGGTGCCTGTTGTGTTTCTTGCAAAGGTCTTGACAGACATGTTAATGCTTACTCCAATCCAGTATACGTATTCCAGCCAGAGGCCTCCTGCGCTGCTTCACACGGTACTGAAGGGTCTGCAAGTCAGCAGATCGGGCTTCTAGTCACATCATGGTTGTGAATTAGAAAAATTGTTAAGAGAAGGGTCTGTCCTTGCCTGGCTTCCACCAAGCATGGTTCTAGCTTCACTATAACTCATCCCATTCCATCTCCCCAGAAGTTCCACCGGTAGATATTACCATCTCTATTTTACAATGAGGAACTAAATGAAACATTGGCTGGTGGATGGCAGGTGACTCTGGGCCTTGTGTGTTTTCCACAACCCCACATGTTTCACTGCTCTGGGGCTGATTTCTCCACCATAAAATGAGACTGCTGAACCATATTAGAGGTTCTCAATCCTACAGTTGAATCACCTAGGAAACTTAAAAAATTTATCCAAATTCAAGTCACCATCCTAGACCAGTTAAATTGGTAAGTTTCTTATGTAAATCAAATGAGAACTAAGGTTGACACCACTGGAATGAATGTCCCAGAAAGTTTCTTCTAAATTGAAAATATATCTTTTAAATGTATTGTTTTAATTTTGGCTAATCATAAATTAATATTGCTGTGTTCTTTAACAGGTTTTTTTCCTTCTAAGTTCTAATAAGAAAATATTATTGCAGAAATCATACAGGAAGGCACTTGTATACAATGTTTTCAGAGAACCTCTCATACACTATGGGATGCTAGCTCTGTATAGGATCTTTCCCTGTGTGATGAGTAGAGTACAAGGCTTGTCCTCAAGGAACACACAGTCTGATGGGGAAACAAACCCCAAACCAGACACATGTACTGTAATGTTGGCAAGAGGAGTGAAGGCGATACACCTCGAGTGTGTCAGTTTTGGACGCTTCTACAAAACAATAGTGCTATGATCTATACCTTAAAATCTTAGTAGAAAAATCTCAAAGACTTTTCAGAGAAGGAGTGGGTCAATTTTATCCACATATGAATATAAACAATTCAGCCCATCTGAGCTGTGAATGCAGGTTGCTTGGCAACAGCTTTCACCATTGTGTTATTTGCTCTGAAATGAGAGAAGCTGGTACTTCTCTCTTTAAAACAAAAGAATATTAATAACAGCAATGATAGTCGGTATTTATAAGTCTTTTGTGTTAGATGTAAGAACTGCATAATATTTTAGTTCATGCATGCTTTGGAGTCCAAGTTAGGCAGTTTTGGGAAGAGTAAGAAGAAGGGTGAGGGAGTGTATCATAGCCAAATACTATCATTGATAGAGTATCCAACAGTGAGTCAGCTGACCTGGTTTTGTGGATCCACTGTGCTTCTATTGAGTATATTTTTTACGCTTAACCTCTCTATACAAGGTATTTTGTGAAAGCTGGGGAGAGACAAACATGTATGCTAGGGAAGAAGCATAAAATGTGTCAAATGCATACCCTCTTTGATTAATATGTTTCATAAAATTCTAAAATATTTCCAGTTGACTTTACCTGAAAGAAAAAAAATGCAGAGCATCTTCCAATTATAGCTGTACCACCACAGAAAAAGGAATGGGCCGTCATAGGGAAAAAATGTTCTACCTCCTCATAGGAATAACTAGGGATATAAAATTACCTCAAAACTACCTTTAACTGAGAAAGAAATGTTTCTACCAACATATCTCAGAAACTCTAGTAGAAAAAAGTGTCCATTGAAGACTGGGCTTTTTTCTTTAAAATGTTTTTAGATCTGGAAACAAAATACCGGTCATACCACATGTCTACATCTTCCTATAAAAACCCAGCTCCAAAGAGGAAGGCCGATTCCTTCCTTAATTCCTTACTTGTATAAAATACGACAGCTAATTTATCCCACAGCATCGGATCCTTTTGGAGAAAGGTAAGTGGCTTGAATATAAAATGCATGTGATTGTAAATGTGAACAAATGCCCTTTTAAAAACATTGCTGTCATCTTGCAGTTCTCACAAAGATCATCCCAATTTCAAAGTCCTATCCAATTTCCATTTATTTATCAACTCTAAATGTTAACATATTAGGGAAACCAAATGGTAGAAAACAATTTTGAATTCTGAACAATGTTTTCTGGGTTGTGTTTGTCATTTTGCTTGTCACTGAACAGACAGATGGGATCTAACTTGTCACAGCAAGCTCCAGCAAAAAACAACATGAAATGCACGGGAAGAATGATGGGTGTCAATGAAGTTATGAGTCCATTAGTTAGTAGCTGTGATTTGTAACCTAAGGTCATTGCAAGAATCCATACCTGAAGTTAAGGGTGTCAGATTAGAAACAATTGATTCCAAATGCTTTTGGACATGTATGTTTAGTGCCCAGCGTAGCTGGCTACAGAAATCTTCAGGAGACAGTCTGAGCTCATTTCCTTATAAAACAATGGAATTGCATCAACCTTGAACATTGAATCAAAATCACCCTATCATACAACATGGCTCTACATGCCTGAGAAGATGGAAAGATCGCCACTGCCCAGTCTTACTTGCTTGCTCTCCATGGCACCAATCAATGCTCATTTCTCCATATACCAAGAAACATATACATGAAAAAAGATATTTAACAAGATACTATAATTTACATTTGGAAAAAAACTAAAATCCACTTGTTCTCAATACAAACTGAAGTATAATAAAATATGACTTAAGAGTTCTATAAAATCAAGCCTCTACTCTCTACATATCAGTGACTATCAGGGATATGCATTAAAGATTCCATGGGAATAAGAGTTATAGTTATCAAAAGAAAGCATCAGGAATTAAAGTTCCTGCTTGGGATGCAGACAGCTGAAAACATTGTCACTTCCCCCTCTACATTAAAAAGAGAAAAAAATCTGAAAAATCAGAATTTTTTTCTTCAATCCATAAGATAACAGAGTCACAGGGCAAGCAAGTAACCTTCAACCTAAAGAAAATCAAAAGTTTCCAAGGAGAAGTGGCCCACAGACCCTGATTAACCCAAGGCAGACCCTGAAGAGCAATGCTATACAAGCCAGTGGGAGGAATTCTAGTAAAATTGATCGGCTTGCTAAAGATAGAATGTGAACTATTGTGGCAGTGTATGGCTCTTGGGAACCAAAACACGAGGAAACTGCATCCACTGTCAGATTCTCCTCCATAAACCTCACTGGATGCTACCTAATTGATCAAGGGCAGGACAAGAGTATTGAGAAAGTCTCCACTGTGGCTCAGAGGCTCGGGGAGTGAACAGCAGCCTTGGGGAAAAGACACAAAGCCCTGCCTGCATCCTTCTGCATAGTCTGTCCTATGGAATAAAAACCTTGAGTTCCTGGAGGAATGGAGGAAATACCACCACACCTAAGGCACTGGTAACAACAGAGCATATTCGGGAGAAGGGAACAAATAATAGTTTCTAATCCCGAGGGAGGAGCAGAAATATACAATGGACCCAGCAAACCAATACAGACACAAACTGCCAAAACTCACTCAATAGATAACTTAAGTTGTCTGATCCCTATTTAAAGTAGTTGATTTGACATTAATAAACTCCAATAAAGAACATTCCAGGAACACATAGCTTTACCAGTGAATTTTACTAAACATTTAAGTAGAAAAATAATATCAGCTCTATACAAACTCTCCCAGAATATTGAAAAACACTATAATTCACTTTCTAATCCTCTTAAAAAGTGAATACTTTATAAGGGAACAATATCTAATTCATTTTATGAGTCCAGGAGTATCCTGACAGAAGAAACAGAGAAAGGCATTACAAGAAAACAAAATTACAGACCAATTTCTCTCAAATATAGATGCAAATTTCAGTAAAATGCCAGCAAATGCAAACCAAGAATACATTATGGACAAAGTGGGGTATAATATAAAATCATAAAGGCTAATTCACCATTCAAATATTGACCACTCTAATTCACCGCATCAACAAACAAAAGAAAAAATACATATGATCATTTCTATAGAGGCCAAAAAGTGCCTTCAACAAAATTCAGCATCTATACGTGGCAAAAAAATCATAAGAAACTAGGGGGGGGAAAGTAACTTTATTCATCTAATAAAGAGGGTATATGAAAAGGCCACAAGTAATATCATACTTAATAATAAAAATTGAATCTCTCTGTCATTTTGGTTTTTCACATTTTCACTTGACTTTTTAGAGTTTTCATCTCTTTGTTGAAATGTTATCTATCCTCCCAAGATCGGGAGCAAGGTAAAGTTGTCCATTCTCATCACTTCTTTTCAGTTTAGTCCTGGAAGTCAGCCAGAGGAATTTGAGTTGGCATTGCTGTTGGAAAGATACTTAAAGTGATGTTCTTGAAGCAATGTGTTTTTCCATGTCAGCCAATTAGCAGAAAATAATTTATGCAAACTTCTGAAAACAATGTCTCAACCACTTTTCAGTCTGGTGATTCCATTCACATTATATCTGATAAATGCATACTGTGGAACTTCATTATAAGCATTGTTATAACTTTCCCAAAGATTCCTCTTCATTCATTTCTTCTGGAGAGAAACTGGTATGTTGCCCTGAGCTTCTAATGTCTTCTCACTAAGCAGAAAAGCTATAGATTTGTAGTTAAGAGTATGGGTTCTGGAGTAAGTCTACCTGGGTTCAAATCCTACCTTCTATATGTACAAGATTTTAGGAATAGGGCCAAACATATAGAGTAGTTATATTAAAAGAAGTTATTCATTTAAAGCATTTGTAACACCAGCTTTTTATACCGTGAGCACTCAATAAATGACAAACATTCTTCTTGGAAATGTGCACTATTGTGGTAGGCTCATACTTATAACATTTTGCTTCCTCCCATTATTTTTGAAGAATACTATGAAGAAGAGATTCCCAGGACCAAACAGATTTATAGAGTGAAGGAGCTAGAGGACTTCTTTTATAACATTTTTTAAAATACTGAGGAATCCCTTATGCTAAAGCAACCTTTAAAAGAACCTAGTGGCTAAAACCGCGTATGACTTTGGTTACACATTGAAGAAGGTAGGAAGGAAATAAAGTTCCCCAGCACTTCCTGATCAAGGCCTCTCTCAGTCTGCTCTCTCTTACTAGCCAAGAAGGACTCCTTTAAATCGCCAGGGCTCCAAGAGGCACAAAGGTCACTGATCTGGTATGAAAATCATCACTAGCCTTATTTTTTATTTTATAAACCAGAACGCTTGTGAACATAAAAGTCAACCTGCGCCCCACCATTCAGAACATTAGAGGTTAATTCAAAAAATGCAATTGCTCTCCAGGAAGTTTTTATATGATATGGTACCTAAATTTGGAATTTCCTCAACATGAAGCCATGTCAAAGCTTACAGAGAATTGTTAAATACTGCATCAGCCAGAGTTTTTGGTGCCAAACAACAGACTCTGGTCTGCTACACTGAGCAGAGAAGTATTTTATAGATACCACCTGGTGGATCTCGTATTAACAAAGGAGTTTAGAAACAACCTCAGGAGTGGGCTGGAGTCAAGGGAGGCCAGTGAGCAAGCAGTCATTCCCCAGAACAGTCGGATGGGAATCTCTGTCTCCATCCGCACCTGTCACTACCTGACCCTCCACTACTGGGGGCAGAGAACAGGACCACCTGGGCCCCTGAGATGCCTTCAGTAGAAGGTGGAGCCCAGCCTCCCTTCAAGACTCCCATGAATGCAAAATGTTCATTATAAATACTTCCTGTAAAAGGAGCTATACTGGGTTCAACTGTAATTTTAAAAACTCTTTCAGGTAGGCCATAACACTGTCTAGCAAAGACTTATCCCTGTGTATTAGCATAAGGATGCATTTTAGGAATCTCAAATAACCCCCTCATTGCTCATCCCTGAAAGAGTAACTCCATCATTAAACATTAGTGTCACGGGAACACAGCTTTCCAAAAACTAAAAATAAATAAAACTGTAGAGTTGATCTTCTCTTGTTATTAAAATGCATCTCCTCCCTCGAGGACTAACAAGGGTAAGCTTACAATTACAAGAGATGTCTATAGGCTCTCTACACACTAACCCCATAGGAAAACCTCCTTTCCCAAGTTCTAAATAATAAATGAGTGTTCTAGATTAAAAGGCAAAAATTACAAGTACAGATATTTGCTAGATTTGAAAAGGAAAGGAAGTAGATGATAATGGAGCCAGGAGAGGAGTATAAGATTGGCATAAAGATAATAAAGTTTAGATGCTGTGTTTATAGATGATGTAATTGAACATAAAGACAAATTAAAGAAGCTCTGGGAATTAATAGTTCATATGCCTGGTACACTGTCAAATATAAGACATCTCAAGAGAGCCTTTGTCAGTGTGTGGAGGGCAGTAAACTCTTGATTGAGTTATGCACCTATAACGCTATTTATCCATGTTGTGGGTTGTTAGGCACCTATAACGCTATTTATCCATGTTGTTGGTTGAAGGAAAGCTGTATCCTTTAGAGTTACAGCTGTCATTCCATTGTTCAAGTTTAATAACCAAATGGAGTTTCCCGATTAAATACCAGCCTTCTTCAACAAAAGTGGGGGCAAGAGAAGTGGTGCAAGAAAGACCCAACACTAGTTTTGGGTTTTAGTTGATAGTTAAGTGCTTACAGAATTATATGAAGCCCTAAAATGTTGTAAAGTTTACTGTGCAAGAGATGAATGTCGAAGAAAACTTTTAGGGTTAGGTTATTTTTTTTTTAATTCTCAGTCTCCCTGATAACAAAAAAAGAAAAAGAAAAATATATCCTTAAGAAGTACAGCTTTCCAAAGTGTGCTAGACATTTAAGACAGCACTCTAAAACTGATTAAACTATCATGCCAAATAAAATATCCAGTACCTTCAAACTGAATGACAGTGCAAAACTTCCTTTTACAATGACTTCATTTTGGATGCAATAAGTATTAGATTGTGCTTCCTTCTGCGTAAGATGCGTTTTCTTCCAAATAAAATAATTCCTCGCCATTTAAAGGAGGCTGCCCATATTTCTGTTTCCTTTCATGAGAAGCCACAGTTGCAATTCACCTAATTGTCTTCTCTGGTCATTAGATATATTTTATTGCTGAGACTGGCCCAACACAACATTGATACATTGGTAATGTATTAAGCATGCATGGATGGGCCATATTCAGTTAATGGTATCCTATGGTCTCTTCTAAAATTCATTGGTTCCTATTCATTGGATAAAAAAATTGAAGATAAACTAAATAATACAATGAATACCATTTAATAATATTGTTGTGAAACTACTTTACATGATGCTATAATGGCAAATACATGATTATATATTTATCAAAAAACATAGTCATACATTATTGATGTACAACCCGTAGAATGAACAACCTTAATGTAAACTATGGGCTTTAGGTGATCATGGTGTGTCCTTGCAGCTCATCTGTCCTAACAGATATACCAGTCTAATGTAGGCGTATGCCAATGTTTGTTAACATACACAGCTCTGTGTCAACAGCGAGGAAGGCTGTGCTTTAGGGTGAGAGGACAGGAGGGCTATGAGAACTCTCTGTACTTTTTGCTCAATTTTTCTGTGAACATGAACCTAATCTAAAAAATGAAGCCTGATTAAAAGGGAAAATATGTTGTTCCAAGTGAAACAAAATATAATGTTAATCAATACAGACAATTATACCTTAACATTGCTTTGTCTTCCTAGAATACATAATCTTGCTAAAGCTTACCCCTGCTATTTTTTGCAGAGAAGTATGGCAAATTGATTTTACAAAATTCCAAATAAGGTCATCAATTTGTGACTTAAAGATAATAATGTAATGATCTGGGCTTTAGATTCTGAAAACCTTGGTAACACTTCCAAGTTCTTTCTCTAATTTTATGACCTTAGAAAAATAACTTCTTCAAGACTTCATTTTCTCATCTATTGCATAAGATGAAAGTAATGATATCTGCTCAGGTGATTACTGGAAGAATTCAATCAAATGACATTTTAAGGTACATTATGATTGTCCAATAAATGATTAACAACATTGTTCTTGTTATTAGATGTAGAGATAAAATACATAAATGTGCCTAGCTATGATTGGTGGCTACTGTAATGCTTTTGACAAGGAAAATATAAAACTCAGCAGTCAGTACAGATTTTAAATCTATCTATAAATACTGTGATATGTGAATTTTATCATATTTTAAATTACATGATCTTATTGGTCTGATATTTGATCAGAGTCTGTAATCTGTGAAGATCTAAGAGACTGTAAGGAGACCGGGGTGTTGGGCTGCTAGCCCCTCCATTCATCAGAGATTAGGTAGTCCTTCTATAACCCCACTCACAGAAGCCTGGCCTGGGCACTCCCCCAGACCTCACTATGGCAGTGGAGGCAGAAAGCAGAAGTCTTCCCCTGACGTATGTTGAAATGCATCTACTCAACAAGTCTTTGACGCTGTGTTAACTGCTATTGTTTTTGCTATTGTTATTTGCTTTTCTTTAAGGTAAGGTATTGTTTAGGTTTTGATAATTTTGCAGCTATTACTATTCTTCCTATAGTTCTGAACCAAGAACAGAAATGGTCTATTCATACCAGCAGCACTAAAAATCCCACTGCCAAGATTACTTTCCTATCTGTGTGCAGGGAGAACTATTCGGCCCAAATTGGTAAAATTTAGTATTTAACCATGGTAATTAAACCATAAACTGCAATTCTCTTTGATATTAAATAATAAAAAAAATACTTAGGGCTTCTCATTTGTGGCATTTAGAAAACCTTAGGGTTTTTTTTTTACTTATTCTTTTTTTTACATATTTTATTTTATTATTTTTTTTGAGAGAGGTGATGGGAGAGACAAAGAAAGGGAAACAACAATGTGTGGTTGCCTCTCACATGCCCCCTACTGGGGACCTGGCCCACAACCCAGGCATGTACCCTGACTGGGAATCAAACTAGTGACCCCTTGGTTCACAGGCTGGCACTCAATCCACTGAGCCACACTAGCCAGGGCTGAGTTTTTATTTTTTAAAAACATGCTTTTACCACAAAACACATTTATCTAAGAGTTCAAAAGTTTTCCTGCTATATTAGGAGAGCAACCTCTTTGCAAAGAGTTGATGACTAAAAGCATATCTATACAGCCAGTCCAAATTGCCAAAAGTCATAAAAACAAAAATGGTTGTCTCTGAATAAACTTCTTCTGCATACCTTTTAACAAACCAAAATAGTTTCTCAGAACAATTAGTCTTTAAAAATTTAATTTTATCGAACTTAAGGCTGTGCTTTAGGGTGAACCTTGATAAGCAATTTACTATTTGGGGGGGTCTTTTTAATTTTAAATGCAAAATAAATATGTATGTATAATTAATTTTACTTAACATTAATAGTACTATTAACCATTATTTCTGAAATGAAGAATTCAAGATAACTGGACCGATCTCTTGAAGCCATTTTCGAAGTGATGTGTAGTGACTTTTTTCTTGGTAAAAAACCTGCACCAGGTGAAAAAGTTGTAATGGATGTGAACAGTGCAGGAATAGGGATATGGAACCTAATTTAGGCCATTCTACATGGTTCTTTAGACAGTCCTGCTAATATTAAGTCTCAGTAGTCCACAGTATTAGCCATATCAATAACATACATTTTGTTGACTTCTTCTCCTCTCTCTCACTCTCTTTGCTCCTGCACCCAGCTTTTTGAACAATATCCCACATAAACCACCAATAACCAAGTATTTGTTTTAGACTCTGCTTTATGGGTGATCCAAACTAAGATACATCCTTAAGGGGAGGAAAAGGAATTGTGACAGAGCTAATTTTGTGACTTCCCTTGAAATTTTTTATACACTTATAGAGGGAAGGAAAATTTATTTTAAAGGATTTCATGTTTATAATGGAGTAAGTTTCTCACTCAATATTCTATTAGCATAGAAATAAAATCAATACATATTAAAATAAAAGTAAACCCTTTAAAATGTTTTGTTTGTACAAGATTATTTGTATAAAACCTCAGGCTATGCATCCTTATAAAAACAAGTTTCTTATTTATTCAGGGTTTACTTCATCTCTTGATGGTGTAATGTTCGGGGAAAGGAGCAATTGCAGTAACAGAATCTGTGCCAGAGCCTGTAGAGCCAGTGAAAAAGAATCAGTTAGGACCTATGTCCAGAAGTCGACCACAAAGTTAGCGTAGAATCACAGGTGAACAAATTGCAAGTCTATTAGAGCATTTTAACCATGACTGTAAAAGGAGAACTAGCATGAGCAGTAATTGGTCGAACCAATCACCTACAGATCAATTGTAGGGCAAATACAAGATCGCAACATCAATACAGTAGCCACTTTAATTAAGAAAGCCCAAGTGCCCTTGGTGGTAACAATGAACACCCAAGTATACTCCCAGAAGCTGGATTGCTAGTGATACAAAGATTATGTTCTAAACAGGTTATTTTATCAAGCAATGGAAAATCTACTACATCTGTTCTAAAGAACAAAGACAATTTATAGCCAAATAACTCAGATAACTAGAAAATCCAAAGGTAGGGCAGACTTTGGGTGAGTTTTGTTCCAGTGACTCAAAGGTGACAGAAACCCGAGTTACTTTCCATCTCTCCTCTGTTTCTCATAGTATCATTATCATTTTAGCTAGTGTTTTCTGAGATTTCAATATGCCTTCCTATAAGTATTAAAGCTACATTTTTCCTCAGTACAAGTCTATTAGCAAGAGAGATTATCTCTCTGAATTGTTCTCTGGAAAGGAAGAAGTGATATTCCCAAAACTCATATCTTTTTATTTTGCCTCATTTACCCAAATTTTGTTTTATATCTTTATCTCCGAACCAATCATGAACTTAGGAAATGACTTTACTAATTTGGCTTAAATAAATCAGAACTTGCCCTTGGTGCTCAAGATGGAGCATTTCTTACCCAATTCACATTCCACAAAGGATATTTTGAAACCAGATAGCATGAAGACATTTGGAAACAAAACAGGTGTGTTCCAGGTTATAACAAGATACAAACAGACATCTGGCTGAGTCATTCCAGCAAAAGAAAAGAATTTACCAGGTGGTTCAGACTTGCCACTACTCATTTATACTAATATATTGTATGCTTAAAGAATAATCTTCCAGTATGGATGGACCTGGAGAACGTTATGCTAAGTGAAATAAGCCAGTCAGACAAAGACAAATACCGCATGATCTCACTCATATGTGGAATCTAATGAACATTAGAACTGAACTGAACTAAGAAGCAAAATAGAGACAGACTCAGAAATAGAGAGCAGGATGACAGATAAGTGGGGTGGGGAGGAGGTCGGGGTGTGGAGGGATGGAGCAAAAAGGAAAAAAGACTCATGAACATGGACAGCAGTGTGGTGATTGTGGGGGGAGGGGGTATAAAGGGACTAAATGATGATGGGGAAAAAAGGAACCTGATGAACAAAACAAACAAATGAGCATAATAGAACCAGAGGCATGAAAACAAGGAACAGACTGACAGCGACCAGAGGGGAGGAGGTAGGGAGGTAAGGGTGGAAAGAAGGGAAAGGGACTAGTCAAGCATCATGTATGAATAGCCCATGAACATGGACAACAGTGTGGGGATTGACTGGAAGAGAGAGGTGGGCTGGGCGGGGGGGAGCAAAGCAGGAAAAATTGGGACAATTGTAATAAAACAATAAAATATTTAAATAAAAAGAAAACCAAACCATAACAAAAAACACTTTTAAAGAATAATCTTTTATTCATGTGTTTTAGTGAGTATAGTTGATTCCATCACATATAATTCCTAATATTTTGGTAAACAATCAAATACTCTAATAATATAACATATGAATGTACTTAGTACTCACTTATAAAAATGTGGAGTGTGACACAGAATTTTATTTCATGTTTTACTATTACATTTGTGTGTTATTTTATTAGGGTATCATTTTACTTTTTTTTCAAAGAGACTATTATGGTTACTATACTTGGATGTTAAAACAGGAAAATTTTATTTCTGACTGAGGTCCCAAGAAAATAGATGTGAAATACCACAAGATACTAAAGTGAAGTACATATGATCTATGTAGTATTTTCAAATGAGTTTTTAAAAATATAAACAATTTTGTTACCCTTACCCTTCTCTCATATCAGGAATCTGATATGGTTGAAGTTGAATTGGCCAGAGAAGAACGACCACCAGAAGAAATACTTCCCAGAGATTATTATACTGTGAGCACCTCCCCTAACTTTCTGGTCTTTCCCTACAGGACAGTTCATATATGTCCCTGGAACTTGTTGGATGCCATGTCTGAGCCATCCAATAGGTAAAAGGCTGTAGCTTCCTGTGAAGGAGCTGGAAAAAGAAGAAAGTGTAAATCATTGTGTCAAAGGCACAATGACTTCTGCAGACCAGACATCAGTCACAAAACAGAGGAAACAAGGCTGGAATATTTTTAGGTCTTCCTAGAAGCACTGCCTGGAAGGTTAAGTGATTTTAGCAGAGAGAGATTAGAAATGGACCCAGACACCCAGGGATTATGGAGGAAACAAGTTGGAGAAGATGCCTCTGCTTCGGGGGCTGGGGGGGTCTCCATAGGACCCATGAAAGTGCCCCCAAAATAAATGTCAGCTTTGATCCCTGGTAGCCCCTCTGGAGCATTGATACTAATTCACCAGTATCAGTCAAAAAAGACCTGTTCTGTTGTCTTTCCCCCACCCTTTCTCTGGCCCCAAGAAACAGTTAGTTGAGGAGATATTGTTGGCAGAGGGAAATGCTGTCTAAGTTCTCCCCTAGCCAGAGTGCAGACTCCAACCTTTATCAGTCTCTGTAAAGACAGGCAGAGAGATGCTTTCAGCTTAATCAAAATTCAAGAGTTGTTTATTATCACACTGGACTGGACATAGTAATTACTAGACAGGGACTCTTTTGAGATGAGAAGTGAATATGGGACTCCTTGTTATCTAAGTTATGAAACCTACCCTGAATATAATTGACAGGCAGAGACAAACAAACATCCTTTAGTGCAAGATTAAAGGGAGGATGGTAGAGCAAAATGAAGTTGCTTTATGATGGCACCCTTGGAGCCTTGCTGCTTGAACATAATGGCTGTGAGCTCCTTCTGTCATTAGGAAGAGAAAAGTAGAACTCATTTAGCAAGTTGTGCTTAGCTCTTTAAAACATCATTAAGATAGTTTTGTCACTAGGATATATTTTCAGAAGTCACTTACTGCATTGCTTTTTAAAAAATAGTTAAATTTCAACCAATTTCCCTACCTCCAATCTGGTATTTCATTACTAACAAATCATATTTAATGAATTTTTAACTACTTAGAGTAAAGCACTGGGGAAGTGTTATCTGTAACCAATAATTAGATGGTTCAATATTTATTTGTATTAACAACCTATAATAGAATGGTTGAATTTTAACTTTTGTTGAGTGATGACATCAGACTTGGGCCAATGAGGTTTCTATGGTAACACAGCTGGAATTCTGGCAAGCCCAAACTACTCCTGAGTGATGAAGATAGTAGAGTATTTTTTTTTAACCCTTAAAAATGAATCTGCCATAATGTTAGGAATCTTCACTATATGCCTGAGCCTTAAGTATACAACTAAAACTACATCGGAACAATAAACTATGACCTTCACCCTAGTTAAAATAATGAAAACTCATTTTTGTGTAGTCGGACAGGGGTATACGATAGATAAAAGGATTTCAGAATGTGCATGTTGTACGCAAAGATTATATATGTAAGTCTAGAATCACAATACACGTTGCATTCCTCCTGATGCCGAGGGCGATGTGCAGGGAGCATCATAGTGTCCAGCTGAGAGCCTCCCCTCATGAAGAAGGGCTTTGTGGAGCCAAGGACAAAGTCAAAGACATAAAATACAGCCTTTTCCGAAGATTGGAAGATTTTCTTGTAGCTCAGTCTTTTTTTTTTTCTACAGGTTGTTTAGATATGGTAGAAGAGGGAAATGGTACAGGAAGCAGGGGGCCCATGTTTTTTCTTTTCTTTTTTTTTAATCTTTTTTTAGTGTTGTTCAAGTACAGTTGTCTCCATTTTCCTGCCACAGCTTTCCCCCTTCCCGCCCACCCCCACCTCCCACCCTCAATCCTTCCCCCCTTTGGCTTGTCCATGGGTCCTTTATACATGTTCCTTGATGACCCTTCCCTTTCTTTCCCCCATTATCTCCCTCCCCCCTCCCCTCTGGTTACCGTCAGTTTGTTCTTTATTTTGATGTCTCTGTTATATTTTGCTTCCTTGTTTTGTTGATTAGGTTCCACAGATGAGATCATTTGGTATTTTTCTTTTACTGCCTGGCTTATTTCACTTAGCATAATGCTCTCCAGGTCCACCCATGCTGTCATAAAGGGTAGGAGCTCTTTCTTTCTTTCTCTGGTGCAGGGAGCCCCTTCTTAAGAAGAGTGCTTGGTCTTGGACAATTGAATAATAATACTGATATGTGGCTGCTCCAAGCTGGTGCCACCCTGGGGGATAAAGGGTTCCTGGGGTTTCTACACTGCTTAGCTCTGCTCCTAAGGGACAGCCAGCAAACTCTAGGTGGAAATAAAGTGCTTTTCTGGTCTTTTCCACATTCCTATTCTTTCTAGACTCTAATATGTCTTGTTTCCCGACATAAAATTTTCTTCTCCACCCTCAACATTCCCAAATGCTGTATTGTTTTGCTAACTCATCTCTGGTCCCAGTTTAACATTGGTCTTCAAAGGAGTTTACCCACCCCCTCCAGGTATGTCATTCCAGCCTACAAACTCCCTTCCTTCCTGTGATGGTTAATTTTATGTTATGAGTCCTCAGATATTTGATTAAATATTATTCCTGAGTGTGTCTGTAAGGACGTTTCTGGATGAGATTAACATTTAAATCCATAGACTGAGTAAAGCAGATTGCTCTCCCTAGTGTGGGGAGATCATATCCAATCCACTGAAGACTCGAATAGAATTAAATGTTCAGGAAGACAAATACCATATGATCTCACATAAAAGAGAAATCTAATGAACAAAATGAATGAACAGAATAGAACCACAGGCATGGAAACATGGAACAGACTGGAAGTGACCAGAGGGGAGGGGAGAGGGGGATAATGGTGGAAAGAAGGAGAAGGGACTAGTCAAAGAACATGTATGAATGACCCATGGACATGGACGGCAGTGTGGGGATTGCCTGTGGGAGTGGGGGGTGGGATGGGCAGAGGCAGGCAAAGGGAGGAAAATTGGAACAACTGTAATAGAATAACAATAAAAATGATTAAAAATAAAATAAAGTAAAGAAATTCTCTCTCTCTGCCTGTCTGTCTTCAAGTTGGGAACTGGACTTCTTCTGCCCTTGGACTTGGTCGCCAATGGAAACTTAAATCATCAGTTCTCCTGGTTCTCCAATTTGCTGACTGTAAATCTTTGGACTTCTCAGCCTCCAAAACTGTGTGAACTGATGATTTCTCATAATAAATCAATGTTTCTCATTCTCTCTCATTTTTATACATTCCTATGTATATTTTCACATATATGAGTATATAAATATAGATATGAATATATAGATATGAACATATACATATTCAGGCAAGTAGCATCTGTTGCCTGTTAAGAAAAATAAAAGTCCAAACACTTCTGCCCACTGCATCTTGGTCTATGAGTCACCAAAGAAAACACAATGTAATCAAGCACTAGATGAAACCACACTTTATCCACATAGAGAAGAGGCGGAGCACGATCGGCTTCAGGAATGGTCAGTCCACATGGCCAGCAGGTCCCCAGGGCCGGCAGGTCTCTGCTGTCAGCGTGCCACTCGTGCTGACGCAGAAGGACCACATCCGTTCACCACAGGGGACAGATGCAGTAGTGGAGTGGGCCAGGTGCCATATGACAAATATGCCTAAGCAGAACAAAAACGTACACGTTCAGTCTGAAACGGGAAAAGATAAGTGGTAAGTCAAGCGCTGACTGTAAGGACTGCATATTGTCACGAGGAAGTGTTGCGGGCCCAGGGCTCGTTCTTACGCAGCTGAGAGGGCGTTGGAAGGCCGTGTGCATGAGCTGCATACAAAGATCTCCTACTGGTTTGTTTCTTTGGAGAAACTAGACATATATTTCTTTGTTACAATGTGTCATTACATACAGTACATTATTAAATAAATTTATATATTTAATACCTGTTCCATTATTAGCTTGTGAGGACCTTGCAGGTAAAAAGCACTAATTCCCCTCAAATATATCAGATAGTATAAATATAAATATGCATTGCTCCTCAAAAGCTTCAACTTAAGAGCCTTTACAGGTGTACCGAATGCTTAAAATATCTTTGTATTCTGCCATTAGAATCAGCCAGTGGCAAAAATTAACCCCGTGTCCCTTACTCTGTAGCTATCCTCTTTCGCTACCCAAGTGTTACTCCCTGGTTTACAAACCCGCCTCGTTCTCTCAGACACGGGTCAGCATGGTGAGCCTGGGGGCCAAATCTAGCCCAGAGCCTTGTTTACCTATCACTTACAAGCTAAGAATCACTTTAAAGTCTTGAAAAAAATTTCTAAGTTGCAGTGTATAAAAAGTATATGAAAAAAAAGTCTGTGTCCTTAAATAAAGAACACCATCAGACCCATTCGTTCACATGTTGCCTACGGCCCTGTTCACACTCTAACAGAGTTGAGTAGTTGCAACGGAGACCATATGGCCCACAAACTCTAAGACACTTAATATCCACTTCTTCACAGAAGATGTTTGTTGGCTCTGGTCTAGAGTCCACACTGGACTTGGAGTGTCCTTGGGCTGTTTTCACAAAGATTCTCCTTCTCAGCAGAAATCAGATGCAACCTGTAGAAAGGCTATCAGACTCCCGGCTTCAGCAGTTTTCGTGATGAGATGGAGCCCCTTCCTACCTCTTTGGGGTCACCTCTCACCTCTCCCTCCCATGTTCGTCTTGCCTCCTATTCTATGAACATGTTATTTCTTTTGCCTGTGACTCTCTGCCTCTCATTCCAGCTCCAACTTGCCTGGCCATGGGTTTCTCATGCTTCAGGTGGCATCTTAGGTCCAGAGATGTTCTCCAAGCCCCTCAGTCTAGGCTACATGTCCCTTTTATGTGCACTCTTAAATCTTGTCCTTCCCCTTTACTGGAAACTTTATGAGTCCAGGGATAGTGTCTCCCTTACTCACTACAATTTTCAGTATCTGCCACCTGATATAGTTACAGAAAAAAGAAAGAAGAAAGGAAGAGAGAAATGTTGAAAAGAAGAAAAAATAATTGTTTTTATTAAGATACTAAAAACAGACTGTTTCTGAATTGCTTCTAAAATAGTTTAATCAAAGGCTATAAATTATAGAAAACAGATAAAACCTAATGCTAAAACTGCAAGAAAATACCAGGGTAGTACAGAGAAAGTCACACACACTAACACAAGTAAAACTTTTCAGACTAAAGTTTTAGTGAAAAAATATTTTAAAAAGCAAACTTTCCGATAGCACATTAAAATTCAGCAATGTGAAAAAAACTCACTGAAAATAAAGTGATTTCTGGCATTGGGCCTGATATTACACATTCAATTAATTACACATCTCAGTTCAGGTGAGGAAATTCAAAATCAAAGCAAATGATTTAAAGAAGTCGTGTGTGCCAATGCTGCTTTCTCTTCCTCATATAGCTATTTGAATTTTTTAGCTTCTTCCCTCAGGATGGTATTATTTAAATGTACCCCAAAATGTAAATTAAGTAGCTATTATATATTAATATATGTAAAACACTTAAATATGAATATATACTTAGGGTATATATGTTAACATGGTGTTATATTATATATAATTATAACACATAATGTATAATTATTAATGTTATTATACGTCATACATAATAATACATATTGATTCATTAAATGTTTTTCTTAAGTCCTTGAAACCCTACCTACAACCTACACACCTGCATGGGTGTGCAGGCGCAGGTGCACACACGCACGTCCACAAACGACCACAAAAAAGCTTCATTTACATGAAAGTATTCGTAAACAAAGTAGAATTTCCTCAAGTTTTAGCAAGGGAGATGGAGATTTGCAAACCCGGGTTTATTCTTCCCACAGAAAACTCTAGCCCACAATTAGTCCTTCTTCTCTTCAGATTATTGTTCATAATTCATTTTTACAAAGATTGTGCAGGAAATGTATTTGCCCACTCTACACACACATAAAATTGAACATACATTTTACAAAGCAGTTACGATGTGTGTCTACATTTCCTAAAAACGATACTTAATCTTAGTACCTGGTAAATTATATTTTGTATTCTATTCTCTTCTATTTTTTTAAGATACTGGGCACTATCGATTCATTGAGTCTGTGACCCATTCATGTAATGCGATGTATAGTTTGAAAACCAGCGCTCCATGCTCCCCCACCCCCAGCAGATCATTCTCCCTTACATCTCATTCGCTCTTTATTTTTTCAGTGTTACTCTTTCTTTACTTCTCTTTTTGGTTTTGTTTAAAAATTCAGGCATCACGTCTACCTGAGACTCCAAACTCTTGTTCCTACCCTCTGGTGGCTTTATCAAATCCTCTTCTTAACAAAGCTGATTTCTTCCTCCAAAGATTTTCTCACACCAGCTGCTATAAAAATAGTGTATTCCCTTTCTCCTCACACATTTAAAATATACCCATGAGCAAAACCTTCAGTTAATAAAATGCCTGCTACTTAAAAAAAAAAATTCAAACTCATCCACCCAGATTCTGGTTCTAACGCTATTTCTTAATGATCAAATCATTTCAAACTCTAAATGAGAAAATGAGTGCAAAGGAAATCTAAAGGTTTCTTAAAAATAACCAAGGCTTGAGCAATCAAGAGAATTAGAGAAAAAAGGAGCCACAGAATTATTTCTAAAATATAATGTAATTTAGTTCTTCAAAGCTGGAGAAATCAGGCAATCTGTGGGTAAGTGGATCCAAATCTTTCCACTAAAGATAAGAGAACAGATTTAAATCTGATTGTAGCCATGATGTTGTCCTTATAATATTATTTCTAGAAAGATATGTTACAACCATACTCATGTCTCCTCTTCTCAGCTGCACTGGTATTTAAATGTTAAATTTACCTAGTGAAGCTCCAGAAATTGGCACACAATGTCTTAGCTAAAGGTGAGATGTTACATCTGCAACTGTGGACGTTTTCAGTGATGCCAATGTTTTATGCGAGGTATATTCTACGTGCTGGATAATTAAAGCAAGATCTGGATTCTTTCAGTTTCGTTCTTCTGATTTGTTTATGTTTTATTCATCAAGGGACTGATCTATTTATGTCTGTTCTGATACTAACTGACTTTGTCAGAATCTTGCAAGCACATCCCTGGTTTATGCCTCATTTATGGTTTCTCGAAGTTTCCTTAGGAAAGTTAAGACTCCATGCTCATGAATCAGGGGCAGCATACTTGCTCCAGAGAACAACATTATTCCACATATTTTAAAAGTAGTATCCAGCATTTGCAAATAACATTCTGGTTTGAATATTTCACACACACAAAAATGAGTTTGTGTCTATTATTACCTAGGAAGTCCATCCAGGGTACTATAAGGCATAGAAAAGGAATATATACACTGGACCTTATTCTCGGGGTCTTTAATCAAATATAGAAAGCTGTGGGGTGAACTTCACTCACCTGGCCATAGAGGGATGTGAAGTTCTCCCTGACCATTGTATCTGTTCACTATCTCACAACCACCGTGAGAAATGGTTTAGTTTTCATGAATAAGAACTCAGATTGAGAAGTGACTCCTTCCACACCCTGGCTGGGGACCTTAACAAATCATCGAATTCTCTAAACTTGGTAATTTTTAAATCTCTAAGATGGAGATTTTAATAGTGCTGGCTCACAGGGTTATTATGATAATAAATATGTATTACAAAGAAATAAGAGATGTAAGGCAAAATACTTGGTAAAATGTGAATGAAAAAAGAATTTTGCTAGTATTGCCAGATACCTTATCTGTCTTTAAAAATCTATTCTTCCTTTAAGATTAAGCTTAAAAGTCACTTTCTCCATGAAGCCTTCACCTTGCAAATATTCCTCTATCCTTGATGTTCCCAAAACATGTTTTACTCGCCTCTGTTAGTACTTTCATCATATATTGTAATTATTGGGAATGTGTCTGTTTCTTCATATAGATTGCGGGTTCTTTAAAGGTAGAGGCCATATTGCAGTGAATATTGCTTTATATGCTCTCCTATAGCATTTGGCACACAGTAGGTACTTATATTACTCTTCTGATTGAATAAAAGAATGACTATTGTTGGCATGAGCTGTCTCTTACTCTAGAAGTTATGACAGTGTAACAAATATCAATGACCTTTCGTGACGGGTCATGGCACTGTCTAGGTGCTCAGATGAATGTTAATTAGTAATTGGGGATGTCTTAAAATATTAATAATTAGTGATTGCACCTGAGCTAATGTTTGTGAATTATGATCTTATCTGTGAGTGTAACAACGTGATCAGCTGAGGAGGATTCACTAAGTCCTATTTATGAAGAGTTGTGCCACAATACCAACATGCTTCGCAACCTGGAAGTTGGCTATCAAGTGGTACTGGCATTGTGACTCAAATGAAATACAGACGCTAATTAATCCTCAGGTGGATAACAGTAACTGCCGTAGTTTTTCACCTTTGTATGGAAGCATTATGGGATTAGCCACAACACTGAAAAAAACAGCCATCACTATATGTTAGGTCTTCAATCAGGGAACATCCCACTCATTTTCAATTTAAATAACTGCCAAAGAAGAATCATCTCAATTTATCAAAGTCTTTAAAGACAGGGATTCTGAACAGAATGCTCCAAAGACATCTTGATTAAGGAAGTATATGTACCCACTGGAACTACTGCGCCTTGGGTGGAAAGTCAGGCAGTGAACAGGCTACCATTTACTGGCCACACTGCGGAGATTTTCAACAAGAATATACACAAAGTTAACTTATTCTAGTAGGTGTTCTCTGTGTCACAATGAATGAGAGAGGTTTTTGTTACTTCTCTTTCTCCTTCCTTACTTCTCTGGTCCCTGGTTCATTTACACTCGTGAAACATAAAAACTCCTATCACAGGTAATTACACGAACTTGCCTTCTGAACTGAAGCACGGACACCTGTAAGACTCCCCAGTTTAATTTAGTTTTAACAACCAGTGCCTTGCACAGTATCTGACATACACATACACTCCTCAGAACGATAGTTGATCAGAATATTTACACTTTCTCAGCACCAAATCCTCTCTAGCCTTACAGAGCCATAGGCTCTGGGAAGACACCTTAGAAACTAAAATCGAGTGGGTTCTTTCCTGATGATCACATTGCTCAGAACACAGAAGACCTCCAGCAGGTGATGGTTCATTGGAAAAGGTTTCTTAAAAGTTCCACGGCCAACAATATATGCTCAACAATTTGCTGAGTGACAACTTGACTGAAGTGTGTGAAGCAGCTCCTGAGAGTGTGGTAACTCTGCTGCGACCGTTTTACAGCTTAGAGGAACAGTCTCCTCCGTGTGAAGCACTACACCTTCAAGCCACTGTTCCATTCGTCCCAGGTCCTCTTACACTGTGAAACTGTCTAGCCAGTTTTTAATAAACCTCTTTAAGGGAGCTGAAGCATATCGTTTCACTGGAGGCCAGGAAGAGTGAAATTCACATCAAGCTGTTGACATGGCAACAAAAGCTTTCACCATTCAAAAGAAGATTACAGTGTGGACCAGATGATTTTAAGTGGCATTTTTGAGACGGGAATGTTTGATACTGTTCTCAAAGTTTCAGCCTACTGTGTTTTTGTGCCACTAAATTATCCCATCCAGGTTTATAAATAGCTGTTTATGGATATTAGTTTATTAAAAATTAAATTTTAAAAAAGAAAAAACATTAAAATTCTTTTTGTGAAACATTAAAATGCTCACCCTGGCCGGGTAGCTCAGTTGATTACAGTGTTGTCCCAGTAGGCTAAGGTTGCAGGTTCGATCCCTGGTCAGGTCACATGTAAGAATCAACCAATGAGTGTGTTAATAAAGTGAAAAAAACAAATCTTCCTCTCTCTCTCTCTCTCTCTCCCTCCTTTCTTCTCTCTCTAAAATCAGTCAATAAATAAATAAATATTAAAATTCTTAATAGTGGTAGGTATATTCCTAATTTTCAGTCTGTAGAGTTTGTTGTGTTTACATAAAAAAATAAAACAAGTTTAAGGTACAATGGTATTAGTACATTTTTCATATGGAAAAATCTAATACATACTAGAGTCAGATTACAAAACAGTATTAGAATAAATTTTCAGTAATATGGGGATAAGGAGGCTTACTGTTTTTGTTGTGAATTTTTTCAGTGGAAAAACATTTTTAAGAATATCAGTAATAGCAGCTGTTTTTATTTTTTAAAAAGGTCATTGCTTAAAGGAAGGGCATCCTAATGAGATGTCAGAATCAGGACACAAAATTTGGGTGATTCTACAACATTATTTACATAGATTTATTGCTTATTTGAAGGCCAAGTGTACTGGGGGGAAGACAGGTATAAATTTGTATCATGAGAATTACGATGGAGAAAAATCATAGACAAAAGGAGGTGAAAAATAACTGAGAAAAATGAGGCAGGGGCCGGAGAGAGAAAATATAAAAAGAGGCCCCACATATGTTATTCTGTCTAGATGGGGAAAAAACAAACTCGTTTGGTTGTTCTAAGACTAGCTGTCACTAAAGAAGGGGATCTCATTAGAAGGCCTTGAGTTCCGTTTGTTCTCTTAGGACTGAATTGAAACCATTAACTCTCAGAACTTAGGGACATCTTTATTACGTTGGCCTTCTGGAAAAACAGACAACTAGATAAAGGCAGAAAAGAAGGTTTGCACAAACGAAACATCACAGAAAATAGTAACAATTATGGAAAAACAAACTTTGAGAAGTACAGCCAGCTGCCACAACTGAGTAAGCCAATTCCTTGCAATAAAATCTTTTAATATGTATGTACCCTAATGGC
Source organism: Desmodus rotundus (assembly GCF_022682495.2). NCBI lineage: Eukaryota > Metazoa > Chordata > Mammalia > Chiroptera > Phyllostomidae > Desmodus > Desmodus rotundus. The sequence continues at coordinate 88,834,589 of NC_071397.1, read as the reverse complement.
GCAGTTTCTCTAGGAGAGCCCTGACTGAATCATACATTGTCCTCAGGGTGCCTGGGGAGTTTCCTGGGAGCCAGGCTAGCTGGTAGAATGCAAAAATAAAATTGGAAAAAAAAAGAAATGTATAATCAACATGTAGGAAAAGTTAAAAAAACAAATACTTTTGTTCATAGTCTGCTATTTATTATCTGAGCTACTAGCTCATAGAAAGTTGAGTATAGCCATAGCTTTTTGAAAGATCTAATTTGAGATATTTGATAAAAGTTTGTGGAAACTTAAAAAAAAAACTTTAATATACTCAGTTCTAGCACCTTGACATACTACTGAGCAAATAAACCAAAGCCTTAAATGGATTTCACAATAAAAAGTTTCCTAACAACCAAATTGATTTTATTGTATCATAATTCTACCCTGATTAAGTAATACCAGATGGCTCTCATTTAAGAGACCCAAGAAAAATTTCATTTACTAAAAATTTTTATCTTTTATCTTAAAGGAAATATTGTCCATCTGCTCTAGCAAGTAATAAAATAAATATTCCTTTGCTTTACTTTGTTTTTTTTTTATCATCAGAGACTGGGTTGTGTCTTCAAGTTTAACTGGAGACACATAGGCCACCAAATACTTACCACCAAATATCAGAACTGTCAACTTCTGCCAAGAACAGAGATAAAAACTCTCTGGGCCAAAGATAAATTCAAGTCATCACCTTCCAAGAAGTCTAGTGGCGCTTGGATTTGAAAAACGCTGTAGCAACTTTCAGTGTTTGCCCCTATCCAGCTCAAACAGCAAGCAGCACTGATAGAAGCTGAATGAGCCAATGGAGCTGAAAGAAGGGGGAAGACTGGTTTGAGAAGGTCATAATTACTTTATATTGAGAAGTTTATTTCTGAAAGAGTGACATCAGAGAGGGGGTATATGAAACAGGCACTCTGTTTTACCCCATATGCTGAACTTACTCTGAGGCTAAAAATGTTCTTCCTCATTCCGGCTACCAATCTCCATTCTTCAGCACACACAGGCCTGTGTGTCTCCGCAGGAGCTAGAAGCATAGTTCCCCGCACCAAGCAAGTAACCCCTGCATTTGGTGAATTGTCAGGTTGCCCTGAAATGGGTCTCTTTTATTTTGTAGATCTTTTGACAATAAAGAATTGGTAAGTGAATAGCCCTTTTTTTCCTAGTGCTTTCCCCAGCGGTGAGGTGGGAGGTGAACTCGGAGCATCTGGTAAAAGGGTGCTAACTTGCACAACAATGCCAGAGGAGGCTCCTGGGTCCTCTCTCTTCCCCCTCAATGCCCCTCCCTGTCCTGGACACACCTATCCCTAGTACCGCTTCATCCCGGCACTATCTGAACTGAGCAACGGCAGCCTTTCTGCCAACTCTGGTGCCACCGCTGAGTCATCTTGCGTTACTACTGTGTGGCACGGTAAAAAAAAAGTGTAACATGTAGAATTATTACTATTCGTGTTATCATTACAATCTTATAGTGTCTTGCAATGTATCTGCTTCATACTGTGTTAAGCACTTAACACTTAATTTCCAGCTTAATACTATAGTAACATTATGGATTAAGGTTATTATTTCCCCTATTTCATAGATTTTGTTGAATTCTGAGAACATAGAGTTCAAGAACATAGATTTAGAAGCTGTGAAATTTTGGACAAATTACAAAGCTTCTGTGATTTGATTTTCTTCCTGTTACATCTTAAGGCCTTGATTCTAAATCTAAGCTCCTTCCTTTTTATTTCTTCCCCAATATTCCAACTCAATATGCTTTAAGTCAGTGAAAGAAACAAAAATCTGAACATAGAAAACCCAAGAGGACTTCTATGATACTGTAGCTAAACATGTAATTGTTTACAATTCTACCCTAAGATTTTATCTCAAAATAACAGTAACCTTTGGAAAATACAGCATGGCTGTTCTTTGCATATAATGACATTGTACAAAATGGCAATGTTCCACTCCTCAAGATTCCTTTCTATTGAAAACATTATTTTAATATCAGTGCAGTACATTTTTTAAGCTCAACAAGACCCATAAAGCTGAAACGTTTATTTTAACATTTACCCTCCCTACACTCCCGCCTCCTGCCTCCTGACATTATAAAATATTTTGAGAGTAAAGTATCTACAAACATCAGCAATACCAGGCTTAAGTGAAACGTGGAATCCAAATTAATAATCCCAGTTGGATTAATAATGTAATTGAACAAAATCCTTATCAATGGATACTCACATGTCCAAGCTAATGGCTGAGGCATTCCTAACACCTTTCTTCCGGGAATGAAGCACGCCCTTGCAGCCCACACTGTCGCTCTGCTTTGTACAACTTGCCTCCAACCCATTTTCCATGAACTCTATACCTATATTCGTTTCCTAAAAGCATACGTAGTGGGACAAAAGGTATCTCAAAGCCTGGAGCCATGGACTCTCAACCTTTCATGCGGTGCTCCCTTTCTCCTTTATTTTATGAAACCACATTTAAAGTACAAAGAAGTGAATGAAGTCAGAGTGGAAAAAGTTGGCAAATTTTACCAACCTTCACCTACTTAATCAAAAAATGTCCCAGATCTTTAAAGCATGTTAGGGACCAAGTTAATTGCACTCTCTAGGCCAAATTGTCCCAGGTGGGTGATTTTCTATTCTTGATCTCTGACTCTTAACCTAAGATTTGGAGCATTTGCTCAGTTTTCTAAAAATAAAAATATCTGTTAACTGCAACATGGTCACAGGCTAGAGCACAGGATGTGGATCGGAAGGATTCATATTTGAACTCTCATTATGCCAACTTCTAGCTTCATATCCAGGGTAAATGGATTAATTTGAGTCTCTATTTTTGGTTAAGTATTATTAATACCTAATTTATGGCATTACTGTCAGAAGTAAAGTAATATATATAAGATTATTTTATAAACTGTAAGGAAATAAAATATGAAGATTAAATTTAAATAATATGTAAAGATTAAATTAAGATTTTTTTTACCTGTACATGATAGTTTGATGTCATTTTACAATCTTTCAAAATTGTATTGTTTTAGACAAGTTATCATTGGCAGCTATAAAAATTTAAGAGGAAAAACAATATTAAACCGAGAGCTAGAGACTACGCAAAATTAAAACACAAAATGAATAACTATTACTAACAAAATACTGGCGGTAATTTCTTTTTTCTAAGGATAAACACATATTAATATAATACATATGTGTATGTGCTTTATGTATATAATAAAAATATTAAAGTCATACCTTAACTTCAAAATGCATAACAACAGCAACAACATAAAAACCAATGACAGTCAACTGTTACTCCAAAATGAGTCTAGTGGTGAAAAACTGGCAAGAGTAGGGACAGGGTAAATTTTTATTTAGGTGCTATTTTCATTCACCAAGCAGGCAAAAGGAAAGAAAACTTACTTAGAGGCTATTATGCTTATTAACTGTTTTCCTATGTGAATAACCAATGTTCCCTGTTTATGAGTAACTTAAAGTTGTGAAAAAGAAAGATCATTCCAATGAGCTAACATTTTATACTATTTTCAGTACATATAACAAATCTTTCATCTTCAACACACAAAAAAATATATACTTTTTAAAAATAGAAACTCTGTTCCTTCTAAAACAATGTTGAAAAAGTATTTAAGGAGTATCAGATTGGAAGTAGGTCGCATTATTAGCTTTCCTGGGTTACCAACGTGGAGCGTCAAGCTGCTGGATGGGGAGGCTACATATTCAATATGCCTGCAGAATCTGTCCCGGTTACCCCACAGAACTGGTATCGTTCCTCTTTATTCAACCTTCAACCACCCATAATTCTACCCAGGTGATGTCTGAAGACAGTAAATCAGGATAAACTTCAAGAAAGAAAAAGAAGTCACAGAAGAATGGCAGGGAACCTGAGGGACTGTGTGTGAAACAGAGGACAAAGTCATTTGGGACAGAGGAAAGAAACACCATCAGAAGCTAATTAAATTAAAAGTTCCTATATATTGAGTCTCTGCTGTATGTCAAAGACTGTGCATTATTTCTCACTTTTGTAAGAATTCTTCAGAGAAAACATTCTGGGTTCTACCTTACAGCTAAGAAAATAAGCTCAAACATACAACTTAGAATCTGATAAATATTTATTTTGCCGTGGTCCCATAGGAGGAACTAATGTTTGGGCTACAATGTAAGCCCACATGCATCTTCATGACCCCAAATGTTGTCTCTCTCTCTCTTTCTCTCTCTCTCTCTCTCTCTCTCTCTCTCTCTCTGTCTCCCTCCTTCCTCCCCATCCCCTCACCGAAACAAGCTGTCTATATTTTGAGTTGCCTTTTATTTTGAATAGATGACTTTTGAGTGGTGGCTGACAATAATATGGCCAGGTATCTAGAAATGCCTGTATCTTGTACTGCCCATTATTTTTTCTCTCTGCATGAAATAGGAATTGAAGTGCTACTTGACTAATACTTATATTGTAAGTACTTAAAATAGAGCTCTGGTAAAGAGATTATCTGAAATAGCTAACAAATTTCAAGTCTTTACCTTAGGATCAATAGGAGTAAGGCATATTTTAGGGAGAGAGTAAGAACAAAGAAGGTAAGGGCTAGAAGGGGGACTCACCTGGGAAGGCAGAAATAAAATTGTCCTTCTGTCAGGTGCCCATGGGAACCTTACCTTCTCCCACGGAGCACTGATGTTACCTTCTATTCCTACCTACTACTCCTGAGCACATTCTCCTGTGTTATAATCAACAGCAAAAAAGACCCCCAGGATAAGGTCCTAGACTGATAATCCTGACTTCGTAGGACAGAGACCACCACACTAAGGATACTTTGCAAGCGACCCTGTTCTTCCCCATGACACAAACTGTGGTCCCTCCTCCCACTGAGCTCCATCCACAGGACATCGGAGAGAGATCAGACACACATGATGATGCTGCCCACGAAGGCGCCTGTGCTCCCACGGCCCTGGGAAATCACGCCCTGTCTGTGGGCATGACTGCATGTTTGTGTGTGCAGCGTGTGGGAGGATAAGTGGATAAGTGGATAAATATTGACTGGGGGAACGCGAAGCTGACCCCCACTTCTGTTACAATTCCAGGATTGTACAGTGCTCTCAGGATGCCCTTACAAAATCTACATATCCCAGAAAAGCAGTCAAAGCAGACAAAAGGACAGATCTAACTTGCAAACAGAAAAAATAAAGAAAGAAACTTAATGTTAATGCAGCATTTCTAACTAGTTATTGGGTGTGGGGGATTTTTTTTTTGCCTCTCTTTTTTAAAGTTTTTTATTGTTATTCTATTACAGTTGTCCCAATTTTCCCCCTTTAACCTCTTCTGCCCATCCACCCCAACTCCCACAGTCAATCCCCACACTGCTGTCCATGTCCATGGGTCATTCATGCACGTTCTTTGTCTAGTCCCTTCCCCTTCTGCCCACCATTTCCACCCCCACTTTGGTCACTGTCAGTCTGTTCCATGTTTCCATGTCTATGGTTCTATTTCATTCATTAGTTTGTTTATTGGATTCCTCTTATAGATGAGCTCATGAGGTATTTAACTTCCACTGATTGGCTTATTTCACTTAGCATAATATTCTCCAGTTCTATCCATGCTGTCACAAAAGGTAGGAGTTCTTTCTTTCTTTCTGCTGTGTAGATTCCATTGTGTAAATACAGATGGTCCTTAGCATATGAAAAAATTCTCAACATCACTAGCTATCAGAGAGATGCAAATTAAAACCACAATGAGATATCACCTCACACCAGTCAGAATGGTCATCAATGATAAATCAATAAACAACAAGTACTGGCAAGGACGTTGAGAAAAGGGAACCCTTGTGCACTGTTGGTGGGAATGCAGACTGGTGCAGCCACAGCGGAAAACAATCTGGAATTTCCTCAAAAGACTAAAATTGAAACTGTCTTTTGACCCAGGGTTTCCACTGCTGGGAATATAGCCTGAGGATTCTGAAACACCCATTCAAAAGAACCTATGCACTCCCCATGTTCATAGCGTGCTATATACAATAGCCAAGTGTTGGAAGCAGCCTCAGTGCCCATTGGTGGATGAGTTGATCAAAAAACTGGTACATTTTTTGTCTTTCTGCATTAACTTGTCAGAGAGAAGAATTTACTGTTACATGATGATAACAATTCCGGTTCCGACTTACTTAACTAAAATATAAAGTTTAAAATAATTTCAGCATAAGAATTCACTGACCTTTTGTAACTATCCTCATGCTATTTTTGTTGCTCCAACCTTTTGAATCAGCTGTCAGATCAGCCAGCCATTAAGCGTTTGCTTCCTAGATTTTCACTCACCTGAAGTACACATGCTGGGTAAAATGAATCCTCAAAAAAGAACAAAGGAAAAAAAGCAGAACACTAAAGTTTCCCATAAAGTAAATGTTACCTTTTGAAATAAATTTTCTATGCTATGAAAGAATTTAAAACAGCAGTTCAAAAGAAAATAAAAAGAATTCGCTTCTCAGAAAAAGGAACCATAGCTCCATAGCCTCTTTTGTCATTTTTAAACAAAATCTTAGAACATTATAAACACATTAACACTTTAAACTTTTAAATACATCCTGAATGGAACTGCAAAGCATTCTAAAACGACTTTCCACATTTCTTAAAACATCACTAGTTAGAAATAGTTTGCATGTGGAATCACTAGATATTTTTAATGTATGTATTTGTCATGTGTTCATTCATTCATCAGAGAATATCACGTAACATGATGTGAAGGGGAGGACTCTGTTTTATGAGCTAGGAGGCAAGAACCCTATAAAGACAGAGCTCCATCCTCACAGGATATGAGACTCTGTCTTACAGTGTTACGTGAACTTCAAGCTGCAGAGCTGATAAAAACAGGGCTGCTGCCTGATACCTGGCTCTGGGTCCTTAGGCCTTTTCCAGAGCTCTGAGCACAGGCCCCTGCTGATTGTTTGTGATGGCGAGTGAGCATTCTCAAAGGGCACATAAACAAGGTTCTAAATTGTTTTCATGTCCGATTTTCTTAATTAGTAATAAACTGAGGGTTTATTTTATAACTTTTTTGCATTATTTATTTGGTAAACTCTTCTTTTATAAGAAACATTTAAATTAATATTTAATTGTTGCTGAATTACCCCCAAAATGAATGAAATTTATTATAAAGACGAAGTTCTCAACAGGGACACTACACACTGCTGTATTAGACCTGGCTGTAAACGCGAAGCCCTTGGCCACATTAGTCACCCCTTCCTCATAGGACGACGTGAGGTTTCACAAAATTTAAACAGTAAACTGCATTTATTAATTACAGTGACATGGGATCTTTTCCAAATGAGAATGTGTATATTCAGGAAATAAAAGGGATATATGTCCAGCCAGAGGTATTTCTGGGCTTACACACGCTTTCTGTGCTAACTCTGACAGCTCAGGAAGTTCGAGGAGATTGGTGAAAGCTTTCACCAGTAAAATCCTCTGTGCTAGAGCGCTCCTGTCCCCTGCCTCATTCTAGCATTTTAAGTGGGGCCAGGACAGCTACAGTTATCTTTCTTCACTTACAGTCTCAAGCAATCCAAAAATAAGGGGTTTGCAAAGCTCCTGCTAATCCACCTTATAAATTATCACATGCATAATGGCTGTGATCGGTATGACAGTGTCTAGTTATCACCTCTTTGAAAGCTGTAGGTGCACGCAATTAACACTCAACAAGAACATTATATTCAAAATAACACATAATCTGCATGTGTTGAAGAAAAAGGGAGTTCATTGTGATAAAAAAGTTTGGCATAAATAATGATTGAAAATGATACACTTCCTTTCATTGGAAATATTTTTGCTGTTCACATACCTACAGGATAAAAAATTAACAAACCCTGGGGCAATTCATGCTCCCACATCCAAATTTGGGGGAATTTAGGTGTAATGTAAAGTTTTTTTTCTTTTGACTCTCCTCTTCCTATGGAATTCAAATTCAGGGTATAGATTCAAGTTTCAGAATTCCAAAAAGTCTTAAGGACCCTGTTGAAGAAATGTTAACTACTACTCCTCTGTACATACTATGCATCAGACCTGTGGTCAGATGATCTTATCTGGAAAGAAGTTCTGCCGCCATCAAGTCCATTGATTCCCAAACTTGGCTACGGTAGACAGAGCTGGGCTGTCCACAAGGGGAACAAGCACTCTTCATCCAACCTAAAGCAGCCACTGGGACGTGGCTATCTAGTAGGAGCCATAGTTCTCACAGCCCCTTGAATCTAGGTGTGCCATTGGACAAGTTCTAGTCCCTGTGGGTCTAAGAGAAAGGCACGTGTGCTCCCTGAATGCACCCCTGCGTGCATTTCTCTGATGGCTAGCTTGATTCCATGTCCTAGTGGATAACAGAGAAGCAGGAAGAAAGAAGATGAAATATCCATAGAGGGGAGAGCAGTACAACTACCAGGAACCCCTACATCAGACTCTTACATGACCAGGAAATAAATTCCTTTGTATTAAACCACTAAAATTCAGGGATTTAGTAGTTACTGTGACCCTGATGAAAAAAAAAATGCTACACAACAGAATCACCAAGAGAAAGTCTATGACATTTTAAAAACTCTTGACTCTCCTGCAGCCTGCCAACACCTGTCCGTGGTCCTGAATCTGTAACTCTCAACCCAGAATCAAGAGGAATTAGCGCCCAGAGAAGAAAGCTACTTGTCTAGAATTACACAGCCTAACAGTAGGAGAGCTAGGAAGATCATTCGGGCCCCTGGATATTTCGGCCTACATAAAAACAAGACTGGATTTTGTAGTAGAACCAGCAAGACATACGTTGAAGCCAACTCAGGTTAACCTGATACGTGCTCCTTTCATTAATAATCACTAGAAACTCATACTGTGTTCAGAATTGTCGATAATACTTAATTCACTTTAACAGAACTTTCACTGTGCTCCTGAGTATGGGGGCTGTGCTAAGCAGTTTAACTTTTCTTATGTCACCTTCGGAGCAATCCTGTGAGACAGGCATTATGATAGCTGCTGTTGCTGATGAGACAACGGACGTTCAAAGAAGGAAAGAACCTGGCTCCAGACCCCACTGGCAGTCAGACTGAAGGTCTGTACAACTGCAGATACCACAGACCACACACGAACCAGCTATTGATGTGGATAGTTACAGGGAACATAAATTATGAGGTGTAGCATAGCCGCATGCTCCCTTTTTGTCGGGGGCTTGTGTGTGCAGGTTTGTGCATGTAGTGGTCCGTGGTACAAATAATGTGTCCTCCAGAGTGCACCTGTTTGTGTGAATGTTCCCTGGGGAATGCACTCTCTGGCTATCAGAGTCCTGCGTATCTGGGTCATTTCAGCTCTATTACACTGGCCCCTGAAAGTCCTTCATTAACAATGACCTGCTAGGTGCAGTTTATCAGCAGCTTCCAAAGGCTCTTTTGTAGGCCTCAGACACAGTGGAATGCCCACGTGGCAGCGTTACTCGGTGGCTGAGAGAACACACTCTGAAGCCAGACTCTGTTGGTTCAACTTCTGGCACAGCCACTTCCTAGTTAAATGATCTTGGGCAAGTGGCGTGTGTTCTCTGAATCTCAGTTTTTCTGATTGGTGAAATAAAGATAATAATAAAAATGCTATGCAGCAGAAAGAAAGAAAGAACTCCTACCCTTCCTTCGCAACAGCATGGATGGAACGGAAGAGCTTTATGTTAAGTGAAATAAGCCAAGCAGTGAAAAACAAATACCATATGATCTCACCTATAAATGGAACCTAATCAACAAAACAAACAAACAAGCAAAATAGAATGAGAGACATGGAAATAAAGAATAAACAGACAGTGACCAGAAGGGTGGAGGAGAGAGATAACGGGAGAAACAAGGGGAACATGTACAAAGGACCCGTTGACAAGGACGATAGTGTGGGTACTGTCTTTGGGAGCAGGGGTTGTATGGGGCAGGGGAGAGCAATGAAAGGAGCGGGGGAACGGGGACAATTTTAACTGAACAAGAATAAAAAATAAATTAGAAATAAAATAATTAATTAAAATGTTGGGGCTTGCAAAGTCTTGGCAAAATTGACCTTGCAAGATAAGTAAGTAAATAAAAAGATAATAATAGCATCTATCTTAAATGGGCAGTGCCTGGCACATGGTAATCAGCTATAGAGACAATTGTTTAAAAACATAATAACAATGCAAGGCATTCTCTCAAACAAAAAATAAATAAATACATACATAAACAATGAAAACCAAAGATATTAAAGAGGTGTCACATGCATTTCTAGAACGGTTTAGATCAGTAACTCAAATTTTAGCACAAATACAAAGCCCAGAGGTTATTAAGGTATATCACATAAAACATTTCCTGAAGATGTTTTATAAGGAAAGCCAATGACCGAATAAGAATCATTGGCAGCTATGAAATGCACTACCGAGGTCTGATTGGCTAATTTCACTTAGCATAATACTCTCCAAATCTATCCATGCTGTGGCAAAAGGTAACGTTTCCTTCTCTTTACTACCATGTAGTATTCCATTGCGTAAATGTACCACAGCTTTTTTATCCACTTATCTACTCATGGACACTTGACTGCTTCCAAATCTTGGTTATTGTAAATAATGCTAAAGTGAACATAGAGATGCATCTGTTCTTTCAAATCAGTGTTTCAGGTTTCTTCAGATATTTTCCAAGAAGCGGAATCACTGGGTCATAAGGTAATTCTATTTGTAATTTTTTGAGGAAACTCCATACTGCTTTCCACAGTGGCTGCACCAATCTGCATTCCTACCACCAGTGAATAAGGGTTCCCTTTTCTATACATCCTCCCAACTCTTGTTTTTTGATTTATTGATGGTAGCCATTCTGACCGGTATGAAGTGACATCTCATTGTGGTTTTAATTTGAATTTCTCTAATGATTACTGACATTAAGCATTTTTTCATATGTCTATTGGCCATCTGTATGTCCTCTTTGGAGAAGTGTCTTCAGGTCTTTTGGTCAGTTTTTAATTAGATTTTTCTTTTTTCTTTTTTTTTTGGTATTGAGTTGTGTAAGTTCTTTATAAATTTTGGATATTAACTCCTTATCAGATGTATCATTCGTGAATATGTTCTCCCATTCAGTGGGCTGTCTTTTCATTTTGTTGATGTTTTCCTTTGCTGTGCAAAACTTTTTAGTTTCACTTATATGTGAAATCTAATAAAAGAAAAATAAACAAACAAAATAGAAAAAGACTCAGATACAGAAAACAGACTGACAAATGTTAGAGGGTGGGGGGTTAGGGCACTGGGTGAAAAAGATGAAGGAAGTAAGCATGCAAAAAAACTTATTGAGACAGACAAAAGTATGGTGATTATCGGAGGGAGAGAAGGGTGTGGGGCTAGGAGGGATAAATAGTGATGGAAGGAGGCTTGACTGTGGGTGGTGAATGCACAAGACAACATACAGATGATGTGTTATAGAATTGTACACTTGAAACCTATATAATTTTATTAACCAATGTCACTCCAATAAATTCAATAAAATTTTTTTAAAAGATCTGTTGTGGGAGCACAGACCCACCACCATGTGTGCGCAGAGGGGATGCTGCCCACAAGTTGCTCGTGGCCAATAACTGAACACAGAAAGTGCACTGATGCAGGACACAGGACCCTTCTGATGGACAATTTTAACCTGAAACATCCCATCAACCTGATAAAAATGTTCTCAAAACTGCAGTGCAATCTGAGGTTCCTTCTATGCCTCTCTGCTCTCCCTCCTTTACAAACTTCAGGCTGCACCGAAGAGAGGAGGCCTTCCGCCCTCTCTTCTTCCTTCTCCTTTTTCTTTCATGAGCTTTCACACCTGACCCCAAAGAAACTCTCCTGAAAATCTATTTCTCCTTGGCATTTACTTCTTAGAGGATATGAACTGTCATTAGGGGGGGCAGCCATGATATCAGAACACGAATAGAAACATAGAAACAAGGAGTTTGGTGACCTACTCCCGCACTGCCGAGCAGAAAAAGAAAATGTCACCCTGTGTGATATGTGGGCTGTGAGAGTCCCTGCTAGAGGTGATACCCCATGGTTAAAGACTATTAGTGGTGACTGGGAGGAATGCTCCTGGAATAACATTCAGGCATTTAAAAGACATGAAGGGAACAATGTCAAGTACAGAGAGCTGTGTGGTTACTATTGCTAAGTTGGATTAATGCCATGCAAAAGGACAATGAGGAACTGAGGGCCATAACAATCAGTTTAACAGTAAAATGTGTGATCATGGAAGCGTTGTTGTTAGTTTGCAAAGAGCCCCTTACCTCTTTCAATGGAAGGCATATACAGATGAGCAGCAGGCTGAGGACCTAATTGTCAGATTCTCAGAGCTGCAGAAATGCTTCAATGCCCACCAAGTAAAGTCTGCTATGTTAAGGTCAGGGCCCTGAATGGGAAAATCTGGGACCCAGAACACCGGATGAAGACATCTAGATGAATGCCTCTAAGCATGCGGGCTCCGCTACCCTCAATGCTTCCTGAGGTGGCCCACTCTTCCACAGAATAAGCTAGCATGCCCCTCATGGTTTAAAATGCTGTAGAAATCGCTGTCCCAGAAAGCAGTAGACACCCCATCAGGAGATGCCCCACCTCCACCCCCCAGCCTTTGGGCAGCAACTGAAGTTAAATCACAGCATAAGTCTGCTGGGGAAGTGCTGGGTCTGATAAGCAAGGAAAGAGATTATACAATGAAGGAGCTACAAGAACTGGTTAGAAAAGACTTCAAGGAGTCAGGGAATTACTCCTGGGGTTGAATTTTGAGGGGGCTTCATGGAAAGGCATACTTGGTGATCCTCTCTATCTCACCAATCCATAGAGCCTGGAAGGTAGTCCTGAGGGGGTTGAGAGATAGGTAAAGTTTCTTCTCGATACCGTGAAGTTCCCATTTTATGAGCCAAGATAAAAGTACAAAGAAAGACTGATAGAAAATGGTTGCCTCTTCCCAGTGTTACTCCCAACTCTCCTGTCAACTAGTACTTACAGTATAGTATTACATTCATATTGAAGTCATTTAAAAAAAAAACACACTGTTAACATATTCAACATGTTACTGGGATGGAAGTAGAGGAAATAACAATGTTTATAGCAATGCTTAACATTTATTTACCAGCCTTCAAGCATTTTTTCTAAGAGCTTTACATGGAGTAATTCATTTAATTCTCACAGCAATGGTATAAAAATCAAAGGCATACTGAGGTTAGGTAACATTGCCCAAACTATGCAACTATTAAGTGGCAGAGCCAAGACTTGAACTAAGACCAGCAGGCCCACATCCTAACCCTCCCTGCTACCTTGGCACATGGTAACGGGCTTGCCCTTGAACAACTTACAACCTGAGAGGACACTGAAGCCCGGAAACAGTGACATGTAGGAAAATATCAACTTAATGTCACATCAGTTCAGTGTAGGACTGTGGTCTCTTGAAGAGAGAAGCATTTGTCTCAGAGCTTATTAATTCCTCCCTGTATGCATCTAGGTGCCAAAGAGGAACTGAAGGATGTTAGTCAATGTGTTGGAAAGTTCAGGAGGTGGTTAAGTAGTGAGACAACTGGAAGATAGAATAGTTGTAGTAAAAGAGAGAAGCTCTTATGTTGAAAGATTAGAGATAGAAAATTCTAAAAATCAAAACAAAAATGATCTATTCATTGACCGCATTGAAGACCTGGTCAATGGAGCTGAGAAAAATAAGAAAATGTAAGCTCAAAGTGTCAGTTGGGTTTTAAATCATTGATTCGAAGGCTCAAAATATAATGAAGAAGAAAACTAAAACAGAGACTCCAAAGGCATAAAGAGAGGTAGACATATCTATGGAAGCTGGCAAATAATGACAAAAAAGATGTTACTAGTGGATAATGTAGACATCAAAAAAGAAAACACGTGGTTTAGTGGAAAAAGCATAAAACTGAACAAAGGTACATGAATAGCTAAATGCAAAAAAGAAGCTCAAATTGCTAGCATCACCACAAAAGTATTTTTAAGCCACTAATGATGAGAGATATGCAAATTAAAACATTGAGAGAATCACAGAATACAGATTGGAATGACAAAAATGAGAAAAGGGGTTAAAACCAAGTGTAAAAAGAAGTTCTGAAGAGATTGAAGTCCTATATACTGCTGGTAGGAAGGTAAACTGGGTCAGCTCCCCAAGAAAGCAAGTCGGCAATATTTTGTGAAAATCAAGTATGTGAATACCCTCTGACCTGGTAATTACAGTCCAAGATATCTTTCTCAGAGATATACTTTCACAGGTCCAGGAAGGGACAGGGATATTTATTATAGCAGTGCCTTAGAAACTACTTAGGTCTCCATCACTAGGTAAAAGGAGTTTAAATTGTGGTAGAATGGTGTTACAACTTATATTTAAGTCTTTTATCCACCTTGAATTTATTTTTGTGTATGGTGTAAGTTGGTGATTGAGTTTCGTTTTTTTGCACGTAGCTGTCCAGATCTCCCAATACTATTTGTTGAAGAGGCTATTTTTGCTTCATTTTGTGCTCCTGCCTCCTTTGTCAAATATTAATTGACCATAGAGACTTGGGTTTCATAAGTCATAACACCACAAAAGTCCTAGAGGAAAACATTGGCAGGAAAATCTCAGACATTCCACACAGCAACATCCTCACAGACATGTCCACTAGAGCAAGGGACATAAAGGGAGGAATAAACAAATGGGACCTCATCAAAATAAAAAGCTTCTGCATGGCCAAAGAAAACAGCATTAAAATGAAAAGAGAACCAACAGTATGGGAAAACATATTTGCCAATGATACCTCAAACAAGGGTCTGATCTCCAAAATATATAAAGAATTCACATGACTCTACTCCAGGAAGACAAACAACCAAATTAAAAAATGGGCAAAGGACTTGCACAGACACTTCTACAAGAAAGACATACAGAGGGTCCAGAGACATATGAAAAGATGCTCAGCATCACTAGCCATCAGAGAGATGCAAATTAAAGCCACAATGAGGTACCATCGCACACCGGTCAGAGTGGCCAACATAAACAAATCAACAAACAAACGCTGGAGAGGATGCAGAGAAAAGGGAACCCTAGTGCACCGTTGGTGGGAATGCGAACTGGTATGGCCACTGTGGAAAACAGTATGGAATCCCCTCAGAAAACTAAAAATGGAACTGCCTTTTGACCCAGTAATTCCACTGCTGGGATTATACCTTAAGAGCCCTGAAACACCAATCCAAAAGAACCTATGCACCCCAATGTTCATAGCAGCACAATTTACAATAGCCGAGTACTGGAAGCAACCTAAGTGCCCATCAGCAAATGAGTGGATCAAAAAACTATGGTACATTTACACAGTGGAATTCTATGCAGCAGGGAGAAAGAAGGAGCTTATACCCTTTGCAATGGCATGGATGGAACTGGAGAGCATTATGCTAAGTGAAGTAAGCCAGGCAGTGAGGGACAAATACCATATGATCTCACCTTTAACTGGAACATAATCAACAGAAGAAAAAAGCAAACAAAACATGACCAGAGACATTGAAGTTAAGAACAATCTAACAATAGCCAGAGGGGAGAGGGGAAGGGACAGTGGAGAGAAGGGTTTTCAGAAACTACTATAAAGGACACATGGACAAAACCAAGGGGAAGGGTGGAAGCAGGGGAGGGAGGTGGGTTTGGCTGGGGTGGGGTAGAGGGGTGGGGAGAAAATGCAGACAACTGTAATTGAACAAAAATAAAATAAAATAAAATAAATAAAATAATAAAAAGTAAATTTAAAAAATTGTGGTAGAATGAACAAGTAAAAAACAACAACCTAGATATACAATGTAGAATAAATTTTTAAAGCAAGATATTGAAATAAAAATTAAGAACAAAAAGATTATAGGATAATAACAACTACATGTAATTAAAGCTGGTATGCGCACAAAAGACCTACCATGGGCTTTTGCCTCCACTTCAAGAAAAATGGCGCTTGTAAGAGCCATCCATGACCCCCAGCTGGTACATGCACCACCTCCACTCTACCTCCAGGATGACCTACTGAAAACCTTTGACACAGGTGATCATTCCCTCCTTGCACTTTCCTCCCTTGGCTCCCTAATACTGTACTCTCCTGGGTATCTCCCTCCACTGGCTGCAGTGTCTCATTGTCTTAGGTTGTTTGCAGTTACTTACTTTCCCAAGTTCTATTTGTCACATTGCCTCAGTATTCAGACCTCAGGTCTCTCCCTTCTTTAACTACAACTCTTATTCTTGCTTATTTCATGCAGACTCCTGACTATAAAGAGCATACATATCCTAACGGCTTCCAAATTTTGCATTCCCAGCTGAGTACTTGCCTCTGAATTTGGTCTTGTATATACAACTGCACACTTAATATCTCTGCATCCAAAATATAAGCATCTCAATGTTTATCCAAAATAAAACATTATCTTTCTGTCTTACCTCCCCCTGAACCCCCAAAACCTACCACTCCTATAGGCTTTTTCATCTTAGAAAGTGGGAAATTCATTCTCCCTGTTGCTTTGTCCAGCTTTTTCATACATTACATCCAATATGTTAACAAAACCTGTTGCCTCTATTATACATATACCCATAATCTGGCCACTTTTCACCTCCACTACTCCTTCCACATGGTCCAATCCCTCATTTCCTCTTCTCTGGATGACTGCACTAGGCTCCTGCTTCCATCCGTGCCCACTTGCAGTCCATTCTACACACGGCAGCCAGGCAAGCCCTTTTAAGTTATCAGCCAAATCATATGTATGACTGAAAATTTTCAGAATACTAATTTTCAGTACATGTAATTCACTCTAATATTTTCTATTCTATTGCATTTTGATGTAGGTCACAACCCATTAATTTGGCTTCATGGCCCACTAATGGGTCATACCACATTTTGAAAAGTACTGAAGATCAAAGAGGTAAGAACAGTGAGTTTTGAGAATACTTGTAGGTAGGTAAGTTGTATAATAAGAATGAAAAGAACAAGAGGATGAGAAAAACAATGATAATCATATTAATGATTTGCTTACATATGTTGGATATTTTCTATATGCCAGGCACTGTCCCAATGATATATGTCATTACCTCTCTTTATGACAATAATGTCATTTTCCTTTTTAGTTTTAGACAGATTGACATATGACTTGAGATTCTGCCCAAGGTCAAAGGACAAGCAAGTTGCACAGCCAGAATTCTAACCCAGCTCTGTATGATTTCAATGTCCTTCCATTCAGTACAAACATTATCCTCCATAACCAGGATAACATATTTGCTTTATGTATGTCCCCTTATTATTTTATAAATCGTTTGTGCTAAATAAAAGACCATATAATTACCCCATTGTTCCTAATTCAATTTGTTGTCATGCAGTTGGTATGACTGGTATTTGTTTCAAAGTGTTACATAAATACCAGGGTGGATAAAAGTTGGTTTACAGCGGTGAATATGCAAAACAGAGTTTATTCTTGTATTATTTATTAATTATTGTACTAAACTGTAAACCTATTTTTGCCCACCCTTGTATTTGCATTACAAGGAGTATTTCAGAACATTATCATTCTATAGATTTCTCCTTTTCAGTAGGAGAATGCTAGCATTTGGAGATTGTCTTGGAGGGCAATAAATCTTATTTATTTATTTACTTACTTACTTATTTGAATTTATTGAGGTGACATCGGTTAGTAGAATTATGTAGGTTTAAGGTGTACAATTCTATAATACATCACCTATATATTATATTGTGTGCTCACCACCCCAAGTTATGCCTCTTTCCATTACTATTTATCTCCCTTTTACCCTCTTCTGTCTCCCCTCACCCATTTCCCTCTGGTAATGACCATACTGTTATCTGTATATGAGGGTTGTTTTTGTTTTTATTTTTGTTTTGCTTAATCTCTTCACCTTTTTCACCCAGCTGCCCACCCCCCTTCCTTCTCACAACCATGAGTCCATTTCTATTTTGTTTGTTAGTTTATTTTATTCATCAGATTCCACATCCAAAGTGAAGTCATATGATATTTGTCTTTCCATGACTAGCTTATTTCACTTAACATAATACTTGGAAAGAAATAAATATTATTTATGCTGGAAGTTAAGTAATTTTATGTGTAAAGATGTTAGCAACTATTCCAGATGATTAGCTATTTGGTCTTATTTTAGCACAATTAAAAGAAAGTGATGGATCAATATATGTATTTCAATTTCTCCAATCTCTTTTGTGACAGTCTGTTCCCCAACTTGTTTGTGTGCTTTGTGTTCCTTTTTAAGCACAGAGAGAAACCATTATAGATACAGTATGAAAGCTTGTAAACATTAATTTGTCATGGACCAGAGACTGATTGACAGGAAAAAACAAAAAGTGACAGACAGCTTTCAGTTTCAGCACAAGAGAAAGAAAGGAGAAAATGGAGCTAACTTAAGGAAGGGAGCATAGAGGAATGAATAAAACACCTGAAAAAGAGCAGAAGTGAGAGCAAGTGGGAGAGGTAATGCTGAACCAAAAAGCTAAATAATAAAAAATAAAAAAGAGAATTCAATGTCTTCTCCCTCCAATTTAAATAAAAATATCAGGCTTGACCACATGTACAGTCCCTGAAATGGAAGAGTTATTAGAAGCAAATCAGACTTCTGGTCAAGACAATGGCATAGGGTAAACACAGCTCACCTCCTCCACAACCACATCAAAATTACAACTTAAATAAAGGAAAACCATTACTCAGAACCCTCAGAAATTGAGTTGAATAGAAGTCTGACAAATATGAAATTAAAGAAACCACATCTGTCCAGACTGGTAGGCAGGGTGGAGACACGGAACAGGCTGGTCCCACATCAACATTTGGTGGATAAAAATTTGGGAGGGCTATCTGGAGAGTGAGGAGTCCCAGCCCCATACCAGGGCCCCCAGCCCAGGGTACTAGTGCCAAAGAAATATGTCCCCATAATTTCTGGATGCAATTCCAGTGGGGACTGAGTTGATGGAAGAATCATCTGGAGTCCAAGCAGTTCTCCTTAAAGAACCCACATATGGACTTACTCAGACTCAATCACTCCAGCACTCAGCTCCAGCACCAGGGTAGCAGCTTGAAAGGCACCAGTGGTGTATGGGAAGGAACTGAAGTGTCTGGTATCGAGATGGGAATTGGGGGACAGCTTTCTCCTGGACATAAAGGTGGGCAGAGGCCATTGTTCTTTTTCTGAGCCCTTCCCCCACAGAGCTACAGAGCTGGAAGATGGGTGCCATATTGAGACTCCATCAACCTGGCTACCCTGTTTGCCCTGCCCTGGAGATCCCCTGAGAGTCTTTTCCACCCCACTAACAGGCCCACTGTTAACTGAAACTTTTCCAAATGAATGGTTAGTCTTCACTCAGCTACACACCTATCTAAATCCTATCAAACATGCAACACCTGGCCTCAGGAAGCCCTCAGCCCCCATACCAATTGCTAAGTGGCCCAAGGCCTGGCACTAGCATCAGCCAGCCTAGATTCACAGCTTGATTTCCCTGGAATCTCCAAACTCAGCACAAGTAGCAACCTTCTAAGACTGTTTTATAACTCAGGCAGGTGGCCCTGGGCAGAACACAGGCGGAGATTGACCTTTACCTGAATCACCCAGGAAACCCCAAAGGCTGAGCACCCAGTGAACAGCTACAGACCATGTCGCAGCACCACCACTTGGCTCCCACACAGTTGATCCTCCACAGAGGGTGGAGGTTGGTGGTCAGTGGTCACAGCCAGTCCTTGCAGCTGACTAGCCTGGCTAAATCCCTCCCATTGATCTGCCAACAACAATCAAGGCTCAACTACAAGAGGAGTGTGTACTCAGCCCACACGAAGGTAGCACTTTCAACACCCAGCTTGGGTCATAGGGGAGGCTGTGCCACTGGACCCTACAGGACACCTACTACATTAGGCCACACTACCAAGACAGGGAGTCATAGCAGCTCTACCTAATACATAGAAACAAGCACAAGGAGACTGCCAAAATGAGGAAACAAAGAAACATGGCCCAAATGAGAGAAGAGATCAAAACTCCAGGAAAAGATCTAAACAAAATGAAGATAAGCAATCTATCAGATGCAGAGTTCAAAACACTGGTTATACAGATGCTCGGGAAATTAGTGAGGACCTCAACAGCATAAAAAAGATATAGTCAGAAGCAAAGGACACAGTAATTAAAATAAAGAACAATTTATATGGAAACAACAGTAGGGTGGATGAAGCCGAAAATCAAATCAATGATTTGGAACATAAGGAAGCAAAAGACAACCAATCAGAATAACAAGAAGAAAAAAGAATCCCTCCCCCAAAATGAGGATAATACAAGCAGCCTCTAGGAAAACTTCAAGCATTTTAACACTCACATCATGGGGGTGCCAGGAGAAGCGAAGAGCAAGAAATTGTAAATCTATTTGAAAAATAATGAAAAACTTCCCCAATTTGGTGAACGGGATAGACTTACAAGACCATAAAGCACAAAGTCCCAAGTAAGATGAATACAAAGAGGCCCACTCTAAGACACAACATAATTAAAATGCTAAAAGTTAAAAATAAAGAAAGAATATTTTTTCAAGTATATTTCATTGATTATGCTATTACAGTTGTCCTGATTTTTCCCTCTTTGCTTCCCTTTATGCAGCATCCCCTACTCCCTCAGGAAATCTCCCCCCCCCCACCCCCCGCTGTTCATGTCCATGGCTCATGCGTATAAAGTCTTTGGCTCCTCCATTTCCTATGCTGTACTTTACATCCCCATGACTGCTCTGTAATTACCTATTTGTACTTCTCAATCCCTTCACCTTTTTCATCCATCCTCCTCCTGCCTCCTGCTATCATTGTATTGATGCCTACAGATCGACACAGGTCTGTTAATAGTTGTTTTATATATTCAGATTCTGCAAAATTTTTTTGAGAAAAAATACTTTAAAAGCTCAGGTCAAGAGTGAGAGGAACTTTTGCCTTACTGTGATAGCCAAGCATGCCTGACTGGAAGGAAAAGAAGTTTTAATTATTGGGCACATTAACTATTGGTTTTCAAATATCATATCCCAAATGTAATGACTAGCCAGACAACTTGTCAATAGTCAGACCTTAGTTAACTATAAAGACAGAAACAGAGAGAGAGAGAGAATTGGTTTAGATGAGAATTAAAAATATTAGAGCTATTAAGGTTTGCAGAAAGAAAATAAAATGATCCAATTTACAGACCTTCTTTAAACCCCCCTCCCCCATCCTGTTCCTAGATATTGAATGCACATAAACTCTCATCCTGAGTTCCCATCCTTCAGCACAATGCTTCACCAGATGAAGATTGCATTATGACCTTGGAATCTGAGACAGAAGGCTCATTCTATGTATTTGAATGTTCACAGCAAATCATGTCTACATTTTCATCTTAGAGGTGGTTTACCTTGGCCATCACATTCTCATTGTACCCTCCATATCTCTTACCCTCAGTTTCATATATCCCCTATCTTTATTTTCTGAGCTTCATTCTGGGCATTTCTCTCTGATTTTTCTCTGGAAATTCCTTCAGTTGTATAATATTATGCTCAAGCACTCTTTATGAATTTCAGTTTCAGGGACTACTTTCTTCATTGATAGATTTTTAAATTTTTGTTCTGTGTCAAATCTGCACGCTATTTTCTCATAGCTTTTTCTTATTTTTTATAAATTGGTTTGTCTTTTTGATATTTTCATTATTTTAATATTACAGTAATTATTGCATTTACTTTATCTCAAGCACTGAGCTCCACTCATTAACACTAAGGTCCTACCCGGACTCGATATTCCCGCCCTCCAGTCTTACAGCTGCCAAAATGAAACACGTCTATAAGCTTCGTCTTGTGAGGAATTTAAAAATATATTGCTTGGTTCATGAAATCATCTCATTATTTGATAATTTTACTTCTTTATACAAACAGAAATTTTAAATGTAGGAGAATAAGAGAAAGTCTTTGTGAGAAAGTCACTTGGATTTAGAGTCTGAGTACAAATTGTCATGGAAGGGAGAACATTTCAGGCTCAGAAATGAGGATGTCTGTGGCACCCTGAATTGAAAAGAGAATTTCTACTCTCTTGGAAGAAAAAACAAGCAGTTGTAAAGATCAGTAAGGACCCTGAATGCTAGTGCAAGAAATTTGGACTTTGTCTGATAATCAAAGTTGTTTGTGTCTTGCACTGACATGAACAATGAAGTGTTTTTAGAAAGATGGATTCAACAGTGGGGTGCAGGATGGATTTGAAAGAGATGTTTGGAAATAAAGAAACCCAGAAAAATGCTATTGCAATCATTTTGGTGGTATAGTAGTTACAAGGGTTTTTGAGATTCCCATTAATTCGATCACCTATGGTAGTTCTAAGAGAAACACTAATCTTTTGTTTCTTCAAAATACTTTATATGACTATGATAATTATGGGCCAAGATACAGCACAAAGAAGGCACCCTGCATAAGACAGCAGGCTTGCTATTTAACCAACCGCATATGCAGTCTGGGGAGTTTTTTTGAAATAGTAAAATAAGAAAGTAAATAACTATAAGAAAGCAACTACCCTACTAAACCCAACATGATGTCATATTCGCCTAGTTTCCCTTGGTAATTACATAAAATAATTGTTGCAAAACTTTTATATTTATTTGGCCTTTGTTTTGTTTCATGTTGTTGTTTTTTAAAGCAAAACAGCTCATCATTTATACCATTTGTGCTTAGTGTTGCAGATATTTTTCTTCTTGTTTCTTAGTGAATATTAATCACATTTCAACAAAATTAACCCCAGTACTAAAAGGTCATTTTCTGTGTTGTTACTCATGAAATATGTCTCTACTTTCTGGGTAGTTAATGAATATTACTGGGTTCCATAGATCTTGTAAAAGAAGATGGTCTTACGCACTATCAAACTAGCAAAACCCTAAGGCCCTTAAACACCCTCACAAATGTACTCTAATGCATACTTCACACAAGTAAGGGAGTAACAGAAAATTCAAAACAAATTCTACTTGATCAAAGATTTCATAAATTGGTAAATGCCTTCATTTGGAAACTACCATACCTTCTAGATCCCTATCAGTAAATAAATATTCTTGCTGCAGAATCTTGATTTATTTTATAATTCCTTTATTTTTTTTCTTTTTTCAGAAATGTAGCTAGCATCAATGAAAAAACTTTATTATGGTTAGTTGATTGTATATCTTGATCTACAAATCTTTGAATAACTAAATCACATTCATACGTTACAAGTGCAAAACCTAGCACATTTAGAACTTCAGGCCTTCTAGAAACTCAATCAACCAATCTTTCATAGAAATGTTTTTATTTTTATTTTTTTAAGATTTAATTTTTTTATTTTTAGAGAGAGGGGAAGGGAAAGAGAAAGAGAGAGAAACATCAATGTGTGGTTGCCTCTCATGTGCCAACCACCTGCAGGTCCTACTGAGGACCTGGCCTGCAACACAGGCATGTGCCCTGACTGGGAATCGAACCAGCAACTCCTTGGTTCACAGGCCCATGCTGAATCCACTGAGCTACACCAGCCAGGGCTAGAAATTTTTTTAAAGCAGGGCAAGCATTATGCCGATGACCAATATTTTGGGTTCTCCTCTCTTTTAAATTAGATGTAGTCACAAAGCAAGTTTTGACTGATAGAATGTTACAAAACTGACTTTTTTTTCTGCACAGAAGCCTATAAAATTCTCATCTGTTTGCCACACTACCCAGTGATATCCCAAATAGTAGAGGTTCTTGCACTTAATTCTCAAGTGAGGATGATGTAGATTATAACCCCTATAACCCAAAGTACATATAATGTGAACAATAAATAAGTTCTTGTAGTTTTAAATCACTAAAATTTTGTGGGTCTTTTCTTTGCAAAAGCATAATCTGGCACATTTTGATTGATATAAACATTCGAACAAAAAGAGGAGACAGATATAAAGAAGGAAGGAAGGAAGGAAGGAAGGAAGGGGGGGGGAAGGAGGGAGGAATGTGGCACAAGTGTAGCAATGAGGCAGAAGAGGCTGTTATCCGGTAAGTAGTAGGAGAACTTCTGGCAAATTTGTTACCTAAATTAATTTGGTAGGTAGATCACATACCCAGTGAACCACAAACTCTTAGAAAAGAGGTTGGAGAAATAGTATCTGTGGCATAGGTAGGTAGGTATTGGGTGAATTCGACAAAGCATTATAAGAAAGATATTTGGTCAGGAAAAAATTAACTGGTTTGGAAACAAGAATGAAAAAGGAATCTAGAGACCCTGAATTCAAGAATATAGAGAAGAGGCAACTATTTCACAATCCAAGATAACATTCATAGTCGCTGAGCAACAGAGATCAAATAAAATTCAGCCCGCAAGCAAGAATCATATTAAGGGTATGACTATAGTCCTTGTATAACTCTCTGAATGGACTAATTGTCTCAGAGTGACACCTAACTAGCTAAAGGTATACTTCCAAGAAAATGAGCTTAGTGACATTTTTTCTACCAAGCATCGTTGGTATAAAGTGTCTGCAGTAAGTCAAGATTTAGATATATGCGAATGAGAAAGGTAAAAATT
The DNA here is from genome assembly GCF_022682495.2 of Desmodus rotundus. Lineage (NCBI taxonomy): Eukaryota > Metazoa > Chordata > Mammalia > Chiroptera > Phyllostomidae > Desmodus > Desmodus rotundus. The sequence goes on along the minus strand of NC_071397.1, from coordinate 88,810,073 downwards.
ATAGCTACCCTGAAAACCATGTTTTACAAAGAACCATGGGTGGAATCGTTAGCACAATGTGCTGACTAGAACCAAGTGGATACGACATCCTCAAAGTTTTCAGAGAATTTTATTGCCATTAAGAATCACCACTCTTGAGTGAAAAAGACTGCTACCGATCTAGGCTTAAATCGATAATTGAACTGCCAACCACCTGCAGACAGAAAGTGGAGTTAGGAAGCTGCTCAGGCCTGAAAGATGACATAAACTCCTACACCAAGTCTTCAGATGTGTTCACAAAGAATCTCAGAAAATGAGGAATCTCCCAGAGGGCCACAGAGAACTGTGGGCAAGGAGGTTACTCTGAGGCAGTGGCACAGGCTTACGCAAGGAATGTTCCCCAACCCCAAGGCAGACAGCCTTCGCAGTTTGGGTTCTATGGGATAACAGATGCTCTGAACCAGACCAGTATCTGCTGTGTGCCTTTTATTATCGTCTTTCCAGATAGGAATGTTTGATGAAGTCATCCTGTTCTACTTCCACCAGTGCATGATGGACTGTGAAGAGAAATGATCTTATATTTTAAATTCATATGCTCCAGATCCAAAGGAGCCACATTCAGACCTGATGTACAGGATACTGCTTATCATCCAGAGAGCTTTGTCTGTGATACTTAAGTATCGCTGAATGGGACTTTCAGGTTGTCTCCCTTGGGAAGAGTTAAGTGTATTTTGTGCAATACTACTCAGCCTAAAGAAAAAATGAAATACTTCCATTTGTGACAACATGGATGGGTCTTGAGAATTTCATGCTAAGCGAAATAAATAAGAGAGAAAAAGTAAGGAATCATATGATTTCACTCATAATGGGGTAAAAAACCGAAAGTAACAAATGAGCAAACAAGAAAAATAAACAAAGAAACTCATAGACACAGGCACCAGTGGGAAGGGGATTGGGGTAGTAAAGGGCGAAGGGGGTCAAACGTATAGTGACAAAAGATTTGACTGGGAGGTGGGCACACAATGCAATATACAGATAACGTATCAAAGAATCGTACACTTGAAACCTGTAATTTTATTAACCGATGCCACTCAATAAACTTAACTCAAAAATTGACCATTTACTGAATATTACATGTTGTTATTACTATTTCATTGGAGCATAAATATGACTGGTTTGTCTTCTTTCAGGCACGTGGTAGGACTGTGTGTCCCTTTCATAAGACAAAGTTCATGCAGTGAAATGTGAGTGGAAGCTGTGTGGTCTCTTCAGGGTGAAAGTTTTCGAGGGAGGTGCTCTGATTAATGCATTCTGTCCCTGTTGCCATGTCAACCAGAAAACATACAGGTCATGAAAGTTCATCAGGCTACACATCCCTGAATGAAAACAACGTGAAGCAGAACTCCCCAGCCTGAGATGACATGTGACGTGAGCCCCAAACCTGTGTTGTCTTAAGCCACTATGATCTTGACTTGTTACATCATGACAAGCCCATCTGACTGATTCAAGATGCATAGGTATAGGAAATCAATGATTTGCTTACCACAGGCACTTAATAGAGATTTAGTTAATGGAACTAAATCTGTGCAGGCATTTGGGGGTTAAATAACAAAACTCCAAGTCCAGGAGAAGGCAGTTGAGTAGTTTCCCATAGCATTTAATGAGGTCCACCAGATAATCCCCAGATAATTCAAAAGCAGAAAAGAGATACCAGTGCAAGACTACAGGATTTCTCAGGATTGTAAACAACAGAACAATAAGCTGCCTCAGAAAGCAGCGAGTTTCCAATCGAGCAAAAAGCGAGTGAAAATGTTTGAGAAATTGAAAAGAGGTCTGCTTTGGAAGGGAGCTTGAATAAAATGACCTTTACATTTCCTCTGATTCAAAGATTGTGTGATTGCAATTATCTCCCTCCCTGTCACTTTCAGACTAATTTAAAACAACACAGGTAGAAGCTAAGCGAATAGGCTGAACCCAAGATTTATGATGATCCTATTAAACTTTATCACCTGACAAGTGTTATTGTATGTCTGAGGTGACCCACTTTAATACTGAAGTCCTGGCTAAACCCTGCCATGTTCCAGGTCCTACATTTTACAATGCTGCAGGGTTCTCAGTGGGGAGGAGACCTATTTAATGGTCCACTCCAACTGTGATTTACAGACTGGATGGCCTGATTACTGTCATACTTCCTGAGGTATATACTTCCGTTTTCAACTTTGTTCCTAGTTTTGTAGAAACCACAAAAAAACTTAACAAAATGTAAATATTTATGCCGCAAACGAGAGACATAACTGAAGGTAATAATTGCAAGTGCCAACAACAGGAGTGAGACTAAGGAAGGAAATTGACTAAGGAGAGAAAAGTATCCAAATTAAACAAGATAACACCATGCAATGACCTGAAGCACAAAAATTCTACAGGAGGATTACAAAATTTCATAAGGAAGATAAAAAGAACAATTTTAAGACCACAATACAAGCTATAGAAAAGTAACACAGAGATTATTACTTCTTCTTATACATAAAATACAAAATTGAACATTTATTTCAGGTCATTTAGCTATATTCCCACCCAGGTTCTAGTAGCTGACTTCAAGGCCAGTTGTATCAGTTAATATTCATATCCTCCCCAACCATCACTTTATTTGACCTTCAATGCACCCCTAAGAGCTGAGAAGTGGGGCCGAAAATGATAGCCGTCTTCTAAAATCCATTTTCTCCTTTTTTCATAATAAGTTCCTAGTTGGGCACATGCCCAACCAAAAAAAAAAAAAACCCAAAAAAACTTCTCAGTCTCTCATCGAACTAACTATGGCATTGTGACAAAGTTCTTGTCAGTGAGATAGGAGGAAAGTGATGGATGGTAGAACTTCCATATCTGCTCTTAAAGGAAAAAGGTCTCTGTTTGCCTTCTTTTCTCTTTGCCAAACCGGATATGGAGCCCTCTTAGGGCTCTAGTGAGCCCTCTTGAACCTTGCAGGTGAGCACATCTGAGGGAATGACTGAGCAAAAAAGGAAAGCAACCTGAATCTCTAGAAGACTTCATGGGGTAGAGCTGCCTTTGTAGCCTTGAAGTGCCTTCATCCAGATGGTTAGTTTCATTTTTATTGTAGTAACCAAACTCTTACTCTAGTTAAATAAGGCAAAACAAGTATTTTTATTACCAATTTTTATGAGGCAATATTGATACCTGGTTTGCCTAAAATACTTGGTCCCTGGTTAGTAACTCTACAAAGAAATAATAAGAGTAAAATGTTTTACTGCTTAACCCTCATGTACAACTAGTTTTATATTGTCAACTATCATGTCTCATTTTGGTTCAGAAAAAAAATCTTATATGCAAATTTGTGATGCTAAAAATGGGTACTCCAATTAGCAAAGCTAAGAAAAAGTTTTTCTGAGAATGGATCCTACATGGATGAGCTAATATCCAAAAGTTTAAAGCACAGTTGTGTCGAGTTTGCCAAGTATCTTCTTTAAAGAGCAAAAAGAACGGGCAAATAATCACCACCATGAGAGTTGTGCCTGTTCTTCCAATAGGACATGCAAATGAAGCTTTTTTTGAACTACATTTTTAATTCAGATAATGTTGCAAGTACAGCTGTAACTGCCTTAGGGAGAACTGAAGGATGAAATTAGGTAATTTCTTGCAATCAAGATGAATTCAAAAGAGGAAAAGTTTCATCCACCTGTTGTTTGGAAATTCTACTGAAGAGAACTATAGAAAACATATTTCAGAGAGAAACAATTTCCTAGAGGAAAAAAATCCACTCGAGCAATCAAGCTTCTTGTCTTTTCTGCTTATTAATGAAATGAATTTGTTTTTAAACCCTAGGTTGTAAAACTTTATGGTTTACCACAAAAGAATTTTTAAAGTATATCCTGTGAAAATGAGATGTGAGTGAAAAGGTTAAAGTTCACAGTAACAAAATAGACCAGTAATTTTTCATATGTACAATCAGTTTAGTTTCAATCAAAAGAGAACTCTTTGCATAAGTTAATGGAAATGCCTGATACAACTTTTCACAACTTTTGGGACTAAAACACCTGTGTCTCGATCACATTTTGTTTTTAAAACTCCTACTTCTCAATCACTTTTCCCTTTTAATGACCTCTTTTCTTATTTCTCTATAATTTTACAACTGTTCTAAAAACAATCTTTCATTTACTCTTACTAACTGTATTCTTTCCTCCACTTTTATTTAATAAGTAACTTCTCAAAAAGATTACAAATTGATCATTATTGTCAATCATCCTGACCCAATATTGATTCACCTTCTCTTGTCACCTGTTAGTAGAGTCAGAAATTTAGTCCATAGCATATTTGACCAAGAAGGGACAAGGTGACAAAACTACTCTATTTGCTAAATGAGTTGGAAGAAAGGAGAAATTGACAGTTTACGCTATAATAATATTGTGAGTCAACATATGAATTTCTAATATTCTGCTGTTATTTTTATTTGTACCAATATTTTTCCCTCAGGAGTCAGTCAACAAAAATATATTAAGTGGTTACTACATAACAAATACTATGGATGCACTGGGAACGATGGCAAGTATGACGGAGTGAACTTGTGTTCAACAAGTTCAACACAGTGATGAGTTAAGGATATGCATCCCCTTTACCCTTTTCTTTTCTCGTGTGAAAACTAACAGTGAATTTGGGTTTTCTTCTTGATTCTGACCATGTTCATAATTTAGGGGGAGGACATAAATCACATTTTGTTTAGTGAACTGAAGCTATCGTGAAAATTTCATTATTCGGTGTCTCAAACACTTCATTTCTCACCATTACTCTTTGGAGAGTTTGTGGATTTCTATTTCATTTTGTTTTGTTTTTAAGAGGTGGCAAATTATGTGCGAACATTTCAAATTTCCTAGCCTCCTTCTAAGATGATTTTGTATTCATTGCGATCTCTTGCTGAAACTTGTTTGCTATCCATGCGCACCCCACGTCTATTTGTGTACCTGAGATGCATTAATGCAAATTATCCTCAGCTGATCACCCTACCTACCTCTCCTGCTCCAGCCCATCTCCTGCCAGACACCCACGTCCAAGCCAAGCAAGAGTTTTCTCTCCAGCAGGGGGATGGGTTGCATCACTGGCTGACAAACTGGTGGTTGACCTGTGGTCCCTGATGTAGGACAGTCAGGACTTTTCATCCTCTTTGTCAGGTGGACTACATTTATCACCAAAGGGAAATGAGTTTTTGTTCTCATGTCTCGGGCTTTTGACAGAGAAGAAAATATCTTCTCTACCGCTGCTGCTTCCTTACTGGCAAGACAGCAGGAGCAAAACCAGAGCTCAGCCTTCATGGGGATGGGGGCCATTAAGCACAGAAGGCTGTTAATTTATAGAACAAGATGTCAGCAATGCACCAAAAGCCCAAGATCACTGAACAAAGAATATGGTTAATTCAAGCTTAAGTCTTTGCTCATGACCCTGGGACAAAAACCAGTGACATTTGCTACCAAGATTAATAAAAACATGATGATTTTTCAGGGAAGCTTTGCACCTAGGTTTGTTGTTTTTACATTAAATATTATTGATTGATGCATGTGTCACCAGTGACACAGCCACAAAACACACACTGAGCAGCACGTTGATTCTATAAATGGAGAAAAGGTAAAAATACACACACACACACATATCCTCAGGTGATAAGCAGTGAAAACAGTGTCATTTTTTTCTTGGTCTAAATGCTTCTCAGGAGATGTTTTATTACAATTTTGTATTTCATAACCTATGGGTTTTAAGCATGTTATCATGTGAGATTATTTCTAGTTAGACCAGGATTATATATCTTATGCTATGATAACTAGAACTACTCAAACATTCTACTTTTTAAAATATTCATGGAAAGTGGATTCTAACTCAAGAATCAATTTTGCTCTGGGTCACATATTAGGATACTATTATTTTTTGATCATTTCTAGCTAAAGTTCAGTGTGTTAGGAGAATAACTAGGCTGTGCACTAGAAAGAAAAAATCATAAAAAGCTTGTAAAGGTCCTATGAAGAAAGCCAATTTTAATAAACTTTAAATTCATGACATCGGGATGCTACAGTCTATTTAGATTTTAAGAAAGAAAAATTTGAGAATTATTAAAGTTGTAAAACCTATAGGACAAAAACAAAAGAAAAATGTTAGTTCTTTCTTAAAATAGAAGTTGAAAGTAATTTCTTCAGTTGATATCATCCCACACAATACGTATTTCACATTTATTCCCCCAAAGGCTCCAACATCTAATCTGCTTTGTGTGTAAAAGCAAAATATATTGTTTCTTCTGTTTTTATTTTATTTATTTTTAAATATATAATATTTATTATATTTTTCCATTGCCATTTAGGCTCCTTATACTCCCCTCCCACCAGCCGTCACCACCCTGTTGTCCACATCCAAGAATCCTTTTTCCTTTTTGCTAATCAGTGAAGACTATTTTTATTTTCTACATAATCAGTGGAAATAGACAAAAGTTTAGTTTTTCCCTTTCATGATCAATGAAAATAAATTAATGCATAATTAGAAAATCTGATGCCTGATATAAGCAGAAACAAAGTCTAATAAAGCCCTCATAAAATTTGGTCCTATACTGTAAAAAATCAGTTAAAATAGAATATTTCAATCAAATAGATATGTCTTAAAGAAAAAACACAAAACATACTCTCATACAGTTGGTTCCCTTTTCATTTTGAGGATGGTTTCTTTAGCTGTACAGAAATTTTTTTTAATTTGATGCAGTCCCATTTGTTTATTTTTTGTCTTTATTTCCCTTGCCCTAGGAGATATTTCAGCAATAATACCACTGCTTGGGATGTCCAAAATTTTACTCTCTATGTTTTCCGCCAGGACTTTTATGGTATCATGACTTATATTTACGTCCTTTATCCATTTTGAGTTTATTCTGGTGTATGGTGTAAGTTGGTGGTCTAGTTTCATCTTTTTGCATGTACCAGTCCAGTTCTCCCAACACCATTTATTGAACAGACTGTCTTTACTCCATTGTATGTTCATGCCCCCTTTGTCAAACATTAATTGACCGTAGACACCTGGGTTATTTCTGGGCTCTCTGTTCTGTTCCATTGGTCTATGTGTCTGTTCATGTCATACCAGACTGTCTTGAATACAGTGGCCTTGTAGTATGGTGTGACAGCAGGCATTGTGATCCCTCCAACTTTGTTCTTCTTTCTCAGGATTGCTGAGGCTATTCAGGGTTTTTGGTTCCATAAAAATTTTTGGAATGTTTGCTTTAGATCTGTGAAATGTGCCATTGGTATTTTAGTAGGAATTACATTGAATCTATAGATTGCTTTGGGTAGTATGGACATTTTATTGATGTTAATTTTTACCCTTGATATGATACAATTAGAATGGTACTTTACCTCTGTGGTCTTACTCCCAAAGACATATAACTCCAGTCAAATCATGAGAAAATACATCGGACAAATCCTGGATGAAGAACATCCTACAAAATACCTGACTGGTACTCTTCAAATCTGCCAATGGCATCACATATTAAGTCAGAAAAACTGTCACAGCCAAGAGGATGCTAAATAGATATGACAGCCAAATGTAATGTGTATCCTAGAACAGAAAATGGACATTAGGTAAAAACTTTAAAACTCTGAATAAAGTATGGACTTTGGTTAACAGTCCCAGTAATGCATTAATAATAATTCATTAATTATAATGAAATACGAGATACCAAGAAGGGAAAGTAAATGTTGGGTAGTAGAAACTATTTGTACTATTAGCATATTTTTTGGAAATCTGTTCTAAAAAACAGTAAAACCATTCTAAAAAGAAAAGTTTATCAAAATAATACCCAAATTGGAAGAATCTGTAGGTCTGCAATAAAAATATTTTATCTGTGGACCTAAAAAGATCAATACTTATACGACTATGAGAAAGTGGTCTTTCACAGTCATTTTTCTTGGCTACAACTCTGCTTTAAAAAGTATTTTCAAGACAAGAGCTAGAAATGGTCAAGCTGAAATTGCAAAAAAACACTTTTTTAACATTTAATGAGTGTATCAATGGAAAAAAATCTAGTGAAGGGAAAGGATGCAATATAAATAATGATAACCAATAAAGTGATAAAATTAATGTTATATAAATATCACTCATAAGTTATCAACTTAGAATAAATGCAAATATGTTGATATCAAATTTTAATATGCTATAAAAATTCTGAAACAGAAATTTAGGAAGAGACAGATATGAAAATATATAGACATTGAGCTTTTGTAGAAAAGAAAAGAGAACCAGATTTTTAAGTACACATTTTAATAGTATCTTAGAGGAAGGAGATGGAATTTAACTTGTGCAATCTCTTTTCAGAACATATCAAGCAGAAAGAGAATCTAAATTTTTTAAGATTAAAAAGTAGCTCAGCCTATTTTGTTCTATTCTATCCCAACCTGCCAAGAGTTGTCAGAGAAAGTCACAGTGGGAATACATGCCAGTTCTTGTTACTCCACTGGATTGGGAGTAGAAAATCACACTTTGGAACAATGGTCTAAAGGTCAGACATAGAGGGCTCACTTATTTGGTTGCTTCCTCCCCTGGTGCTGCATTTGAAAATTAACACACAGACTTGAGGCCAAATGCTTCAAAAACAAAGAAAGTTCAGACTAAGTCCATTTAGTAATGTGACAAAAATTTACAGCCAGCATGCATTGGTTTAATGACATGCAGGGGAATTTCGTTAAGCATTTAAATGTCATTGTCTCCATTCACGGTTACGATAGCCCTAATGGTGGACATTAGTATTGGTGCTTGTTTGTAGAATGATTACAGAACTTACTCAAGGTCTCTTAGCGATAAGTGGGGAATCTTGGATCAGAATGCAAGGATTTCTAACTCTTGCGGCTGCTGATCACAAACTATTCTATTAGAGCAATTATTTCATGTAATTTACTAGCCCATTTAGAAAAGTAAGTTAATTATAGACTAAATTATCTCTTCTAAAAATTACAAAATTAATTACTTTGGTATATATTATATACCATTTTATTGCATAAGAAGCATGAAAGAACTATAACATTTAATTTATCTTGAAGGAAAACTAACAGATATTTTTTCATATTTTGGAGCTGATGATTCTGGAGATGATAAACCCAAGTAATCTAGACCAAAAATTCAGTCAGGATCTCATAGTCTTCAGTGCTGACTACCTCACTCTAATTGATGGGAGAAGCCCATGGGGAGACATTAAAACTGTAAGTATTTTCTTTAATCTGCAAAATGGAAGTAAACCCATTGATCCATCAATTCTAAAACAGCAATTACAACATATCATGACTTAAAACCATGCAAACCAATAAATTTACTAATATGCCAATCTCTTCCAGTTCCCGATAGGTGATCCTACATCTTCTGATTGACTATCTCCAGGTAAAGGATCCTCCCTGACCAGAGAAAAATCTATTTTATTGTTGAATGCATCATCACAATTGTCAACATTTACTGAGTACTTACTGTGTGTCAGGTAGTAAACAGGTCAGATTTACTTAACATCAAGTATGTATTGAAAACCACTAAGTTTCAGACACTGTTATATAGGTACGAGGAATCCAGCAATGAGCTAAACATAAGCCCTGCAGTTATTGTGCTTATGTTTTATCATTTAATCAACAAAATAACTTTCAAGACGGATATTTAGTACTGTTACTTGTCTCCCTTTCATAAGTGAGGAAAGAAGGTTAGAGGCTTATCCAAAGCCACAAAGATATTATAACATATATGTACATACCAAGTGTTACATATGATCTGCTAAATAAAACAGTATATTTTCAAATCCAACATAACTCACTATCTTTAGGGAAGACATCACGGCTTTCTTATCCCACTAGGAGGACAAACCATTCATTTGTTAGTTTTCTTATGACAGTAAACATGGTTTGAAGAAAATTAAGTTTTCAAATAAAGATTGGAAAACTCCAGCTTGCGATACTTAAAACAATAAAAATCTCAATGAGCCAGAAGATATTTTGTATTTATGAGATAGAGTCTACATTTGTATTTACATGTATCGTATTGTTTTATTTTTACCATTTACCATTTTGAAGAAAAACTTACAAAGTCAAACCAACTTCTGTAAAGTAAAATGCCTCTGTTTTTAATATACTGGTCCTATGGATAATATAATAAATCAAACCAAGAAACATCTCATATATAGGTATATTCACACTAATGGTGACAGCCTTTCCTAAAGCTATTTAAATGAATGACATTCAGAGAAAAGTAGAGGACAATAAGTTTCTCCTAAAAATCTCAGAAAACTAAAGTGATAATACTAGCAGAGGGTACTTATGTCCTTTAATGGTATCACTGCAAAAGCTTCACTATGATTCTTGCTTTAGCCTTATTAGTGTGATAGTTTTAAATACAAGACCATAAAATTACTACAGGCCAAACTCTTATGTTTAAAGAAAGTAAATTACAAATGCAAGTACGATAGTCATGTTTATACTTCTGTAATAGACAGCCGCTAGGGTCATTCTACGTTCTGGTATTCGATCTCTCGTGCATTCCCCTCAAACCATGGGACCTAGCGATATGCTTCTGAAAAATAGAGTATGACAAAAACAATGGGGTGTCACTTCCATGATTAGGTTATAAATAAACCATAATCTCTCTCCCTCTCTCTCTCTCTCTCCCTCTCTCTCTCCCTGCCTCTCTCTCTGCCTCTCTCTCTCATGTGAGCTGCCCTTATGGAAGGCCCACATGGTCATAAATTATGAGCAGCAAGAACCTGGTCTGGCAACAGCAAGGTGAGTGAGCTCAGAGGCAGATTCTTTCCCAGTTGAGCTTTGAGATAACCAGGTCTTGGCTGGATGAAAACTGTTTGCACTTCACCAGTCTTCCTCTACAGAAAAGCAGGCTCAGCAAACACCTTTCCCTCTTCACAGAAAACTCAAAACATGAGGCCTTAGGGATACAATGACAAACATCAATAATTTAATAACCTGAAATATATTTAATAAACTCAAGATTATCCTTTTAAAACTAGAAGCAAGCTTCACTGAAGGATTTCATAACAACGTAAATTTTTCCAGTAAGATGTAGTGACTGAAAACAGTAAATGGGTTTAACTTTTTTTTCAAATTATAAAAAGAAAGTTATTTAGAAAGTCACAGAGGTAGAAAAGGTGAGCCAGCTGGGCTGTGTGGGCTCAGGAAACAAGTTACAGAGGCAAAAGAAGAACCTTTAGAACTTAGGAAAAAAGAAAGGCAGAAAAGGAAAAGGAGAAGGGGGAAGGCACAGGCTTGCTTCAGAGAGAGGAAGAGTGACCCTAAAAATTTTTAATATTTTATTTTATGTTGGCAAAACACACATGCAAGCTACTCTTCTGTACTTTGTTACTGAGACAATTTTGCAGTTCCAGCACCCTTGGGTTTTATTTAGGTTTGCAATCCCGATAGGCATTAACTGGAGTGAATTTTAATTACTATACAATGCGCTTCATTTGATAAGCAAGGAAGGGAAAATATACTTGTTCATCTCTTTATTAGAGATGAACGTCAAAGCCAGAAGCCCTGTAGGTCAGATTGTCTAGTGACTGTGTAGCATTTCCACAAATCTCTGAAGGGGCATCTACATTTTGAAAATTTGCCTGTTGTATTTTCAATTACTATTATAAAAATGCAAAAATTACTAAAAGAAATGTTCAGAGCACACTTTTTTCAACTTTCAACGTTATCTTAAAAATGTGTACAAACCATGCTCATTGCTAAAGAATGTCAGATATAAAGCAAAGATCCAAATGTTCCCAAATATATGAACACATCTGACATTGAATATAACTAGAACTAGGTCTCTGGATAAATACCTCAGGAAAAAACCCATAAATTTCTTTAATGCAACTGTCAACTTTTCACAGAATATAGCTACTCTCCTTCTCAACTCTTTCACCTCCTAAAGTCAGAACAAGCCAAAGATTGGCCTCAAAGATTTCCTATGCCTTAATTTAAGTGAATCAGAAAATGGAGAATTTACGCCCTAGGCATTGGCTAAAACAACAGAATAATCAGTCAGTAATTAATGAACTTTATCACCTGAATTTAATAACAGATGTTGTATGCACCTCCCAAAGAGGGCAAGGAAAGAGACAGTCGACAGATCCTTGCTCAAACCACTGCCATACCGGGGTGTATATTCATGAGCCCAAGGCCACACCCTCTGAGGAGTGAGACCAAATACTTCACACTGCAAGGGGAACAGACTTCACCAAAAGAGCCTAGTCAAGCCACAAATAAACAAATAAACAAACAAACAAATAAATAAATAAAAAGAGCAAAAGCAGGCTCCAGAGAGTGGAAGCAGGTTCTAGATTTGCTACAAAATGTTACCTACAATGTGAGGTTTGCAATAAAAACTTTTGAGATATTCAATGAAAGAGAAAAGTGTGACACATTCATGAAGATAAAAGCAAGCAGGCAACAAAAACTACCTGGGAAATGAACCAGATGTCAGCTGTAACAAAGACTTCAAAGTCTGCTATAAATGTATTCAGGGAGCTACGGAAACCATGCTTAAAGAAGTAAAGGAGGATATAATAGCAATGTCTAAAATATCAATAACAAGATAGAATTACTAGAAAAGAATTAAAAGGAAACTCTGGAGTTGAAAATTACAATTGCTCCTTGAACAATGTGCGGCTTAGGAGAGCCAACCCCTTTCACCATCAAAAATCCAAATATAACTTCAGTTGGCCATCCACACACATGGATCCCTGACCAGAGGTTGAAAATACAGTTGACTCTTCAACAACATGGATTTGAAATACACAGGTCCACCTTCATGTGGATTTTTTTCAATTGATAGTCCAACTGACCTGTGCAATTTAATCCCACGTTACTCAAGGGTCAACTCCATGGATGAAAATCCACATACGCAGAAAGTTGACTGTGTTTGTATGTGAATTTTCAACTGCTTGGGAGGTCCATGCCCCAACCCCCCATCTTGTTCAACAGTCAACTGTATATGGCAAGCCCTGGAACAACCGCTAAATTTTTTAATATAGTGAAAAATATTAAAGAAGGAATACAGAAACAAAAGGACATAAAATATCTGGAAAACAAAATGTAAAATGTCAGTGTAACTACATCAATCATCATATTATATGTGAAAGCATTAAATAATACAATAAAAAGGCAGAGACTATAAGGCTAGATTTTAGAAAAAGCAAGATCCAACTGAAAGCTGTCTACAGGAGACGTTTCAGATACAAAGGCACAAATATGTTGAAAGTGAAAGGACGGAATAAGATGTATCATATAAAGAGTAGTCATAAAAGGCTGGAGTATCTGTACTCACAACAGGAAGAAAGTAGCTTTAATATAAAAAGAACACTTAAAGAAGACATAAAGAACACTTCTGATGATAAAAATGTCAACCCATCAAGAAGTTATAACTGTTATAAACACATAATACAGGGTGTGGCAAATGTAGGTTTACAGGTACGAGTACCCAAAACAGAGTTCATTCCTATATTATTATTTACCAATTACTGTATTATTTTCCACAAGAACAACTGTGAACCTACATTTGCCACACCCTCTATATACACATAGCAACAGAAATTCATATATATATATGAAGCAAAACCTGAGCTCAAGGGGAAAAGACAGTTCAACAGTGATACAGTTATGAGCCGCACAATGGTGTTTCAGTGAACAACAAGCCGGGTGTATGGCAGTGGTCTCGCAAGCTTATGATGGAACTGAAAGATTCCAATTGCCTAATGATGTCATAGCTGTCATGATATTGTGGCACAGTGCATTCTTTATGTCTTCATGATGATACTGGTGTAAACAAACCTACTCCACTGCCAGTTGAATAGAAGTGTAGCACACACAATTATGGTAGTAGACCATAACATCTATGTTTGTGTCAACGTACTCCGATGTTCGCACAGTGAGGAAATAGCTTATGGACATATATCTCAGGACGTACCCTCATAGTTAAGAGCACGGGACTGTAGTTGGAGACTGCAATACCACGGTTGTCATAACGGATAGAACACGTAAGCGATGTGAACAGGAAATAGATTTTTAAAACACTATAAACAACCTGAACCTAATAGGCATTTACAAAACACTCAACCCAACAACAACAGAATGCACATTCTTCCCTAATGCACTCAGAATATTCTTCAGGATAGTCCATATACAAGGTAACAAAACAAGCCTCAATAAACTTAGAAGAAATAAAGTCACCAAAAAGTATTCTCAATAGCAATGAAAGAATATTGTAAATTAACAATTTAGGGAATTAATCATATGTGAAAATTAAACACCACAATACCAAATAACCAAGGTGTTAAAAAGAAATCAAAAGAGAAAACAGAAAATACTTTGAGATAAATGAAAATATATAATATAACATGGGGTACAGATAAAGCAATGCTTGAAGAAATTGTGTATCTATAACCACCTACATTTAAAAAGAATATCAAATCAACAACTTAGCCTTCTGCCTTTAGACCCTAGAAAGAGAGGAGCACTTTGAAATTAAGACAAGCAGAAGGAGGAAAATAATAAAGATTGGAGTTGATTTTAATAAAAATGAGAATAGAAAAACAATAGAGAAAATCAAGAAATCTAAAAGTTGATTCTTTGGAAAGAACAACAAAACTGACAAATATTTAGCTAAACTGACCAGTATAAAAGTAGAGAAACTCAAATTACAAAAATCAGCAATTAAAAAGGAAACATTGCTAATGACCTTAATAAATAAAAAGAATTATAAAGAAATATTACAAACAACTGCATGCCGAAAAATTAGGAAACTTAGATAATGTGGACAAACTCCTAGATAGACCCAACTGTCAAAACTGACTCAAGAAGAAATAGGCATTTCGAATAAACCTATAATGAGTGAAGAGATTGAATTTGTAATAAAAATATTATCCACAAAGAAAAGCCAAGGAACACGTGACTTCTCTGATGAAATCCAGGAAGGATTTTTAAAAGAATACCAATTTTTCAAAAATTCTTCCAAAAAGTGAAAAAAGAGAGAATAGTTATTCTGAGATTACTATCACCCAGATATCAAAATCATATAAAGGAATAAGAAGGAAAAAAAGCTACATGACAATATTCTCATAAATATAAGCACAAATATGTTCAACAATTACTAGCAAAATATAGTGATATATAGATAGGAATATTGCTATTTCATAAAAATCAAGTAGGATTTATCCCAAAAATCAGTTTAACATTCAAAAATCAATTAATTTAATATAATTTTATTAATGACATGATCAACTTAATAGATAAAATGGCAAATAAGTACACAAAAATATTCAACATTATTAGTCATTAGGAAAATGCAAGTGAAAACCCCAAAGAGATGCCACCACACACCCACCAGAACAGCTCACAGTGAAAAGACTGACAATACTGTTTCGGTAAAGATGTGGAGGAATCAGAACTCGAAAGCATTGCTGGTGCAACTTCGGAAGATAGTTCAGCAGGTTCTTATGAAGTTTAATTTATAAAGTTAAATATACAACTGCCCTGTGACCCGTAACCTCACTTCTAAATATTTCTTAAAGAGAATTAAATGTGTCCATGCAGAGACTAATACAGGAATGTTATGTCATGGAATACAGCTCAGCAACAAAGATGCTACTAATATGTACAACAGCATGATTGCATCTCGAAAGCATTTTGCCAATTCTAAAAAATTCAGATATAAAAGACTACATTCTATGTGGTTCTCTACTTAATAAAATTCTAGAAAAGGCAAAAGTGCAACAACAACAGAAAGCAAATCACTGGTTGCCAGGGGTTGGCGGGCATGACTGCCAAGGGCACTCAGGGACATTCTGCGGTGATGGAAATGTTCTATATCGTGATTTTTCTGGTGCTTGCATCACTACATAGTTACAAAAAAATCATCAAATTATATATTTAAAATTGGTGAATTTCAATAAGTCTGATGTAAAAATTTACATATAAACTCCTTGATCCATCCCAATACTGAATCAGAATCTAAAGGAGGTAAGGCCGAGGAAGCTGAACAGTTTTTAAAGCCCCCCAGGTTTATGATATGGGCTGATAGGTTTACGGAGCAACTCAGCCATCAGACCCCAATGCTGGCAATTAGCGAGACTTAGCAGTTGGTCACCTGGGGTAATCTTAGACTCGGAGACGGCCGAGGCTAAACCTGTCACATGTTTAATGCTTCCTACTCTGCATCTTGATTCGTCTGAAAACTGGGCATGACTATGTTTTCAGGGGACAGGTCGATAGCCCAGTCTGGGTATCAGCAGAAGACAGGAAGCAGAGTTGCCCACAGCGTTTGTTATTATGACTACTCCTGCTGTGCTGTTTTGACTATTAATTTTACTTATCTCAGATGTGTCTTTACTGTTAAAAGAAAATCTTGATGGGAAATAAATTCCAATAAGTAGAAGTAGGGTTAAAGTTCCTTTTCATCTTCCCTTTCAGATCTGTCCTGTCAGCAATTCATTCAGAGTGAAGCCATCTGAGCACTGAGGTAGGCTTCCCGGGTCACGGTGAGGAAACCTAGCCCATCTTCAGGGCTTTAAAGAACAAAGACTAGGAAGAAGGTGCAAAGTCCCTCATCGAGAAAGTCTACCAATGGCCTGGGGTGAAGATCCAGAAATCTGTGATTGAAATGCTCCTCCCCACAGCTTCTGGTGTGCTGTGGCTGGGAATGGACTGTCGTGGGAACTATGAAAATGTATTACTAAGATAAATTCCCTGTCGTCTTCGATCAGTCTCAAAAACAAACTGGGCTAACTCATAATGACCTCCTTTTCCATCCAAACTAAGCCAGCCACCGCAGAGGACACATGCAAGCCCTCCCATCAGTCAGTGTTTCTAACACCCGAGTGGCAAGTGGAGACCCTGAGAACAGTCTCAGCTTTCAGACATTCATTATCTGAAACAAGGAAATAGGTGTTGGTATGAAGGAAGGGCTAATCAGGACTACACTGAAGGCAAACCATCCATTACAAATGTTGTATTATAGCATCATACACCTAAAACCTACATAATTTCATTAACCAATGTCACTCCAATAAATTCTATTTAAAAATACAAAAAGATATTTAACCAGCCACTCCCATTACTATGGCAATCCTGAGCATTTCTGTGGCTGAGAGCTACACTCAAAATACCCGTCAATATCCTACAAATAATATTTATTCTCCACAGTACCTAAACTAAATCCTTCTCCCTCCCTAGCACACAGTTCTCATAGTCCTTTTCTAACAGTGTACTCTTCCACAAGCTCTCATGAACCTGCTTGTGGGGCAGGCATGTTTTAAGGCAGGTTAATAAATAGTTTTGGCCCTTGGGAATGCAGGGAAAACTAGGTTATGCATCTGTGAGTTGTGACAGTCACACTCATCAGCTTTGTTAACCTCTTGATTATAATTCACTTTCGGGGGTGTCACACTTTACTGAAACTCCACATTCGCTTAATAGTACATAACCTTTGCAATTCTGCCTGAAAGCTGCAAACTTCAGACATATTTGCCCATTTATTTTCATAATGAAAAGATGGGATCTAAAATAACTCATTTTAATTTAAAAATGTGTGAAATATAACGCCATGGTCTATCAACTTAGGTTTCGAGAGGATAGAGGTCACTTTTCCAAATGTGTATTTAGGTTCCAGAAGAAAAAGACCAAAAAAATTACATTTAAAAACAAAGTATTTCCTTCATTTAAAGTAAAACTGTAGCCTTTTTTCCCTGCTAAAAACAATTATTTCATTCCACCCATTTTTTAAATGTGTTTACGTTTAGTGGTTGTTTCCAATAAAAAATCATGGTGTTAGGGTTGCAATGGATCAGGTTTTGGATGCCAGAGGTTATTTCTCTGCAGTGACAGATAATGGAGAGTGTGTCTAATGGGTAAAAAGCTAACAGAGTTAGGAGACATGACTGATAAAACAATACACACCAATCAGGGATAAGCATTGGAAAGTAAGAACCGTCCGTGTATTTATAATTTGATTGGCCAGGATATAGTAGAGAGAGGGAATAAAATAAAAAGTTGTTGACCTTATTATCTTTGTGGGATGTTTAGTTTGTATAATGGAGAAATTAGAAGATGTACTCCTAATAAAAGGGGCTAGGAAATACATAATTAAATATGTTATACCTAGTATGTAAAGTCAAAGTCTTCTAACAAGGCAGACTGTAAACATACAATAAGGGTTTTCCAAGATAAGGAAACCAGATTCAAAGGCCAGGACAATGCCAACACCAAGCACAGAACTAAAGCCAGAAAGCTTTCACTTACCCTCAGAGAAGACTGTCTTTAGGGGAGCAGAGGGGCCCACAGAGGACCTCCCACTGATGCTCTGCTGTGGTTTAAGAGGCAAGTAGGCACTTTGTGATTAGACAAATACAACAGACTGAGAGGCAGAAAAACATTAATTTCAGGTTTACAGATGAATTCTAGAGGTACAGGCTGATTAAAGGTACATCAGGCTTTAGCACACTAGCTAAAATGTACTGATCCTTGAATATGAAAGGGAATTCTGAGAGGCCCTCCTGGAATGTAGCCCAGAAAGGCAGAGAAGCACCAAGTGCAGCATAACTTTGGCATCTCAAGGGCTGCATGCATCACTGATAGGAGCCATCGGTGTAGGGAGCAGTATCCTCAGAAACTCCGACATTCATTGTGTTGACAGTTCCCTAGGACGTGTCAGTACAACCCAGCAGAGGTGGCGCAGAGAAAAAGAGGAATAAAAGAAGTAGATAGATATCCCATGTCGCTGACTTCTTTATGAGCAAGCACCTGTGAGACTCTCAGAACTACTCGCATCAGCTCAGTTACATTATTAGCAGGAGAGGTAACTTTATATCACCATGCTTGTCCAGCTTTTAAATAATACTAATGAAACGAGTTCCTTATACTCTGATTACTCACACAGCATTTTGTATAATTCTGTTTCACAATTAGGCAGTCTATATACTCCAAAGCTCACGTACTTGGCACATCTGTTCAAGATCCCCGAACCCAGGGAGATAGCCTCTTCAGGGATATTAAAAAGAATGGATTCTGCAAAACAGACTCTTGTTCTTTTGAAAATGGTAAACATGAGAATTTTTTTTAAATAGGCACCCTTCTTAAAGCAGTCATTGCACCAAATCAGTTAGAAAGACTGAGTATCTGGAGGCAATCTTCCCTGGTGCATATATTAAGAAACTTATTTCTCGTAACACTTCAACAATGCTACTTATGTCCTTTTCACTCATAAAGGGAATAACGTTCCTCCTTTAAATACACCCTCTTAAAAGACCTGCTTCCTTAAATGGCTTCGCATTCATATCATGTTAAAGCTGCCAAAATGACACTTAGTGGCAGTGTGAAAATTTTACCCAAATTCAATAATTTTCTTCATCTTGATTTACATTTTGACCTTGACTCCGTATGTCCTCATACCTAATGGGTACTCTCTGTTACTTTATTCATTTAGTTTTATTTCTATCCTACCTTCTTCTAAAAGTCTTTGAAGTGACCTGTGCCTCTAGTTCCAGATGAGGGTGAGATTGATGTCACTAGTATTGCAGTCATTACAATAAGCACCAGGATGGAAGGGAAAGGTCCAGGGAAGATGTGCACACCGATACTACCAATTTCCTAAAGAAGAGGGTCAGTGGTTGAGGTACTTGAGCAAGTGAGATATGATTGTGCTCCAGCCGGCAGAGAAGAGGAGAGGGGTAAAAAGAGATCTGGAAGATGAGTGTCATGGAGTCGGAGATCACAGGAGCCTTTCCTGCAAGTACACTCAGTAGGTTCCTTGAAAAAATGTACCAGCTCCTTTGTGCAGTAGTAGAAGACGACATATTTAACAAGACACCTTTTAGGTCAAAAATCCTATGAAAACTACAAGGATATGGAAACTTTACTCCCACACAAATAGATATGGTCTAGATTTAAGGAACAGCAGAGATTTTGGAACCCACTGCCTGCAATTCCAGAAATTGCATACCGAAAGAATTACTATTAGCCATCCCATAAATATAAGAAATTATATATCATCGAGTTCCAAAGTTCAGCTACACATTTTCATTTGCATTTAGCCAACCCTTTAAATTTTAAATCTTAACACATATTTTCATATTCACTGCCGATCCCTAGTCACCAATATTTGTTAAGATTTCTATGCTTACGATGTATGAAGACATAAGTGTGTGTGTGTGTTGGGGGTGGGGTGAAAGGGGAGGGGAACAAAGGAAAAGAATAACCCTCCAGGATTAAACAGTCTGGCAACAATTTCCCACCTTTTTCTGAAATAGTCGTGTAATCTCATCATCTACCGCTCTGCTCTTGTCTAGCAGGAAAATGACGATAGCCCCACCCTCAATGAGATCCAGAACGAATGTTCAGCACAGCGCAGCACATCGCATCCCCTTTAGAGTCCAGTTTTGTGAAATCAAGCTTGTGTGTGCCAAAATTTGTGTGTATGTGTGAGGGGGGGGAGAGATGAGGAGGGGGAGAGAGAAAGAATTTACCTTCCAATGAGTGAGAACTCGCCCACGACGCCCAGGCGCCGCATAGCGCTCAGGAGGCCTCGCACAGTCATGCCTTCGCAGAAGCAGACCACCACTCTGGCTTTGGGAAGCCGCTCTCGGAGCTTGCGCAGGAGTCGGTCGAAGCTCTTCTCCCCGGCATTGCTGTAGATTTTGTCCGAATGGGCGATGCAGAGGCCTTCCTGGGCAGCCAGCTCTTTGAAAGCATCCATTCCACTCTCCCCATAATTCCCTGTCCAAAAACAATCAGGAGATATGTCAAGACAACCTGGCGGCAGCAGCACCCACAACCTGGAATACGGATTCATTTGTCACAGGGAATGGAGAGAACAGACTTGCCAAGTAATTTGGAAATATAATTAGGACAGAAGGAAGATCTGGATGGATTAAGGAGAGTAATCAAATGATCAACTCTGAAAATATGAGTGCCTATCTAACTAGGGCATTCACAGAGAAACAAGTGTTTAAGTGAAGGACCAGCGCCCTGTTTTAGAGCCATGATGAAGAGTGGTTGTCCCAACGCCTAGCTGTGTGGAGGAGATCAGCACATTGGGGTAGAAGTCAAGCCGCAGGACAAGTAGGCCCGTTCATTTGAGGCTTGCTTCAGCAGGCCCTGGTTAGGAGGCAGACACTCCTGGTGATAGCACGCCCTGCCACATTTCCATGAAGAGGGAGTAGGAAGCAAATAAAGCACCTGGCCAGTCTGCAATAAGCAGACAAGAAACAAGTACAGAGTCTAGTCAACATCCAACACCCTCTGATGAAGTGGTAGGGTTATGGGAGATTTGGCTTATGGCTTTATGGTTTAATTTTTACTTCAATGTCATCCCTATAATAAAACATAGTTTAAAAACTAAGAATTCATAGAAATCAATTACATAAAACCAATATCACATTGTGCCAACTCCCCTTCTCTGTTGCACTGGATGACTTAGCTTCCTTTATAACTCTACTCCTTTCCCCAAGTTTGGGAATTTTAACACCCAGGTAGATGATTCAATACTATGTTCCCACAGTTTCTCCCTTCCAATGGAAATACTCAGTGGTATTTCCTATAACCCACTTACTTATACTTTTGACTTTGTTATCACAAATGTTACTAATATCTCTGAATGTGGATGTCAAACATCCCAGTCTCTGTTTATACCTTCTTATGTTTCAAACTCCTATATTCTAATACCTATACTCCAGCATTCATTCTACCTCACAGAAATCTCAAATCCATGTACCTCCCTATTTTTCTTTCTATCCTCCCTCTCATTTGCCTAAGAGCCCAGCTTAGATTTCATAGCCTATGTTCATCATCACTCCCTTGAAAATTATTTTAACTCCACGTGTTTTCCTGACAACACCCTAATGCTAGTTAAACCCAACCAATCATCTATTCCATGTTTGCACATGAACATGGCTAGAAAAAAACTCATAAACTTGATGACTGGTTTTATTTAAAATTCATGAGCATACATTCCAAAGAGGCATTCAACAGCGCAAGGAAATTATACTACATGTCCAATGTAAATAAACTTTCCTAGTCTCTAACATGATTATTTTATTCTTACTTTTCTCTCTGCAAATCTCCAAACAACTGACCCTACCTCTGACCTTCATCACAGCTGGGATCTTCATTTCATGTTTCAGTAAGAACAGAAACAATCAGACAAAAACTAATTCAGCCATACACCACAACATCCATGAAACTGTCTCCACTCACAGTCACTACCACCCCTCCTGTTGTAAGCCCCGAGTGCTTCTGCTTCAGGGTAGAGCCAACTCTTGCTCATGAACTGAGTCCCATCATTTCTTATCTATTAAGAGCCTTTCTCTTGCAATTGCACCCTATCTTTTGGAAAATAAATTTCCCCTTCTGATGGTATTAATCCAAAAATACTCATGGACTCTTTGTTCCACTTGACTTACTACCTGTTCACCACTGTTCACAGCAATAATAGTTGCCTACATCAACGGGCTTGCTTCATCATCTCTCAATCTCTTCTTTACCTTTATTTCCATCACCTCAGAGTCTTTTCTTTTCAAACTCTCATCAAAGTCACCAATAATTTCCCTGTTACCATATTTTATGACCTGTTCTCTGTCTTCATCTTCATCCACCACGCAGGCTGCATTCAACAGTGGGCCACACCCTTCATGAAGCAACTGATTCTCTTGGTTTCTGTGACACAGACCTCTAGTGGTTTTCTCACCCTTCACTGACTACTCATCAATGTATTTGCTAGATAGTCTTTTTCTGCTAAACCTCTAAATATTGTCATGCCAGTACGCAGCCCTGGGAAACTTCCTCTTTTTCCTCTACAGTCCCACAAGTTACCCTCATTCAGTCACATTCTTTTAAACACCATTTGAATACCATGGTTGAATCTTAAATATAGATCTTCAGACTGGACTGCCCTTTGGAGCAAAGGATTAGTACATTAAATTACTTAGCTGACATATGTATGTACTCAGAGATATCTCAAACTTATATCTGAAATAGAATTTTTTCCTTCTTGACCTTGCAAACCTGCTCCTTTTAGACATCTCCTATTAGCACATATACCATTAGCCAACAAGTTGTTCAATAACAAAATTTAGGAACTTTCTCTTCTATTGCAGATTCATTTCTGTGGACTCTATCTCTAAAACGTTTTCAATCCACAAGTCTCATGTCTGTGTTTCAATCTTTGTCACTTTAAACCAAGTGTCTTAGGTCAGGTTCCCTAAAAACAGAGCTGAGATGAAAATTCTTGTTCAAGTTATTACTGAAGAGAAGAGCAACAAGACAATGACAGGAGAGGGACGCCAAGAAAAAATGTCACCTCAGCAAGAGATTAGCTTCAGCCTGATTCCACAAGAAAGTCCTAGAGCACAAATTAATAATACACAGTGTTGGCAAAATACAAATACATTCACTTTTGGTGAAAGCCGTTCAAAGTATTGGTGAACAACTTGGGAGCAGTTTTCAAAATTTGTCAAGGTAAATATCATATAAATACAACAATTGTTAAATCAAAACAATTTTCAAAAAAAATATCCAAAACAACCCTTAGGACTTAAATCTCAGCATCTATAAAAGTTTCCTAGCATTGTAAAATAACCTAATAAGATTCTCCTATATCTTTGAAAATAAAATTTCCTCGTATCTTGTTTATAATATATGTGATCAATCAACATATTTGTTTTTTTTTAATTTAATCACCTTTATGGTGCCTAACCCAGTCCAGTAAAGCCCAAAAGGAGGCATTAACACATCACAAAATCTTCGGCTCCAAGGACTGTGGAAATAGATCAGAGTTCAAATAAGAGGAATTGACGATTATAAGGGAGAAAACTGCAGCTGCCAGGTGAGTGCCTCATCTGTCTGCAGAGACGGGCGTGAGGAAGGAAGTCAGATGCCTCCTGCTCGCGATGAATGCAGGTTCAGGAAGCTACGTGCAAGGTACACAGGCAGGCTGCACCGGCCAACTCACCCAGCAAAAGGGGCTGTCAGTCTCTCATGACGGTGTTACAAGGGGAATAATTTGACTGCTAATGTGTCACCCTGGGACTTCGGGCACAGAAAACCATTCTGTTCCTTTATCAAAATGCACACAGAATACATAAATGAGCAAGAATATCTCATACAAACAAGAAAATCTTCATTTTTAAATCTACCAAAAACCTTAGACATAAGCAGACAAGAAACAGAAACAGGATTTAGTCAAAATCCCACATCCAACCCCCTCAGGTCATAGTCAAAGAAACAGGGCCACCGAGTGGGGCAGTGGCTCGCCAGTAGGCATGAAGCTTGTTCCTGTCAGGGCCGGAACACCTCTACGTAACTTGACTCCAAGGTTGCTATTTGCTTCTCTTAATAGCAAAGAGCAACTAAACATGTATATTTTCCTATGACAAAAGAGGTTTGCATAGGTCAATTCATTCTATGAATATTAATCCCAATTTCTTCATTTATATTTTTGTTCAGATAGCAACTTTTATTACACAAATTCATAGGTATCATTGGAACATATTTAAACTATTTCTCTCATGATTCCTCAAAGACCCCAAACTGATATATAAAATTTTCATGAGAGAAGCTCTCATATAGGAAGAACAACCATAACAACTGTACTTTTACAAATCTTTATACTTTAAAAATTGCATTCATTAACATTATCTTATTCAACTCTTACAAAAATCATATTGTACTCATTCTAGTGATAATAGTGCTAGATACAAATACCATACAATATTGGAAGAAAATTGCCTTCAGGAAGCTTAAAATTATGTTACTTACATTTAATAGTGGCAGAACTAATGGTATGACAAGGACTAATTTAAATTCTAATAGAGGTGCTAGGGGTTAGGAATCAGAAAAAGCCACCTAAAGAAAGTTCCATTTGTTGATGAGGATGCAGAGAAAAGGGAACTCTTATGTAGTCTTGGTAAGAATGCAAATTGGTATGGCCATCATGGAAAACACTGAGATTCTTTCAAATTTTAAAAAAAGAAGTACCACATGAACCAGTAATCCCACTACTAGGTACATATACAAAGGAAATAAAATCAGTATCTCAAAGAAATACCTGCACTCCCATGTCCATTGCAGCATTGTTTGCAGTAGCTAATATATGAAAACCACCTAAGTGTCCATCAGTGGATGAATGGATAAAGAAAATGCGCCATCAATATGGACATGTACGCACAGACACACAGTGGAATATTAGCCATAAAACATAACCATGTGCAACAACATGAATCAGCCTAGAGGACCTTATACTAAGTGAAATAAGCCACACAGAGAAAGACAAATACTGTATAATCTTACTTATATGTGGAAGTTAAAAAAGTCAAACTTATAGAGCCTGGGAGTAGAAGAGCGGTTAGCAGGGGTTGAGGAGTAGAGAAAATGGGGAGATGTTGGTCAGAGGCTCCAGACTTCTGGTTACAAGATGAGTTGACTCTGGGGACCTGATGTGCAGCACCACGACTGCATAGTCATGATACATACTGCGTGTAACAGTGCACAGTTACTAATTTACATTGTATTCTTAAACCTTGCTAAGACAGCAGATCTTAAATGTTCTCACCATAAATAAAGCTGTCTATGTGAGGTAATGGATGTGGGATTAACTTGACTGGGACAATCATTTCACAGTGTATATGTATATCAAACAATTACCTTGTATACCTTAAATCTATAACATTGTATTTGTCACTCATACCTCAATAAATCTGGGGAATAGAAGACAGTGTCTTTATTCTGGGTCTTCAGATATGAACAGATTTTCCAGAGATAGATAAAAAGTTAGAGGACATGTATTCTTTGGCCGTCTACCAGGTCGTGAGTAAATCATACCAGACTCAAAATAAAACAGGCAGCGAAGGGCCCACCCTCTCTGCCTTGCATCCCACTTTCATTCTGCTACTCGGGTTTTCTCTTGCCTTCCCTGGCATTGAAATATTTATTTAGAGTCTTCTCTTTGCAGCCCCGGAAGATATATGAAAAACTGGCTTTTAATAAATAAATAAAGAACTGGCTTTCAATAAACCTCTTAAACAATAAAAGAGCCACGAAATTGTAAACACTCAGACCTGATAGAGAGCTGCATATTTACACTCAATTAGCAAACAGTTCATTGAGTTCTCAGCTTGAAAAAAATGCCTGGGCTCTGCACTTCGAGCGTTGCCAAGAAATATCGGACACTGGCTCTGCCTTCAATTTGATGAATATTTACCATGTGTCTGGCTCTGTGCTGAAATAGCTCATATTTCATTTATTCATCACAACACCGCCATATGAAAGTTATAACTCCTCTTCTACAGACAAAGATATGAAAGCTCAAAGAGGTAAATAACTTGCCCAAGGTCATACAGGGGTAGAACTGGGACTTAACATCTAACTGTTGTACTGCCCCCTACATTGTCTTACAGCGGTGAAGGCATGGCATCAGCGTACAAAACACGGCAACAATAATAAGCCACACAAGCTACATGTGAAATGGAAAACACCATAATACTAAATTTTAGGGTAAGAGATCAGGGAGGATCAGAGAATAACTCTTGGGAAAAATAGGAATGAAACTTGGCCTTGAAGAGTGTGTGCAAGGGATTGGTATTCAGGGTGAATGGGAGTGAATGAGAATCCACAAAGGTATTTTTAGAGGCATTGAGTAGAGCCATCCCAATAGAACAGAAGGTTCATGGTTTATAGAACGACACTCTATATAACGGATTCTAGTAAAGCATCTGGCACAGCACTTACAAGATTGCAACACGGAAATGTGCTATATGTTGCTGTGTTGTAACAGATTTTATAACAGACTTCTTCACTGTTACAATGTTGCCTAAGCCACAGAGAGTAAGAGGGATAGGGAAGAATAACATCTGGAAAAGCTTATCAAATACGAAATTAAAATATGTCTAAAAATCTTAATTTCTATCTTATGTAACCAAAAGATTTACAGAGAGTAAATCAAGATCTTCTATAAAACTAGGCTTCTTAACTAAGTCTTGTGGGAAGATTTATGAGAGAGAACATAGTGGTTACAAAGAACTCCATTGTTTATAATAATGAAGGTGTTTAAACACAATAGAAATGGACATTATTGTCCGTACCAGGACAAAGTTAAGAAAGGTACTGAAAATGGAGGTAAAAAAAGAGAACTATCTCAGGAGAGACAAAACAATGGCTACAACTCTGAATTTTCCAAGCTACGTATCATTTTGAAGAAATTAGATGTGATTATTATCCAGCCAAATCCACAGATTTTCATTCATGGAAGATTCATTTGTAGTATTTAGTAGTAAAATTTCAGTGAGCAAGCTATGAACTAAAAATTTCTTAGATCTCATAATCACCTGTAAGAACTACCATTGTGTCAAAATCAGGCACTGGAGACCAGTTCTTAATGCTTCTACTCTTAAACTATTGAGGATATATTTAAGAAAAAATCTGAGCTCCTTTTGATGGCTAAAGCCATCATATCGAACCAAGTTTAAATCCTATAATTGCATATTCACATATTATCCTGTTCAAACAATGGCATTCAACATAGCTCATCCCTACATATTTATACATCAATTATATGAAGGGAAACATTCATGCAAGGAAAATACATAGATATTTGTTAACTTTCCTTAAAGAAGGAAAGCTTTCACTTTGAAAGATCCACTCGTCTTATGCTCTAAACTTCTTTCATCCTTCCTTTATTTCATGCTTACATTGCTTCCTTAGTGTTCTCAGGCTGGCTACCCAGTAATGAAATCCTTAGGGCCGTGGAACCGTCTCTGTCCAAGGTCTGAAAACTGACTACTCTGCCTCCTGGGACATTTTGGGCAAATCAGATAATACCTATTTTTAAACAAATTATAATAAGGAAAGTTGCTCTCACAGTGCCCTCTGGAAACCTACTGCAATATTCAACAACTGACACTATAAAGAAGTCTTCTTTTTAACCTAAATCCTTTGCAATAAAATCTAAATCTATTTCGTCTTCATTCTCAGTACAGACTGAGCCGGTTTGAGTTCTTTTTTTTTTTTTTTATGGGGGGTGTGGGGCGGGGGGGCGGGCAGTCCTTCTGGAAGCCACCATTCAGCTTTCTCTTCAAGAGAAACAACTTTAACATTTTTTATACTTTAACATTTTGGGGCAATCTTTTAATTTGTTTGTTTCTCCCACTTAATGCATAGAAAATGTGATGGCTCCCCCGCCTCCATCCACATACCTGCAGTCAGCTTTATGCGTCCCTCCGGTCAGTCAGAGGAGAGTGAGTCACCAACACCCTTAGGGGCACGGAAGGGAAGTCATATGCAAGGTCGGTGAAGGACCTGCCTCGCTCAGAGCAGTCATAGACAATAAAAAGAAATCACTTTGTCAGCAATTCCCCAATCCTACTTATAATTATCCCAATTTGGACAGATATAAAAACAAATATGATGAAGGAAATTTACCGAAAATGATTGACATCTTTGCAATAGAATTGGGATCAGTCATCGTTGTCTTTTGTCTCATCACATTCACAGGTATGCCTTGAAGCTGAGTGGGTGAGAGAATGAGCCTCAGGGGCAAACAACCTTGTCTGAATCCTGGATCCTTGATAAGGAAATAAATAGCCTCTAAGTGTTTTTATTTAAGCTTTGATTTCCTCTGGTATAAAACAGTGACCATAATGTGCATCTCAAAGACTTCTCATGATCATTAAATCATATGTGTTAATGATCGCAAAGTCCCCAGATCATGGAAAAATCAGGGAACAGGGCCTATTTTTACTCTCCATCTCTGTCTAGAGTTGTAGGATATAAAACTGACCATGAGGCTTTAGCTTGACCTAAGAACTTTACATTCCATTTTCCCTATGTTCCTATTTATAAAACTCAAGCTCATGACTATTTCTCTCACTACAGTGCTTCATTCTCCACTCATGGTCACCTCATTCCCAGGTGGTCCCTAGATTACTTTTTTTGCCGCAGCTGCACAAAGCAACTGCTTTCCTATTTTACTTGTGGACTGTTGGTGTTTACCCAATGCATCCAAGAGTCCAGGTTGGCCTATATTGAGTCTCTGTCACTGAGCCTTCCTTATGCATCAGCCATCAATGACTCCTATCAATTTTAGAGCTTTATGCATTACCCCAGTTTGTTGTTTCTCTACCTCAAATACTTTCTGATGTGGAGAAAACGTTAAGAGAAGGCAAAATGTAGGTCATATAAAAATACAAAAGGAGATCATCATTCTTTCAGAAAGCAGCGTTTTCCAATTTCAATTTTCTCACGGAGGGAATAGGTTCATAGAGGAAGCCCCTAGCACACCTGTTCACTCTTCTCTACCTATGTGGCATGGACTACACAATCAAAACTGGGAAGGTAGTATCTAGCAACAAGTTCAGAAAATGTACTTTAACACACACACACACACACACAAACTGTATATACTTTTTAATGATAACACCTGTGCTGGTAAGAGTTCATTAAAATAAGCATTCTCATGTACTACTAATGCTAGTGTAAAATGTTCCCATCTTTTTAGTAGAAAATTTGTAATATTAATGCTTCACTTTACAGTTACATGTTTGACTTAGAAATTTAGTTTTCAAAAAGCAATTTCATTATTTACCAAGTTCCAGTTACAAGGATCTTCACCACAGTATGTTGGAAAATATAATAGAAACAAACAAAAAACAACTATGTTATGTTGTACAGCAGGCAACTGGGTAAATAGTCATTATTTATTTATATAAAAATACATGCAAACACTTTCATGAATAATGTAAAATTGTATTCAATGCCATAGAATATATTTATGCCATAATGTTAAATACAAAAAGGTTAAAAATAGTATGTAAATTATAAAGCTAATTTTTAATGTACATTTATATATTTACTTATATAAAAACTTTAAAGAATATGCATGAAAACATTACAGCGGTTTCTTTAGACAGTAAAATTATATATAATTATGTTTTTATATTTTATCTTTGTTTTCCAATTTATCTATAATAATCATATACTGTGTTGTTAATAAAAATATTTGAAGTAAAAATATAATTTTTATCTGAATATCATGCAAATATTATGGATTGTTAGGGAAAGTCTTCCAGAAAGGAAGTGAACCTCTCATAGTGACTATGTAACAATTTTCTTCAAAAAGAGAATGATAAATAGTAATATTATAGTGGCTGTCCTTAAGCAAAGTTGACCATAGGCCACCCACCATTTCTTGTGATGTTTACATACTTGGATGGAGAAAGCTTGTGTAATGCATACAGATTTCTTCTTTGAAATCTTGAAATCTGATTGATTCACCCTAATTTATTAAAGAGGCAGATAGTCTGCTTTTTTTATTGATGATATTTATTCTGAGAGATGTAAATATTATCATTTATTGAGCTTCTGCCCTACAAAATGACAAAAATGGTTCAGAACACCCTCTCCATTTGCTGTAAATTTCCGACAAGCCTGGGCTGCAGGCCTGGCCATCTCTTCTCAATGACAAGGAAGCATTTCAAGTTAAGGTCAAGATGGTTGGCCCATTGAAGTTTTTCCCCTTTAAGCAAAGGACTCAAAGTAGTGAAACGCTGTCCAAATATCATTTGGGCATTATTTCTAATAGGGAATAAAGGTGCATAATACCTGTTTAACCAGTTTCTATGTCTTGATATCATGAACATTATCTCATTGAAGTTAAAAAATCAAAGTATAACTTGGTTCAGGAAGGGTGAGTAACATGACTCTTACAGATTCTAAAGCAGTAGTTTAATGGGAAATTTTATGGAAATCTTACTATGTTTAAATTATCTTCTTTTAAATTCACTACAACCTTGTTGCCTCATTTTGCCATAATTATCTCCATGTACAAAGGAAACTGAGACCTAAGCAAGTAATGTATCTTGCACCAAAATTTGAACTCAGATGTGTCTGACCCTGAAGCTCATTGCCCTTAATTACTTACATACAGCATATTTTGCTTCGAATTGTAGTAGTTTCCAATGCATTATCCATTCTCCCATCTTCCCTTATTAAAAAATACTCAATTTTGATTGGATTGTCTGTGCATAGCCAAAAGCACCTACTTTCCCAGACTCCCTTGCAGCTAGAGATGCAAGGGTGAGATGCAAGGGTGGAAGTGACCCAGATCCAGACAATAAGATCTAAGCAAAAGTTGCCAGGTGAAGCTTCTTGGAAAACTTTGAAAAGGTCAGATGGCAAGAACGCTTCTTTGGCCTTTGTCTCTTTTTTCGTTACACCATTACATGTACCTGGGCCTGGCAGTGCAACAGCCAGCCACATTGTTACACACTGAGGATGAATATGAGGATGAAGACACATGAAGGCTGACGGAGCAGAATACAAAACAGTCCAGACACCTGGTAGCATCACCATTCTGTGGTCTAGAGCTGAGCTGCATGAAATAAGTGAATCCCTGCCTGCTAAGCCACCATTAGGATGGTTCCCCACTATTTTCAGATGAACATATTCTTGACCCTGTATAAGACATTTTACCATAAGAATTCCATAGTGAGAGCCTGAAGTCTTGACTGTCTCTAACTAGCTGTGACCTCGAGCTATCATTGTCTTCTTTGTATGGGGTTTATACTAGGAGATCTTTTAAATTTCCTTATAGCATGAGCATTTGGTGATTCTAGAACAATATGAATCAGCACTCTTTCATAATCTAGAGCTTCATGTCAAAACATATATTCTCAGAACTCAGAGTAAGCATCTGCTTAGCAATATTTTTTTTCAACAGCTTTTTCCTTCCCCCATCTGATTTTGTACAAGTGTATTACTGTAGGGGAGGAGAAAGCATTTGTTGTATAACCATTTAAAATGTATCTTGCCTGCAGGGTTATTTTTAGCCATACTAACTTTTAGGGTTACAGTTACTGAAAGAAGGGAACAAGACACTGTGCTACAGACACAGGCAACATAAGAGAAAAGAAGGCCACTTACAGAGCAAATTCATTAGGTGAGCCTGAACTTATAGAAAGACACACCGTCCAGCATCATTGGACAGACACTCAGCAGAAGCCAGCTCTTTTCTTACCCCTCCAGTGGCCGGTTTTAGCCACATTTTGCTCAGTGGAATTAATCCAACCCCGTTACTAAGCTCTTGGTCTCTCCCTATTTAACCCCAAGTTTACATCTTTTATATCATCAGTAAAAAAATCTATTTAATCAAGTCAAAATAGATTTTATCTGGGTCAAAAGGAAATTAGTCTATAGAGAAAAGATTGCCTTTAATTCAAAGGACATGAGAGTCGCTGGCAATAAATGCAGTGCATTAAAAGCCCTTGGATTTTGACCTGTGAAATCCAACCGGGGCTTGGTTCTCCCTCACTCTGTGACCATGTACAAGTTTTTGGACTGCTCTGGTTTCCCGTTTCCTTATGTGTAAAGTGAAGGGATTGCTTTACTGGATAATAAATGAGGTCTCTTACTCTGGGGCTGTAAGGCTAGCCCTGGTTTTCTGAATCATGGTGGGAGGTTCATCCCATGCCCTTTTGCCTTACAGAGCCTTAGTTTGACCTGTGTTTCACCTGAATTCAGGTTATGCTGAGTCTTCCAATGGCTTTGCCAATACTCCTGGAGTAATACCATTTGTTTATAGTACAGGTAGCATTGCAGAATAGTGAGAAGAAGGCCCTCTGGAACCCGAGAGCTTGGATTTGCTAAAATTCTGGCTCCCTTACTAGTTAGCTGTGGGACTTAGGTAAGTCAGTTAACCTCTCTGTGTTTTGATTCATCTGTAAAATGGAAATAATAGTATTAATCACCTCTTAGAGTTGTAAGAATTAAATGATTTACTATATGTAAATATTAGTATATTGTCAGTACTATATGAGAGTCTGTTATTTATTGAACTAAACATTTCTTGAGCACTGTGTGCTAGGGACCAGAGGAGACTTCATATCCGTGTCTCCTTTTTATTCTGAGAAACCCACACATGCCCTTTCTCATGTGATCAAAAGGGAAGTTTGCATACATTCCCACACACAGCAAATAGGAGACAAGGAAACTCAGCCCAGACAGTCTAAGTCCAGAGCCCACAGTTCCATTTGACATGCTATAGGGTCCAGGCACAGGAGTGTGAGCCTGTAGGGATGAGTCAGACAGGTCAGGAAGATCACAGGGAAGGGTGAGAGGCTGTGTCTATGTGTGAGGATGAGTGAGGCAAAGTCAATGAAGTGTCAACCAAGAACACAACCAACAAAATGTCACGGGACATTTAATTTGCTCCTCAGGCCAAGGTGATTGAAATAAGCTTAAATACGATGCTGTTAACAATGCTGGCAAAGACCTCTCTCGCCCAAGATGCCTGCTTTACCAATCCTGCCACTAGCGAGACATGACTTTTCTCTTTCTACAGAAAAGGAAAATGCCCTTGAGAGAAGTAGCCCATTAAAGCCCTGACATCTTAATCTCTTTTGGTTTAGCAGAACTTTCTGAAAGCAGAGGACACCTGGGGAGTCCTGACCCATGGAGCTGTCATTCTGCAAAGCTGAGCAGAGCACAGAGGACAAGAGTTTGTCGATTCCACAACATACTGGGTCCTGGGTACTTTCATCCTTGGGTCATTTACAACCACCTTCCAATGGTGAGTAGTTCCTTATGCCTATGGTTTCAAAACCTTCACAGTACACTTCGACAAGAGGACCACGGAGAGGAAAGTGGGCACTTAATACGATCATAAATGATGATGGTACAATTAATGATAATGCTTGGGTTAAAATATGTATAAATGAAATACAAAGGAAGAGTTCCCAAAGAACCTAAGTAAAAATCATCCATAGGAAATTTCCCTCACCTCTATATGGTATCTGTTTCTTCATCACTATAATTAATAAAATATATAATTTGATTAATAGCTCAAAACTAAGAATGGTCCAGTTTCCCATGTTGGCATTAAGTTATTATTTGTTTTTACTAATAAAAACTAAGACAGAAAACATTATTTCTGAAAAGCCCAATATTGGGAAGCCAGCATTTCAGATAAGCTTGGGCCATGACATTGCAGGATGACATTTCCTCTTAGCTTCCTTCCAATTCCAAGAGCTTTACATTGATGGACCACACAGGAACTGTTGATTAAGCTCTTGTGACACCTTGCCAAGCTCTGTGACTGCTAAATCAGAGACCTCCAATATCTCTGATTCATTACAGAGAAATAAGAGCAGAAATGTAGAAACTCAACTAAGCAGCTCTCCAGTTTCCAGTTTTCCCACTATCGTGAGGAAACATAGAAATATAAGTATTATATCCTGTGAGTGAATGTGATCTCTTTGTCATTCAATACCTTCCAGTACACACACCCCAGGTAGAGCTAAGCGCTTGTGGGCAAATGAGTGCAAGAGAGTCTATGCGCTAAATAAACTCAA
Organism: Desmodus rotundus; assembly: GCF_022682495.2. Classification (NCBI taxonomy): domain Eukaryota; kingdom Metazoa; phylum Chordata; class Mammalia; order Chiroptera; family Phyllostomidae; genus Desmodus; species Desmodus rotundus. The sequence goes on along the minus strand of NC_071397.1, from coordinate 88,775,713 downwards.
GTTTCTGGAAGAGTCAGACATGCAAAGGAACAGTCACAGGCGGTGCTCACACGCAGACTAGAGGAGGGGCTATCTGCACACAGCTGGGAAGGAGAAGCAAGTCTTCCCTAAGGAGGGAAAATTGAACTAGATTTTAAAGAAGCTAGGTCTCTTGATTCTAAATGATCAGAAAGTAAGCACATTTAAACTATATCTTACATATATGCCTGTTCCCTGGACCCACACTAATATGGGAGCAATTTTCAGCCTTTGCTATTTTAAAAAAGGGAAGAAAAAATAAACAATAAAATGTGTGACAATTTCAAATACACACTTACACATATACAGGCACATACATGCATATACCTGTGTGTGATACATGAAAATAAAAAAAGCTGTCTGTATGGAAGCTAATTTAGATCTATTCTATATGTCCATTAAAAAAATGAAACTATTTTATTTCCTTACTCTTTCTCACCTACAACCTATTGGCTCCTTAATGTGTGTTGATTTATCCACCGCCATTACCTCCATCCAAGTCTTCATTTTCTCTCTCTCTCTTTGACTATTGGAACCAGTCTCCTATGTGTTCTCGCCACGTCCGTTCTTATTCCTCTCCAAATTATTCTCAACCCACTCTCTATTATGTTTACCTTGAACATAATTGGATCAATTTATATACTGGCTCAGATCTCTTTAGCGGTGTCCCCTACACTTAGGATAGAATCCAAAAGGCATATGTTGCCAGTGACCTCCATCCTCCCTGCTATGCCAGTCTCGTTTCTTGCCACTTCACCAGTTCACCTCTGCAGCCAACTGGACTCCTTTGCATTTTCAAATGTGGAAAGCTCTTTGCTTGTTCCGAGCCTTCACTCATTTGCTTCCCTCTGCTTTTGCCAGACTTATATCAATTCATCATTTGGGTTTCTCCTTCTCAGCTCTGCCTCTTACTCATGGAGGTCTTCCCTAACCATTATATATAAAGTGGCCCTGACCTTGGCTCCATCCCTACACTCCATTTATTCCCCTCATGGGACTTATGGTGAGATATGGATAAACATGTAGTCATGCATTTATTAATGTGGTGATTCGACTAATGTCTGTGTACGGCATGAGTGAGTGCACTTAGGGAAGGTAAGGGCCATGTCTACATCACCTGTGTCCATTGCAGTGCCTGCGTGATGTTTCAACTCCATCACTCTATAGTCGACTCATGAGTAATCCCTGACCAACTCAGGCAGCAAATACATGGTCAGTCTGCCTAACAAAATCTTTCTCCTATTGGAAAGTGATTATACTGAATTTCAAGTACTGGGAGAATTCAAGAGGTATGCATCCTGCCCTTTCACAGGCTGGGTAAGTGGTTGGTTGTGTTTTCTGCATTTGATTTGGAAATGTTGATTGTGTATAACATTCTATATATAATACTTTATATGTAACATTCAAACTTGAGGGATCTTAGATATTATCTTCTATGACTCTCATTTATAAATGATGTCCAAAAAAAATAGAGAAGCCTGGCCGAAGTCACAAAAAAAAAGAAGTTAGTGACAGTGCCATGTGGAAACCTAGGGCTCCTAACTTTGGGGACTGCACCCTCTCCACTACATAACCACAAAAAATAGAATTCTAGGTTACTATCCAGCACTCTCCACACACACACAAGAAGAGATATATAGCAGGAAAAACCAGTCTTGAAATCTACTTTGAGATTACAACATTCTGGGTCAGCAGGGACAAATTTGTTCTCAGCCACTGCTCAATAAAATGATTTTTAAAAAAGCATGTTGTCCTCTCCGTTCCCAAGTTCTGATTGATTAAAGAGGCATCTCGAAAAGTAGACAGTGTTTAACTTTTCCAACTCAGGAAACATTATGTAATGTCTTAATGCATTGAGTTATTACGGAGCTAACTATCCTCCGGGAAAAACAGTAAACCTGGAGGGAGCCAGAGCTCACTAATATCTTCCAATTTACTTTTGTTGGGTTGGCAGGAAAAGTGCAAGAACTTCTATCTGAGGTGCCTCAGTAGCGCTAATTGAATTTCATTACAAGGAGTGTTACTTAACAAAGAAAGTTGAAGATCACTGAGGGTAGATACATTTTTGTGCATATGTTCATTTCCTTCTTGTAATTAGAAGCTAGTTCAGAGGGTATCTAGCTCAACAAACACACCTCTCCGTACGCTCACACACATAATACAGCCTGAGCTTGGATACAATCCCTTGCTTCTTAATATTGAACTCCTCAGAAATTAGTTGCCTTTTTTAAGGGTTTTCTTGGTGGAACTAATGATGTTTAATACAGAAAATGAGATTCTGTAAAGCTGTACCTTGTGAAAATAACTTTATTATGAATAAAATAACTTTTTAAAAGTATATTTTATTGATTATGCTATTACAGTTTTCCTAATTTTCCCCCTTTATCCCCTCTCACCCTGCACCCCCCAATCCTGCAGCATCCCCCCCTTAGTTCATGTCTATGGGTTGTACTTATAAGTTATTTGAATTCTCTGTTTCCTACACTATTTTTGACCTCTCCCCATCTATTTGATGCCGACCAATTATGCTTCTTATTCCCTGTACCTTTCCCTCCTATTCCTTCCCTTCCCCTCCCCGCTGAAAACCCTCCATGTGATGTCCATTTCTCTGATTCTATTCCTGTTATAGTTGTTTGCTTAGTTTTTGTTTTCATTGTTTTTCTTTTTTTAGGTTCATTTGTTGATAGTTGTAAGTTTGTTGTCATTTTACTGTTCATAGTTTTTGGTCTTCTTTTTTTCCTTAGATAAGTCCCTTTAACGTTTCATATAATAATGGTTTGGTGATGATGAACTCCTTTAACTTGACCTTATCTGGGAAGCACTTTATCTGCCTTTCCATTCTAACTGAGAGCTTTGCTGGATAGAGTATTCTTGGATGTAGGCCCTTGCCTTTCATTGCCTTTCATGACTTCAAATACTTCTTTCCAGCCCCTTCTTTCTTGTAAGGTTTCTTTTGAGAAATCAGCTGAGAGTCTTGTGGGCACTCCTTTGTAGTAACTCGCTCCTTTTCCCTTGCTGCTTTTAAGATTCTCTCCTCATCTTTAATCTTGGATAACTTAATGATGATGTGCCTTGGTGTGTTCTACTTTGGCTCCGACTTCTTCGGGACTCTCCTGGCTTCCTGGAAGTCTATTTCCTTCACTATTTGTTCTCTTTCATTATCTCTTTCATTATTTGTTCAAAGGAGTTTTCAAGTTCTTGCTCTTCTTCTTCTCCTTGTGGCACCCCTATAATTTGGATATTAGAGTGTTTAAAGTTGTCCCAAAGGTTCCTAAGCTTCTCTTCATTTTTTTGAATTCTTGTTTCTTCATTCTGTTCTGGTTGGATGATTATATCTTCCTTTTGTTCCAAATCACTGATTTGAGTCCTGGTTTCCTTCCTGTCACTTTTGGTTCCCTGAATATTTTGCTTTATTTCACTTTGGGTATCTTTCATTTGCTCTTTCATTTTGTGACCAAGGTCAATCAGTTCTGTGAGCATTTTGATTTACCAGGGTTTTGAACTCTCCATCAGATAGATTGGCAATCTCCTCATCACTTAGCTCCTTTTCTGGAGTTTTGCTCTGTTCTTTCATTTGGGTCATATTTCTTTGTCTCGGTGCACCGGTCTGGTTGGTCTGATTGACTGTTTCTTTAATTCCTTGGTTGTCAGAGTTCCATGCAGTTTGATTTTCTGGCACTTCTGGTTGTTTACCGATTTTAGATTGGTTGTCATCCTCCTTTTGGTTGTGCGTGGAAGTGAAGGGTTTCTACCTACACCTCCATCTTGGCCAGCACTCCAAAAATAACTTTATTTTAAATAAGATATATTAAAAGATGAGTTCACTGAGGCAAGAAAAAGCTTATCATCAAGTTGTCTTTAAATCTTGGCACCGTATTGTTTTATCTACTGTGAAAACTTAAAAAATAATACTCGAAACTTAAAAAAACAATAAAACCTAACTAACTTTCAACTATTCAACATTTACTCTCTCTTGATGTTATGATATCATCCACCTATTATTCTTAAGAAATTTTATTACTTACTTTCATGATTACTAAATTTAATAAATATCACAACTCGTGAGTACATTGACTAATATGATGCCTTATGAAGTTATTTGAATTGTTCTTAGAAATAGAATAAAAAGGAAGGAAGGAAGGAAGAAAGGAAGGGAGGGGGAGAGGGATGGGGAAGGGAGAAAAAATTATATTGTAGACCCTCAGGAAACAACAGTGTGAACAAAATTAATACTTTTTAAAACCAATTTTCAAACTTTTGAGCCACAGTAGTGGTAACTGAAACTTTATTGTGGTAGAATTCTCAATGGCATCTGTCATCCTAATTATACACAGAAGCAGCATCAGGGTTGAGCATTAACAAGTGACATTTCCCTTCCTAAAATTGCCTTGTGAAATCTTATAATTTGACCACTCGAAGTGTCTAGCGTGCAAAATGAATGTCTATGCTCTGAGTGATCTTTTTGTTCCGGATGGGGGAATAAGAGCTTTTGACATCTGAGACTCCAGCCTTAAGGGTCTGGGCTCTGGCCAGGCCGTGATTCTGAGCTTATAACCAAAGTTCTCCAGACTGTCAGAAAGCCCTACCCACTCAGAAAATCAAGCTGGATCTTTTCTGTTATAGAAGACGACTCTGCAATATGACAACCCTTGTACTAACTACACAGAATAGGCCTGGGCTAAGTAGAGTTTAAGATTTTTAACAACATACTGCTGTGACCAAACATCACCTCCTAACTCAAATAGGCATGGAGTGGCCTACCTTAACTAAGAACTGATTTTGAAGCTAAGCTCAAGCTGAAGCAGAGGCCACATCCTTGTCATCTCCCCAAGTTACTCTGCAGCCTCTCAATGAACTACAGAAATGCCTCAAGAAAGGTTCTGGCTTTGTTCTGCCCACAACCTGTTCTTAGCAGGCCTCATATAGAACAGATAGTGAGTGATGTTTCATAGAGTAGCTACTGAGCGATGCTTCATAGAAAAGCTGACATTGATTTCCTTGCCACAAACCCACACATATACACCAGGGCTTTCTTTGTCTTGTTTAATGACAAAACAACACTTCTAGAAAGGAAGCCATACATCCTGGATGATGCCATTGTTAATTTGAAACCAGTCACTGTTTCTGGAGGCTGCTTCTCATGCAGTGCAAATTCTATGAACATGGGGAATCTTATCATCTGCCTTTCTTCCTGCACTACACACATACTGTTATTTTGTTTAATATCAATAGATGGCAAAAGGAAAATTCCAATAAAAATACCCAAATATTTAACCTCTAAAGCAAGGTACAAAGTCTGTCACTTTAAGTCTGTCACTTCTGAGGGGAGTATAAATGGCACAATATTTTATATTTGCATGAAACCATAAAGGAAAAGCTCTTCACATCAACATTTATTCTCAAAATTCACTAAGTTTCAAGGAGCCACAACTAAAGACTCTATGAATATGCAAGGAAGTTGGGCTATATAATATATCTAAGGTTCGTCACAGCTTCAACATTCTCTGATTCCATCATGGAAATGCAGGGCATGGCCAAAGATGCAGGGGTAGGGAATGGCAGGGAACAGAGAGTGTAAATGAAAAAAAGGCTCTCAGAAGTTACCTCCAGAAACATCAGATAACTCCATTTGCAAGGTCATTTATTAAATCAGTTTTGCAGACTACCCAGACACACATGAACTGTGCTATATCTGAGGTATTAGTATTCATAAAAAGTTCCCCAAAGTTGTCTTCAAAAAGACTTACGTTTGCATAGGGAATTTATAATTCACAAAGCGCTTTCATGTATATGATCTCATTTGGTCCTGAAAACAATTCTGCTATTAGGGATTAAGAGTATGTATGGGCTCTAGGGACCTGGGTGCAAATCGCAACTTAGCAGAATTCTTGGTGATCTGAAACTCATTTTGCCTCATTTTTCTCAGCTGTGAAACAGAGACAATAGCAATAACTACCCGAGTGTCATGGTGAGAAATTAAATGAGGCAATATATGTATGCAAACCACTTAGCACTTGTTGCCTATTAAGCGTTCGGTAAGTGTGTGCTATTATTATCCTTGTGGAAGATTGCATTTTCCAAATTTGGTAACATCAATACATTGCATCATGTCTTCTTCTGAAAATGTGTCATTGTCACCCCTCCACTGAGAAAGAATCTCTGTTCTCTCCCCTTGACCTGACCCTGAAAGACTTCTGAAGCTATGCCATACATGTGATGAAGCTCGACCTGGCCATCTGGGGACGCCTGCCCTTGAAGACCAGCTACTGCACCATTAGGAAGGCCATCCGACACACGGACAGGGCGTCGGAGTTGTCCCAGCCACTAACTTCCAGGGCACTGAATCTTGCCCAAGATCACATACCTTAAAGAGGGAGCAAATGCACTCAGATATAGATTTTCTGATCCATATCATGTTCTCCTTCCACAAATTAAAATTTGGAATGCTGTCTTCCTCAAGAAAGTTCTGAGCATATGTCTGGCCCATTGTCACACCATAGGTCAATCGCATCCCGTGTCTGATCATTTGAACCCAGACAGCCCTCTCACCCACCACATCACCGGACCAAACACCAGCCAGGGACAACAGCACCTGCATCCACCGGGACTCCTGAGATAGGGGTTTTTGTTTCTGTGCTGATCCTCTCCTCATGTAGCTACCAGCATAGACTCTCTTTTGTGACTTCTGAAGCTGGGCTCATCATGCACCAATAATGTGCCACTCAAGAGGCCGTCCCCTGAAGTTCCAGGTACACCAGAGCCTCTCTGTTAGTTCTGGCCTGCAGAAGCTTCAGTAGAGCCCCTAGTTCTCCCACCATTTCTCTCCATGGAAATTAGTAACAATAAATCCACATTCAGTAACACAATGTTGAGAAATATCACTATGCTACTCAAATGAAAATTAATGTTAATCCCTATGCCGACAAAAATTGAATATGAAGCTAATGGAGCTTTAAGCATCAGGGCTGCTCGTTTCTACGGCCCCTTCCAAGGCTCTGGGAGGGACCACAGCAGCGCACTTACAAACATAGCTTTTTATTAAATTTCCCAAGCACAATATAATTTTGTTTTTCTTTTTCCTAAAGAAGGACCTTCACATCAGACCCCACACCCTTGAATCTGCCCCTACTCCAGAGAGTGGCTTAGCAAAATGGATCACACTCTGCAGCTATTAACTTTTATTTCTGTAGGAATAGTTATTGCATTAACTTCAGATCTAAAATAGTTTGATGAAAGCAAATTTAATAGTTTCTTCAGGGTGAGTTTAAAACCTCCTTCAATAGTAAAGTTTATTGGAGCTTCTCAAATTAAGGAATAAAATTAGGATTTTAATAACCAAATACATAAGGGAATCTATCTTCTCTCCCTTCATGATTACAAATTAAAGTGTTATGACAAATTAACCTAATGAGAGATTTAGAGGAACACTCAAGGATTGGAACACTGTTCTGTGATAGAACAGTATGAAATAAGACAATTCTTTAGTTCAGAGAATATTTTCATGCCCTGTTCCACTCATCTTAAACAATGAGCTTGGATTCAATTTAAACCAGTGAAACTGATCAAATGTTTCAAGGTTAAACTGCATGCACGTTACGTTAGAAAAATATGTGCATATTTGTATACAAACACCTATGTGCCAACAAGAAATAGGAAAGCAATATTGCCAAAAAGATACGGGAAAGCAATATATCCAAAAACTTACAGTAAATACCTTTTAGTGATGAGAATTTTCGTTCCTTTATATTCCCTTCTATTTTATAAATGCTTTATAATGAATGCAAACTATGTTTATAACCAGAAATAAAAAATAAACACTCGTTGTCAATAATGCCTTTTATGTCAAGTGTGCTTCAAATACAGTTATGTTTGCATTCAGTTCAGGCTTCATTGAAGTTAATGTAGTTTCCCCAATTTGGGTCACCTTTTGATCCCTCCACTCTAAAAAGCCTTCCTAAGGATCTACACAAAAATATGAAGTAGCAACTTTTTGAAAATAAAGCTTATTCTTCTCTCATTTCTGGCTATAATATAACTAGAGGTGGATATAAATATATCATTTCTTCAAAATTAAGAAAAATAAAATTAAAACAAAACTGGTTAGAAAACAATCTGAACTTTAACAAGCTAGGACAAGTAGTCTCATCAGTTCAGTGGAATCATGAGTTTGCTTTCACATAATGTTTTGATTTCCATTACTTTTAAACATTTTCGGAATAGTCTTCTTCCTTCAAGAACCAGGTGATAAAATGAAGGGGTAATTTCCTGCTAATTAGTAGTCTGAGTAAGTGAATTAGAAAAAAACTGGGAACATATGCAAGTATGATAAGCAGTCACATAAATAGCAACTCAAAATTGAGAAAAAGGGAATAAAATAAAAGAGCCCAGTTGCTTAAAGAAGCTACTGAAGGCAATAAAGACAAATGTATTTTCTTAGCCTGGGGTATGCTCAAAATACAGACCAAAACTCTCAATTTGTAAGTTATACGTTCACCCTAATAATAAAATGATGACAAAAATAAAGAAATACAATAATGAAAAGAGAAGAGTTGAAGAAGACACAGGAGAAGGGACAGGAAGAAAGGGAGAAGGGAGGGGTTGGAAGAGGAAAGCAAGGAAGGGAGGGAGAGAAAGGAAGGAGGCAAGGAAGAAGGAAGGAAGGAAAAATTATCCCCATGGTCTAAATACCAGTGGTACCACCATAAATTATTTACAAGTGGCCAAAAACGACCAGAAAGGAGAGAAAATAAAGTCACATATAATGACAATTAGAGGGGTTCCAAGATGGTTACGAAGCTGGAAGCTCCATCCGCTTGTTGCCAGCCCAGGCCAGGCTTGCAACTAAAGCACAGAGCAATCAACTTGAAAATCCAGATGAGTGTGAGTGAGAGCATGTGTGAGTGATGAATGGGCAGGTGTGCAAGCACTAGCGCTCCTACCAGAGCACTCAGGGACGGGTGGCCCAGACTCTCCTGGAAGAGCTACTGCTGCCACCACTGCAGCCCAGTGCTTCTGGCTGCGCAGATTTTGAAAGGGAGCCATTTTGTGGAATTTCGGGAGAAGCTGTCAGAGCGGCTGCGCCTTGGTCCCCGGACTTGCGTCTGTGATCTCCGTGCCCACCAGGCTAAGTTGCACACCTCACCGCCGCTGACAGCCAGGGTCCAGGGGAACTGCAGTACTTGCCCAGGAGGGGGCAGTAGCCTAGCCACCCCTGGGCCCTGCTGGAATCAGGAGTGGGACAGTCTGACTCAGGAGGCTGCGGATTGGCTGAGGAGCTAGGCGTGCCAGGGAGGGATGGAGAGGGGCAGCTGGGGTGGCAGAGGCAGCAGCAGGAATGCAGCGACAGGAGTCCTAGACTGAGACTCACTGGAGGGAGCGGCACAAGTGCCCCACCACTGTCCCGCGCTACAGTTGCTGGACTCTTCCCTTCCCTCCCCTTCCCCATTCCATCAGGATAATACGAGACTTAAAAAAGGATGATGCACACAAGATATATTCTATTGATTTGGAAAGAGAAAAGGAGAGGCATTGGTGTGAGAGAGGAGAGTGGATAGACGGCCTCCTGTATGTGCCCTGACTGGGGATCCAACCCACACCTGGAACCCACCCACACCTGGAAGCCCTCTCAAGGCAGAGGTCAGCTTGGTAGGGGCCAAGCTCCTTAGCCAGGTGGGGGAAAGTTCCCAAATGGGCCAATGAAAAATCAGGACTTAAATAAAATAGAAGAGTCCACATAACCCACACAAAGGACATTCCTAGAGCACCCAGATCAGGAGATCAATGAGTCTGCACTGTGGGGGCTCTCTACCCTGGGGAGAGATGAAAACTGCTGGGGATAAACCCATAATCTTTTTTTCCCTTAAAAGGGCAAAGCCCAGGTTGTGGTTTGCGGCTACCCACCGGCTACCCACATTGGGTCCCATCAAAGGAAAGGCGGTGCAGAGTGAAGCTGGGTGAGGAGAGTCTGGAGTGGGAGGCATGGGGGGCAGTCTTGGGGGTGTGGCTGTGGGATTTTGAGGGCCCAGATATGCCTGAGCTATATAGCAGCCATCTTTCTTGAGAAGAGCTAGCTCCTCCCAGGGGAAAATCAATTACCTTACCCTGTGGGATACTGCTCCGCCCACCCTCTGGAAATCTCCTTGCACAATCTCTGAAATCTTGTTTGCTCCACGCGGCAACTTATTATGTGTTCTTTTTTCAGTTTTATTCTGTCTTGGTATTCTGTTTTGTTTGTTTGTTTGTTTGTTTTCTTTTCTCCCTTCCTGCTGAGGAGAAAGCAACATGAACAGACTCAGGGGTCATCAGAGACTGGGGTTAGGGCACAGCCAATCGATACATCATCCTGGAAAATAGACTGGTGCTTCCCCCTCACTGGAGAGCCACAGAAATACCCTTCTGGTGTCTGGCAGACCAAAATCTGGGTTCTGGAAGCCTACTAAGGGTCCCACCCAGCCAAGTACAGGGAAATAATCCTGGACAGACTCAGACTAGTGGCTCAGAGGAGGGGGAACACACCCACCATCTTCCCTGAAATCTGAAAAGCACCTGCCTTGGGAGATCCAGGAATCACAGCCCCCTGTTTCTACCAGAAACCATCTCAGAAATAGTCAAGTCTGCAACTAGTATAAGATTGACAGCAGGCCAGCAGGCAGCAACAGGCAGAGATGGTTCCTGTAGCAATCTGGGACATTTGCTGACACACACCCCTGGACCCAGTGCTGATAAAAGCCAGCTTTACAGAGTAGCCTGGCTCACTCTGAGGACAAGACATGGACAGCTCCCGTCATTGGCTTAAACCAGACTCAGACGTCGGAGCAGCATCCAAAGGGAGAAACAGGAAAACAAGATCTAAGCTGTGCTTAGAAAAATATGCTTGGCTCTGTTCTCATTAGCTTAGCTATTTTTTCTTTTTATAGACTCACTATTTTTAATCTATTTTTCTTGTATTTTTGGTGCTCTAATTTTTCTTTCATATCTCCTATTCTACTCTTGTCTTTGGCTACTCCACTGTTCCCTTCTTCTCTCATTTTATTATATTTGTTACTTTTTCTGTGTTCCTTTTCCACATTTGCCTCTTTGAATTCATAATGAGTAGTAGTTCTCTTCCCCTTCCCTTCTCATAATCACTTTTATATTCTTTGGTTCTCTCATATTCATTTTCCTTTTTCCTTTCTCTGCTATTCAATTTCTCTTTCTGCTTTTAATATTCTTTGCTCTCTTCTTGTTGATATTGCTGTGGTGATCAAGGAGGGGTTGCTTGTTTTAGTGGTGTTTTTATATTGCTTTGCTTTGTTCTTGTAGCACCTACACAACAGCATACAACACATGGTGGAGCCTGAGCCACTTACTCAGCCAGATGAAGAGAAATTCCTACTAACAAACAGGCCAATAGCAATCAGGACCCAAATACAACAGGATAGTCCACAAAACCCTCACAGGGAACATTCCTAGAGCATATAGATCAGAAGATCAAGAAGTCTAAACCACTGGGGCCCACAGGACTCTTAATGCACAAGACCACTCCACAAGACAGAGAGTCAAAGCAAATCAATCTATTACATAGAAACAAACACAAAGAGACAACTAAAATGAGGAGACAAGGAAACAACTCCCAGACAAAAGAAGACGAGGCATCTCCAGAAAAAGAGCTAAGTAAAATCAAGACAAGCAATTTATGAGACATAGAGTTCAAAGTAATGATTATAAGGATGTTGAAGGAATTTAGTGGAAACTACAAGGAACTTAGTGGGACCTACATCAGGACAAGAAAAGACATAGAAACCTTGAATAAGAACCAGGTGGAAATGTAGAATGCAATATCTAAAATGAAGAACATACTAGAAGGAATTAAAAACGGACTAGATGAACCAGAGAATCAAATCAGCAAGCTGGAAGATAAGGTAGAAAAAAAAAAAAAACACAGTCAGAGCAACAAAAGAAAAAAGACTCAACAAGAATGAAGATAGCTTAAGTGAGCTTTGGGAAAACATGAAATGTAACAATATTCACACCATAGAGATACCAGAAGGAGAAGAAAAGGAGCAAGGGATAGAAAATGTGTTTGAAAAAATAATAACAGAAAACTTCCCTAAATTGGGGAGGGAAAATGTCATGCAAGTCCATGAACCACAGAGGGTCCCAATGAAAATGAACCCAAAGAGGCACACTCAAAGACACATTACAATCAAAATGGCAAAATTTAAAGACAAGGAGAGAATCTTAAAGGCAACAAGGGAGAAATAGCTAGCAACACACACCAGAACTCCAATAAGGCTATCAGCTAATTTCTCAACAGAAACACAAGCCAGAAGTGATTGGCATTACATACACCAAGTAATGAAAACCAAGGACATGCAACCAAGACTACTCTATCCAGCAATGCTGTCATTTAAAATGGAAGGTGAAATAAAGAGCTTCCCAGACAAAAGAAGTCTACAAGAGTACATTACCAACAAGGCAGCACTGCAAGAGAAACTAAAGGGACTGCTAGAAGAAGGAGAAGGAGGAGGAGGAGGAAGAGGAAGAGGAGAAGAAGAAGAAGAAGAAGAAAGAGAGAGGGGTGTGGAACACAGGTACAAAGGGGAAAAATGGCAGTGAATAAGTACCTATCAATAATAACCTTAAATGTAAACGGGTTAAATGTCCCAATCAAAAGACATAGGGTAGCTGAATGGTAAGAAAACATGTCCTGCATATATGCTGTCTCCAAGAGACGAATCTCAGAACAAAAGGTATACACAAACTGAAAGTGAAGTGATGGAAAAAATATTACATGTAAATGGACATGAAAAAAACCTGAGTAGCAATACTTGTATCAGACAAAATAGACTTTAAAACAAGGTCATAACAAGAGACAATGAAGGTAACTCCATAATATTTAAGGGAGTGGTCCAACAAGATGGTATAATTTTATTGTAAATATATATGCACCCAATATAGGTACACTTACATATATAAAGAAAATGCTGGAGGACTTTAGGAAAGAGATAGACAGCAATAATCATTGTAGGAGATTTTAACACATCCCTGTCAACAACAATGGATAGATCTTCCGAACAAAAATTTATAAAAATATTGCAGAACTGAATGACACTCTAGGTCAAATGGACTTAATAGATGTTTATAGAACATTTCACCCCAAAGAAGCAAAATACACGTTCTTCTCAAATGCATATGGATCAGTCTCAAAGATAGACCATGTGGTAGGACACAAAACAAGCCTTAACAAATTCAAGAAAATTGAAATTATGCCAATCACCTTCTCAGATCATAATGGCTTGAAACTGGAGAACAACCTCAAGAAAAAAAATAAAAAATATTCAAATACATGGAGGCTGAATAACATGTTCTTATAAAATCAATGGGTTATTAATGAGATCAAGGAAGAAATCAAAAACTATCTGGAAACAAATGAAAATGAACACACAGCAACCCAAAACCTATGGGACTCAATGAAGGCCGTCCTGAGAGAAAGTTCCTAGCAATTCAGACCTACCTAAAGAAGATAGAAAAATCTCAAATAAACAACCTAGCCTTACTTCTAAAAGAATCAGAGGAAAAACAACAAACAAAGCCCAGAGAAAGCAGAAGGAAGGAAATAATCAAGGTCAAAACCATGACAAAGAGATTTTTAAAAAAAAAATCAAAGGATCACTGAATACAGGAGCTGGTTCTTTGAAAAAATAAACAAAATTGAAAAACCATTAACCAGACTCATCAAGAAAAAAAGAAAGATGACCCAAATAAATAAAATCAGAAATGAAAGTGGAGAAATAACAACAGAAATAAACAGATACCACAGAAACAAAAAGAAAGGATTGTAAATTACTATGAACAACTATATGCCATGAAATTGGACAACCTAAGCAAAATGGATAAATTTCTAGAAACATACAATCTTCTAAAACTGAATCAGGAAGAAGCAGAAAACCTAAATAGACTGATAACAACTAGCAAAATTGAAGCAGCAATAAAAAAAATACCAACACACAAAAGCCCTGGACCAGATGGCTTCACAGGCAAATTTTGCCAAACATTCAAAGAAGAACTAACACCTCTCCTCAAACTATTCCAAAAAATTCAAGAAGAGGGAAGACATCCAAACTCTTTTTACAAGGCCAGTATTATCCTAATCCTCAAAAAAGGTAAAGACATAAGAAAGAAAGAAAATTATAGGCCAATATCTGATGCTAAACGTAGATGCTAAAATTCTCAAAAAAAATACTAGCAAACTGAATTCAATAATACATTAAAAATATCATACACCCTGATCAAGTGGGATTTATTCCAGGGATGCAAGGATGGTACAATATTTGCAAATCAATAAATGTGATACATAATGTAAATAAAATGAAAGACAAAATCACGTGATCATATCCATAGATGCTGAAAAAACATTTGGAAAACTCCAGCATCCATTTATGATAAAAACGTGCAGCAAAGTGGGAATAGAGGGAGCATACTTCAACATAATAAAGGCCATATACAAAAAACCTACTGCCAACAGCATACTCAATGGGCAAAAACTAAAATGTTTCCCTTAAGACCAGGAAGTAGACAAGTGGGTCCGCTTTCACCATTCCTATTCAGCATAGTACTGGAGGTTCTAGCCACAGCGGTCAGACAAGAAGAAGAAATAAAAGGCATCTAAATTGGAAAGGAGGAAGTAAAACTGTCATTATTTGCAGACAACATGATAGTGTACATACAAAATCCTATAGGCTCTATCAAAAAACGACCTAATATAAGTGAATTCAGCAAATTAGTAGGATACAAAGTCAATACTCAGAAATCGAAGGCCTTTTTGTACACCAACAATGAACTATCAGAAAGAGAAACTAAGAAAAAAATCCCATTTCTTATAGCAGCAAAAAAATAAATAAATAAAGTACTTAGGAATAAATTCAACCAAGAAGGTAATGACAGTTAAGATACAGACAATGTTCTCTGTGCAAATTTAATTGCTTCAATGGAAATAATACCAGTTAAAAATAAAGTTAACTGTTTCAGACTAGGGAGTGGTAAAGATGTATTTTTATCTCCTGTTTCTTTCTTATAGAAGATAATAACAGCATCTAATTTAATTCCAGGATTTGGTGAGTGGAAACAACCAAAGGTAAGTTACAGAAGGAATACAGAAAGTAGCCTGAAGCATTCTTAAAGTGCAGACTTATAGACAGACAGCAAGTTATGCCAATGTTAAAGCACTTTAAAGAATCATTTTGTCACTAAAGGATGTCATTACACTACATTATTAATGTAACTTTACTCACATCAATAATAGAGAGTTTTACCTTTTTGTTTAAGTAATGAACTGAATTTCTTAAAAATTTCTAATTTCAAGAAACCTAAGCAGTTTCACCTCCCCAGAGTCCTGTGGTCATTAATGCAACCTGAAGTAGTCCACTGGACTAGACTCCCTAAATTATAAATGACCAAAGATGATTTGTTTAAAAGATAAGCAGGTATTTCAAGTTATGAGGGGACCAAAATGCTCTCAGTTTTATTCCTGTTCACAAATACTATCATTTAGTTGTTGTAGGGTTTTGTTCCTAATTATTGTTGTACATGGCCAATCTGTATGCCACAGAAATGCACAGAAATGGATATAGTTGATACTTAGATCATGGAAATAATTGTTGCAACAAGTGATATAAATATAAATGTTGATACACATATACACATTTACTGATGTAATATAGTGATTACTATTTCCAAAGAGATAAGGAAAATGAATAATAGAATAATATAATCTGGAGAAATTAAATATTTAGTGTATTTAGAGACAATATTTTCCAACATCAATGCAAATATCCAATGTCCTCTTTGAAATCTACAATGAGGAAAATATTACATACATAAGTAGTCTCGACCCAAATTACCAAATGGTAAAATTTAGTATTTTAAATTATGCTACAAAGTCTGTAGTGTTCCATATTTAAATCAATTTGTTTTTTAAATAGGGATTTGCATAGTATTGATTAAAACCACTTACTATTTCAAATAGTAAGGCATTTGCTTTTAAATTTGCAAAATGAGAAAATACTATTGAATTTCTATGGTCAAGAGGAGAAAGAAAAAAGTGTGCAAAGCATGTGGCACATTACCTAGCACTTAACATTTGAAACAGTTACTCAGAGCTTAAACTAAAAGACAAATAATGAGTTTTGTAAAATAAGCTGTGCTGATTGCTTAGAAAAAAGAAAAAACATTGCTAATCCTAAAAACTGAGTTTTTCTGCTTTGTGATGGATATCTGAATAATTTCTACACCCCATGATGTCGCTTAAATAACACAAGAGATTTAAAAATAAGAATGAATCCATGATGGCACTAGGAACCTGGGAAGGGTGCCAGCCACAGACTAGAACAGTTGGAGAATTTCTAGAACATAAGAGAAGATAGGATTAGTTTGGTGGTACAGTCTAATAGAGCTGAACTTGTAGCACTGAAAAGGCATAAGAGAAGGCTACTGAAAGAAGTGAATGTTCCTCTTGGAATCCAAGAAGAACCCCAAGATCAGAGAGAGCAGGAACTGGACACACAATTGCGTAATACTGAATGGCAATCTGAAAAATTGGCTTATCAGGCTAACAGGCTTAAAGCTAAATTCAGGCTCTCATCAGAATTATTATGTTATCTATATAAAGTAAGAGTCCGAGTGAGGAAGAATAATGTCTACAAGCTGATGATGGAAAACACATTTGATCCAAATAATTCAATTCAAAAAGTAAAATAAAGCTATATGAGGTATATATAAGATACATACAGTTTGCTACACACACATGTTTTCTGGGAAAAAACTTAAAACAACTCCTTTAGGCTACATTATAGCAAAATTAAAAATGAGTTCAAGAAAAAAAATATAAGATACAGGTAACAGTGTTAAAAGCAAAAATTGAGCAAAATGTACAAAAGCCACATAATTATTGATAAATAATTTAAGAGTGTTATAAATATATTATGTGTAATCTATAATTCAGATATATATAAAAAGACAATGAAGAAATTGAATTTTTGATTTTTAACAGAACACTGAAGAGGGGGAAGGGAAAAGAAAATAAATGTGAGGGGGGGAGATACAGAGGCTGTAGATACTGACTGAGACTCGAAAGTGACAGAAAAACAGAAGTTAAATATGTTTACATAAATATATTAATTAGTAGAACTGAAATAGAAGATATTAAAACATTTTTGGATGAATAAACACAATGTAATCATGTGACTTAACATATTAAAAAATTAAATAAGCAAGAAAATAATAAAAAAATATAAAATGAAAAACTAAAGAATACATAATATAGAAGTAATCACAATAAAATATGTAAATTAAATTTTTTAATACAGAAACATTCTGATTGAATCAACAGAGATTCAAGTTACAAAAGGAAATAAATATAATGTCACAGAAAAATAAAAATGAAAAGCTAGATGTATCCACTAGGCAAATGCCAATAACAACGACTTTAAAAGGAGTAATAGCACTACGCTAATAGCAAAGTAAGTTTACAGCAAAATGAATTATATGGGAAAAGAGGAGTATTTTATATTCCTCTTTAGAATGTAAAAGAGGTTATAATAAACATCATTTTTGATCCAAATCCAATGCCATCAAAATATTAATAGATAAGCATCTAATTCAAAAAGCTAAAAAATATAGAATAAAATAAGCCAAAGAAAAATTGAAAAAAGGAACAAAGTAACAGATAATAATTAAATAGAAAACATAACAAAATAAACACAACAAAAATACAACCAATAGCATACTTAAAATAGGAAAGATGGATCAATCTCTTTCTGATTTGATCAAGGGAAAAAACCAAAAAAACTCAACTTCATGGGAATCAAAGTGGGCAGTAAAAGATATAGTGATAGATAGAGGGAAGATTTTTAAATATAAAATATGGTCTTAAGCCAAAATCTTAAAATCCATATTGAATGGAAAATAATAATAAATTTCCACCTTGACCTAACAAGAGTTAAAATTTTTAATACATCAATAACTATACAAAAATATTTTTAAAATTCAAAGATCTTCCCCCAAAATGTACTAAGGTCAGATAACTTTCCAGGTAAATTTTGTTAAAGCTACAAGCTTCAAATAATAGTACAAAGTAAATGTCAGTAAACATTTTATTCAATACTAGAAAATAATTCAAAACTAATCACAAAATTGGAGAAACATATGTGCACAAACACACACTATATCATGGATACCTAGCTATTATTCCTAGATATAGTATAAGACAAAATAAAAATATAGAAGAATATTCAAATAATATATAATATTCAATTACCATGCTTGTTTTAGTCTAGATGTTGAAGTATTATTCAACATTAATTTTTCAAATGAATTAATGTGTTAACTATTTAATTACATGATCATCCTAACATGAAGGAAAAGTATTTCATAAAATTTAACTTAAAAGTATTTGATAGAAATTTAAGGTTGTGTTAAAGATAGATGAAATCTTTCGAGTTGATGAATGGTACCAAATATAAATTTAAAAACGTAGTAAGAGGTAAACAATGAAAAAAATTTAAATAAAACAGAGATATCTACTAACAGTGTAATTAGGTAGCACTGTTCATAGTCATTGCAAAAGACAAGAAAATAAATTATGCATAGCTAAAGTAATAAGACAATAAAAGAGATGAATCATAAAATATTAGCAGAAAAGCAACAAAGGTCATTTTGTAGAGTATATGTTTATCTACTAGTTAATACTGGAGATAAACTAGAAAAACAATGAAAATGAAACCACATAATGTTGACCAGATACAGATGATCCAACCAAAATCAATAACTGTTCTAATAACCAACTAAGAAATATTATAAAAACTAATTCACAACTGAAGTAACCAATCTAAAAATACTAGGAATAAATTAAACAAGAAACATGCCAGACCTATATGAATGGGAAGATAGTATTAAAGATTATATTTTAATTTTCACTGCTTTGTTCAACTGAAATTTGAAAGTCAGTGCTGAGATTCCTTTGAAAAATAAGCAAACAATATAACTGAAAATACGGAGAATAAATAATAGGGAGGGATGGCATATTACACTGAAAGCTACAACTTGATGGACAGAGCTACAGGACTGGCTGCCACACACTGAGAACGCACCATGTGCCCAGTACGGCTCTCAGTGTGAAATACATATACATACCTGCCTATCCATCCATCCACCTAAGTATCTATCTATTCACACGGACACATAAGCAATCATTTAACCCTAAAAAGAAGCCCGTGAACGTCATCACCATTTTAAGATGAGGAAATTGAACCACAGAGAGGTTAAGTAACACCCCTAATGTGACACAGATAATGCCTTAAAAATCTATAGAATTGAGGGAAGTTGCTCAGTTTTCTCTGTCAAATAGCAATTTTCTCAATCAGGTTTTTGACCAGAACTACAGTCCTAGCATCTGAAGAGCAGCTCTTGAAAAAAAATCTTCACGTGCTTTAGTCCTTAATCATGCAACTGATAAAACTGGTAAGTTTTTAAGGAAAAATAAAGACCCTAGCGTATTTTCAGCAACCAAAGTATCAGAATGATGATTGACCAACAAACTTGAACACTAAGTTTCTGGTCTAAAGTACCTTATCATTAATGTATTTTCTAATCTTTAAAATGGGAATTACAGTGCAAAATTTGCAGCTACTGCAAGGATTACATGAGAATATATATGACTGATACACGCTATTTGTTGGATGAATACATGAATAATCTTGTCACCCAAACATCACTAATATTGTAATTTTAATACATTCCTTTTCAACCAGCTTGTTAGTTATAATAGTAGGATAAGTTAGAAGACGCTCTGCTTGTACTTACTATTGTATAATAAGCATTTTTACCATGTTTATGGTTCGATTCAACCATGATTTTGCAAGCCACATAATGTTCTGAGCGGTAGGCTAATTTACATAAGCATTCCACAACTACAACTACTGTTCATTTACTTTGTGTTTGTTTTGTTCTGTTTCTGTACTTACACATAACATCTCAATAAGTTGTGCATATAGTTTTCTCCATGTTTCCATAGAAAATGGAATTCCTGGGAAAACATTATAAATAATTTTACTTTAATGCATATGAGACGTGCGTTTCCCATTTCCAGTAGGAAACTAATTTAGCACCAACATACAGGAATACAACTTTCAAACTCTGCAAGTCTGAGCGTTCATGATTTAAAGTTACTTTTGCCCTTAAACAATTGCTATTACAGTTAAATTTTAAAACAACGTGCCTAACTGCTAGCTGGTTTTGGTCAGATTTTCCTTTCCAAATTCTTGAGTTAATAAAATTCATCAGCAGAGTCCACATCAGTTCAGTGTTAAATACACATCCTCCTTTCCACTTCAATATGTAAGTTCATACATACCGTTCCAAAAATGTACGAAGGATAGCTGAGATTTGGGTGGAGCACAGAGCTTTTGAGATGTGTGGCAAGAAAGCATGTTCAATACAAAGAATTTCTCAGTCCAGGCTGAAGACTCAGGACTAATGGCTCAAAACACCTGGCCCAGACCATCTCTTTCCCATTTTTATAAGAAATGGCTACAGGTTAATGGTTTACCGTCAAATTCTTCACAACAAACCTGAAAGAAATGAATCTCATATTTTTTGTTTTCATAAGACCTTACTCTGAAAAGTATCATTTGTTTCATAAGCTTTGTTGCCAAAAATTGGAGAGGAAAGTTTGCAATATTCTAGACATCAAAGCATGAGCCTCTCTAAACAACTTCAAAGAATGTTTTCTCTGTGTTTCACAGATTTAAGAGAGAGAAAGAAATTACGTTACCCTCATTTGAATTCTTCCCTTGAAAGTCTTTCATTGGAAAAAAATAAAAAGAGTGCATATGCTTCTTTCTGCAGGGCCCGAACTGACAGCACAAAAGCGTACTTAGCATAAGATGGACACTATCTTTTCTTACGTTGAGTCAAATTCAAGGGCTCGGAAGTTAAATATAGTTCAGTCACTGCCGTAAGTGGGATATTGTAAGGTTTTAAACTGCAGGAGGAAGTCATCAAACAACAATACAAGTCTAGTGGCTCAAAATATTCTATCGAATTTACTGTCTACACGTTGAGTACCCAACAAGATTTGGGCACTTACGGAGATCTGTGCTCTCAAGAAATTTCAATTCGGGTTAGGAAACAAAAGCGAAATCCCACTTAAAACAAAGACTTAGCAAATCAAAGGAATAAAAGTATGTTTGATTTCATGATTTTGCCTGTCTTTCTTGTGAGATTTTATTTGAAGTTTTTGTCAAAAAGAAATTCGGATCTTGAAAACTTACAGCGATAAAAAGAAAAATCATCGAGTAATGGTTTGCTTTCACCTTAGTAAACGTTGGTCTTCTCTACTGATTATTTCTAAAGCTAGCTAGGTGGCTGAAAGTCAAACTAGTGTGTTTAAGCATATGAAGCTGAAGCCATTGCACTTATTAATCATCTGAAGGTGACCCTCTATGAAGAAAATGAGGAGAAACACCAAAAAAGGCCACCAATTCAGGAGAGAGCTAAATTGGCTCAGTTTTGGAGTTGCATAAAACCCAAGGGGTGTCTCTAATTCCATACAGCAGACAGTTTAAAAACCAGTGCATGTCCCTGAGTGAGTGATCTGAATGTCAACATGCAAAGGAAAAACAGCAGACTCTCCCCACTTCTGATGCGCAGAAACAGTGACAAATGACTCTTGGGGAGCTAGCCTTCAGAAATAAACCTTCACCAAGAAAGGCCAGGTAGAGGGGGTTTCTATCTTGATCTCTCTTTTGTCAGAAAGAAAAGGAATTCATGCTCTGAAACACAGAAAAATTCAAAAGCTTCAGTATTTCCAAAAGAAATGTTCAAGGTCTAAATAGCAGTGTATATCTCAGTAAAAAACTCACTAGTTCTCCTTATCTGAAAGCAGGTGGTGTGGCAAATAAAAAGCCTTTCCTGAAGACACTCCCTTTCTAAAAGGCTACAGGAACCTTCATCCCTTATATTTGTATTGTTCTCCCTCCCTTTTGTTTTGGGTAATTACATAAAAGTCAATATTTTTCCAGAAAGGCAATTAAATATAGATCGAGGTGAGAATTATGCATACTTTCGTTTCCCACTATACAGGAGCTGCTACTACAGAACTCATCAGTGTGAGATCGGAGCCACTGAGAAACCTTGAGAAGACAGCCAGCTAATAGCAAAGCAAAGGGATTGTTGAAAGAGGGGTCTCTTGGGAGCGAGTGAGGAAGTAGTCGAGCTGAAATCAGTTCCCACCCGGGTGGTTCGGTGTGTGGGGGGAGGGTGAGGGGAGGGAGGTGTTCAAAGAAAAAAAAAAAAGCTCTATGGGGAAGTAGTGTTATCTTTCTCAGATTGGGTGTCTCTAAACTGCACCTTGGGGGAGTGCGGCCTCCACCCTCCCTGATTGGGTGTCTCTAAACGGCGCCATCCAGCCCCTGGAACCTGCCTCCCAACCATCCACGTGGGTGTTGCCGCACCCTGGTCTGCCTGCTCTGACATCCCGCCTTGCTGGCCTGGGTTCCTCCACGCAAGCCCAGGCCAGGCTGTCAATCAGGTAACCTGCTGTGCAGGAGGTGATGTTGCGTA
Organism: Desmodus rotundus; assembly: GCF_022682495.2. NCBI lineage: Eukaryota > Metazoa > Chordata > Mammalia > Chiroptera > Phyllostomidae > Desmodus > Desmodus rotundus. The sequence goes on along the minus strand of NC_071397.1, from coordinate 88,753,096 downwards.
GGCAGCATCAGGAGCGTGATTGAGTTACTCAGAACAGGACAAGTTCCTACGTGGAAGGCTGTCGCCAAGTGGCACTCTCGCTGACACTCACGTCTAAGAAACATGAGGTTTTGTGCGTCTTGTGGTGCAGGGAGCACAGTAATACAGCACACAACCCCTGCATTTAGGAGCTTACAGTGTAGTTGTAATCATGAAATGTATATATAGAAGTGGAATAAAAATAAGTTAGACACTAACTGTCAGACATTGTGCTAAGTGCTTTTCTGTGTCAACCCATTCAGCACCCCTATTTTTAAGGGGGGGCTTGTTACTTTCCCCATTGCCTTCTTAGAGCGATTAGAAAACCCAAACTCCTCACCCCTGCCAGTACAATCACAGTACTGCTCACTATTCCTCTGCCCAGTGAGCCTTCCTTCTGTTCTTCTAGTGAGTCTCCCTATCTCCAACCGTAGGGACCACGCACTTTCAAGCCTGCCCAGGGAGCTCCTCATCGGGTCTTTACAGGTGGATTCTGCACACCATTCAGGTCTCGGGTAAAGTGCCACCTTCCCGCCTTCTTCAGAGCGACCTTCCATGACCACCACCCTATCTAACATGCACCTTTCTCACAGTCGCTTCTTCATCACCTGTTTTAATTTTTAAAATCATGTTAACATGATTTTAAAAATCATTTCTAACATGATTTGAACTCAAGTCAATGTAGCTCCAAAGCCTACAAAATAATTTGTAGGCTTTGGAGCTAAAGCAAAATAATTACAAAATAATTTTATTCCTTATCTCTAAATATCTAATCTGGCATAGTCGAATACGGACACCAAACAGCGTATGAGTAAATACAAAATAAATGGCATAAATAACAAGTATTTATAGGAAAATAACTCCAGACTGGCTCTGTCAGAGACAGCTTTCCAGAAGGAGGTGAACTGAACAGAGCCTTGGAAAATGGGCGTCTCATGATTGTTGCTAGAGAGAAGTAACTGGGTAACAGACAGAGGGGAAGCACATGTCACCTTTGGGGGGTAGGGAGCACATTCCATTAGATGATGGAAGTCCTCTGAGTTTTGAATCGTAACACCCATATTTCAGTATGAACATTGGCATTTATCAGCTAGATGACTTAGCTAGCATATAACTTCTCTGACTCAAGTTCCCCATTTGTAACATTTGCTCTACCTACTTTGCAGTGTTAATGTAAGTAATGAAAACATTCATATATGTGAAGAATATATATAATATATTCATAATATAATGCAATAAATGCATATTATATTTATGTATAGTTGTATATTCATATATATGTGTATAAATATATTTGAAAGCACTTGAGAAATGTAAAGCTCTCTGAAAATCAAAGATGACAGCCGCATAAAATGAAGAAAGCAAATTAAATAGCAGAAAACTAATGCCAATTTTATAAGTAAACTATTACATAAGAAACTTTATGATTACGAACTAGTAATTATAAAATCGAGGAGAACGACTTATAAGGAGACTTACGTGAGTAAAGCAGCCACCCAGATAACCAAGGCCTGATTTGAAAATGAGGGTCGCAGGTAAGAGGGATGGGAGACCCGCTTCCCTGAACCCACAGATATGCTTTATCCACTTCCCCCAAACCTACCAGTCAAATGTATAAATACCCATTGTTTTGTAAGATAAATGAAACCTAGGTGATTAAAGGGAGCAAAATCAGCAAGCACTGAAAGGGGCTCCCTGAGCTCCCAGGGTGCTCGGAGTGCCTGAGGGCAACTTCCATTCCATTTCCCAGTGGAAGGGCGGAGGCCCCAGTGAGAACATCCACCTCAGGCTAGTAGGAGGCCAAGCTGCAGTTGCAGGATAAAAGCCTGTTAAGTGGTCGCAGCCTAGTTGAATCCTGGGGCTCTTTCAGCGCCTGAAAGCATTGTAGGTAAGTGAACATTAAAGCCAGACAAAAACAATGTACAAAGTATCAACAGAAAATGTGTTTAAGCTAGCATACTACTACATTTTGCCTGAATGTTTTTATTTATTTTTACCTATTGCTCCTTTGTTATACTTCTGTATTTTCGTTTCCTAGAATAGTAACACTATTTAAGGTAAATATATACAGAATAATTTTCAAGAACGTGCTAAATGCTTTTTAATTTTAGAAGCAGAGGAATAGTAGAAGGTCATCTCCTGGTGTCAGAGACAGGACATTGTAGGAATGGCGCCGAGGGAAACCTTACAAATTCAAATGCCTGGAGGGAAAGCACATTAGCAGGCCACCGCCCACCAGGACCAGGAGAGGGGAAAGCACTCAGTGATACTGTCTAATGCTGCCCAGAGGTCAAAAAGCAGGTTTGCTACCCTTGGAAGCATGGAGTAAGAAAACTTGTAAGGCTGGAAAGCACTTATCTTTGGTGAACTAATAGTTATTGAGAACTTACTCTAAACATAACACCATTCTAGGTGCATTGGGGTGCACAGAAATTACCCAGCCTCTTTAACTGCCTCCCAGTCACCTAGAATCCGGTAGAGGAGTTAGTTCTTGTATATTAAGTAGTAATCCCACAAGGCTGGCTAGACTTAAGTGAGTTGAGAATTACAGATGAGAAAGCCACTTAGTGAAGTAATAAACTAGCAGAGTTTGTTAACCGTCTCTGAGAAAGTCAATGACAGGAACGATCTGGAGGCCCCCTGGATACAAAGTTCTGGTTTGGGGAGACGTAGCTCTTATGACTGCTCAGTGGTTAAAAAAAGTAAAAAATCCTGATGAGAACTAAATTAAAATCGTTTCCCTTTATTATATGGTATGTCACAAGGGACACTACTGTGTAAGAAGGGTAATTTTTACGTAACTAAAATAAGGGCAGACTAAGAATAAGCTCCCTGAAGGCCAGGGTTTGTATGAGAATATAGCCCTGGACCCACAACTTAATCAGCCAGGAAGCTCTTTCTCCCTCTGCCAGGAGGACAGAAACATTGGCCATCCACAAAAATATCCGAGGCTCTGTAATGAGGCGACCTCACTTGGCTCGTTCTGCACTGGAAGCTCGCAAGATCACACAGCTGGCCTTCTGCCTGAGGACTCAGGTTTGCATTAGGAGGTGTGTTTACCGTGAGTTCTCATTAATCAAATCATTTCCCGATCACATTCTGCAAAGAAAATGGGTTCTCCCTGAATAAATGATACCACCCAAGGACCAAATACAAATAACACTTAACCCAGTATTAAATCTTATCAAACTATGACTTGAAAGAAAACAATTTCCACAGAACATTTCATTACTTAGTGCAGGCTAAATGCCATTATAACAAAACCCTACAGCCTGTTTGGAATCTTGTGTTGCAAGGAGATTTGATCTATGAGCTGTTGCTCAAGGGTGCTGTGGGGAAATGATCATTGGAATGAGCAACGAGAGGCCTGGACTTCAGCTGCGCTGTCTGACCGCTGTGCGCCCTGCATGCTGACATCCAGTCTCCAAGTCTCAGAGTCTCAATCTGTCACATAATCAAATTAAATGAGTTATCTTCAAAGTGCCCTCTTATTCTTAATATTTCTGACTCTTAAGGGAGTCACATTAGGGCAGACTTCAAAATTCTGGTGTTCTTGAAATTAAATATATTGTAACTTGCTGTATCAAACATATTACAATGCACAAATATTATGATAAAGCTAAAAAATATTAATATACCAAAGATTCCAATCCCTGAAAGTCAAATTATTAATGATGTATGTTTGTGAGTTGCTTGCCCTTTGAAATGGTCCACTCATCTTTTTTAATCAAGTAGTCTCTTTTATAATTCTAAGTTTCTAAGAATCATTCATTAGAGTCACATTAAATAACAACTAGGTATAATGCTTTCAAAGCCAGATTTGGGAAAAAATGGGTTAGTATGAGGTGACAGTGGTTGTTGTTGTTGTTGCAGTTATTTGCTGGTCACCGTGAGCTTTTAACCATTGATTGCAAGGTTTTATTCAGTTATTTATACCTGTCTTGTCTACTTGTATATGTTACAAAGTTTCACTACAGGCATTTGGCTTAGGAGTTTTACTAACTTAAACGTTACTTACTTCAAAATGCCAGACTATATAATTCTCTTTCCCAGCATCTATGAAGGAGAACATCCACATCTCCAGATTTTGTTCTGTTAGTCCCTCCTCACCCCAGTACTGTCAGACCTTCACCACCCACCGCGACCCCGAAACTAGTCACCGAAAGCCACCATGACTCTAAAATTAATCATTCTGGTCGCTTACTTTCTAACCCCATCTATTGCAAAATATAAACTGCTTTACAGAAAAGCTTATAAAACAGAAATGCAAAGCCCAAAGGTTTATCCCAAGGGAAATACCCATTCGAAACATCACTCAGATGAAGAAATAGAATAGTACAAGACCCTGGCAGGTCCTTCAAGCTGCTTCAGGTCATGACCCCTCTGTCCCTTCCATGTTACCATCATTCTAACTTAGAGTCTTCATCCTTCTAGCTTTGTTTTCTATTTTTACCACCAAGGTCAGTGTTCCTAAACACTATGGGCTTCACTATATGTCTTTGTAATTTATCAGCCTTTTATCACTCAGCATTGTGTTTGCGAAATTTGTCCTTTTTTCTTGCATGAATTCCATTGATGAATACACCACCATTGGTTTTCTCATTCTGCTAGGGACTCTGTGGCTTATTTCGAAGTCCTTGGGCCTTGGAACATCTCTGGAGGATGTAAGGATGTTGACCACAGCTTCTTTGAAGTTCCCCTGTCTCCCACCTTTTACATCAACACTCTCTAGGTTTCCTTTACCTCGCTGATGGTTCTGTGCTTTTCGCTAACTTCTCTGTCTCAACACTCCCCATAGGAAATGTCGGTCTTCAGTAGGTTTCTTTATCTCCTCACTGTACACGTTATTACTAGGCAACCACTCCTCCCTTAGCTCTGGCCCCAACTACTTCTCTAGGATGATTTTCCATGATTCCTGCCTTCCTTCAGCCTCATCCCAGCCTGGCTCATCTCTCCCCTGACATCTTACACCGCTGCCAGCTTAAGCTGCCTCCTGCTTGCCTTTGTGCCTTTTCACGTGCTGCTCCTCCTGCCCAGATTCTTTCCCATCTTTATGTTTATTTCCAGGTCAAATATTTTCTCCTGTGAAGTCCTCAGGAGCACTCCAGCAGTTTTCAGTGGTCCTGCTCGGTGTCCCACAAGCACCTCCTACGGGCCTCGATGTCATTCTGTGAACGCCTGTGTGTCTAGCTCCCTCACCAGAGAACGAGAAATCGTGTCTTATTCATCTCCACACGCTGGAGAGTGCTCGACGGGTAAACGTTGCCAGGACAAAGGAATCCGTTTACTTGGTGACCTTTGCAAATTTCCTACGCTAGGGAAAGCCTCACGGCACTCACATACCGCTGGGCTACTCTGCCAGAGCTGCGTCAGACTTTTATTTAGGGGTGTTGCAGGTTGGGTTCCTTCGGAAGCAAACTCTGAGATGGAGATTAACATGCAGGATGCGTATTACAACATGCTTTTGGGGACTACACCTGTGGAAGGAAAAGAAGCAGAAAGAAGGAAGACTGAGCAAGAGAAAGATGTCAAGCTGTGTTGCTGTCTCAATGGAATCCTTAGTTTACACCACAAGGAATTCTGACGCAGCGATGTCCCAAGGTAGGGGAGGAGGGCTGGACCCCTATATTCCCTCATCTATACCAGAAGGGGGCATGACCTCCAGCCTGGCCAACCCGGGAAGGTCTCTGACCATTAAATGTGGCACTGCCAGCTGCAAACACCACAGGGTCCATCAGAATATAAAATGTCGTTAAAAAGAGTTTTATAAATCCATCTCTTAAGTTACATATAATGTCTATTAGGTAGGATTTCCAATGGCTCTAGATGTACCTATATGATTATGAAAAATTGGTAATTGCCAATTATACCACATTTGGCATAAAATATTCTGGTCTAACATTACTAGCTTTATTTTGCTCGCTCTGGCCTGTGCTGGCATTCCAACAGGACAGTCACCACAGAAGGACATCACAGAAGCTGCACACAGACCTTTGCTGTGAGAATATACTGTGACTTTATTTCGGAAGACTGAAGTGAGAAAAAAATGACATTTGTTTATTCACCAGTTAGGACTTTAATGGAGTGCACGGTTTATTATTTGCAGCCACATTTTTTGAATGTTAGAAATGAAAATTTTGAAAATCTCAAATAAGTGCCAAAATACCTAACTTGCAGGGGATATTTTAGTTTCTTCAAAATTTTTTCTTTCAATATTTTACATACCTAAAAGTCTTAAAAAGGGTTGGGGGATGAGGAATAGATATTTCTCTTTTTTGCAATCTAAAAAAATAAGGTGCCAAACTAGAAAGATTCTTTTTCTTCCCATGGAAAATAGGAACTCAATTTGCCCCAGAAAAGATAACATCTGTAAGTATTCTATTCCTTCTAGAAGAGTCAATCAAATCACCAATATTGATGCACAGCAGAGAAATGAATGCAAGAAATCTGCATTGCTAGATTTTGACTACTGGTTTCTGAAGCTGGCATGAGAGAGGCCTGTGGCTGCCAGGTTTCTGTAGTGAGCAAGTAGATGAAGGATGGTGGTTTTAATCTGGATCAGGTAGAAAGGAGGGGGAGCAGGTCTGGGATAAAAAGCTTACAAGTTCGTTTTTGTAAATATTGAGCTGAATTGCCTGGACGCCAACCAGTAAAGATACGAGACTGTTTTAGTCTCTCACTCTGCTAAGGTCTGGGTCAGGAATATGAATTTGGTAGACATGAGTTTATAGACTCATCCATTCACTCGTTTGTCATTCAACTTGTGACAACTTGTGAGACAAGCGCCGTGCTTTTTTCTGGATATAAAGAAGTCAGGATGATGAATGACAGCTAATGCCATGAGCATGAATAACATCATACGAGGAAAGACAGAAAGCATAAGAAGACGACAAATGACAGGGCCCAGGGTGGAGCCGGATTGAGGACATGTGCCATGGTAGGGAAACCTGAAAGTATTAAGAAAAAGAGGCTGGATTTTTTATGAAGTAAACCAGAGGAGAGTTAGAGCCCAAAATTTAAGGGAGAGGCAAGAACTGGACAGAGTTTGAACTGTCACATTAGGCAGACTTCCCTGTACGACTCATTCACCATGACCTTGAACAATGGATTTTGCCACCTCATCTGTGATAATAATAATCTGTTTTGAAAAATATAATTGATATAGAGTACCACCCCATGAAAAATTCTCTTGGGAAATTTTATCACATATTGTTATTACTATATTATAACTATTGTGGCTATTATCATTATCAACAGTGTCCTATAATACAGAAACGTCAACATAAGGACTTGGAAAAATGGTCCCTGGCTTTAACTCTCAGAGGTCTTCTGACAGCAGATTCAGTGGTGGCGGCGATGAACTGGACCTCAGCGGGTGGGGAAGTGCTGACTCAGAAGGAAGAAGGAAGAGACAGTTATACAGGCTGTCATGTCTATATTGTTGGTCATAAATGAAAAGAGAGAGGAGAATAGACAAGGAGCTACTAGGGAATTTTTTTAATGAGTAGAGAACATTTATTATGTTCATATTACAAGGGAATTAGCTCAGTGGAGGAAGATAGTGAGGATACAAGTTAAAGAGAAAAAATAATGAATTAGGTCTTGGAAAATTCAGAGCGACTATGGTTAAGAGCAAAGGTGAATTTATAACTATATCAAAAATATTAAGTGCCTCTGAATAAGTCTAACAGACACATAAAATTCACTGAATTATGCTAAAGACTGTAAAAAATGAAATAATTATTTCACAATATATAGGTATGTTAACATCACTTTATGCATCTTTTAAAAGTCACATTCTGTAATCTAAATATACAGGGTGGGGCAAAAGTAAGTTTACAGTTGTTCATATGGAAAAATAATACAATATTTAATAAATAACAAAAATAAACTCATGTACTCAAAACTATAAACTTACTTTTGTGCCATCCTGTATACAATATATGTAAATAATAAAGAATAATGCATGGCCAACTGGTAAGTCACAAAAATTAAGTTCAATAGATCGATATGAAATAAACTAACCATGAAATGATGCTGATTTAAATGCAAAATAGAGGCCCAAATAATATTCTGTAGAAATATTTCATTCAGACTGGGTAAATCAGGATGGATTGTCATTTGATAGAAACTGACACATAATCAGGTTTGTTTGACCTTTACCGATGCGTGAATCCAAGCAAGTTCCTTGGGCGTTCCAGTATGAGGAAACTGTAGGAGCACAGGATGAAAGTTCCAGATATGCTCGAATTTCAAAAAGGAGACTGATGAAGCTGGGCCATTCATTTTACGTAGGGATATGGATGAAAGGAAGACTGGATAGGCAATTTGGAGCCCACTTTTGAGAATACAAAAATGGCTATAGCTTTTATAGAGTAAACGGGTTAAATTGGCTCTAATGCAAGACAGTAAAATATGACCCATCACTCAGTTTTACAAATACATTCTAGAATTACAAATTTTTATAAAATTCTATTGAAGACCTTTTCCTTAACCATATTCACTTGGTACTTGAGGTACTTCCTATACTAGCAAATACCTGTCGTACAGTTTCATAGATTTATTTTATTACACGGTATTAAAACTCCTCTACTAAAAATTTTGGAATTATTAAAAATCAACTAATTTAGTCAGAACTTGAATATATAATATAACAATATTTAAAACACAGATATAGAAATGGCATGTCAGAGGGATGAACAAAAACTAAAATCAGAATTTACTTTGGAAAACCCATTTTAGGCAAAAGTCTCCCTAAAATTTAGCATTTCATCCTACATATTGCCTACATTTTAGTTCTAGAACACAGTTAAAACATGTAAAATAACAATTTTTGAGTATATTTTCCATAAACAGAGCCGCCTTTAACTTAAACCATTTATTTCCCTAGTTTACTATTGCTAGTTATATAATCTAATATAACAGTCGTTCCCTGGCAGAGCAGAACATGAAAATTTTTTAAAGTAAGCAACAATCTGTGTAAAAAAGTAAATTCACATAGTGTTTTCAGACCAAATATCATCTGTTTCCTGTGCGAAACCCAAATGCATTTCAGTGGATAACATTAAATGCTACTTAGCATTATAACAAATTATCCCTTTTTGAGAATCAAAACTGTCTCATTGCTAAAAATTATATCATCAAATTTATTGCTCAAGCATGTTTCTATGGTGAAATTCTGAGCCTCTCCTCTTCATGTGAATTAATACACACTCAACATCACTCCGCGGTCAGTTGACAGAAGACCAACAATTGTCTGCCTGGTCATGGGTGATAAGCCAACAAGTGAACACGTAAAGGGTTGAGAGGTGAGAGGCGGTATTTTATGCTCGTGATTAAGTTCATGCCATTCATATTGTAGCTCAAAAGTGGGAAGCTTCTGTTGCAGCATATGGTTTACTGCCTATGTGAAATATGTGGGAATATATAGCTACCGGCGCCGTGAAGCAGGCCAGAAGCTGAGAATGAGCCTCCCTCCCTGTGTGACTGATCACAACGACCTAGGGCTGCTGAAGCCCCTTCTTTAATCTGACCCTCCGAAAGTTAAGTAAGGTCAACTAGCCAGGCTCTAGGTCATTGCCGGCCCTCTCAATCCGTGAAAGAGATAACAACTCAAAATACAGTAGCTGCTGAAAATTCCAGGGAACTCAGGCAGAATGGGAATAGCTCTGGGCTTTAGGTTGATTAAACAAGAGAATATTTTTAGCATAGTTAAGTTAAAGTAGCCTTAGCTGGGCTGATCATAAATCTGAGTCTTGGGATCAGACTACCATCAGGAGAGAGGGAAAGGGATTCACACTTGGAGCTGTTGGAAATGGAATGGACTACCTCTGGAAGAAATGAGTTCACCACCACTACGGGTACTCAAGGTGAGGCTAGAAGATCATTTTTCAGGGAGGCTGAGAAGCTGGTCAATCGAGATTAACTCTAACCTTAGAGTATAAAATGTCAATGTAAGCGGCCTTGCCAGAATCCAGTGTCCTTTTCTCTCATGGATCCTACAGTAGAATTGCATCTCGTCACTCATCCCACACACCTATTGAGCCCTGCCCTGGGCCAGGCACTGTGCAAGTCCAAAGGTAATGCAGATATTACACTGCCCTACTGAAGGATAAGACAGGAACATGATAGCTACCAGGTAGGCAGTGATATGTGACATAGAAGTAATGCAGGGAAAAAATACCAAGAAAGATCAAAGGAGAAAGAGAGATGACCTCCAAGTTTGCAGAGCAAAGATGAGCACTAATGAAGAGTTTATGGAAGACGCATCACCCTGAAGAAAGGCAGGGTGCAAAAGAGGAAATAAATGACTTCAAAGACACTTCCATTACTGAGATTCCAAGTGCTTCCCTAAGTAGCTGAGGATACCATGACAATGAGCACAGATAAATCATTTCCCCTACCTTAAAGTGCTAATTCGGCAGATTTATTTGACCCATTAAGCGAATCAGGCTGGAGCCTGCCACCTGAGAAGTTAGACCAAACAGTTCTAACAGGTTTACATTGCATGTGGAATCAGAAGCACATTGTGGTTTCACTGGGCGTCCAGCAAACTGATGGCATCACATGCAATTTTAATGACAAGACCACAGTCTAAAAAGACATCAGATTACATAAGACTTTTGCTCCATGTACACTGGTTTTTGAAATTTTGGTTCCAGTGGTGAACACACATGCAATATAGTGCTGAGCTTATGTGCATTTTTATCCCCTTGATCAGGCAGATCATTCAGTTGGATAATGTACTACTATCTGAACATCAGCATTCAGTTAATTTTGATTACCAATGAAACTTCACCTTTGGCTCCTTGGAGGAATTGTCCAGTAGCAGCTCATATGACACGTCATCCTTTTTTTGTATTAGCAAAGCCCCGGGTCCCTTTTTAAATTAGTACAGGATTCTTAGCACATCTTCTAAAATCTGAGAGTTCGGTCATGCGTCTAGTAGGTCCTCAACAACATACCTCCATGAAACTGTGAAAGTGGTTATCGTTTAAAATCAGTCTCCAGATCTTTGCTATGCTGGAGCACCTGCCATTGCAAGTAATTTTTTCCATGTTTAGCATGATACCATTAACAATGAAATCATTAATTATGCTTACCTAAGTATCTTGTTTAAAATGCAGATCTCCTGGTGGTACCAAACTTATGAAATGATTAATATAGCATAGAAAATATAGCAATATGTCCTGAGGCTGTCAAAGATTGTATTATGATTGATTCCAGGAACTTATGACATAGAAATACTAATAATAAACACTGTGGGCTGCTTTTTACCTGGAAGGAGCAGGTTCCCCATGTCAGGCAAAGGGACAATGACCACAGATTTACTATTCCAGCACTCACACTGCCTTAACAGTTTGAATACTTCTGTTTATGGAGACCTGGCATTCATTGTGTTTAATAGTAACTTAATGAGGTTTATAGTTGATCTGTTCTGTTAACGACTTTTTCATCTCTAGTTGTATCTTCATGTATCAGTATCAAATTATGGCATGTGACCAATCAGTATCAAAAAAGTTTGGGGTTCTGTCACTTTGTTTTTTCTGAAATAATGTCAGCAGAGACAAACATTTAAATTTTGGGTCCCTAAATAAAATTCTGCAAAATTTTCCCTGGCTGGTGTGGCTCAGTGGATTGAGCACAGGCCTGCAAACCAAAAGGTTGAAGGTTTGATTCCCAGCCTAGGGCACATGCCTGGGTTGTGGGCCAGGTCCCCAATATGGGGCTCATGACAGGCAACCACACATTGGTGTTTCTCTCCCTGTCTTTCTCCCTCCCTTCCCTTCTATCTAAAAATAAAATAAAGAAAATCTTTAAAAATAAAAAAATCAAATTCTGCAAAATTTTACTTTTAGGAGTCTTGCTATGGTGTGAACACTGAGATCTAGTTCTCTCATTCATTCCTCTGTTATTCAAGTACGAAAAGTCAGCATAGAAATGAAGGGATGTTACCCTAAGTCTACCAGGGAGAAAAAACCCTGAGATGCATTAATATATAACACATTGCTCCTAAGGAGTGTGGACTGTGCTCCCTGCCAGTCCTTTATTAGGTACCTTAGTGGATTTATGTGTGCTTGGAAAAGAAGCTGGAGAAAGCTGAACATTTTAGCAAAGTGAAATGGAATTATTTAAAATTTTTAGGGATCTATGGGAAGGTGGACATGGAAAACAAAGTGGGAAAAAAGAGGGGGACTCATAGAAGAATATGAAACAATCTCTGGGAAGAGGAATGATGTTTCAGACTCTGTAAGCTATTTCTCTCCTCGGACAGAAAAAAAATAAATCAATTTGGTGAAATTGGTAAGAGCCTAACTCACTAGGCAATGTTTCCAGAGGGAGTCACTTTGGCTGAGAAGTTAGAAGGAGGGTGTACCCTCTTCCTTTGCTTTTCTTGGTTCTGCTGCTTCAGGTGCATGAGACCTTGGGCTCCCGGTTTCCTCGCAGTAAGCCTCCTTGGTCACGCATCACAGCATCTCACTTGTGACATCATGAATAAATTCTATCAGCACGTGTCCTCAATCCACGCACACACCTGGATAAAGCCAATTCCCCATGCCTTTGTGGCTCTGTTTGTGTGAACTCTCAAGCAGATCCATGGAGGGGAGGGAGATTGCATCATGAATCTAACCCCTAAAATTAATACAGAACCACAATTATTTGACATTAGGATGGCCAATTGGTTACTTCAGACGATAATCACCAAAATGTGAGGTAATGAGGGCCCAATAAAGGTGAAGAAGGTTGGGAAGTGGAAAAGTGAATCACGGGCCTTGGAATTATTTCAAAGAAAAATTCCTAGCCTCCTAGCCTGGGCGATCAATGAAACGGACTGAACGGACAGGCGCAGCTTGGAGTCTCAATGGCACAGAGATGCCACCACATTTGAGTCCCTTTTGTCTGATTTTCTGTGAGTTTTCAAAGCTGTCCCTTCACCATTCTAGCTACTGATTGAACTATCGTTCAAAAATGTAAATATCGGAACCATTTCCCTACTTAAAACTTTACATGACTCCTTAAGGGATAAATTCCAAAGTTATTAGCATGAAAAAAAGTACTTCAAAACCTAGGTCCAGCATGACTACCCACCCTTCTCTCTACCCTCCTTCTCCAGTGTTCTCACCACACTGGACTCCTCCCTGCTCCCTGAACACACCCTGCAATTGTACAGCTCTCCTCCTTACTAATGCTGTTCCTCTGTCTAAAATGCCTTTCCTGCTACTAAAAAATCTACTCATCTATTAAAGTTCAGCTACTATATCCCACTCCTGTCTTCCAACCCAAATCCCAATCAGAGCTAAGAACCTCATCAGTTAGGAGAAGCCTTTCATGTAAGTACACTATCATAAACACAGAAGGGGCACGTCCCTGCCTCCCACTCTCCATTTCCATAGTGGAAAGGGAGCTCTGCCTCTCAGGAGAGCATCTCTGCCCCTCACCTGTACTTTCCCAAAGGCTGAAACACTTTTCTCACCCTGATTGTGGAAAGAAGGAACAGAGGCAAAGAGAGCAGTTCCTCTCTCTGTTCCAGAATGCAGACTCTTCAGGGCACCCATCTTTCCTTCTCATCTATTAGTCACTTTACCAGAGAGGTTCTGTCTTTGCAAGGCCTGGAGTTAGGAGTAGATAGGTTCAATTCACAGGTTGGGAGAGCATATGAGAGAGACAGAGTGTGGCTATAGGTCAAGCGACATTCTTTAAAAAGCAGAAATTTCTTCTAAAATATGTTTGAATTTTTGAATGTAGGTTTTTCCCAAACTCAGAAAATGAAGAGAAATGGTATGGATTTACCCTCTCTAGCCCTAACTCGCCAACCCATGGGCTAGAGATACAGAGTGACAAATGCTGGGCTACAATGTGCAGTGCATAGGAAGGTGGGGAAGGGGGTTTGAAAGCTTGAATGCCTCAGGAGCCCTAAGCCACCTGGGTTTTAACCCCAGTGGTTTTCTGTGACTTTTAGTATCATCGTGTGGCTGGATTTAAATTGTGGAGGGAATGTGGGGCTTAGTAATCATGGCCTGTGTGGTTCTCTGTGGCTAAATTTGACCTGACTTATCCAGGCACGGCTAAGGTTTAAAACAGGCCAATGGGCCAGGAATTACATTACAGGTAAGAGAGTCTCCTTGGTTCCAATAAAGGTTATCCCTAGAGTAGGCAGAGCTCTAGTGTCCAAGATTTTTAGGCACTTGTAGGTAGTTCAGGCTTAGTTTGTTTTATTGTTTGTCAGTCAGATCGGCTGGCTGGTCCCTGAAGTGCAAAAGCAGCTAATCTACAGGCCTCGGAGTTCTAAAGGAGTTCTCCCACCAGGCCCAGGCAAATAGCACTCAACAGGCTGCCCAGATTGCATTTGTGTCCGTTGTTTCGAAATGCAAGATTTAGAAAGAAAATTATGGAAAAACGGACCTATTGGCTTCATGTAGTCTTTTCACAGGTTCTTAAGTCATTCTCCAAACCCATGGCCTCAAAGAGGCTGTAATTTGCTATTGAAATGACAGGAACCTGGGTTTGCATTTCAGAGGTTTACTAAGGCTTCACACACGGAAGGGATAGGGATACTCTTAACAAAAACTAAATGGAACCAGGGTTTCAGGAAATGAAGAAAACCAAACCACAAGTGAAATGACTGCAAACTCAGAGACTAAGAGCCAATTTTAAGTGCCTGGAACATATTGTTAAGAATCGTGTTTACTGAGGAAGCCCGGGAGGGGCTGCATTGGCTTATTGCACTTCAGTTAGTGTGGGAACAGATGCAATGGGAGAGTGAAAGAAATGATGTTGAATACAGGGAGGAAATGTGTTTTCTTTAGACAGAATGCTGAGTTCTTAGAGTATAGGCTAAAAAATTATCAAAGAAAAAATAAAATCTTGAAGGCCAGTTAGAAAGATATGAAATAAAAAAGCAAACCTGGGTGCAACTGTTCATAAAGGGGATATTTGAAGAACAACAAGTGTCTTCGAGTGTGCTAGATTAGAAAACATAAAAACATCTTTGACCTGTCTATGTCTTTAACCACAGTTCTGAATAAGGACCTCTTTCAGTACAGATCTGAAACAAAAATAAAATTAAAAGTAAAAGCACAGAGGAATTAAGAGTTGTCATTTCAATGGAAATACAGAATGCATAATCTTTGTGTGCCCTGGCAACATGTACAAAATTCAAATATATAAATGGACACAAATAAAATCTTTAAGCTTTAATTTTAAAAAACTTTAAAATTTTAATTTATGATAAAAATTTTAATCATAAAACAATTGTGTTAGATAAAAATGTTACTTACACATTAAAAATCATAGTTCTAGATTACATTTATATAAAAACAAAAATAACAAATTGAAAAATAAAACTCTGGTCAAAACCTAAGGAACACACAAAAAGCTATACTCAATAAAAAGTATAAATTATATGCTTTCATGGTGGAAAAAAGAGAACAATACTTATTTAGAAATTAGACAAAAACTAAATCAAAAGGTACAAGAATAATTAGTTAAGCTAAAGCTGAAATTAATGAAAAAACACAATAGCAGAATAAAAAAATGTTTGTTTTACAAAAGACTAAGAAAATAGATATGTCTATTATAATCACAATTAAGGGGAGATGATAGCAAACAAAATAGTCAGAAAGTGTGAAAAGAGAAAGGAAACATACCAGGGACGCAGGAGCAATTAAAACTGTGTAAGTGGACGCTGCATGAAAAACTCCCCAGCAACAACTTTGAAACTTACAGGAGGCTTCTCAAAACTTCCACTGCCTGCAATGGTTTAAATGAGTACTTCTCAAACACTAATGGATGCATGTATCACCTGGGATTTTGTTAAAACACAGTTAGTTATAAATCCACTGACAGATACCCTTTCCAAAAGTAAATTTTTTAATGTTTTCAATGTCTTTTATGGCAACTAGTTTACTCTAATTTTTTTATGTTTTGGGCGGTTAATTTGGCAATTGATATTTTGCTGGTACGACTGGCTACACACCATGAAGAAAATAAATCTCAACCTTAAATACTCCAGGTATGGAAAGAAATTTCAGCTAGAATAAAGGCCTAAAAGTACAAACATCTTGGGTGGAAGGGGTAAGAACAGAAGATCTCATTAAGCAAAGCTGAAACTGGAAACAGCAATTATTAATGAAAACAAAAATGTCTGCTTTAGCAAAACTTGTAATTTTTACCATGAAAATCCACTAAAAAAAAAAAATCAACAAAAAAACAGATTAGGGTAAAAAAATCTGCAACATACAGGACTGAAGTTAGTATCTACAATATACAAACAGCTATTACAAAATGAAAAGGAGACAAAAACAAAAGAAAACAAAACAAAAAGCTAGAGGGGAAAATTGGCAAAGAATATGAGAAATTCACAAAAGGGCTAGTCCCTGTGATGAAGAAACATGAAGTTTTATTCAAACTCACTGAAAGGCAATGAAATGTAAATTAAAGTAAAAATGAAAATCTCTTTATACCTAGGCAACTGGAAAGAATTATAAACCTTGGTTAAGGCCCATTACTATTGAAGATATACTGCAAAAGACATACTCTCACACACTACTGGTAAAATATGACTTGTTAGAGCTTCTTGAGAAAGCAACCTGGCATCATTTATTAAAATTAAAAAAAACTTAAACAGCAATCGCACTCCTGAAAAATCTGTCCTATAAAAAAAAGCATCATCATATAAGGATATGTGAACAAAAATATTCATTTGAGCACTGTTTTCAGTGGCAAAATAAATAAATAAAATCTAAGAGAAGAAAAGCTGTATCATTTTCTATGCTATGTAACAAACTACCACAAATGTTGTGACTTGAAAGAACACACATTTGTTATTTCACAGAATAATGGATCAGACCTGGAGGCACAGCTTCACTGGGTCCTCTGCTCAGGGTTTTATGAAGTTGCGATTGAGGCTGCATTCTCATGTGGCGGTTTGACCGGGGAAAACAGTCTGCTTCCTGTCTCACTCAACTTGCTGGCTGAGGTCTCGGGCTTCCTGCTAGTTCTTGGCTAGACACTGCCCTCAACTCTGAAAGGCCACCTGTAATACACCCACAGCTCCTTACCAGATGGGCTTTTTCAACAGGTCACTTACTCGTCAAGCCAGGAAAGAGAGTCTCTAGAGTGAATTTCTGAGCAAGAGAGTCTTATATAAAGCAAGATGATCATGGGGGTGACTTTCCATCACCTTTACTGTATTCTGTTGGTTAGACACAAGTCATGGGTCCTCTACACCCTCAAGGTGGGGGAAGGGAGGATTACACAAAGGTGTGAATAGAAAAAATAAGTGACACTTTGATTACTAGCTCTCTGATTCCTTCATGATCATTCCTGGACCGGAAAGAGAAAAGGGGTATGACATGCTGCCTCCTTTCAAACCTAGTATGTATCACCTATTGTAGCATTATAGCAACACAAGATGCAGCATTCACACACTCCGGTGTGGTCTCAGTGGCTGGCGCAGTCTTCGACTTCTGGATCCTCAGAATGGAGACCGCGGCAGCGCAAAGTTATTACCTTGTTGATTTTTGTGGAATAAACTCACCAATTCCATGATGAATTTTCAGCATTTACTGCAAAGCATCATTCTCACCTTTAAAAGTACATAACAAAAGAAATTATCTGAGAAAACTCAGATCCTAATTCCTCAGAGCAACAAAATGCATAATACTTGGATCAATGACAATAAAGTAAAATGCTAATAACCACCGTAGGGTATTGAAATCAACACATGCCTGAAAAGAACCCTGGTTTGCATATGTCCATAGGCAATCGAGTACCAAAGCCTTTCTCCTTTCTTTATGAAATATAGGAAATGCCACTTTCCCTTATGTCTTTTTACCTGAATATCTAAATTGAAAAACACTAAGAAGATATTCAAATAAAATTTTAAATCTTGTAATGTATATTTAACAAAGGCTCTAGTGACTTTAGCTGGTAAGAAGTATCAGTCAACTAAGAGCCTTCCGTGTGGTCTAAAAATAGCTGAGGCAAACAGTAATCTGTCGAATTTAGAATTAGTTAAAAAAGAATAGTCTATGCCATTTTCAATTCCTTTTCTGAAAACTGCTCAGGTTCTTTGTCCATTTTTCTGTGAAAATTTAACATTTTTCCTATCAGTTAGTGTCATTTCTTTATCTGGTAATGGTAGAAGCCATTTGGCATCTCTGTTGCAATTGTTCTTTTGGTTTCTCACTTGTCTTTTAATTTTATTTATAATGTGCTTAAACATATGCTATTGTTTTCATTGTTATATAGTTATATCAATCAGCCTTTTCCATCGTTAGCTCTTCTATTGCTTTAATGTTTCAAAAATCATTTTCTGCCCAGATATGAAATAAGCATGCACTTGTATTTTCTTCCAGGTTTTTTATAGTTACGAGAAATTACAAACATTCCTTAGAGACTTAAGGAATGATATGACTACATGAGAAGCTGAACACGCCTCTGATGCAGAAAGTATTATAAAGTGCTAACACTATTACAAAGGTGTTGGCTTTACATATTTCTACTCCAAAGTATAGTTTTACATATTTCTACTCAAAATCCTAAGGATTTGTGGCTCACATAGAAAAAGTAAGCAGAAAAGAATTGACAAAATAATTACTTTTAAATAAGATATCAAAACAATTTAAAATTGTAATAGTTGAAATAGAGGATATTAATATTAATAAAAATAGATTAATGATGATTGATAGATGGTAGAATAGAGAGATGATGATAGAGAGATGACAGATGATAGATAAATAGATGATAGATAGATGATAAATAGATAATAGATAGATGATAGATAGATAATAGATAGATAGATAAATGATAGATAGATAGATAGATGATAGAGAAGGAGGGTATGGGTGAACACTGAGATCTATTCTACCACTGCAATAGAATAATGGCCCAGAAACAGACTTTAGGGGAAGGGAAGGATTTGATCACTCAGTAAGTACATCTGTATCATCTCTACATACCAGGACGTGTACTAGGTGCTGGGAGGAGAACACAGTCAAGGTCCTGCCCTTGTAGAGTCTGTAGTCTAGTGGGGAAGACAGTCCTATAAAATAAGTAATTATACTCATGATAAAGGAGATGTGTGGGACACTCGGGGAGTATTTTAGAGGACAAATTAACCTATATTCAGGAATCTGAAGAAGCTACTGTGAGAAACCGACTTACAAGCAGAGATCTGATTCAGCAGCTAGGTGAAGAGTCGTCCTGGCAGAGAGACGGGCAGGAGAT
The DNA here is from genome assembly GCF_022682495.2 of Desmodus rotundus. NCBI lineage: Eukaryota > Metazoa > Chordata > Mammalia > Chiroptera > Phyllostomidae > Desmodus > Desmodus rotundus. The sequence continues at coordinate 88,733,848 of NC_071397.1, read as the reverse complement.
CAGAGAGAAACTCCCTGCGGCTGGAACATCGAGAATAATGGGAATGTGATGAGACACGGCTCTGTAGAAGTGAGCAGGAGCCAGATCACACAAGCTTTGTGTGATCTGTTAGAGTTTGAATTGTATCTAAGAGCAGTGGGAAGCTACTGAAGAATTTTAAACAGGCAATGACTTGGTCATATTTTCTCCTTTTTGAATGGATCAGAAGGAGAAGGGATGCCAGAGAATGTTTGGAAGGCTGATGGAGTAATTTGGGTAAGAGACAATTGAGGTTTGAAGGGTTGAAAATGAGAATGAAGGAAGTGGAACTATTTGAGGAATATTTAGAGCTTGGTGACTTAGTGGGAGTGTAAAAGAGTAGAGAAAGGATAGAGTCAAAGAAAATTACATAATAAATGATGTTTAGGACAATAGACTAGCTATGCCAGGGTGGGGGGTAGGTTATAGATAGAGTGTTACATTGGATCATTGCTTAAAAGGAGATATCAAAAGAACTTCCAGCTGGGAGAAGGAGTTAAATGTTTGAAAAGATGAAAGCACAGAAATACCCTAAGGAATCAAGGACCTCTAGCTTGTGCTCCAATCTGCCGATACACCTACCTGCTCCATTATACCTATTTTCCAGTCCCCAAGTAGCACGTAGAGCACCCATCCACCCAGCACCCCTCACCTGTGCCTACACTTTAATTCATATTCATCTTTTCAGAAGGCCACCCGTAACATTGCATCTCCAGCTACTACAATCCTACTGGTCCTTCAAAATCCAACTGCAATGCCACCTCCTCCACAAAACCTTTTCTGGCTCTCCAATGGAAATAAGTTATATTTACTGACACAGCATTTTACTTAAACAGTTTGTATAGTAATTCTTACATTTGATCGTTCCATGGATATCCATATATAATTATATACCATTCCGAAAAGACTCATAATCACCTGGAAAACATCACACCTTCATAGCTACTACCAAGGCATGTTCCCTGTAGTCCCTGCAACACTTAGCACAGAGGACTTAATACATAGTTTATCAACGAGTTTGGTACTAATTTAAAAAATTAGTTTCATTTTAAATAAGTGTTTCCAGATAAAATCAGGCATTTTTTTCATCTGACTCACCAAACTTTCCCATTTTTCTAAATTTTATCTTTCTGCAAACTATGGGCTGCCTCAGGCCACCTTCAATTCACTTTATATTAACTTGAACTTAAGAGAAATGAACACTTATTCAACTCTTAGCACTATTTATCCTCAGACTTCTGTGAGTCTGTAGGTACTTCATTTCTTTTTTAGGATGTAAAGAGGTAGGCCGTGGGCTATTATTAATTCAGTGACGCATTGCTAGTGTTTTTCAATAAATGACGTCCTGCAGATCTTTAACATGTCCCAGACCTCTCTACTAGCTTTAATTTGTACTTCTTAACTCTTCTCTAGCTCTTTCTCCTTCTGTCTCTTTAGGTTTTTAACTTTTCATTTTGAAGTAATTTCAGACGTAAGAAACATAGAAAGAAGTTTTTCCTCTGATTTCCTAAATGTTACTATTATATCACACTGCTTTATCACTTTCCTGCCCTCACCTCCAAATATTTTTGAGCACGTTGAAGACCGATGTCCCTTTAGGTCAAAGTACTTTAGCAGTTCCACGTGTTTTAGATGACGCTTTGCTGACATAGACAGTGCCCCAGCCGGCCTCGGGTGTAGGTTCTCGTGGGATGCTCTTGCGTCAGGACCAGCAGCAAGGTCGCAGGGGTGCGGCTCCCTCAGCCATCCCTACATCCCTCCTGTGCACTTGGGAAACATTGAGCAGCTCCCGCTCCATTGAGGGTTGTGGGAAATCCCGGGACAATGTAGAAGGCAGTTCCTTACTATGTTTGAGCTCACAGATAAAAGTGCGCTGTCCTCACCCTCACTGAGGTACAGAGAACTGTGAAATTGTCTCGGCCCCGTAGGTCCGGACACTATGTGGCCATTTCTGGTCTATTGCTTCTGAGCCACGGTTGCAAACACTGAAAAGAGAGTTGTCTTGCTGCCTGCACTTCCCCATTCCTCCCACCCCCTGTGTCCAGCCCCCATCCTTGCAAACCTCACCAAGGCCTAGATCCTCTCTGTTCTCAGATCCCCCCAAACCATCTGAGAGCCACAGGTTTGGGGTCGGGGGATGGTAAGGGGCCCTACTCAGAAATCATCCATAGCTAACTTTTGTTTACCTTGTAGCATTCTCCCTTCTGTCGCGACGCAAAAAAAGCCTTTTTTTTTTTTTTTAGTTTTAGGAGAGAAAAACTGGCTTCCCTTAGACCACATGTAATTCTGCATCATGTGTCCCCTCAGGACCTAAGCTTTGGAACCGCAAAAGGTCAGATCTGATTTCTTTGTTTTCACTTTTGGTTTAATGTTTTCGTCCTTGGAGCAGTGAAGCAGATGCTTGTACGCTCAGCAGAAGAGAGAAAGTAATTAGTTGATATTTCAAAGTGTTATCACACCACCTATACCATAGTATACATAAAATTCTCATATTAGCAAAATGTATAAAATCATGAGTAAACTTAATCTCTGCGTAGACGTCAACATCAGCTTCTTACACATACTAACAAAGCAAAATCTCCACCCCCAGGGGAAGCTACAACTGTCTCTGACTAGTAGTTTCTGGAAGATACTGTGGCTCTTTGAGCCACCAGAATCACATTTACCTAGTTATTGGTGACAGTCACCCAGTGCCATGCTCACTTGACAATGAGGCATTGTGGTGAATCTGTAATGAAGAATTCTGCAAGTCTCTGAAGTCTTATTCTGAATGAAGAGAATGAGAACAAAGGACAGAGCGGTACCCGGGCATCTGTTTAACCCCGGAACCAGCTCTCAACCTATCCACAGCTGAGATGTGATGAATGTGCACCGAGAGTAATGACACAGAAAATTCCAGCTGTCAGAGCCAGTTAATTCTTGGCTTTAAAAGACAATGTCAGTCTGCTTTTGGTTTTTGATAACCAATGATTTATCAACGTTATGCCTCTCCACAATTGAGAACTCATGATTCTTTTGTCGATTACGTAAGAAGAGAAGGACATTTCAATGCTTTTGGAACTCCAGAGGGACGCTGTGTTTCCAGTACAGAAGGGAAGGGGGCACTGGACAGATTCCTTCTTTGTGCTTAAGTTTTCCCTCATAGAGATAAAAAATATTATTTATCTTTTAAACAGTGAGAACAAGATAATAAGTTCTTAAGAACGGGAGTGTTTCTTACAAAGTTTCAACAACTTAAAAACATCAACAACAACAAAAAAACCATGAAAGCTATTCTCCAACAGCATGCTCCAATAAGGAAGATTAATTTTGAGTCTTTGAGGAAGTTGCCTCCTTTTTTCCTTTCCCCCTTTCTTATCTCCTATTTTATCCATAGATGACCTGCCTTCCCATCCCACCCGTCACCTCAAAGTTGCACAAAGCTCAAATCTAAGACACTGAATGGGTGTGTCTTTTAAACAAAAATTTGCCTCTGGAACTGCATGCTACTCATCCTGATTTCCAGCACATGGGCTTTCCAACAAGCGTTTATATGCAACACCTATGATAATTGCTCCGGTACCATGTTCTCAGTCATGCAAAAGGCTCTAGGGAACCAAATGTGTGATTTGAAATATTAAAGTGCTCCAACCGCATTGGTTTTCTAGTTTCTGAATGAAATATTTCATTTTAAATACTGTAAAATAGTCTGTAAATTGTAAGATAATTTTGCCCCATGGTTCATACAACTATATTAAACCTAGTGGTAACAAAAGTCTTCCTTTACCTCTCTACCCATAATGTATGCCAGGGAAATGGTGATCAATACGCTCGCTTCGTTTTCTCTAAATTCTCTGTGCCAGCATTTTAGAGCTATCAGTGACTCGCTGAAGACATTGGCTAAACCAACACATGCCAGTCCTAGTTGGCACTTGTGCTGAACAGCCTGAATCCTTTTTTTTAAACAGTGTATATTTTCACAGCTGCTATCTCAAATGAGTTATTCATCTGGAGGTCTTTCAGACTGCCGCTCAAAACAACACACGGAGTAGCCAGTTCAGAGATGGCACGGGGAAGAGTTGAGCAGCAACAATCCTGTCTTTCATCTCCCATCCTAGCGGCAGATTGCCACCTGAATGACAATGAAGACCCTTTAGATGTGATGTGGCACTAAACCCCAGGAAACATTTCCAGCCTGTGTAAAGTTTTCGCTGACAATGCCTCCTCCTCTCATAATACAGAACAGAAAAGGAAATCTTTTCCCTAATAATGTTCATTTGCCTATATTTTGTTGAGTGTGTCAGCCAAACTAGCATCTGCTTTGTCAAAGGAATAAAAGCAAAACTCAGTGCCTCATTTTAATATGAACACCTTTGTCAGACTCTCTGCATTTTTCCCCCATCCCCAGCTTAGTATCCCCAGCTCGGTCCCCAGCTCTTCTCCAGCTGCCTGAAAGGCTCCTGCAAGCAGCACAGCAAGCGCGGAGTCTCTCTGCCTCGTTCTGACCCCTTAGTTAAGCTCTTCTGACAAAGTGAAGCAGAAAACCAGCTCTGTGTCCACACTGGTGCTGGGTACATGAAAGCATTCAGTAAGCACTTGCGGATATACAACATGAGGCAGATAATTTAGAAATAATTTCTGAAATGGAGGAGCGTTCTTCTGAATTTCCTACTGAAAATTTAAGTGAAGTAAGATTTGGACCCTTCACTGTGTAGATATGCAATTAATTTTCGAATTTTTATAAGCAGTAGATAATTGGCAATTATTTCTGTTCCTCTGAAACATAGTAGGTATCTGTTGGTATCGCTGATGCTCAATCCAGACAGTGCCCATTCCCCTGCACCACTCTGCTTCTTAAGGTTGCCTCTGTGTTGGGGGACATGCCTGTCTCCTCCGGGCTGGGTTGGAACAGCAGTGCTGGAGGAGGTGGGAAAGGAGAGGCGGGAAGGAAGAGAAGGATGAGAGTGGCCTCTGGATCAAGGCAGCAGCTAACTGAAACCCACGTGGGTACAAGCAAAATATCCTGCTGTCTTCTCCCATCCCCTGTACCGTAAACGCCACTATCCAAATAAGATAAAGAAAAGAAGGAAGGAAGAGATGCATTGTGTGCCTGTCTATGCATGCCTCAGCAACGCTGGTGTGGAAAAGTCATATTTCTACCTCAACCACGATGCTCAGCAGTCTTTTAGCGCAGCGGTTGGAAAATTGGACTCCAAATATTTTTCTCTTAAATAAGTATCACTCCTTCCATACCGTGGTTTAAATCACAAAACTAATCATAACAAATTTAACTGAAAATGAGAAAGGTAAACCAACGATGATTTTTTTTATCACCATGCCAAAAGAACAGCAATTGACAAGCACGACCAACTCGGGACGATACTGATAATGCATTCAGAGCAAAGATCCCTCCTTGAAATCTGCATTAAAGCCCAGTAAGGCATGCAAGAACTTCCTTAGAAGAGGCTTGGGAAGCTGCCAAGTGTTGCCCAGCCACAACACTCTTTAGTATGTTCTCGATAAGCCTGGAGATGCGCTTGCTTCAGTTTATCACCAAAACTTAGTAACCGTGACATTTTGTAAGAAACCAGTAAATATCTTTCAGTCATAATTTTGAAAATGAGAGTATCTGGAACTGTGGGTGTCATTGGCAGACTCCAACAAAGAAAAGATTTGCTGTTTGAACCAGTCCCCCAGCCACGGGGAACCTCTCCCCACCTCTGCCTCCCTAGAAAGAATGTGCTACTATCAGTCCCTTTCTTTCTCTGCCTTGACATTCCCACATTCTGCACACCTTGTTCAAGGTCATTCTGACTGAGAGGAGTAAAAAAATAAGAATCTGCCTCTGCTTTGAAGAAGGGAAAGGAGAAACGGCCCACTGGACACCATCCTTGCAAGGATGTAGGCAGGGCTGAACCTGTGTGAAGGCTTCCAGGCAGCCATTCAAGCCGCCATTTATTTCACCCGGAATATTGCAATAAGTTTCTGATCAGATTTCATATGATCCTTAATCATGATGACTTTTACATATTTTAATTCATAGGTTATACTAACCATCAACTTTCCAACACTAAATGTATCCATATCTGTACTCACTTCATGGATGGAGATCCCTGGACACACCTGACTGACTGTCTCCAAGGTTGGTTCCTGTTGCAATCCAGTCATGTTTATTTTTTTTTCTCAAAATTTAATTCTAGAATTTCACCATTCCAGGTGCAAATACATAAGATTTTGTTCAGTTATAGCTATTTTCCCAGTGCCTTTCCATATGGTAGTTAATATTCTTGTAGCAAATTAAAATTATTTATAATATCTGTAAAAATTTTCAGTTGCATTTCCCCCTGTCATCACCAGTTTTACTGGCAACAAACTACAATGACTCTCAGATTTCCTTTTTAGCTCACATGTGATAGCTAAAAGTTCACTTTATAATAACTTACTACATTTTTATGTTGCTTTACAGTTTTCAAAGTGTACTCATGTATGTCATGTCCTTTGATCCTGTGATATAAATCAGCCGAATATTGGCCCCTAAATACAAATGAAAAGTGAAGTTCAACAACCTGGTCACTCACACAGCTAATAAGTGGTGGCGTCTTTTGACCCTTATCCCACTTCCACATTTTATTACACTGTGCCTTATTAAAAAATGCAAGCCTTTCCTTTATAAGAAAGGATACTTTGAAATGTTCTCTTCTAAACCTTTATAATGTTCTAACCCATTGTTAAAACATCTTAACTTCTTAAGCTTTAGTGCCAAATATCCCATTCTAGCCACTAAGGTCAGCAAATTAACAAAGCACTTGGCATGCTCATCGATTAGTTAATCTCTGCTACAGATCCATCAATTTCTCCCCAGTTTCTCCAGTCACAGTAACAAATATCCTCAGTCCTAGAAAGCACACCCTGAGATCTGTAAATATACTTATTATGTAATAGATAATTGCATTTACTCTATAAGTATCTAAATGACCTAGAAAAAATAATAATCTCAAAGATGGACAGAGGAGGAGGTGAGAGATCTGGAGGAGTATTAGGGAAGGGAGCAATCACCTGGACATACATATTCAGGTGGCCACAGAGACCCGTGCACGCATCTTCACTGTGCAGTGCTCCCAGACAGCAGTTTGGTTGACAGTATGTATCCCTTACTCATCTGTGTAACCTAGGCACCCGGCATATGACCCAGCATATGGTAAACACTGAATCGATGCTCACTGGTGAAAGTGTCAAGTGTCTTCATCAATACTGCTTTTGATTCCTCAACAGTCATTGTCTTTTGCTTAGAATTAATATTCTTTCACCCACACAACCTCTTCTTCCTCTCTTTAAGACAAATGAGTAATCCCCACATTTCAACATGGATTCTTGTTGAGACATGGTATGTACCTGGTAGCCATATATGCCATTTGACTTCACTATTAGTATTAATTCAATGTTTTTGAACCAAAAAAATCAATTTAGGTTATGTATATTCAATTACTTTGCTTCTGATGTGGACCCTTGCTAAAAATTTTGGAAGTCAAAACAAATACTATCCATTGGTTTTTCCTTTTTATTTCAATCACTTGGTCTTTTGTGAGCATATGGTATGGTCCTGGCAGGATATTACAGAGTAATGCACAAAAGAAAGGAGGAATATCACAACAGAGCTGAGCACATTTGAGCCTGATGTTTTGCAGAAAATATCAGACATTACAGTTCAGGCTCCTGCATACAAAAGGCTGTAAAGGGAGGTTGGGGATGAGGAAATCAAAAGAAAAGTATCTCCTGATAAACAGCAGGGCTCAGGATACACTCTTGCTCAGTGTAAATATGCAAAGTGTGCAGATTATCAACCAGGAGCCGTGCCACAGCTCCCTTGGGTAAATATATCAGAATCACATTCTATGTTTATGAAAAGTTGGAACGGTTTTGAAAAGGTTGGGAAAGATGTCATTATTTCCTCTCCATGAAAAAACTAGTGTCACGGATGCCGCATTCTGCTGCCAAGTTCCTGTCATTAGCAATGACAGATTTATTCCTCAGCTACTGAGACAGCTCACAGCTGTCAACCTTTTTCCAGAATTGCCTCCACTGAAAGAGTTTCCTCACCTAAGGTCATGGAACTTCAAGGGCAGCATGCAACCAATAACAGCTCAGAGCTATGGAGGTCCAGGCCCTCGCCCCAACTGAATGCCATTGATGGGTACCATACCACAGCTGCAGAGCCTTCTGTCCAGTTGACCAGGGCTTTGCTGTGGCTGCACTGCATCCCTCTACTCAATCCTGTTTCCTTCCTTCACTTCCCCCATAGGTGTGGATCCCAAAAGAATTTGTCATAAACTTTCTGCAGGTAATCAGAGTCTGCTTCCTGGGAATCCAACATGTGACAACTAAAAAGAAATAGATCTTAGTAATACTTTATTCCTCTTTTAAAAGTGATGCTATCTTTTCCCAAAAAGTCTTACTTTTTTAGTCCAAGTGATTTTAAGATAAATATGATTAAAATAAAATAAAACTTTGACCTGCCAAAGTGAACAAAGGCATTGAACAATATGAAGCATAAAGGGCTGTGGAATCCTTGGTTCTGTGTAACATGAAATCCATTTCTAGCTTAGATTTCTATTTGGAATTTTTTCTGCCAGAAAATACACACAGTAGCATCCCATCCTTCTGCCAGAGAAAAGAATGGGGAGGGGGCAGTGGGGAGGCAGTTGGTGACGGCCCAGGGTAGCTCTACAGCACTATACTGGAAAGAAGAACTGAGAGGGAGTTACCTAACAGAAAATACGTTAGGAGAAGCAATGTCCTTTAAAATAATAAAGACTCTATATTTAAAGTGACCTCTGAATAATAATCACATGGACAGAGTCCAAGAATTTCCTGTCAATGTAATAATAACCTTCATGCAAAGAAGCCAATGAGGATAAGACAAGAGCAGCATTAACAAAACAAAGACTTGCCAATTTGGAAGAGAAATCCTGATAGACCAAAAGCAGGTGATTCTCCAGGCCCATGAAACTAAATATTTCAATAGCTACAGTGATTTAGAACTAGAAATTTATGTCAAATCCTGCTTTATAGTACTTACAATTGCTGCATATACTTACACTTCAGTTAAGGTATATGGTTCTCATTACATGGTGTAGGTTTGGGCATTTCCAACTACTATTTAAATTATAAGGCCTCAAGCCAGTAAGTCCTTCCTGAGAATCATTTAGAGAGAGATTTGAACCAACTGTATCCCTGAATGACTAGTAAAGTCAGGATTCTGCTACCAAGAATTTCTGGATGGGTGTCAAACCAGGTTTAAGGCTGGTTATGCTACCTCTTATTTTTCTATCTAAAAATTGTTTAAACACAGATTTTACTAATCTCCCTGGTATAACAGCAAACATGCTGCTGCTTTACAAATCTTAGATCCCCTGAGGAACCCTCCCTTTTTGTGGTTGCCAGACTAGAAATCAGGCACCAAAACCCCAAGGGGGACAGAGATGGCGTGATTCCAAAGAAAACACAAAGACTTTGGATGCTGCCAGACAAGATTAAAATCCCGGCATTTCTACTTGCAAGTTAAGTGACCTTCACTGTTTCTGTTAACCTCTTTGAATCTCATTTTCCCCTTTATAAATCTTATATAACATACTCACCACACGATTTTTCTAAATATTAAATAAAATCACATGTATCAAGTACTCAAAATGTGCCTATTCTCTTCCTACTGTATTCTCTCACTTAAATCTTTTATGCTTTAAACTTTATGAGAGTTCTTTTGTTTTTTAATGGGTGTAAAGGTTGGTCATGGTGACTACAATGAAATAAACTCATTAGAGAAAATAATAATAATTTTAAGAACACTGGGGGAAAGTTGGAAAAGTATTTTGACAAACTTCTCCTCAAGATTGGCCATGAGATCCTATTTATCTTGGTTTTCCAAGGCCAAACCCAGAAACTGGAACATAGCACAAGACATTTTTACTAAGTTTGGGGTTTGATTATGATGACAGAACACGTAGGGTGAAGATGGGCTTTGGAGATGATGGGTCAAATCCCAATGCCCCTGCTTTATTGCCCCATGAACTTGAGCAAGCTAGTTAAAGTCTCCAATCTTCAATATCCTCCTCCTCCTAGAGTTGTTACAAAGACTAAATGAGCTTATCTATTTAAGCACCTTGCATGGCATTGCACATATAGTCAAGAATGGTGGTAGGGGAGACAGTGGCAGTAATGATGATGGTGATACCAAAATAAAAAATAAAAAAGCACACTAAACCTCAATGCAGATTGCTTCATTGGCCTCCCAAGTTTCCACAACTGGGATAAGACATTGTTAAAACTCTTTCATCATATGACGTTGCTGAGTCCACATTTTTAATTAACATGGAATCATAGCTGTTATTTAAATACAACTAAGGGTAGAAAGAAATTTGACTCACGGACTTCATTAAAAGAATTCAATGGGTTGGGTACTGACTACCAGGAAACCCAGTTGAACTATAACTGGCTTCCAGGGAATCTGAATAAAATGTGTTAACAATTAAAAGTGGAATAGGAGACATTTTAACATTAGATTCTTGTCTGCATATTTAAAAAAAAACACTTTCCTATCCTTATGATTCAAAGCAATGTAGAATCAGTCATACAATATTTCTAATGTTTATTATGTAAAAGTTATTTTAGAAAATGTGGTGGACAGTAAAAGAGGGTTTGGGGGGGACAGAGGGTGATGGAAGGAGATTTAACTTGGATGGTGAACACACAATGCAATATACAAATGATGTATTAGAAAATTGTACACTGGAAACCTATATGATTTTATTAATCAATGTCACCCCAATAAATTCAATAAAAAAGCAATTCAGTATTAATGTTATGTAATATGACTACTACCAGATTCAGAATCTTCAGTCTGATAGAGGTGTAATAAAATGCCCAATAATAACCACTAAATTAAGCTATGGTAAATGCCCTAACAGTTGGATAGGATCAAGAGTTCTGAAATGTAAGAAGTGATAATATTTACCAGAAAGTTATTAAAACAAAACAATAGAATTTGTGACTCTACTTTTGGATACCTTCCTTCAAGAGGTCAACAAAAATGTCGGATAATCTCTACATTTTAAAATTTCACATGATTTTGGTGTGTGGAACCCACTAATACAGAAAGATCATAAATTCAAGTGTTCAAAGACTTTTAGAAAATTAGAAGCTTTTTATATAAATTTTTATATTAAAATTTTAAAACAAAGTGTGGCCTACATTTTCAAAGTACAATTTTTAAATATGTAATTGTCAATTAATGTTTAAGAATTGTTTGATTAAATGGATTAAATAGGTAACTTTAAATAAGGAAGTGCTGTTGGGTAAAAATCATATTTTGTTCAGGTAAGTAATTATAATCACAAAATAGAATTAGAATCTCAAGATATTCAAACCAATTATTTGCCTTTACTACCGTATGTTTTAAATTCACTCGTTCGCGATGCAGATCATCCTCTTCCGGAATGCTCTCAGCTGGGTGGGCTGCATCATGGGCTCACTACAATTGTATTTTTCAAACAAATAATCCATTTTGTAGGTTAGCTGTGGCCTAAATTTTAACTCTAAATGGACATTCCTCACTACTTGTCACATTCCTGGGTCTTTCCTCACAATCTTACAAATTATAATCTCTGCCTCAGGAGGAAGAGGTGAAAACAGAAAAACTGGGTGCAGTGATATCATTTATCACAATCTAAAAAAGTTATCTGGAGATTCAAAGGTGTTTAAATCTCATGTTCCATGAATCCTTTCAATCATTGTCCATAATTAAGAGTGGTTTTGCAGGGAAGCTACAAACCATCTTTTAAACACAAACAGCTTCACTACTTCTCCCCTTCACACCCTGGACAGTGTGACCACAGTGGAGTAAAACTCAAATCACTGAAACGAGAGGTAAAACCAGATCATTTCCCTATTATTAAAATTTTAAAGTCATGCTTCATTTTCATTTTATTATGTAATTATATATAAACATACAAGGTTTGGTGAACTGTTTTAAACAGCCCTTTAAAAATTATTTGCAGAGTTACCTATGGGATTCTCTTTCCAAGCCTTTCATCTTTAGAAGCTTTTTGTTTTGGGGAGAGGGGGTTGTTTTGTTTGATTGTCTGTTTGTTTTTAAAGAATTTAACAGGAATTTTATTTAGTAAGGAAAATCAAAAGTTAGTCCTTACTTTATGCTTTTGTTTTTATAAAAAGAACTTGTAGTAGATTGGTTAATTATAACCTATTTTGAAACCATATAACTAGGTTAAGATGATTTGAAATAATTTACTAAGGATTGTTTGATTGCTTATTTAACTCTTTCCTACTTGGATAATAGCTATTCTATTAACTTCTTTCCCATTCAAATAAATTTTAAACATTCCAAAAGGACATTTCTATATTTGGTAACTGACTGTCTAATTTATAGTCAAAGTATTACCAAGATAAAAATTAAATATGTCTGTAACACCTTTATCACAATAGTGGCTGAAATATGTCTCAAATGAAATGCAAATTTAGTGCATACACTGCCTCCTTTCACAGACTTAAAGCATGGATCATACTGAACACATAGTTAAGCAATGAATGGACAAATAACCAAATTTCCTACTCATATTACACTCTGTAAGGACTTCATTCTCTTTGCTGATGAGCAAATTTGATTATTTCACTAACATGAGATCAATTAATTAATCAAATTACCCTTTCAGTGAAATTCATTAATGCCAGAGTCAGGGGAATCCTGGCAGAAATTTATTCATTCACTAGTCCAGTTGCCATTATTAGGCAAAATGGGCTTTGAGAAATAACATTTCTGGGCCCTCCCAATCTCCAGTAACATGGATTACCAAGGATTAAACTGTTCATGATTAAATATAAAAAACAAAAATGAAATTACATCTAAACTATAGCTCACAGAAATCAAATGTTAATGAGAGCATCAACATTTTCATTATAAATTCGGAGGACCGAGCATCATACAACCATAATTGACAGAACAAAGTCTCAAAGAATGATTGTTCCTTTAATGTTCCACATTTGTAGAACTCATAGAATTAGACATATTTACTGTTATCTCTCCCTTCCTTTCTGTTATTATACACAACCCTTTCTTTAGCAAGTGATTTTAGACTTCTGTTTAAAAGTCTTTACCGGCAATAGGCTTCTCACAGCCTTACAATACAGTTCATTCCATTTCAAAATTCTAATTGGTCTCCCCACCACTGCTATGAATTAGAGAAATCTGATGTCCTAAAACTGCCATCCATATGTCCTATTCTTGACCTCTACTTGCCCTCTAAAACCACATAGAACAAGACTGTCGTATCTCTCACAGAACAGTAGCTCTGATAACAAAGACAACTATTCTTTCTTCTTTTCCTTTCTGAGTCCGATAGCGTTTCCCTACAAGGAATGGAAACCTGTTACTTCTTCTGGCCCAACATTCCTTCTGCCTTCTCCTGGCTGGACGACTCCCTTCTTACCTTTGGGAATCCCATTCCCTGCGGATCAGGAGTGGTAGACTCCACTGCTTCTCTTGCCAGCCCCAGCAGCAAGAGTTAATAAGTGCCTTTTTTTTTTTCTTTTGCTACATAATTTACGCAGAGTATCTCACTTCTACGGAATGGCTAGTGGAACAAACTCTACAACAATGCCTACGTGCCAAGCACTATCTTATTTAATTGTCAGTTAATTATCCTTACAGGTAAAATGATTATAATCTCTACTATATAGATAAGGAAATGGAAGCACAGGAGGTTAAAGACTCTGCCCAATAAGTGGCAGAGTCGAGTTTAGACCGAAGGCAACCTGGCTTCTGAACTGCGCTTTTCACTGCTGTGCAGAGCTGCCTCGCCACTCCCACCCTGGGACAGAGTGCCGCCCCATCCGCATGCGGTTTCTATGCAGCCTGGGTCCATACCAGCACCTTTACTTTCTCCTCCAAAATTAACTCTGAATAGTTTATTATTATAAAGAAAATTTCGAAGATATTTTTACAGGGTTCACATTAAGAATGTTCTTTTCTGCATTTAGTTATTTCAAGATCAAGGAAGAGTCCAGAACTGAAATATTTTTTTCCCCAGATGATAGGAGCTTAAAGAGAGATTTAGCAACTGAATAGATATTATGCACTAAGAATCAGAAAAAGTATCGCATTTTAGTAAAAAAAACCTTCTAATGGATTTGGACACAGTGTCGTGTGTTTGAATATTTTTTGAAAGTGGAAAAAGAATGGAAAGAACATTAGTACAGAATTACAGTTTAGTGTTAAACATTATATCACTTAATGTTTTATTAATCAAAGATCTTTAAATAAGATCAAAGTAACATATAAAAATAGACTTCATAAATTTAAATGAAAACCATGTAACAACTCTATCATTCGATTTGACACTATGGGAAAAATACGTAGTTCCAATTTTCATGTTAATTAATTATAATTATTACAATTAGTTCTAATATTAACTATTTTAGTATATAACTATAATTTTAAATTTTTTTAAAGATTTTATTTATTTTTAGGAAAAGGGAAAGAGAAAGAGAGGGAGAGAAACATCAATGTGTGGTTGCCTCTTGCATGCCCCCTACTGGGGACCTGGCCCACACCCAGGCATGTGCCCGGCATGGGAATCAAACAGACAACCCCTTGGTTCTCAATCCACTGAGCTACACCAGCCAGGGCGATAAGTATAATTTTAATTACACCTTCATTACTGACAAACATAAACACATCCATGGGCGCACATGTGTATATCATTCCGGCACTATGAAGAGCTTTCTGAGAAAGGTTTGCCAGTTCTTAACTAAGTGCAGATTACACATTTTAAAAATTATCCACTTCAAATTTTGTATTTTTTTTCTTTTTGGTTATTACCCATCATTCTAATCTAGGCAATTGGTATGTTCTCAAAGAATCCAAGCTAATTTGCATACAACTTCAGGTGAGGTTGTAATTATTTAAATATGAAACGGGAAAGTTGTAATGCATATGAATTCAAAGTAATGCATAAACTGTTTTAGGATTGCTTTATATTTCTGTGACAGGGCACCTCCTAACTGGCACAGGTAATAGGTTGACTGCACTTGAGGATGCCATGTATTTAAATATCATTAACTCTATCTTATTAATACACGATTTGCAATGCATCCAGTGTGGTATGTTTGACTGTTCTTGACCTTAGCTTGCAACATAAAAGGTAAAATAAGGATCTATAATGTTGATACATGACTTATGTAAAGTTTCACGGTTTACAAGTGGCTGTTGTGCAGAAATAAAAGCTTAAAATATAGCTTTGAGAAAAATCATCTGGCTTCACGGTGTATGTGAAGCTAAGAAAATAAAATATTGTGAGGAAGAAAACAGAACAAACAAAATTCAGTGATTTTTTTTCTAAGTAGAAACTAAGAACAGAGGTTATATAGATGAGAAAATAAAAGTAACAGAAAATACCCTTTCCAAATGTCCATTAAAATATCCAAGAAAATGTCCAAATGAAGAAAAAATTCTTAATAAGTTCGGAAACCAACTAACACAAAGAAATTGGTCTCCTAGAATCCAGTCAACATTTCTACAAACTCAGATTGATGGAACTGGATTAGAAAACAGCCTAAGTAGCAATCTGAAGCCTTTTCATTCGTTTCAAAGAATTTTCCCCTCAACTTGAATTCCAATCATTCATTTCGTAACTAGGAGAAGAAATTAACATTTGTTGGATGCTTGCTCTGTCGGTGCTTTGAGCTGGAGGCTGTGCAGGTACCCTGCCAGCAGCCTGCCCTCCAATTTCAGGTCTGCACCTGGAAGTTGCCAACAGAGAAGCAGACAGTAGCAGTTCTAAAGGAACTGTTGGTTGCCTTGCTCTCGGACCTGGCTAGACTTAGCTGAACTCAAAGACAGGCAATAGGGAAAGGAGTCCGTGAAATAAAATTTGTAGCACAGAAAGAAAAGGAACAACTCCCCACAGTCACGGCAGAGGGTAGGCAGCCTCAAAAACAGGTGTTTTTTTTTTCTTTTTGCAAAAATGTAAGGTAATTTTAGAAAATATTTACTTGATGTTTTTAAAAAAATGAAATGACCACCAAAACAAATGAAACTCTACCACCAAATTGCACCACGCACAAAAATAAACTGAAGATGGATAAAAGACTTAAATATAAGTTACAAAACCATAAAAGTCCTAGAGGAAAACATAGGCAGGGAAATTTCGGATATTTCACACAGCAATATTTTCACCACAATGTCTTCTAGAGCAAGAGATGTAAAGGAAAGAATAAACAAATTGGACTACATCAAATTAGAATGCTTCTTCATGGCTAAAGAAAGCATAGGCAAAATGAAAAGGGAAACAACCATATGGGAAAGTATATTTGCCAAAGATACTCTGGACAAGGGTTTGATCTCCAAAATATATAAAGAACTCACATGATTTCCACACCAGGAAGACAAACAACCCAACTGAAAAATTGTCAGAGGACCTGAACAGACACTTCTCTAAGCAGGACTTACAGAGGGCCCAGAGACATATGAAAGGATGCTCAGTATCACTAGCCACCAGAGAGATGCAAATTAAAACCACAATGAGATACCACTTCACACTGGTCAGAATGGCCATCATAACCAAATCAACAAACAACAAGTGCTGTAGCAAGGTTGTGGAAAAAAGGAACACTAGTACACTGTTGGTGGGAGTGCAGACTGGTGCAGCTGCTGTGGAAAACAGTATGGAATTTCCTCAGAAAACTAAAAATGGAACTGCCTTTTGACCCAGCAATTCCACTACAGCAATTGTATACCCTAAGAATCCTGAAACACCAATTCAAAAGAACCTGTGCACCCCAAAGTTCATAGGAGCATTATTTACAATAGCCAAGTGCTGGAAACAGCCTAAGTTCCCATCAGTAAATGAGTGGACCAAAAAACTGGTACATTTACACAATGGAATTCTATGCAGCAGAAAGAAAGGAGCTTATACCCTTTGTGACAGCATGGATGGAACTGGAGAGCATTATACTAAGTGAAATTAGCCAAGTCGTGAAAGGAAAACACCATATGATCTCACCTATAAGTGGAACCTAATCAATAAAACTAACATGTAATCAAAATATAACCAGAGACATGGAAATAAAGAACAATCTGACATTAACCAGAGGAGAGGAGAGAAGGGGATAATGGGGAAGAAAAAGGGAAGGGTCATCAAGGAACATGTATAAAGGACCCATGGACAAAGACAGTGGAGGTAGGGAGGATTAAATGTGGGATTTGGGGGGGTGGGTAGGGCAGGGGAGAGTAATGGGAGGAAAATGGGGACAACCAATCAAACAACAGTAAAAAAAGAAAGAAAATATTTACCCGATGTTTAAGAATTAAGACTTTATAGTCATGGGGCTGTAAAGTACGGTACAGGGAATGTAGTCTGTAATGTTATAATAACGATACATGGTGCCAGGTGAGTACTACAATCATCAGGGGGTCACTCCACAAATTATATAACTGTCTAACCACTATGCTGTACACTGGACTCTAAAATAAAATAATATTAAACATCAACTCTAATTGAAAGATAATTTTTAAATAAAATATAAAAATAAAAAGAGGTATTTTAAAAGGACATCATCTCTTAAATAAGAATAGACTGGAGGTAAGCGAATAGGCCAGGATGGGAACAGATTATAGCCAAATAAAAAATAGAGTAACAGATCAAAAAAAATCACATTGGATGGAAAAATGCAAAACAGACAAAATGTATAACTACATTGGTGATACAGTGGACAAACCAAAATATAGAACAAAAATAAATCAAGAGAGTTGAAAAAATAAAGCACAAAAGTTAAAAGATGTATGCAGAACAAGACATAGAATAACCATCGCTGCCCACAGGGAAGGGAACAGGGCAGTAGAAATGGTCATGAAGGAAGGGCAAAACCCACAGTTCATGGGAGACGCAGGAGCTGAGAGGATTTACAAGGTTATGCACAAAACGTGGGGGGTGGGAATTGACAATGTGGAAATACACTGCTAAATTCTAGTCTTAGCTCAGAGATAAAGAATGCTACCCTCATGCGGGCTGGAGACACACTCACCTTCAAAAGAATTCGCATTGGGATTGGCACTTCTCCTATGACGATATCTACCAAAGGACAATGAGGCCCCACGTTCAGAGGTCTGGGGGGCTCTTTGATGTGTGACATTTCAGAAGCTATATACCAAAATGTGTTTTCTGCTGAAAAAAAATTGCTCATCGATGTACACCATGAAATGAAGAAAGGACCACTTTAAAAAGAAACGGATGATTGAACATGAGTGAAGTAAGCTTGGCGATATTTTAAAGATGTAACAAGTCACTTAGACAAAGATTGAAACTGGTGAATATAATTTTTGTAATGACGGAAAAGGTCAAATGAAAAAGTTAATCTTGAAAGTCTAGTGATATATTTATTTTATTCTTCTTATAATAACCATGTAGAATTATTACAGAGTACTAATAAGTATATATCATACTGCATAAATATTATATAAGCAGTAAGTAGAATATTAAAAATAAGTAGTCAAGAATAAAATAATACTTAGACCTCTTTCTCTCTGTGTTCACTAATGAAACGCGAGGCCTGCCGAAGGCCAGCCCTTCTTAAACGAGCAGGGCTGATCAGTGTTCCGTGTGGTGGTGGGCTGGTGCTGCTCATACCGCCCCGGAAGCCCCCGTTAGACCTGCCTCTTCCCAACTCCAGGTTCGGCTCTGTGACTAATGACGTAAAACCATTAGCTAGAAATCAAACACAAGGGGAGTATTTACACCGTCAGGTCAATAAATGCTACAAATCAGGGGTTTTGATGAGTTTTCTGGAGAGCAGCACACTACTAAATGCATTTGAGGAAAAACAAGAACAAAACAGACCAGAAACAGTCCTAAATGTTTAAATGGGGGAAATTTTAGCACATACAGCTTTGAGTATCATGCCATCATTTTCAATCATAGGTATTGACACCAGGTAGAAACTTAGAAAACTGTTTATTATGTAAGATTAAGTAAAAAGAGGATGATAATGTGTTCTTTAAAAACTTGTGTACTATCTATCACCCAAGGTCCTCAATTCTAACGCTAATGTGGAAAAAAATGGAAGAAGCCTGGGGGTTGGGGAGCAGGGAACAGACCTTAAACATATAACTCTCTTTAAAGAATAAACCCAGAGGATTATTTTCAAGGTACTTCAAGCGACAGGCAAGATCTTTTCTCTCTAAGATCCCAGGTTTGATTCCATCTCTCCTGCGACACAAAGTAATTACATTGTTGAGACGGTTTCAATGGAAGAAAGCAGGACTGGTAGGAGAGAGCTGGGAGGCCCATCCCAGACCCCAGAGAATGAGAGCTGCAGCACACAATATCCAGCCCGCTGCTGTCTTCCACTTGTACTTCCCTGTCTCACGTTTGAATGAGGCGAGTGATTGATTAGCATGTTATCTCACCGACACACAGCACTTGACGTTTTGCGTGGCACTTTTACATCTAATTGCTTTCCTGTGATCCTCGCACCTCTACATGATGGGGATTTTTTTTTTAAACAGCAACTTTATAGGTGAGGAAATGGAAATTTCAGAAAGGTATGCCATTTTCAAGGTTACCCAGCTGGTTATCAGCAAAGATAGAGGTGCTTCAGTGTGAAGATTAAACTGTTTCACGACACTGGAGATGGTTCCCAGGTCACCACAGAAGATGTTGCGTGGATATATTGATTGTATTCAAGACTCCTAAAGTTCCAGACTGAAAAGCGGTTACAAAGGCATCGTACTATTTTTATGTCTTGCTCCAAGGAATTGTATAACAGAATAAAAGAAATTATGTGATAGAATAAGAAGGAAAAAGTGGACATTTTCTGTCACTGTGTATCTTCCCTTATCGTGAACTGTGGTTTGGCCATGACAAATAGGAGGGTACTTACTAGGATCCCACAAGCAAGTCTTGCTTCACTAGGCGAGACAGACAAGTAAATGTGACAAGGACACCGGGTTTTCAAAAACTGCATCTGTTCGCAGTTCTTCTGGTGGGAGCTTATTAATGTGTTTACTACCGCAGGAGAAAGCCAAGTTCCGGAACTCTGTTAATAATTTGCTTAAACCAAGAGACAACTTAACAGAATTTTCTCTGGTCAGTTTCAACAAATGTTCATAAACAACTCTCAGAGAGGCTAACAGTAGTAAGATTTCAAATATTTGGGGAAATCACATAAGTCACAGTGAAAATAAGAATGGTAATGAATGTGAAGAACAGTTACTGTTCCTTAAAATCATAGAGGTGGTGAAACTTGAAAAGACACTCAATTCCATATCACTTGGCCCAAATCCCTGATGTTAAAAATGACAGTGACTTGCCCAAGGCCTCACATATGGTTCTTGCTTTGTTAGAACCCAGAGTACCCAGACCTTGGGGTGGTGCTTTTCCCTCTATGCCTGATTATCCAAAGAGAGTCACAGACGGGCAGCCAGGGCACAGTGGGGCTTTGTTTGGTCCATGTGATGTTTTAAAAAATGAGCTGGTTGCCCAAATTTAAAGATAAGAACATTTCACATAGAATTTTCAATCTCTAGCTTTTCTTGAGATACTAGACAAGGCACCAGCAGGCCCACGCCCTCCACGGCTGCTAACACTTCAGCTGGAAATGATATGGCTCCTGCTCTCTGCTGCCTCTGGTTCCCACGTGGTCAGCCTCACCCTTTTAACCTCACCTGCCTGTCTGTCCCCTCTTTGTGGTCCTTGATGCCATGCAAGATGATTTTAGGAAACAAAATTAAAAATTTATTTTACAGAAAGATACTACATTCCCAACCTATCAACTTTTCCATTATTCCACAAAGACGAGAAATAGGAGTTCTAATCTAATGGTGATTATACACACAAAAGCTAGTTTGGGGAGAAAATGGACTGCTATCGCCCCCCTTATCAGCAGGGCATATGGTGCAAGACCCACAGTAGATGCCTGAAACTACAGAGAGTGGTTTCATATACTTTTTCCTATACTCTACATGCCTCCAATAAAGTTTTATTTGTAAGTTAAACACAGTAAGAGATGAACAACAATAATGAAAATAGAACAACTATAAGTCATGTGAATGTGGTCTCTCTGAAGATATCTCATCATGCTGCACTCACCCTTCCTGGAGACGATGTGAGATGATGCAGTGCCTATGTGCCGAGATGACAAAGGTGAATGACATACATGTAACGTAGCCTTGCACTAGCACTGATGCTGTGACAATAGGTCTGAAGAAGGATCCTCTGCCTCAGTTGATCCTGGATCGCAGAGCCATGACTTTAACATACTAACGTCACTATTTCTGCGCTTTGGAGCCATTGTTAAGTAAAGTAAGGCTTCCTTGAACACAAGGGCTACCATCCACAACAGTAGTTCTGACAACCCAGCCAGTTACTACGTGACTTATGGATGAGCAAGGAGGGTATATCGTGCGTGGAGACGCTGGACAAAGGGATGATTCACATCTCGGACAGGGACGGAGCAAGACAACACAAGATTTCATCGTGCTACTCAGATCGGCGTGCAATTCAAACTTATAAATTATTTATTTCTGAAAGTTTTCATTTGGTATTTTGGACTATGGTTGACCACAGGTAACTGAAATTGCAGAGAGCAAAACTGGATAAAAGGGGACAACTATAACTACAACAGCCTATTTGTTTGGAAGCATTCTTTGAATGGCTTTGAGTGAGGCTAAATTCATGTAAACAGTAAATATGTTAATAACTAATTAATCACTAGGAAGGTTTTTGTCACTGATCAGTCTGTTTCCCTTGAAATAAATTTAGTAATTGACTAAATTCAATCATTTTGCCTTGTTTATGTAGTGAGCTGTATGCATAAATAAAAATCATTAAAATTCACTAAATAAACAAGCATTTCTTTTACCATTGCCAATCCAGCATCCATTTTCCTAAGTTATTTTCTTACAGTTGTGTTCCCATTTTTGTTGGCAATCACCTTACTTTATGTTATTTAAAAATGCAAAATCAAAGATTATCCACCTTTACAGTTGCTGCAGGAAATTATTTATTGCTCTACATGCTGTCAGAAAATAAGCACACCTAGCCCACTCTTAAATTCTGTCCCCACAAAGCACACTCACACACCACGCCATGACAGGCTCCCTAGATTCATACCGTGAGTTTTAATTCAAAAGTCGGTGTTTACGAAAGAAGAAATAAGCCATTTATTTTAGGAACTGGGAATCGTGCTTTTAGATTAATTTTACTTTTGAATGAAATGAGCTCTTTTCCTCAGGAAAATTATTATTTTTAAAATAAAAAATGTAAACAGAAATACGCTTTCCTAAAATAGTTTTTAAATCCACATTCTCAGTCCTCTCTACTGCCTAGAAAGTATTAAAATTTATAGAGCTTATCTCAACATCAGTGCTGGAGGCTTGACCATAAGCTTCCTTATGTGCCTGAGATGTGCAAGATATTATGCTAGAACCATCTAAAGAAACTCATCTAGACATTACTAATTCTATTCATTACATCTCAACTTTTCAAAATAGTTGACAAAATTATGCAAATACTTATTTATATATACATTTATTTAACATGTTTTTAAAAATGCTGATAAGTGCCAGGCACTTGTATTGGTCTCCAGGAATAAAGCATAAAGAAGATGGACAGGCAGGTTCTTACCTGTATTGAAAGCCTAGTCTAGACCCAAGGCAAGTCTTTTCCTTCTCATTCCTATCTTTTCACTTAGCCAGTGCTCACCTCTCTCCATTCACCCACCCATCACAATCATCTCCACTGGTCACTCTGCTTCCACACCTACCCTCACATCTTCCCTGTCATAGTAGATCAGGAAGAGGACTGTTGGTGACACTAATAACAACCCAGACATACAGACATCCTTCTCTTTCAACTCCCTAGTCTTGTAAGCCTTTGGCAAAAAATATACATATGAGGTCTGTCTGGAAACGGTTTGCACGACATCAATGTAACCTGGCAGCCAAGAAGAGAAGACTGGAATGCGCGTGTGTGGACAATGATGACTTCATTGTACTAGTCAGTGAGGTCATTGAGGGAGCATGTGTACTGTGTAGCCATCGCATCAAAATGACTGAGCGAGTAGAGCAACAAATCTGCATCATATTTTGCATTAAGTTTGAACGGTCCTCCCCAGAAACTATTCGGATGACTCAGAAGGCTGCAGCTATGGGCAACTGGTGAGTGGCAGCTTCATCATGACAATGCACCTGCTCATGCATCACATCTCATGCAGAGTTTTTTGGTGAAACATCGAATCACCCAAGTGACTCAGCCCCAGATTTGGTGGCCTAAGACTTCTGGCTTTTTCCAAAGCTAAAATCACATTTGAAAGGGAAGAAATTTCAGACTGTCTATGAGATTCAGGAAAATACAATGGGGCAGCTGATGGCAATTGGGAGAACTGTGTGAGGTTCCAAGGTGCCTACTTTGAAGGGGACTAAGGTGTCAATGTCTTATGTACAACATTTCTTGTATTTGTGTCTTCTTCAATAAATGTCTCTATTTTTCATATTACATGGCTGGAGGCTGGATACCTTCTGGACAGACTATATATGTGTATACACACACACATATTCACTGGTTTGGTAGTTGGTTCCTTGTCCTACTCTTGCTATGAAACATTCCTGGGAGATCATTAAAAAAAAACAAATATTAAAACACTTATTGCCCTCCAGTGTACATTGAATTTCCCAATGCCTCTTTGAGTCGAATGACTATCTCTAATGTCTTTTTCACCTTTCTTTTTTCAAATGTGGGAACTGAATTTCTCTATCCCCTAACATAAAACATGCCAGGCCCAACCTTCTGTGCCATGCATACAGAGAAGTGATTACAGATAGGATGTTTTACAGCTGACAGACCCCTTAGGACAAAATACAAGGCACAGAAAGTAAAAACTGGTTAGGAAAGGTAGCGCTTGTTATGGAGGTTTTGCCTTCATAAAAAATGGACATTTGTTATATAATCATTACATGTATGATATAATTAAATCTACTATGTTATTGTTCAATCAGAAAGTATGGGCGGGACAAAATACAGTGCTTCCTTCCCATTCCCTCCTGCAGTCACCCACAGATTGTAAATAATGAGAGAGTACTTGGAGTACTTATAACATGGTAGATAATTCAACAAATTTTGGCTAAGTAAAAAGCTGATGCTTTCATTGAACAGCAAATCAGAATAATTTAAGTATTCCTATGTACCTTGCAACGTATAAGAAGTTACCAATAGCCAGGCAAATGATGATCATCTAAAATTCAAGGGAATATCAGGATTCTTTGATTTATTTCTCTCTGTTTAAGTAGGATCTAAAGAGTCTATATTAAGAAACATTTCTTACTCATTTTTATATCTCATTTTCACGCTCAATAATTGTTGAATTTAATTAAATGTCAGAAGCAAGTCATTAGTTTATTGAAATTTAGCTCAAAGACAGATACTGTGAATCTAAGCAAAAGTTAGAAGAGTTTTTTTGAAAGTCCTATCAATGGCATTCCCCAGGCTTTATATATGCAGTTACAGGTGAAGGAAATTCATGTATTATTCTTGTGGTATACACAGACCCCAAATCTGGCTGTACAACAGAATTGCCTGGGGGGGTGGTAAAAAGTGAAGTCCCAGAACCCTATCCCCAGCGTGTTTAGCCACATCCCCACGTGGTACTAAGCGCACATATTTGGTGATCACTGGAAGGGACAAAAGAGTCCTCGACTGAAAACTGGCTTCTCGTGTATGCTGCATCACAAAATAATCACTTGGCCTTGAGCACAAACCACTCAATCTGCCTGTCCTCTATTTCTCCTACAAGCATTCATGGAAAACAAACTATTGTCCTGTCTGGCTTTCAATTCCTTGTCTTAAATTAGGCTATTGGAACCGATGATCTGAAATCCCTTCACCCTCTAACTCTACCATTTAATCTGCACTAAAATCATACCTCTTGCATTTGTCATATGCAGCCTTATATTACCTGTTTGAGACTCCTTTTGAATTAATTTCAGCAATATATATTGAAAAATATGTTGTAACCAAGCATAGCAAAAAGATCCAAACATTGGACGCATGTTGGGGAGAAAAACAAATCTTGCTTCCTGTATTCCAAATTTTTAATAACTATTTTTGAATAAATGAGTGAAAGACTAAATGGACAAGTAGAAGTTGCTCACTAGTTGAGCCTCGGTTTTCTCAAATAAAAAAGATATATACAGAAATTACTTATTAAACCAAGGATATAAAACAGGTTTTTTATCTTAAAGCTATCTGCGGGTAATTGAGAACTCTGTTGAGAACTACGCTACTAAATCCAGGAGAAAAGATACTACGGTCAATCAGTAGTGCTTAGGCCAGTATTTGTCATTCCTATTGTAAAAATAAACTCTTGGGTTTATTTATTCAAAAAAAAATTAATGTCTAGACTTTTGAGTTCCAGACACTGTTCAAGGCTCTGCCAATACAACAGCATACTGTTAGCAGGTGAGACTAATGAGAAAAAATTTGCATAAATGAGATAATTTCCAATAACCATAAATGGAATTATATACATAAAATGAAGTAATAGGATAACAACTAAGAGGAGAAGGGTGATACATTTATTCGGTAGAGAAGGCTTCCCTGAGGAAATAACATGTCAACCAAGCAATGGCTGAGTGAAAAGCAGCAGCAAGCCACTCCCAGGCCTGAGGGAAGTAGATTCCAGCCAAGGAAACAACTGATGCAGCCCTCCAAGAGGGGGCCCTCTAAGTGCTTGAGGACTGCAGGAAGGCCCAAGGCTCGAGTGTGAAGAAAGGTGAGACAGGTGGTACCAGATGACACCAGAACAGGCTCACCTTTTCCATGTTCAGGGCTCTCCAGGCTCCATCAGAAATCATCTCTTACAGGTAAAATTGGGCATCTATAGGTTTTAAAGCACCACAGGTGATCATAATGCACAAGCAGAAGTGAAAAACATTGCACTAGGCAAAACGTGAAGAGTTAAGATATAGCTGAGTTTATGGCCCAGAAAATAGTAGGAAAAAGGAATGTAATATAGTAAATATGTCTAGGAAAGTTTAGGTATTAAAAAAACACCCTCAAATCCCTACCTCCCTTCCTAAGACAAATAAAGAAGATCTTCTCCTCACTGCCTCACAATTCTGAGAAACAATTCCTACTTTACAAAGGTGAATTTATTTCAACGAACATTTGCCGTCTCTGTGGAAAGAGTTGAAATAGATGCTACAAGAATCACAAAAATGATTAGAATGGATCCTACCCTCAAGAAAGCCATAAGCAGGACTATACGTGTCTGCTTTCAGCCACATGACCTTATGGGCAGGTCTTGAACCCCACACCTGTGCAGCCACGGCGTTCTTCCTGGCACCATCCATTTTATATCTCAACCTCTTAGAGAATAGAAGCCATTACTTTCTATAAACCAAGATTATGTAAGGGCGCTTAGGAAATGATAGTGATGATGATTAAAGATGACCAGCAGGGACCTTCAGGAAACACATGCTCTATCACAGCTAGAACCAACCAAAAATGATGAAATAGGAATGACCTTGATGTCCTCCAAGCGGCCTGTACAGGATTGGCTCTCGCTTCCTGGCCACTGTGCCACGCCCACTCTAAAAATTTATCCGATAACCCTGAGATAATAACTGAAAAGAGTTTTAAGTGCTACACTTTCCAAAGGTACTGCCTTTAAACAGAAGTTTATTCAGCACTCAAAATTTTCCAGATGAGGAATATATATACATCCTTTTTTAGGTCTCCCAATAAATTACATGCTACCCCTTAAAGGTATCATTTTTACAAAAGGAGGAAAGGTCTTCTCAACAGAAACTAACCAAAGTAGAATAAACCACATCACACCACCACTTTATTAGCATACATAAATATATATATATGTATGTATGAATTTTATTGAGATCTGATTTTATGCCAAATGTTATTTAATCCCATGAGAAGTTGGTCCAATCAAAATCTCCCATTTATGGATTTGAGGAATGAGACTTAGAGAAGTTAAGTGACTTGCCTAAAGTCACACAGCTCAAATATGACAGAGATGGGATAAGAAGCCAGATCCTACTCCAAAACCCACCCCCTTAACCGTTAATCTCCTTCCTTATACCCACGCTGCTTATTGTGCATCTGCTTGAACACTAACCACAAATGGAGGAGCCAAATTGAAAAGGCTGATAGCTTCACTGGTAAGCCAGTCATTGGCAGACCTCTCCTGGAAAAGAATGGTCACACCGTCACCATAAACAGTCAGTTTCAGTGCCAGGGGAGTCTCCACGCTTTGGCCAAGATGGTGGCAGAGGGAGGTTCTTACATGAAGTGTACAGAAAGCAAGAGAAAGGAATGGAGAAGGCCTGAGCATGCTAAAAGCTAGAAAGCTCAGTGGATAGGGCCCCCAGCATGCCAAAAGCTAGAGAG
Organism: Desmodus rotundus; assembly: GCF_022682495.2. Lineage (NCBI taxonomy): Eukaryota > Metazoa > Chordata > Mammalia > Chiroptera > Phyllostomidae > Desmodus > Desmodus rotundus. The sequence goes on along the minus strand of NC_071397.1, from coordinate 88,706,387 downwards.
AGAATTGGATTAGGAAAAAAGCCTTCCCCTCCCTATCTCTATAAGAACTGTGGGCTGGAGCAGGAGGATGGAGATGGTCTTTGCGACGGGGAGTCCACCATTTTCCCAGGTTGTGCAGCACTTGAATTAACTTCTTTCCTTTTTGCACCAACACCTGCCTCACGAGTTTGGATTTTTGGGGCAATAGGCAGCAGAATCTCTGTTTTGTTCAGTAAAACACTGCCCTGTTACAAAGCCATAGACTCTGTGAACCCCTACTCATAGAATTATAGCTTCTGAGGTTTGGGGGCTCATTCAGTCCAACCACATCTAACATCTGAATTCCTTTTGCAATAATCCAAGAACCGCATAAACACATGCCCATAATCACACTGGGACCCAAGCAAGGGCGCTGGCTTCTACATGAACTAACACTCCGCAGGAAAATCTATCAGCAGGGCACACATTCTGCTTTTGAAAATGAGTCTGTTCAGAGTACTGTCAAATTTTTTAAATGGAGTAAACTCCCCAGTATTAAAGCCTTAGAAACTTCCAGAAAGAGGATAAAGACTTTCTTCCCTTTAGCCCACCAAGAAATCTCCTTTGTTTTAGAAATATAGATGTGTTTGTTTCCTTCTTAATTACAAGCTTTTTCTGAACACAGAAGAAAGAAGGCATGTCGTTTTATCCTCATTTCCGGAGTTGCAAACTTGAAGGTTTTTCAGGTATTCTTTAATCAATATGCAGCTGTCTTACTGCTCGGACAGTATGTCCCTCTGTATGTTTTCTTACAGCCAAAAGGAGCAAGCTTTAGGGTAGACCACCTTTTCTAGAGAGATACATATCTCAGAACATAAAGAGAACTGAAAAGGAAGACCCAGTCTAAATTTATTTTATCCTTTTCTGAAGTGGTGATGAACTAGGCTAAGTGGTACTCCTGGTCGACAAGGACAGATATTGGATATAATGCTATCCAATACATATTGGATACAATATGACTCAAAGACCTGATTTTTTTTAAGATAGTGTCTGACTGTAGGGTAAAACCTGAAAGTGGTGGGTGTTTTTTTTGTTGGTTGGTTGGTTTGTTTTTGTAATACAAATGCCTCACTTCAGCTTTGATTGCCTGAGACATCTATTTCAAAAGGCATCCACAATGCAGCCCCTGCACTACAGACATGGCCAGGATGCCTCTCCTCCACTGAGGCTCCTTTGCTTTAGAGATCTTGACTGACTTCAACAACTTGCCATTCGGGCTACTTGATTATTTCTCTTCCCGCATTTTAAATTCCCACTCTTGTGTTTTAAATTCACCAACAGTGAGTGAACCTGAGAAGCCCTAGACCTCCACCCTCCACTCCAATAAAAACAGAACTCCAGGCCCCTGCTCTCTCTGTCTCTCTCTCTCTCTCCATGACCTCACTGTGCGGCCTTATTGTGTTGTGTAATTTCCAGGTGATGTAAGTAATAAAACTACCTTTTCAAAGTTTCCTGATGATTATTGCTGAGAGATTCTTGCAACCATAGCAAGAATCACAAAGGCTGGTCTAACCACAATGATGGTTATTGATAGGCTGAGAGACCAGCACAAAATGGCGACTCATAGTAATATAGTCTTTGTCTTGGTAATTTACATTTCTCTTACACATTGAAATAGGCATTCAGATTCCAACACTATCTAGCCCCAAAGTCATAAGCCTGGTAACAAGTATGGTAGTGCCTCTTTACGCAGATTATGTAGTGGCCAGAGGCGTGGACTTTGGAATGAGACTGATTCATTTTGACCCTGTGTCTGTCATTTTTTACCTTTGTTACTTAGAAAGACATCTTTAATCTTTCCAGAATAACTTTACATGAAACACTCAGCACAGTGCCTGGCAAACAATAAATGCTCATTCAATGCTGCTGTCATTGTTATTACTTTTCAATAACAATAACAGACATCTGCATCAAATTACTGGTTCTGAGTAGAAGGTGGTGGGTCAGACATGGGGGAAGGTTAAGATTAAGCAACTGTTCCTGAACAGGTGAGCATCAGGTGTGCCGTAAAGACTGATTTTTCTCAGCAATATGATGACCTGAGAAGAACTGCATTCGTTTCCTAGGGCTGCTGTAACAAAATACAAATAGGTGGCTTAAATAACATAAATTTTTATTGTCTCAGAATTCTGTAGGCTAGAAGTCCAAGATCAAGGTGTCAACAGGGTTGATTCCTTCTGTAGACCGTGAGACGGCATCTGTTCCATGCCTCTCTCCTAGCTTCTGGTGCTTTGCGGGCAATCTTTGGCATTCTTGGCTTATAAATGCATCATCCAATCTCTACCTTCATCTTCATATGGTGTTTCCCCTGTATGCATGTCTGTATATGCTAATTTCCTCTTTATCTAAGAACATCGGTCACACTGAATTCAGGCCCACCCTGATGACTTCATTTTAACTTGATCTTCTCTGCAAAGACCCTATCTCCAATTAAGGTCACATTCTGAGGGACTGAGCATTAAAATTCAAACCTTTTTGGTGGAACAAGATTCAACAGAGGACAAGAACAAATGGAAAAAATGAGAATAACATTTGAAATTTTCGAGTGTATGCATTTTGATATAGTTTTGTCTTGAGCCAGTCAACAGATGCACAAATGCAACAGAAAACATGCTATAAGCTCTTATGTACAGCACTTGTGCCAAGACGACATTATTATAGCAGGAGAAACCTGTATCTCTTCATGAAGGTAGTGCATTATTGGTTTTTGAATTTATCCTTTGTAGAGAAGTAGAATCCCAAAGGATTCTAATATCATGCTCAGCCCAAAAGCCTTTTAGATTACCTTTTCATTGCACTGTTATTTGGTTATTTATTTACTTGTGTTAATTAAGCACTAACTTGGTGCTTAACACCTTGTTCTACTTCACAGATATAGGGAAAATCTACAGTAAGGTAGATACTGTAAGGAATTTTTTACCCACCTCTGTGAAGATATGAATTATATTTCCTGTTTTGTATGCCTTTAAAGTTTACATGACATGGTCTGTAATGGTTCCAAAGTGTGTGCTCTCTAAGGCTGATTTCCAGGAATCCTTGTATGCTAGTAAGGAGTGACATAAGGTGTGATCTTGTCATGTCACCAAGGGCGGTTTCAAGGCTAGGTGTTGAGTGGAAATACACCTGTCATATGCCATCTTTCATGTGTAAGACAATTCACACTTTATTCAACTGCTATCCCCAAGGTTACAACAATTCTGCCAGATTAAGATTTGACCCCCAATAAGTATGGGTGATAATTCCCCATTAGATGAATTCCAGAATGAACTCCACACTGGATAAATACCATGGAGGAACACGCTGCAAAAGGCAGAGAACACAACCTCCCCATATGCAGAAGTGAATCAAAGTTATCCCTGCATGATGCCAGAGGGGACGGCAGCTTTGGGTGACAGGTGGCATGCCTCTCTGCCAAGGAGAAGGCGTTGCTCCTGGCAGTTTCATTAACAGAGGCATGTGACCTAAGTAGTGGCATTTCACAGCTGAAAAACCAGCTTGTAATATGCCTTTTGCTTTGCTGAGAGGTGGGCCACATGTCCACAGAGGCTGCCACTCTAGCTGCAAAACATTGCCACACATTCTCCAGTATCCTTCTTATAATCAAATATTTATATTACTATGGAAATGGAAATGGGCAGGTTTATGACATTTTGCCAGACAAACAAAAAAGGTGGCTTTCCCACAAAGGTGTCACTTTCTAGCACAAATGCTAAAAGGAGCAAGAAAAAAGAAAAGAAGAAAACTAAACGAGTGGGCGGGGAAAGGTAAAAATAACTCCCTATTTACCAGTCATTGGAAGAAATTTACAAAAGAGGGTCTACTCTATTTTGACTAAATTATCAAATAGAACACAAATTCAAACTCTGACATTCTCAGAATTCTGACATCTGGGTCTACTTTTCCAGTCAATTTTTCCACAACCCCTTTTGAGGTAACTTCTGCTTCGGACAAAGTAAACAGTTTACCAATCTGTACGTCTGTTAGCATTTTAGTCAGAGTCCTGATTACATAATCACCTTCATGGGAAATTCCTGTTGCATCAATATTTTCATTTCCAAGGCTAGCTAATATCCAAGGCCTGCTCTAATGCCACTTATCCCAAGGTATCTACCCGTGTCCCCTCCTAGAATATACCTAATCTTCCCCTTCTTGAATCTCCACACCCTCTCCTCATCCACATGTTGATGTGGCAATAATTATTTTTCTATCTCTCTTTCTGGACAATAAGCAATTTCAGAGATTATGGAATTTCCATAAAGTCTAGGGGCATAGGTAATATAATTTTACTATATAATAATATTTTATATATTCTCATGTATGAGAATATTTTTACTCTAACTATAATATCTTTATAATTTCTTACAGATATTTGCCTATATTACCAAACTTCATTGACATATCTTAATATCTGATGTCCAGCACACTGCTGCATGATTAGTAGAATCTGTGTTTGTTGAATAAATGAATTAACTGGTTGGCTCACTGATATTAAGCTAAGGCTTGCCCTTCAAGCCAACATAGATGAGATTAAGGGTGACAGAAAATCAGAGAGTCGACAAAGGTCTTGAAGAGATGAAGGTGAATGACCTAGAGATGCTTCGTGGGTGACAGAGCGGAAAAGCTGGGCTGCAGTAGGAGTCCTTGCTCTTGTAGGAACTGTCTGTGTGCAAACTCAGGCAAGTCGCCAAATCTCTAATTTTTGCTTTCAAGTCATGGACTTAAATAAATGTTTTTTCAATACAAAATCCATCATTTTAAGTAAATGCTAAGTAGAAATGGTTGCTTATAACTTTTGGAAAAAGCAGAGTCCAGGAGGCAGTTATGAATAACCAAAATGAGAAAATAATGTAAGCTACAGTAGAATGCAACGATACAACTAGGAGTACCACATCGGTTTTTAACGGCGGTCTGGAAGGAAGACATGACAGACCCCTTACAGATGAGAAGACAGACTTAAAGTGGGTCAGTGTCTGGTCTAGAGTCACAGGGGTAGCTGATGGAGGAAGTGAGATCAAACCGAGGTTCTCCCACCCAGTGCACTTCCCACTTCACAGGGGCGCTAAAGTCTAAGGGAGGAGAAACGGTGCTGGACACCAATATTCATAAAAAGGAAGAAAGTGAGAAAAATATAACAACTTGACAGTTTTAACTGACTATAAATGTAGTGACTTTTTCCCTCAATTATTAGAAAGGTAAAAGGTGAGGAAGGATTTTAATTAAGAGGAGTCTACCCATGAAACTTGAAATTAATTAAATATTTTCTTTGTTTTATTCTACTACAAGAAAGAAGAAAATAAAAAGAAGAATTATTTATGAATAATTTAGTAAAAAGTCAAAGACTTCCAAGGTTGTTGGTTCTTGGAATTTGAATAATAAGTCAGCTATCTTGCTTCATTTACATGTATAGTGCTAGGCAATGAGAATTGATGAGAAGCCTGCAAACTCTTAAATCATCAAACCCCTTACTCAGGCAGAAAAAAAGACATTGAAACAAAAGCCTTTCTAACTTACATCAATTAAGCAAGTAATTATTGAGTGTCTACTATGTGCAAGGCACTCTCCTAATTGCTAGGGGTCCATTAGTGAACAAATCAAAACAAAGATCCCACCCTCCAGAAATTTATTTCCCGTTAGGGGAGATGTTCTACTGGGACAGAGTATTCCAGAAGGAAAAGGTGCACCTGTATGAGAAATCTAATTAACTACAATGCTACTACATTCAGCAATCATTCAGGCTAGTTAATGCATATTTTAAAAAGTCATTGAATGTAAGAAATGAATAGTTAAACATCTGTAGTCTAATTTTCTAAATATGCACATTTTGAAAGCCATTCTTCACCTATTTCAGGAGCATAGAACATTGCCTTGAGACATATACAAATGACTCAGAAGGAAATAATTCATAAATGTATGAGAAAATGTGTGCAATGCACCATCATAAAATGTACATTATCAGAAGGGTCTTGCAGAGGTTCTGCCCTTATTGTGGTCCATAAGCATCCATATGACCTCAGTACCTAGTAAAAATGCAGACTCTTGGGTCCTTCCTAGGCCTACCAAATCAGACTCTGTCATTTAACCAGTTTCCTGGGTGATCCGTATGCATCTGAAGTTTGAAGAGCATTGTTCTAGGAGAGCCTAAAAATAATCTCCTGAAAGGGAGAATATAAGTACTTCAAAAATTAATCACTCACTCAATATTTTTCAATTTTAAAAAGTTGTTTCAAGTAAAATTTTACTTTTAAAATGACATATCAAGGAAATTGCATGTTAAGCTTTGCTTCAGCATATACCAACATAGAAGAACAAGTGAAATTTGCATTTCACAGTTTCTAATCTGGCATTTCTAGCTGAAAACAAAGGGTAATTCATCCTTCACATATATCAATGTATCTGGTCTCCTTCTACTGTCTGATTTAAAGATTATCTATACTAACAGGAGTAGAAACATTGGGTGTTTTGGATGTCTCATCCTGCATCAATCTCAGTTTCCCAAGTTAAATCATCTTGACCTTAGCTCAAAGGAGAATGTAGCAGAGGACATCATCGTGGGTGTGGAGCCACCTAGAACACTCAGCAAAACCAGCTACCAACCTACAAGCAATGATGGTCTGGAAGGTACATGATGAGAATATCAAGAAAAGTTGGGAAGTTGGTACAAAGCCAGGTCTTTCTCCATTAGTCACTGAACAGGCATTGTACAAACAGATTCATTTTTCCCTGTGTATAAGAAGAGGGAAAACAGGAAAAGAGGCAGTGATGAACTACAGAAGCAGACCAGCCCTGCTCAGTGTTGACCATGGAGGAGAATGTTTCATCCACACGCACATGCAGCCAAAGCAGGCAAAATATCCCAGAGCAGCCACATGGTACACCTCAGAATGCACAGAAGAAGACAGCAGCAAGCAGAGCATCTCTGAGCCAGAGGGTGGGCTTTTTCACTAACTGCAGGAGCATGACTCTCCTCTAGTACATGTTCAATGCTCAAAGATTTTTCTCTACACATCAAATACCTAGAAATATTTTTTCCATGCTTACCATTTTCAACTGTGAGTATAAGGTAACCTCTCCATATCCCTACTTCTCATAGTTTAAAAAGCAAAAACCCCTAAGCTTGTCCATGACCCTCATTAAAAAAAAATAAAACTTCAGTAGGGATCTATACCTACAATGGGGCCACTTCCATTGACATGAATATTAATATCCTATCTCCTCCTAAAACAGGGTTGAGAAATTTGATAAGTATGAAAAGTATGAAGGAATGCTCTCCAAGTAAAGGGGGAGAAGCAAACGTCTACGCATGTAATCTAAACTTTTTCTATGGTTGAGCATTCAATTTAGCTTTGAGCTTCCTCGTAAGCAAAGAGAAAAATGGAAAACACTATACTCTCATTACCAATTAAGATGAAACATGTCAGTTTTTCAAAAGAGATAAACAATTTTATAGTATTGAAGTCTAAAAAGAACTTTTAACAATGGGCTTTATACAAGGGGCACTGAACAACACAATAGGCAATTATTAACAAAAATATGAAAAAAGTCAGGTATGTAGTTAGTTATGCTAACTGGTTGTTAATGATCTCCTAGAAGATACTCTTAAATATCAGTTCCTCATCAGGCCTTGGTACAAAAGCTGGGTGAAGGATAATTCTAGGCTATCATTTCTGGAGAGCGCCTGGTATCCCATGTAATTCATTAAAGAAACATCCTAGGGCTTGAGACATCAGGCCAGCAGGTGGCCAAGTTAATGAACTGCTATGAAAGCTGAGACTTCTCATTTGTTGATGGCATTGTACACCATTCAAGAAAATATCAAAATAATATGAACTGGCCTAGTAGAAATATATGGTTTCCAATCTCACTTGGGCTCTCTGAATATTTGCTGTATTTGTATTTGACCAGACAGACCCTCTCCCTTTCCATCCCTCTCATTAAATAATTGAGAAACCAAAGAGTACCAAGTGTTATTTTTAAACCTCTTTTTTCCTCTTCCCCAAACTCATCACCACCCCAAGGAAAGCCTTCTCCTATGCAAGCATGTCCCATTGTTTTCATGCTATCCCCTCTGCCTTGGCAATCTCACCCACTATTGTGGTCTTAACCACAGCTCTTTGCTGATAAATCTCAAACTGACCTTCCTTTCTAGATTTTGACCTATGGGATCTCTCAACTTCATTGCTCCACAGGTACCTCAAATTCAACCAGTCTAAAACTCCTCTTTCCATGACCTGTGCTTCCTCTTTTATTCCCTGTTTTGTTCTATGAAATGGAAACCTGACAGTCATCCTCAACTTCTATTTCTTTTTGATTCTTATAGCCAATCAGTCACTAAAGCCCAATTCCCCTGCTAAACGTCTGTCAAACCCATCCTTTCCTTTCCTTCCCCATTGACCCTTGACTAAATTGGGTATTAAATTGACCTTTTTCCCACCATTCCCACAACCATCAATGGCCTGTCAACTTGTGTCTTAGCTTCGAATCTCTTTTCTTTAATCTGTCCTCTCCAAAGTATTCTGAGTTCCCTTTCTAAAATATGAGTATAAATCTATCGTGTTTCTTCACTGTTTAAAATTCCTCAGTGGATCACAATGCTTATAGAATAGAATCTAAACTCCTTGGCTTGACAAGATTGCCCCTTCGTAGCCCAGACCGTCTCCTTTTCAGGTTGGTTTCCCCACCGCTCATCCCTGAACATACATCTCAGAATCGGTGCTGTATGTAGAGCTCATTCTTTACTTTCTATGTCAGGACTTTTACTCACATCCTCCTCTCTGTGTCTTCCTCTTGTCCCTCCAATGGAGTGAACTTCAAATGTCGCCTCCGTCCAGAGGCTTCTATGAATTTGTATCACTTCTTTCCTTGTTCCAGAGAGAGCTAGTCACATTTCTCGGCTATCTCTCTAAGTCATATCTATTCCTATGGTTACATTTATCAAACTGACTGGTAATCATTAGGCAGTAAACATTCCTGATAGAGGGATTATAGTTCGTCTATGTCTGGTCATCAATAACTATAGCAGAGAGTCTGGCCCAGAGAAGGTGCTCACTAAATATTTATTTAATTAAGATAGAGATCTGAACTGTAATAGAATAACAATAAAAATGATAAAAGAAAAAAGATAGAGATCTGAATATATCTTCTTCCTTACCAACAAATTAATAATACCTGTTGAACAAAAAGTGAAAACATAGTAGTATATTTATTTGGGGAAAGAAGCTATTATTTGTCTGTGGCAAGTTGTTCCCACTGCTTCAATATCCTCATACTACCTTTTAAATTCTACTGTAAACAGTTTCTCCTTTTGAACATACTGTCAGCAATTTGTTTATTGATTTTTTTGTTCTACTCTTTATAACATACAAATTTTAAAATGTGTTAGAACACCACAGAGAACAGAGGGAACTGCCTCGGAGTGTCCAGCAATAACTGTACAATAAGCTGTCCAGCCAAAGAGCTTTCACTTAGGGCCACGTGCTGTGAGTGCCATTGTCATTACAGGAGAGAATGGGAACCCAAATGTGCTCTTCAAACCAGCAAACATGCACTGTATACATCTTCTCTTTTCATTTGCACACCCTTGCCCCAGAACATTTCTGTATTTATTTCTTGCAGGCCCACCTAGACATCTTCTTAATTAAGACTAGAATAGCCTGACAACAATAAAAACACCTTACATTTCTCTAACTTTATACACAGTTCCATATAATCTCATCTTTACAATAAACTTAAGGGCCCGTTTTTGTACACTTTACCCTGGTGGCTCTCTAAGCATGGCTGACTCCCTTAACCCTTTGGGTCAATCTTACCCCTGACCACTGAAATTCAACCATAGCCATTCTTTTCTAATGTTTTATCCTCACCCACCACACGGCACCCTGCTTGTTGAGAGGGCACCACAAGGCTCTCTGAGCAAAATGACCTGCCCTTCCGGACTTCCATGCCCCCACAGGGGTTCACTACCCAGCCACTCTTTCATTAAAAAAAAAAAAAAAGTGCTCCTTTCTGATCTTCATTTTTCTGCACGGACAGGGCTGGGGAGAAATGACAAACAATCTCCTCAACTAGACCTTCATGTGGAGTAGCCACTTTTAGTGGGAAGTTCATTTTCTCTGCAGAAGGAGCTTTATTACAACCTGGTAACAAGCACAAAGGTCGGGGTAGAGTTGCTCAGATCCACAGCAGAAATTAGATCAAGTAAGAAAATGTCTTTTTCCAGACTTCCCGGAAAAATGTGGAGAGCAGGTAAGTTGAGAGTGGAAGTGGAAGGGAAGAAGCTTCTATTGTTCAAAGGCTTTTTGGTGTTTGCAAGTTCAGAGACAGAACAGTTCTTGACCCTGCCAAGATGCCAGACCATGATCAGAGTAGGTGGGCTGTTGAAGAGGAGGAAAAGGACTCACAACTGAGATGAACGAACTATGAGGATAGGTATCAATGGGTCACACACTTGAACGTTAAAATCACCCAAATGTATGGCAAGAGTTGAAATGAAAAGGAAGACTGCCAGCAATAAGAATGCATTTTCAGTGACAGAAGAGTCTCTTGGAAGCTGCTAAATGACTGCAGCAAAGTTGGGAAGAACATAGTTGAGCAGTTGATAAAACTTCGCAGGAGAGAGGAAAGCATGAGGGTGGATCATGTGATTAAAAACAAACCAACCAACCTTGGTTTAAGAAGTATCTAACAGAAAGCTGTACTGGTCCTGCCTTTGCTACAAAGGAATATTATGGTCTTGGACAAGTCATTTTTATTTCCCTGGATCTTTGTTTTCTCATTGGCAACATGAGAAAGCTTTCTAAAACCTATGGCAAACAGCATTTTTATTTTAACCATACATTTTATTTTTATCTTATGTTACTAGATTTTAGGGTAAAAAAAAAACTATACCTGATTAAGTGATTTCATGAATTTGCTCAATACTCATCAGTTAAGGAGGGCTAATACCTTAAGAATTCATCTCTTTTGGTGACAGTTTAACAAAAGCAGATGAAAGCTACTTACACATACCATCTCCTTGTTCTCTGAAACACTGCTGTTAGGTAAAACATATGGTAAGAATTATGATTCACATTTTACAAATAAAACTAAGATGAAAAAAGAGTATTTCCCAGAGTCTTTTGTGCATTGCATTTATTTTAAAAAGTGAACAAGTGTACTTTTTGTAACCCATGAGCCCATAACTACCTCTATAGTTCTATATTTCTTCCAACAGACTAGGGGATCCTTGAAGATAATAATAATAAAAGTACTACTACTGATAATAGCTGTTATTCTTTTAATTTACGTGACCTTAACACCAAACCAGAGTCTGACACATAGCAGACATGTGTGTTTATCAATAAATAATTGGTATGTCTTCGTCAGAAAGCAAAATAAATCACATGGTGATGAAAGAACTGCTCCCCCAAATCTGTTTGTATTTCAATTGACAGTTAAGGCTGATTATCTGAATCCTTCAGATAACTGCTTTGAATCTTCAATTTCTTGGCCAGAAAGTGACTAAAATAGATAATGTTAAAATTGATAAATGAGGATCTCTGATCACCAAGTTTCTGCTTGAGCCAACAAATTCTCTTCATAAAAACATCAATGCTATATTTGGTAACATAATGCCTTAAGTTTGAGACTGAAGAAAATTTAAATGATAATTTTTCATTTATACTAAATGTAAAATGCTGTAGACATTCAAAGAGAACAATGAGGGGTAAAAAATAAGTAGAACTTGCACACATAAATTACATGAATGTTTCTACATAAAATTCAAAACCTAATGGTAGCTCTTTGATGGGTAAGACAGCACATCACTTTGACAAGGCTTCATGTCTCAGCTTGACTCTGGTTTTCAACTAGAGCTTCCCTGAAAACTGACAACCTTCTCCTACTGAGATACTGCTTCCAATCTAATATCGGAACCGTGTGCAGTATGAGTTGTTTTTGCAGTGGTTGTAAGGTGCTCATTAAACTATTCTGTCCTCGCCAACGGCTTCCCCACCCTCTATGGTCTTAGTAAAGGTCGTGCTGGAAATATGGCTTCCGAAAAATCTCTTTATGATGACACCAACCCGGCCACTGTCCAGAGACTTGTGAAAAAGCCATAAAACAGTCATTGTGGATTAGTTCCATAGATCACTAGGAAAAAAAATTTAGTGCCTGAAGAAGAATGGCAGCTGGCAAGCCACACGATAGAAACATAAAATAGATGTTGCCACCACCATCTACCCCACGCAGGCCATTTGTTCCCAGGCAAATGAAGTCACGGAGGGAGTGATGGTAGAGCAAAAGAATTCAGAAAGTTCAAGCTCTTTCATAATAATGAAGTTGTCTCTTTTCTTATCTTTGCTTTTCACCTTAATCCTTTGCACATAGTAGCTCTTCACTAAATATCAATTATATAATTTAGGAAATGGGCTTAATAAGTCTAGACAATATAGGATAAAATAAATATAAAACCTCAAAAGTATGGCAATCTGGGGTAATTTGTGGTAGAAATAAACAGCTTTAAATTTTTCAACTGCTTCAAGATTATCCCTATACCCCAGAACATGTAATAGTTGATATCCATAATGATGACTTTATATATGCAAGAAAAGTATCTATTAAATTCAACAATCTCTTTTTTAAAAGTTAGGAAACTATATAATATAGTTTGCAAAAATCACCTTGTAAAACGTTTAAAATGTAAAAGGTTGGAGTTTAGAGAGACCAACTCTCAAGTTCCCTGGTAAGTCAGTTACAGAATCAAGGTTCTGGGTAAACAAGGTTTACTTGGAGGTGAACACTTTTTTTTTAATTACAAATATAGAATCTCACAACTATCTTTGGCTTTTCTTCTGTCCACACACCCACCCTTGCTAATCATGAATGTGCTCTTAGCCAAAGTTCACATCAAATTTAACATAACAACTCTTATGTCCATGCTGTTTAAACCTAGAGATCATGGTTTGGAAACCTACTTATCACAGGTCTGTAAAGTGCACCAAAGTCCTCCTGTTGCTTCAGAATTGCAACAATGAAGGAAGCTTCATCCCCTTTTTGTCCCTAACTCTTTGCTGCAATAAATTCTCCTGTAAAATATTCCTTTGGAACACCTTTTATTCTTCCCAATTACTTTAATAAGCCAGTACCTAGAATTTCACAGTAATTAAGCTTTTCAAAGTTAGTTTTCCCCCTTGTCATTTAATGTACCTCCCTTACACATTTCAGTAAGAGTTCACTCTCTTCTAATTATCTTTGAATCACATCAAGCTCTGCTTGGACATATCATTATTGAAACTAAAGCTCTTTGACATATGCTTCAAGATTCTCCATTAATTTGCCTTTCATATCAATAAAGAGTCACAAAATAACTAATTATAAGCACCCATATTTGAGTTGATATCTTTATTATTAGTTCCTGGCCTATACTCTCTACTCCAGCCAAGCACACCTGCTTATTTTATCCCCAATGGGGGCATTCTTACTATAGCGTCTAACTTTTACAAATTCCACAGTCAAAAAATCTAATCAAAATTCCTCTTTCACTAGCATCTTTCTAGCTAATTATACTCACTGATATTTCTTTCAGTATTCTCTAAATTAGATAAAGTCATGTTTTTAAATGTTTATATTCCAATAATTCATTTTTACTTGTTTTTATTTGTTTTATAGGTGTCCATTAACTACATTCCCTTTAGAGTGTAAAGTACTTAGTAACTAAGAACAAGTTTTCAAATTTCTTATATACCATGTTTGGCATAGTAAATTTTCCATTAGAATTGAACATCTGTTGTGATGGCTTTTAATTTAATTTCATTTATTTATTTATTTAGAAAGAGGTACAAAAGGTGATGGAAAATCATACTACCAAGCAGCAGTATAACCATTACAGCAGGCTGAATGGCCATCGGAGTTAGCCAGGGAGTAGTCTGCTGTTGATGGGCTATGGGACTCACACCTGACCCTCTCTTACTCAGCTTTAATGTATACAATTAAATCCTGAGAACACAAGGCTGGAAAGCTAAGGTAAATTAAATAATCAAAATCCCAGAACTAATGATAAGGCAGTTTTAAGCTAATAATTTTACATTTAAAAGGAAATAAAAAACAAAGTCTTGCTCTTAGATGATGATGATGATAATAATAATAATAATAATAATAATAATGGTTCAAGCATTTAAAAAAAGGAGATATGGCCTAGTAGCAGCCCACATTTTTAAAAGAGCTTATGGATAATCATTGGTCTAAGGTGCACTTGAGTTTTCCGTGATGATGAAGAAACTAAAAACTGAAGTATAGGGGTGAGGGAAGTGGTGAGGTATGGCACGAGAGAGAGAAGATTCATTGATGCAAGTATCATACAGAAGAGGGACGATTCCCAGTGGCTGCTGGAGAGTTGGTCAAAATTTCAGGGAGATAGTTCATTATATAGCAAAACTTACTAATAGTCAGGTGAAAAATCTGCTTCTGAATTTAAGTCCTATATTCTTCCCCTCTCATTAGAAACCCTAGTCACAATTTAGAGCAAATGGGAACTACTTCTTGGCAAAGATGTAATAATGGTGTTTTAAGTACCTTTAACTGATTGGCCTAAAGAACTTTTCAAAGTACTCTAATCCCTTATTTTGTGATAAAATGCAACAATTCATTAAGACAACTTACTGTAAAACAGGTTTAAATCAAGCTAAGAAAGTTACTGGTGCATAAATAGGAAAAATATATGTTAGAAATAAAATTCTTATATGTAAGTTCATTAGTTAAAGTCATAGTTAACCCAGTGTATTTTTTGACTTAGAAGGATTTTCCTCTGATGCCATTATACTTTTTAAATAAGTTTTTATGTAAAATAGTAAAAAAGAAAGCTTCTCAGAAGAAAATGATTGGATTTTAAAAAGAAACCCCAAAAAGCCAATTTCATATAAAATGTAAGCAAATGTCCAAAAAAGGTGCATCACAATGCAAACAATTATAAACAAAAGGGCACTTTATAGTGGATACTTTCAAAAGAGAAATAACTTCACTAAAGCCTTTATCATATCAGTACTCATCAGACACTACAAGACAAAATATTAAGAGAGAAAACCTTAAAATGATTGAAAATGTACCCAATCCCTCAAAAAACTTTTTGAAGCTACAAATTCAAAGGATATTTTTATGGGACTTGTCCAAAGCTCTGAATTTAATCAACTAGAATTATTTTTAAGTACTGTTTTTTACAATCCTTCAGAATGATAAATTTCATGTTTGATAGGGAATGCGCATTTTACCAGAAGGTTGGAATACAGTGTCCTTGGCTAAGATGTCCTTCACAGAAAAAGGAAATTTGCATATTTAAAGATACACATTCTAGGTGAGCAGCTTTCTCCAAAGCACATTCAATTTTTGTTTGTGGTTAAAGCAATATTGATTTAGTACCCCCGCCCTTTGGCAGATCTTATTTCAATATTCTCCTCAGAAACGAATCTGAAAAAATTTATAGAGAGCCTATGGCAGGTAACCTTTATGTCAGGTAACCTTGACAGTTGTCATGACCAGAAGACAAAGATAAAACAAATGACATGACAGAAGACTTGAAAGTATGCAAAAAAATATAACAACTGAATTCTAGCGCATTAAAAAGCAAGACCAGAAAATACCTCCAAGCTCAACTTTGACATAAATGAAATAATACAGGGATAAAAAAACAACTGGGGCATTTGAGGGATAGGGTTGCTCCATTTATCACTTTAAAGTATATCAAAAGTAACTCTAAAAATAAAGTAGACTAGTCTAGTCACTTAATTATTTTGATGTTATCTGTACTAAACTAACTTCTAATAAAAGAAATGATGATGGTAAATTGACTAGAGAATGGCTAATTTGGGAAGGAGAGGTGAAGGTCACTGGAGGTTCCAGAATTTCTAAGATCCAAGTGGCTAATATCCAGACAAACTGACTTCCTCCCTGAATGTGCCCAGATGGCAGAGATAACACTGATATGTGGTCTTCACTGGTTTTTGACAGAGAATGTCACCAGTAGGTGACCCCGTCGGCCTGAAAGCAGGAAAATTACTAAATGATGCAAGAAAATGCCTGCAGGCCAGTATACCATGGGTCCCTGAGAAACAAGAGGGCAGAGCCTCAGGAAAAACAAATTTCCATTTGGAGGTTACACAAGCAGGCTGCGATATTTCTTTGCAGATAGAAAAAATAAAAGCAATTTGGTTTCCACAGATATTAGGTCTAGTAAGAAAAGAAACAAATTCTGTCTGAGAAAAATAAGACATCATATATAAAAGACAAGGCAAATGGCATGATCTTATGGTAATATAGCAGTCACCAAAATGAGATCTATGATCTAGGAACACAGTCTAGTCTGGAATCAACTACTGTAATAGTATAGAGACATTATCTCTCCACACAACACCAGTCAGAAGATAGGAAGTAAACGAAGTCCAAGCTAATGCAAGGGTGAAATTTTAATGTAAGGCCTTCCTCAAGAGAATTGGCGAGCACAAGTCCAATTAATTTTTTCAAAAACATAATTCTAGTTGTCAGAAGGCAACCCACTATTAACAATTATTTTTAGCAAAGTTATGCAACTGGAAAACAGATTGAAAAAAAGGAAAGAGATCTTTTCTCAACTCTTCTCCATTCCCCAAAATGAGATGATAATAAAGTGTGGGAAATAAAACTACTGTATAAAAATGAGGAAGTATTATTTCTTCTTGAAGGAGCAAATTACACTTCTAAACTCTATAATCAATTACCTAGTTCAATGAAGGGAGAATTATTAAATATTTAATTAAACCACATTCAATCTAGGTTTCCCATTCCCTTAGAGATCACTTTAATACTGATAATTAACAATTTCTAACTTGTGCTTTCAAGATGTTTCATCTAAGCACTAGAGGAAACTATATCAAACATTAAAATATAGGGGATAAATTTGCCATCTCAAAAAAGTGAGATTTTTGCTGATAAAGAGGTATGCAGTTCACTAGTAAAAAATCAAGATTCAGAAACATGAGTCAGTTGTTAAAAGTCATAATATTGCAGCAGAAATTTTTTTCCAAAAGCAAAGTCTGAATTTATGATGCATAATTCTACATTATTTTTTGAATGTTTGTTGTGAAAACTCTGTTCCCATTCTAAAGCATCAGTTTCCATTAACAATAACCACATAACCACATCAGTAGGAATGATTACCAATTTCTATCATCAGACTTCACACTCATAACTGAATGTCATGTGACTGTTATAAGACTATGAAATCATGTCAGTGGACTTTCTTTTGATAACTTTATATTAAGAAATATGGATGCAGCAATCTCCTGAAGATCCTCTTCATATGCCAGCACATACATGTGAAGTGTCCTAGACATGAATGTAGAACAAGGCTTTCATTTTCTTCATAAACTAATAAGGGATTTAAGAGCAGATAACTCAAAAATCTCACTTTATCCAAAAATTTATATAGGCTAGGATGAAGAGAATAAAGTAACTCTTTATTTAAAGAAGTTCTTGAAGAATTCATGTCTATAAGACTCTAAATATCCGAGCCATTTTAAACTTAATATCTACTATCATTTTATTCATAATTTATAACTGGTCTAACTTTAAATTCTAATGACCAAAGCCATTGTGTTAAAAGAAAAAGACTAGAAAAAAAAAAAAAAGAAAAAGAAAAAGACTAGAAACCAAAACTCAAATAAAAGAGGTCATCAGTGCTGTTTGTCATAAAACAAGCTCATTCTTGGGGCAGGGGGTGGGGGTGGACTGAGGACATATGGACAATCTTAACATAGGTAGTAGGAAGAAAATAATTAAATGATTTAAATTATTTCCTTTTCCTTTGTATCTAGGCAACCCAAATTTAAAATATAAGTATCTGACATACTGGGGAGATGACTGCATTGATCCCCCATTCATAGGTAAGGCTCGTGTGTGTAAAAGGAGACACCAGTAGCAGCTTCAGCTGTTCAAGACAAGATAAAGCTTTCAGTCCCAGTTCAGGGTACAGAGATTTTGTGTGTGTTTTTCCTAATTGCTCACATTGGATTATTCTGTTAAGCTAAGAAAATTGGAGCCAATCATTTAAGAATGGGATGCCACCTTGGGCAAATAAGCCTTCCAAACACAAACTCAGAAAATGAGGGCTAACAAGCATGTACACACGAAATCTACATAGGACACTGTTCATGGAGAGTTTGGCATCTTTAAGGCTCCTGCTATCCCCAGAAACACGATGGGACACTTTTCCTAAACTATAATTATACCGGAATGGGGATAAAAGGCAATACCTGCGCGGTCGTGTGCTGAGAGGGGCAAAGTCTGTTCCCCACAGAGCTAGAAAGAAAAAGGGAAGACACTACGATCCCAAGCACGCATCATGCAATGTCCTGACTTCCTCGGTACCTTTTTTTCCCAGATGCAATGCCTACCTTCCGTGTGGACTGCAGAGACATAGGTCCAATTGTAACGCTTGACTATATCAAGCATCGCCCTTGCCTGCAAAGTGTCAGAAGGGACAACCCTCAGGAAGTATTTATACAAAGTTTTGTCACTCAGGTCGATACTTGTGGCGGAATATGCAATCTGGGGGATGTCAAAGAGCTGGAGCAGGTTCTGCACTTGAATGGCTACGGAGCTGGAGCCCGGGCCGATCACGCCGGCAATGGGCTTCTTAGTCCTGCCTGGGGGGAGGGGCTGCCCGTCAGGCAGGCACCGGTTGAGTCCATCCTTCTCATCTCGAATGGAAATCAAAGAGTCCCTGATGAACTCAATGCTCTGCTCCAGAGCCACGGATGAGTGCCAGCACGAGTCCCGGATCTCACTGCCCAGGGTGATGTTGGGCAGGAGGACCGGGTCCGCGTTGATCTTATCCAACGTGTGGAACATAGCCTCCACCCTCTGGATGCCATACTGCTCCCTGATCTCCCCGCACTTCCTCTCGGGCACCTTCTCCGCTGGAGGCTGGTGGTGGACTGAGAAGAGCGCCCCAATGATGACATCTCCGTCCATTCTGGCCACCGAGCGCTGAGATGAGGCTCCCGCCAGCAGCGCTTTCCTGCTGGGGCTTCTGGGGAGAAGGGACATCTCCAAAAATATCGCTGGGAAGAAAACCAACAGGAGCCGGACCATTGTGATGAGGACGCGATCTACAGCCCGCCAGCCACGTTTCCACGCAAGTCCCACCAGCCGGCTGTGGGCGCGCACCGCGGGGCGGCCCCACGCCTGTCTCTCCCGGCTCGGTCCCGCTCGCCAACACCGCTCTTCCAACGCTGTCACCGCCTGCACCACCGCCTCCTTCAGCTCCGCCTCCTCCCCCTGGTCCTCCACGACCACCTCCACTCCCAGGAGGCGTTTCTAGGGGAATTCGAGTCCTCCTGCTTCACCGGCGCACCAAGGTAAACTGTTCAAGGGTACAGTGGACGTCCTGATCACAATGGTGAGCAGGAAGCTGCCGACAAGAGAGGAAAAAAAATCAAAGCTCCGTTATCACATGTGTCAAAACTCAGGGGTCAGTGATGTTAATAGATGTCCGGTCCAGCTCATTTCAGCACTTGAGGACGTCGGCTGGAGAGATAGCTTGGGAGGCAGCTCTGGTCCAGGAGGAAAGTGATGGGTCCCGTCGCCAGTGCCCCCATCTGTCCGGGGAGGTTCGGGAGCCCAGCCGACCCGCCCCCTCCTCCGGCCACATGTTTCTTCCCAGTCCCCAGTCCACAGCACACTGGCGGATTTGGGAGGGAGGAGGGAGACAGGGGAGGGGGAGCTAGATCTTTCACCCTAAGAGAACTTTCAGGGTTTGAAAAGATCAACTTTTTCCCAGAAGCAATTTGGAAACTCATTATAAAGCGCTACTTCAAAATGAATGCGAACAAAGAATGCACCTTTTTACTTTAGTTTGAGGGGTTGCAGACACCCTAACGTACAATCCAAGTAGTAAATATAAATGTGCCAGCTTGAGGAACTCCATCTTAGTTACTAAGGCAATGCCTGGTAGTCCTGCACGTCGGAGTTTGGTACGCCCCCTCCTAACCTCCTCCCAACAAGTCGGGTTTACAGTAGAGAGTGAGGGAGAAAGGGTGCGCATAAGGTAACTTGTTTCCCGAGATGGGGGAGGTGGAGGGAGAGGTGGAGGGGGCCCTGCACTTGCCTAAATTGGGATCTTTGGCTGTGCACAGTTGTTAGAAAGGAAACGGAGCTTCCGGGTTGCAGCCGAGCCCCGCCGCCTTCAGCACCCTGGACAGTGCTCGGTCCCTAGACCCAGACGTGCCCCTGCAGAGCCTGGAGAGGACGCTTTGACCCGGGAGTTGCCATTGTTTGATAACCCACACCCTCCGCCCCCGACTCCGCTCTTTCAACCACCACCCCCTGCATTCTTTACACACACACACACACACACACACACACACACACACACACACACACCTCCCCTCGCCTCCTCACCATCCTTCCGTCCTCATTCTCTCTCCCTTGCAGTCAGTGCTCTTGCAAGTATATTCAAACCCGACCGCTTCGGGGATCAGAGGCGCCAAATTCCAGGCGCCCGAGGGGCTGAAGTTGGCTCCCTTTCTCGTCCCTCTTCGGCTCCCTTTCTCAAGGTGAGAGTCGGTGGAGGAAAGAGCTAAAGACGCGTGTGGGGTGAGGAAGGCAAAAGCAGCAAAACAAGCCAGGCATCCATAGGTTCCGACGCTTCCCGGGATGCGGGACTAAAATAAATAAGCGAGGGTGCCCCTGGGACCAGGAGGAAAATCCCATAGATTGATACTGTCTGCCACTGGGGGTGGGTTTCACCGCTGAGAGGTTTCTGCTCACCTGAGCCTGCTTGGAGAATTTGGACTTGAGACGTACCTGAGTCTGGGTAGACAGCGCTGTGGTCCCCAGGCCAGAGGACCGCGGCCACACTCGACAAGCAGACGCCTCAGCTCCAATCCAGACGGTGCAAGGCTGCTATCTGGGCTGTACTCTAGTGCCCTCTTTCTTCAGCACTATTTTACCGCAAGGGAAAAAGAGGGAGGAGGGAGGGAAAAAATTAAAAAACAGGTCACCCAAGGCTTGTCTATAAGCTCAGGCATAAAAATCAGTCGTTTAATGGGGGGAAGGGAAGCTAGGGAAAAGTGAGGAATATTAACTTCTTTACTACAACAGCGTTCTTAAGCAAGCTGCTAGATATATGGACAGTCAGATCTGACGAAAGGAGTGGGGAAAGGCTTGGGCTGCTTTGGGTGGTCATTCCTTGTTTGTATTTGAAGGACCCAAATGCATTCTTTCTCCCTGGAAGTAAAGCACCTTCTGAGAGAAGCAGTAAATACATGTGTAGACAGCTAGAAAAAGTCTTTATGAGTAGGTGTCAAGGGGAAGGAGGAGAGGCTGCATCCGGTGGGGGTGAGAGGAAAAGGTGGATGCACACCATGATCAAGGTAAGCCAAATGAGGAGAGGCAAACCGTGTCTACATTTTCCAGGTCAAGATGTAACTAAATTGAGAATGAGAGTCAGGTCACATGAAAACACTGGAGTGAAAAACAGCCAAATTCCTCCCAGGCTGCCATCACCCTCCCGACAGGTCTACAGTGTTGCTTCTTACTACTGTGTGAGAAGTGGAAGTTAAGTCACATTCCCCTGGGAACATGTTGGCTGAGCAGAATGTGTCCCAGTGTCTTCGGAGGGGACAGACAAGTGACAGTGTGCATTTCCACTCTTGCTCAAAGCTTTCTGTTTGTGTCGTCTGTAGAAAGAAATGAGAGATCGTATCATCATTATGCTATGACATAATGCCATGCCAGCCTGGAGGGGACAAACCACATGAGATAGCTTTAAACACTCTTTAGTAAGTTCCATGAAACTTAGAAAGGGAAACAATGTCTCCAGTCAAGAACAGGAGCTAATTCTTATTTGGTTCTGGTCTTTTTCCCCATGTCATATTTTCTGTATTTTTCTTAGACAATGTAGAAAGAATAGGATTTTTTTCTTTTTCCATTAATAATGCACTGAACTAGCTACACACCCTCTAGTCCTAAAACAACTCTCACTAGGAAGTAACCATATATTTACTCAAGGAAAACAGAAGGTAAGTTCCTGTCTTCGTGCATATGGTAAAATGGTTCTCTGTATGTACCCTAAGGAAGATGTCTGTTCTAAGAGCAAGCCACAGCTGTTCACAGTGTCCCATCTCACTTCTTTATTAGCCATTTAACTTCCATTTTAGATAATACTATTCTAATAATACCAGGCCTGTCCAGAAAGTATCCATCCATGTACTATGAAAAATAGAGACATTTATTGAAGAAGATACAATATCCAAGAAACATTGTAATTAGGACAATGATGCTTCAGTCCCCTTCAAAGTAGGCACCTTGGGACCTCACACAGTTCTCCCAATCGCCACCAGCTCACCAGTCATATTTTCTTGAATCTCATCAATAGTCTGAAATATCTTCCCTTTCAAAGATGATTTTAGTTTTGGGAAAAACCAGAAGTCACAGGGCACCAAATCTCAGCTGTAAGGGGGCTGAGTCACCAGGGTGATTTGATGTTTCACCAGAAAACTCTGCACGAGACGTGATGCATGAGCAGATGCATTACTGTGATGAAGCTGCCAATCACTCCTTGCATTGTCCTCAAAAGCCTTCTGAGTCATTCGAATAGTTTCCACAGAGGAATGTTCAAGGTAAGGCAAAATTTCATGCAGATTCATTGCTCTACTCACTCAGTCATTCTGATACAATGGCCAGACAGTACACAGGATCACTTAGGCATCTATCACCCCCACTGACTAGTACAGTGAAGTCACCACTGTTCACACACGTGCATTCCAGTCCACTCTTCTTAGCTTACAGGTTACATCGTAGTCACACAAACAGTTCTCATTGTTATATTAACAATGGCTGGACTTTTTTCTGGACAGATCTTGTATAAGTCCTAAATAAGATTTTCTTGGCATATTTTATACACATAGTAAGTGTACAAAGAGTTCTGTGCATATATAGACCATTAAATATGATTTGCAGGATAAAAGAATGTAATGTCTCCTCAGTCCTCATTAGCTTCAATATGTGCTCCTTGAAACTAAATATTTCAATATATCAAAATGACACAATTTAGAAAAAGATTTGCTTGTTCTCAATATAGTCCAAGTAAAAACTACATGTTCAGGTTGGCTGAAACAAATAATTTTAAAGAGGGGGATGAACTTGGGTATTATAATGGAAGATTTATTCATATGCATAAATTATATATTACATGTGTTAGGAGAAAAATTAATTTTAAATGCATCAATTTGGAATTATCAATTAAGTTTATTGATAATTATTTCAAACAAAACTTTAAAAGTCACAAGGACAAAAGTAAGGCAAGAAGAAGGCATTGAGAAAGGAGAAGACAAGATCATTCAATATATACTTTATATTTCTGGGAATTAAGACTCTACCAAGACAGGTAGGATGTAACACATGTGTGGACATCTAAGGAAAGCTTTATTAGCAGGATTGAAGAGAATTGCTAAAAGGATAAATTACATACAAATTAACAAATATAAGTCAATACATTAATCTATAAGAATATAAAGAATGTTAAAAGTGCATAAGCTCAGAAGCACTGCCAGTAGGAATCTGTGCTGGGAGGGTAGTGCATTACAATTCACTATGTGATTTACAGTGGGGTCAGAAGTGTTAGGAGTATTTTGATTTTGGAAACCCATTTAAAACAAAATAAAGTGGCGATAAAGCAAGAGAATACCCAATATATTATCTCAAGACAATTTAAATTATGCTGCTGTGACAATGAGGGCAACAAAATGCTCATCGTCCTTATATGGTAATAAATTAAATATTATCTGTAAATTGTGATCACTCTCTTTAGAAATATGTGTACAATTTTCATTGGTCTTTGTCATAAAGGACATCATAGAGAAACTAGTTTAGATTATACATGAGCAAAAGGATGTAATGTTTTCCACATAACATCAGTTGAAAATTCAAACTCTGAATGAGACAGCTAAGACATGATAGAGAATATGTTTTGAAAAAATAAAGGAATGTATAAGCTAAGCATATATTCCAAATTTCAGCGTACTCTACAGGATGTTTTGAAAAATAAAGTTTACACAGTCATTGAAATATGGAAGTGAAGTATGTACAAGAGGTAAAAACTCATGAATGGAGAGGTATTACTGACTGAAAATAGAAATGAGATCAAAGGTCTTTGAAGAAAAGTGACTTGTGGAGAATTGATATGCAATGTATCACTAATGAATATTCAAGGTAGACCAATGTCGTGGGAAGTGAATATTTTGCTTTTCCATAAACTACTTGCTCTATGGACAATTGAGTTAATCTAGTGTGACATTTCTTACATTCATGTACTTAACTCATGGGTTCAGTAGGATAAATTAAGCCCCAGTGTGAAATCTTAGTGTATTTATCCAGTTTGGTTATCCACATTGCTTAAATCAAGGTGGAAATTACCATATCTTTATGCCCTGAACCAAAGGCAACAAAAAATTTAAAATAAAATGAAATGTCTTCCTTTCAGAAACTCAAAACATTTTTATGAAACATGGTTGATTAATAAAGTAAACCAAATATTTTAAATAAAAAGAAACCAAATATGTATATAATATTTATATAATATTTACATATATAGTTGGTTTGATTAATTAGGCTATAACCATATAGGCAGAGATTGAATGAAAAGCATCAAATTCCATTAGCAACTGCAACTCATCAGTGGCTCCATGGACTCAGGCAGATGGACTGGAAATTATACAGCTGGCCACATACTGTTCAGCTGTAACTGTCCGAACTTTTGTTTCTGAAGCATTAAAATATAATTGAGGAGAATGCAGCAAACACAATTATTCTGACAGCATAGTGAGGCCCACAGTTACTGTCTGTGTTATTCCCTGCTGTCCCCAGTATCTAAAACAATGGTAGATGCTAAAATATTAATATTTGTTAAATGAATGAATGGATATTCTCCTTGAACATTAAAAATACCATCTTATTTTAATGTTCCTTTAAGAAGATCAAAGCCAAGAAGTTTGCATTTTTAATTTGCATTTTTAATAATGTAGGGAGAGTAATTATGTTATAACTGTTTCTCAAGTGCAAGTAACTAGTTAGTATTAAACCATTCAGAACATAGTTATACTACAAACTGTATTACACTTAAAGTATTTAATTTGTTCCAAATGTCAAGAAACCATTTTTTAATTTTTTTTATTGTTGTTTGAATACAGTTGTCCCCATTTTCCCCCTATTACTCTCCCACTGCCCTACTTACCCCATCTGCCACATTCAGTCCCCCCCCCTCTTGTGTTTGTCCATGGGTCCTTTATACGTGTTCCTTGACAACCCTTCCCCTTCTTTCCCTTGTTATTCCCTTCCTCCCTCCCTCTGGGTACTGCCAGTTTGTTCTTTATTTCCATGTCTCTGGTTCTTTTTTTTTTTTTTTGCTTGTTTGTTTTGTTGATTATGTTCCACTTATCAGTGAGATCATATGGTATTTGTCTTTCACCGCATGGCTTATTTCACTTAGCATAATGCTCTCCAGTTCCATCCATGCTGTCACTAAGGGTAGGAGTTCCTTCTTTCCCTCTGCTGTGTAGTATTCCATTGTGTAAATGTACCATTTTGTGATCCACTCATTTCCTGATGGGCACTTAGGCTGTTTCCTGTACTTGTCTATTGTTAATAGTGCTGCTATGAACATTGGGGTGCATAGGTTCTTTTGAATTGGTGGTTCAGGATTCATAGGGTATAATTTATTACTGTGCTGACCAATAACAAATAGAACAGATATTTTACAAAGGAAACAAGAAGATAATACATAAATGCAAGCTCACCTTTATCCAATGTTTGGCTATATAATTTGGAAATAACCATTTGAAAAGATTTTCAGAATCATCATATGCATAATATACATATAATATCAACCCAATAGATGGAGAAACTGAGACACCAAAGAATCTGTTCCTTGCCTGAGCTTAGGGAACAAATTAGGGGCACTGACACATTATACTACCTTTAATTCCAAATGTATAAGTTCATGAAAACTGGTCATATGAACTGAGTTGTGTTATTTATTTTTATTTTTCCTTAAGCTTTGAACTGATGCTTTCATCAGAAAATACTGAAGTAATAAAGAAAGAACATGAATTTGAAATCCTCTCCTTTGGGCCTTTTATCTGTTGAGGGCATAAGCATTACAGGTGATTGTTCTATTTGCTTAAAATAGACATCTTTTATAACAGTTCTAATAATGGCAGTAACCTACTTGCACAGTCTCACAGTCAACTTTTAAACAATTAGGCAAAAAAAAAGTATCTAAATTTTCAGATCCAATAAAAGCTTTCATTAGAAAAGGATTATCTTACTACAGTTTCAGCTGCACAACAAATTGAATTCTTAGTCCTGTTAAAACAACAATATATTGCCTCACTGTAACAAAAATATCTACAACATGATTATTAATCATCCAGCACACCACCAAAATATTAATCTAAAAGATAGCCCTTATTCTTTTGATTCCATGGTTCAAAAATCTACAATATATCTCAGTTGTTAACAGAATAAAGTTAAAGGCCTTAATCTGGCACCCAAAGACCAGTGACTGGGGAGAGGTTTTGTGCAAACAAACAGGGTAACTGTTCATATCCTACCCTTCCATTCTCTAAAGTGGGGAAAGCCAGAGATGAGGAGCTGACCGGAGTAAGAGAACTCTGATTCAAAAATGTCAAAGGAGTTATCAAAATAGAGAAGGCACATTGGAAAAGTCTCCTAGGTAGTTCTGATGTACCCTTAACTGAAAGTCACTAATACAATGTCATCCTGTTCTCCTATTCATGCTTTTTTTCTAACCAAATAAGCCTTGCATTTTTTCATGCCTCAGCTCATAACTCTCACTCTGAAAAAAAAGTCACCCATCTTTTGTTTCTTTTATGTTTATTTGCCCATCTTCAAAATTCATTTCAAATTCACCTTATTTATGAAAGTTTCCAGTTCTGAAAGAAATCATGAAAAAAAGTGTTATTTGGCACTTTAATTTCAGATGACACTTACTGTGCAATAACATTACTGATTCTTTACTAATTTCTATTTTTACCCAGCCTCACTCACAACTGCTGTAGTTACTTTCAAAATGATAACTTATGTCAACTATGTTGCCACTAATAAACATATTTTAGAATAGTTATGAAATTCTTTAATATATAGCAATGCATTATTTTTAATTTTATTCATCATAGCAAATCATCACCCTTTCAGTATAACTTTAATTTTCTGGGAATGGACAATTATCACCAAAATTCTTAACTAATAAAAAGTAATCAAAATTCTTGTATTATAGAATGACAACTGTGTCTTGCTCACAATTGAACCTCCAGAACCAAAAAAATAGTACCTAGAACTCAATAGTTACTTGTTGAATATCTGGATGTTTTGGATCAAAAATAAGATGTGATTCTGAAAAATTTATATTTCTTTGGCTCTGCAGACAAATCTTAAACATCTAAGTAACTGAAAAATTATTGTCTTTTGGAAGGGAAGAACAATCACTTGGATATAGTATATAAGTGTATTTTTTAAATCATCAGTGCTCATGTATGGATTTATTTTGGTGGTAATTTAATAAATAGGTATTAAAATTTGAAACTGCACATATTATTTGATTTAAGTTTTATTTTAAAATAGCATTCAAAGCACATATACAACTAAAAAATGACTGGAAGGAAATTACATCAAAATATTAACAGTTGTTAGCTATAGAAGATAGAATAATTTCATTTTCTCTGTACCTTTTCTAACATTTCTTCAATAAACATATGTTAAGGTATTAAAATGGTATACTAAGATGGAAAACAAATCAAATAGTTATCAAATATCTTCTATAAATGACGATGAATTCAAGGAATCAAAGTTTATTAGGTCACAGCTGCTAACTTCACCAGGTTTATCCACCATACAAGAGATTCTTTGCCTTTTTAATGCAATAAGAACTCTGTTGGCAACAGAGTGAACAATATACAACCTTAGCCTTCCAGAAACGGAGCCTAGTAAGAAACACAGCTGGTACACAGCCAGTACAGACTAGCATTGAAACTACCATGATAGAAGAAACCCTAAAGTATATGGGACCATGTGGGAGGGGCACCAATCCTCACAGATCAGGAAAGGCTTCCCCGGGGAAAGTGACATTGAAATGAAGACTGAGAGACTGGTAGTAATTTAGGTGAAGAGGGGGAATGAGTAGGAAAAAGACAGCCTAGGCCTAGAAACTGCCATAGTCCAGAAGTAAAAGAAAGTGCAGTACTTGGAGGGAAATATAAATGGTTTGGTGAAGCTAATGCAGAAAACAGTGGGGTGAGAGTGGAGGAGGGAGGTAAGGGTAGGCAGGTCTTTTGAGAGAGAAAGACATGATGAAAGGCTTTATAAACCATGTCACAGAGTTTGCAAAAATGGCATCAAATAGCGCTAAGAAGGTTGAAATTAGTGAGGGAAAGGCAAGTAACGACATTATAATTAAGATTTAGAAAAGTGACTCTGACTACAATGAAAAGAAAGTACGGACCTGACCAATGTGAAAAGCAAGGAGGACAGTTTAAAAGCTGGTGGACTATATTGTTTTTAAGAAAAGAACGGAGAATAGTAGTTTTGTAAATTGGAGGTATGAAAAGAAATCTCAGACAGGACACAAAAAATTGCACTAACCATAAAAGAAAAAATAACAAATTTTACTTCATCAAAATTAAAACCTTTTTCTCCTCAAAAGACATCACTAAGAAAATGAAAATGCAGGTAACAGATGGAAACTGTGTACCAGATATAGAAATAGAGATGCATATGACAAAAGTCTTATATCTAAACTCTCACAAATCTATAATAAAATGACTAATAATCCAATTTTTTAAGTGAGAAAAGGTTTGAACAGCCACTTCACACACACCAACATATCCAAGTGGTCAGGAGGTACATAAAAAGGTACATGACATCACTGATGAGTCACCAGGGAAATACAAATTATAGCCCCAGGAAGACACCACCTCACACACTTGAAGTGGTACAAATTATAAAAATGGAAACCACCAAATGGTGGTAAGAATATGAATCAAACAGAAATATTGTCAGTCACTGAAGGAAGTGTTAAATGATTCAGAAAATTTAGAAAATGTTTGACAATTTCTTATAAATTTAAATGTACACCTGTCTTGACTGAGCAACTTCACTCCTAGATATATATCCAAAGGAAATAAAACATATGTCTCCAAATTATAGCAATGTTCCCAGAAGCTTTATTCACATTAGACAACTGGAAACAACTCAAATATCTATCAACAAGAGAATGAATAAACAAACTGTAGTGTCTTCACACAGTAGTAGAACACTAGCCCACAGTGAAAAAGAGCAGATTACAGACACATGAAGCAACATGGATGGATCTCAAAAACAGTGTTTGGAGTAAAAAACACCAGAGTACACACTGTTTTATTCCTTTTGTATAAAGTTCAAACACAGTCACACTCATCTACACAAACAGAAATTAGAAGAGTAATTACCTTTGGAGTAAGGCAGGAAATTAACTGCAAATGAGAAAGGAGAAATTTCCTGGAGTGATAGAAATGTTCCATATTTTGACAAAGTTGTTGCTTACACAGGTATATACATTTGTAATACATTTGTAAAATCTGTAATTATATACTTAAGATCTGTGTATTTTGTTGTATATAAATTACATGTCAATCAAATTAGTTAACTTAAAAAGTTATTACAAGTAATCAAAGTGAGAGGTGATGATGAACCAAGCTAAGGCATTGACAGTGAGCATGGATAGAAGGACAACATTGGAGGGATGGCAATAGAAAGAGGATGTTGTGAAAATGGGGTACGAGAAAGAAGAGTGATTCCCCACTTTGAAGTTCAGTCCAATTTAACACAGAGTGGCGCCATTTACTGAAATAGGAAACAGAGGAGCCTTGGCTGGTGTGGCTCAGTGGATTAAGTGGAGGCCTGCAAACCAAAAGGTCACCTGTTTGATTCCCAGACAAGGCATGTGCCTGGGTTGCAGACCAGGTCCCCAGTAGGGGGCGAGCAAGAGGCAACCCCATGTTGATGTTTCTTTCTCTCTCTTTTTCTCTCCTTTCCCTCCTCTCTAAAAATTAGTAAATAAAACCTTAAAAAAAAAAAAGAAAACAGGAGAAAGAAGAATTGTGGAGTAGGAGGAGATGATGAGTTCCAATTGAGATCCATTTAAGTGCCTTTAGACATTGCAGGGGAAAGATCTCATAAGCAATTGTGTATACAAGTATGGGGATAAGAAATGATATATATGTGCCAAGGAAATATCTATGGGGAAACCTGGTATAAATTAAATCACAAGAGTTGATAATGGCGACTTACAGAATATCCAGAGTAAGAAAAAATGCTAGTTACGGTAAAAGTAGAGAAATTAGAGCCCACAAAGCTGATTGAGAAGGAGCAGCAGAAACAGATATTTTAAAAAAAGTAAGATCAAAGAGTACTTTAGAAAGAGTCCTTCAAGAAGGAGGGAGCAGACAGGAGTGCTAAGAACTGAGGAGAGAGATGAGAAGGCAAAGAACCAAAAATAGTTCATTGGATTTATTAAAAAGTAACTCCATGGTGATATTATCAGTGTGATGAGAAGGAATGGCGTCAGGTTGTGGGGTGTGGGACTGAGGAAACAGAAGGTGAGTCAAACTGTGTTCAGTGTCTGAATGCCTTTATGTTTATTTACCAACAACTGAACTACAACAAGAATAACTGCATACACAAAGAGAAGTCTACACATAAGTGATAGTTATTTGAGATTTAGAATTATACTCCTATAAATAACACCAAAAGAGAAAAACATTCATACTAAGGGAAAAAGTGAGCCAGAATTATTTTTCTAAATGCAAATTTCAGGTCAAATTACAGATATGAATTCAGAAAAAAAGCAAATGGGTCCCCTAATATAAAATTTAACTATAAACAAAGAGTACCTAGAGGAAATATTGAATACACAAGTATTTTTCTGCTGCTACATGTAAAAGAAGGGAAAGCAATATAGTTGACAAATTAGAAGGATTTGTACACCAAGAAGATCTACATTTAAATTCTAGGTCCATTCTTTATTAACTTTGAGACCATAATAAAGGGACATTTCCAAAACCCAGTTTCCTTTTCAAGAAAATAATATATTCATGTTTGTACTAGTAAAGTTGTTTTGAAAATTAAATGAAATTGCTTAGTAGACTAATAGTTTTCAATATATTAATAAATGATAGATATTTTATTATTATTATTATTACTATTATATAAGGACAAATAGGATTATTTTTCTTAATAAAAATGTCCTTTGGTGCTAATCAAGGTAACATTTGGTTGAAACAGGTCTATTCTTTGAGCATGAGTAATTAACTAAAGTTCAACATTTTCATGAAAACAATTGTTTTGTAGGCTTAATAATAAAGCCATTTTCGTACTTGAGTAAGATCCTTTAAGCCAGTTAGATTCATTGGATTTATACCAATATATAAATCCTTCATATATACCAATCTATAAATCTAGTTCACCTTTCAAATGTTTAACAATCACTATACTATGCTATATAATTCATAGAGTTGGGGATAGTCAGATCAATCCTGGTATCTGGCCCCAGCAAAATATACTGTCTAATTTGGTTGGCCACCTATAAAGCCAGATTAGAACTTAGAAGTAAGCTTATTATTGCCAAGTTCTCGAAGGTTGAAGTACAAGTATTTCTTAGAAAATTTCTGCATTTGTTGTAATTAATCGTTTTTCCTGCTTACACTTCATTTTTTTCTACCCTACAAGGCATGACATGCTTATGGATTTGTCAATTGTTTTAACATGTAGAAAATTTATAGAGTCTTGATTTTTCAAGCAGGTTTAGAAACCTGCTGTTCTAAAAGTCTTGTGGTGTTTTGGGATGCTTGGGATTTATTTCTAGAAGTAGAATCACTGGGTCAAAATGCAGCTAAGAATCCTGAAACACCAATTCAAAAGAATATATGCGCCCGATGTTCATAGCAGTGTTATTTACAATAGCCAAGATCTGGAAACAGCCTAAGGGCCCATCAGTAGATGAGTGGATAAAAACTGTGGTGCATTTACTCAATGGAATACTATGCAGCAGTAAAAAGAAGCAATTCTTAACTTTTGCAACAGCATGGATGGACCTGGAGACTATTATTCTAAGCCAGTCAGTGAAAGGCAAATAGCACATGATCTCACTTATATGTGGAATCTGATTAAAAAAAAAAGCTAATGAGCAAAATACAATCAGAGGCATAGAAACATGGAACAGACTGATAGCTATAAGAGGAAAGAGGGCAGTGGGGCCTGGTTGAAAAAAAGGTAAAGGGATTAGACAAAGAACATATATACATGAACCATGGATTGTTTGAGAGAATGGGGGTGGGCTCAATGGAGGTGGGGCAAAGGAGAAAAAAATGGAACAACTGTAATAGCATAAACAATGAATTTTTTTTTAATTTTAAAAGACTTGTGAGAGTTGTGAAAGCTAAATATGTGGTAGTATTGATAACAATGATGGTTGTTGGTGATGATAGTGATGATAATAATAGTAGCAGTAAAGAGCCCAGGTATAAACTATAAGAAACTCTAAGTGGCTGAAGGAGGGGAACCCATTAAAGGGGAAGAGCATCCAGAGCAGTAAGAGAAAATCTGGAAGAATAATATGTTAAAGAAGCTTAGAAAAGGAAGAGTACCTCAAGAAGGAGGAATGGGTAAATCATGGAAAATGTCACAGAAACACACAAGTTAAAAATAGAACAGAAAACTATCACCTGAATTTAGCAATATGGAGGAAATTAGTAGCCCTAGCAAGAGCAATTTGGTCAAGTATTTGGGAGCAGAAGCCAAATGGAGTGGTTTGAATAGTTAATTAGACATAGAATAAGCCAAGGGAATTTACAGATTAGTTTTTAGCATTAATAAGAGAGTTTTGCAAAGCTGCTGTATATAAAACCAATATACCAAAACCAAACTTATTCCTAGATACTAACAAGTAACAAAAAGAATAAGTGGAAAAAATGTTATTTAGATCTAAGCAAAGAAGGCAAACTGAACTCATTAATTTACTACTGTTCGCTCAATAAATCTTATTAAAGTGACAATAAAGAAAAAATTAAGGTGAAAATCTATAAGGCAATAAGAACAGAAAATGAGAAAACAGAAATAAAACTTATCTAAAAAAGTGTATGGAAGAAAGGCAACTGATTGAGAAGATTTAAACAAATTGAATCCTAAATTGGCTGTGAGAAAATCCATAAGCAATTTTCAGTTATACCACAGAACCCACATTCAGAATTTAGAGGCCCTGGCTATCTCTAAAAGTAGAGGGTGAAGCTAAAAATAAAAGAATTAGTTAAAAGTGTAAGGAGCAGATGGAACCTCAGGACCCTTTCTGTGGTCCACTTAGACAAGTAACTGGTCCTCCTCCCTCCCCTTGCAGGCGAGGAGGTAGAGATCTGAATGATGAGACCCAATCCCCTGCCCTTCTCCACTACTCATCTCTTCAAAAATTGGCATTCAGTTTTGTGTCTTCTGTGCAGGAGATTGGAAGATGCTTCTCTAGGTAATCTGATGGATATAGTCCTTGCAAGAAGAAAGTTTTTTGTCCATTCCTCTTTGTCTCTACTCACGATACTGGTTGTGTGGTGCTGCTGTCTATAGAGTTGGTGTAACCATCTTGAGACCATGAAGGGAAGCCCAGTGAAAACACAAAGATGCTAACAAAGTGAAATGTTATCACTGAGCTGCTGTAGCCAACCTGTAATCACCTCTGCCCAGATTTCTTGCCTTTATTATTTAAGCCATAATTCACCAGGAATTCTGTTAATTGCATATAAAATCTTTCCCAGCTGATAAAAGTATTGCTTTAATAATGCACAGTTAAATTATTAATGGCCATGCAGTTTTCATTAAAAAATTATATTTACCTCCAGGTAATTTCCTCCCAAATATTACAGCATACAAACACACTCTGTCTTGACAATATCCCTACCAGTGTGAGGCTAAATACTACTTTTTGGAACAATTACTCATTGGTATCATTATCTTCGATGGCTGTGATTTTAAGAGATTGAAAATAACTATTTTTCTTTAAAAATAAAGGCTCATTATCAAGTTATTGAACATCTAGTTCCTAAGTTATTGAACATCTAGTTCCTATGGTTCAAGCTAGATAATGAAAAAGATTGAAATAAAGTTCTAAAGGGTGTTACAAATGGAAAAATAAGAGTTAGACTTTTAGATTTAAAGTAAATATATCACATTAAAACCCACCTATAATTTGAACATCTGTCCTTGCAGAGATATGGGTAGTAAAACTTGGAAGAAACTGCTACATGACTTCGATTGTTACTATTATTTGCTCTACAGGTAAATTCTACAGTATTTCAAAATAGCTTGGAAAAACAGTTTCATGTAACATATTTTTGCAAGCAAAAGTTTTATAAATTAAATTTAGTCTATCATGTATGTGAAGAGAACAATAGAGTTATTAACTCATGATATTAGTCATATATTTTCAGTTTATTTTCCATATTCTCATTACATAAATATATAATTAATATCTTTCTAACAAAACATATATTTTCTATATCCAGATTTACTTTAGAGACAGTAGCATATTCCCATATCCTGAAATCCAATTATTTCATATTGAATCTCCCATTCACAACGTGTTTTAGTTTAAAAGTCATGTTTGTTTAACTTTACTAAATTGGCTAAATGTGTCAGGTAACCATAGGTCAAACTTAAAAAACACAACCTCCTTCTCTCACCATCATAGGGAGCTATCCTAACCCTTCATTTACTCCATAGACTAGTAAAACATTTGCTTGCTTATACAGGGTTGAGCAGCTCTGCTTCCCACAGGACACATGAGATACTTTTTATGCTACTATTCTAAAGCTGAGTTTGCTAATATTTCAAAAATAAAATTGGATTTGGATTTTCTTCTGTTACTGCTAAGGAATCATTAGGCTGTGCTTCACAAATAAATGTGCATGTTCCAAAAGGAAGGCCCTAGTCTTCCAGTATATCTAGGCCTGTTCATTGATAATTATCACATTGCTCGCATGGTATTTTCCCTATTTTACTCTCAGTGCATAGACCACAGGTGCATAAATCTGGGCATACCTTGATAAGAGAACCAAATTTTCTGTTCCTTAATTGATGTCTTAACCAGTCCAACACAATGTTCTCTGATTATAATGTTCCAAAAGGAACAAATAAATACAGATGAAATTGCATCTTAGGTAATGCTTATTTTTAAATACCTCTTTTTTTAAACCTCATCTCTGGAAACATACTTTCTATTTTATATAGCCTCAGCCAATAAATCATTAACCCAGCTGGCCATTCTCACAAAAGCACCTGAGTACAATGGATTTTGTGGGGTCATTGCTTATCATCTGTGTGTGCTCTCACCCAGTCCCACAGGTGGTAGCAAATCTCCTAGTAAACTGCCTGACAACCGTTTTATTGGGAGGGCCCCCACAGAGTCCATATTTATTAGAGACTCCTAAAAAAAAGTAAATATATTTTGAAAACTCTAAATTGCTATGTAAATGTAAGCATCTATTGTCTTAATCCTTTCAGGATACTCTAACAAAATACAAGAGATAGGTTAGCTTCTAAACAACAAAAATTTCTCTCTCGCAGTTCTGGAGGTTGGTGGAGTCCAAACTTGAGGTTCTAGCATAGTCTGGTGAGAAGCCTCTTCCAGGTGATATAGGCTTGTATCCTCCTCACACAGTAGGAGCAGTGCAAGCTCAAAATAGAACCTCGTTTCTAAAAGGTGAATTCTATTCATGGGATCTCTACCCTTCTGATCTAATCCCCTACTGAAAGCCCCACCCTCCTAAGATCATTCATCACCTTTTGGGTTAGGTTTCAACATATGACCTTGGGGAGGGGGAGTGACACAAATATTCAGGCCATAACAGCTGTTCTTGCTGTTCTTGTTGCTCTTGTCCATTCAACAACGATCAATACTCATAGAGTGCCTCCTGTGAGGCGGGCACTTTTCAAAGTGATTGGAATGCATCAGTCATCTAACCACACACACAAAATCTCTGATTTCTTTCCACTAGGAAGAAACAAAAAAAATTAAACATAATAAACAAGTAAATTATATATGTCACAAGCTCCCTATTGAAAATAAGAACTGCAAATTAGGAAACATAAGTGTAAGTTGGAGACTAGAGAGTGGGAATTGATTTTAAATTGGATACTCAGGGCTCAGTAAGAGGGTGAACTTGGAACAAAGATTTGAAGAAGTGAGAGAATGAGCCTTGAACGTATATAGGAGTGTTCCAAGCAAAGGAAACACCCAGGAAAAGTCCTGAGGTTTGAGAGTTCATGGTATAATTGAAGACACATAAGAACATCATCCTGGCTGGAACAAAGTGAGTGAGGGAGAGAGCAGCAGGGGAAGCAGTCAGAGAACAAAGGGCGAACCAGTTTGTTTAGAAACCTTTTAGGCCATTGAAAGGAATTTGGGTTTTATTCTGCATGAAATGGGAAGTCATTTAAACAGTTTTGAGCAGAAAAGTGACATGATATGACTTATGCTTTAAGACTACTCTGGCAATAGGCTACAGGGAGGTAAGAGTGGAAGCACTGAGACTACTAGCTAGGAGACTATTTCAATAAATCAGAAAAACAGAATCATAGCTGGGTGAAACCAGGCTGGTAACAGCAGAAATAGTGAGAAATGGTCAGGCTCTGGTAAGAACCAAAGGATTATTTGGTAGAGCCAACAAGTCTTTTTGAAGGAATGAATGTGTAGTGGAATTTTTAAAATATATACATTAATCTAGGATTACTGCAAGATATTTGGTTTAACAAGGAGGTCTTAAAAGGTTGGAATTGCTGTCGACTGTTACTACATTGTACAGCAGCTTTAAAAGTTGCCTCCTTAACAGGGTCTTAAAATTTTTTTGACTATTTCTTAGCTAGCTTCTCACCTTAAATAACATAATCAGGAAGGGTCAGTTCTAGACATGGAAAAGGTGTCTATGTGGCATGACTTCCAGATACTAGGAAGGTACGTGCTCTCCAAAATCCCCCACCTCTTGTTTGTATCGGACATCTAAATTGTTAGAATGTGTCTTAAAAGATTTGAATACTATTATAACACAAATGACCCTGAAGACAGATGCAGCTTAAGTGGTTATCTGTGGGGTGGGGGGAGGATTGATGGTGGAAGGTGGGAGGTGAGCAAGGAGGGGGAGAGTTATGGGGGGAAATGGGGACAAGTGTAATTGAACAAAAATAAAAAAAAAAAACAAATTATGTTTACACCACTGTATGCCAGAATGGTCAAAGAAACATAGAAAGGAGGAGCTGGAAAGGGCTGTCTCAAATGTTATAGTTTAAAACTGAGTAAGCTGAAAGTCATAAAAATTAAGTGACTGCCCATGATCATGAAATTCGGGACAAGACATGAAACTAGAATCTAAGTCTCGTTCCTAGTTCAGTGCTTTTCGGGGGAAGATTTGATGGGGGAACAGAATGGGTAATACAGAATGGGTCCCTATTTGAGAAGCCAGTGGTGCTGAAGGCAGGGATGGACATCAAACACAAGGCAGGAACAAGAAACTTATACACCTCAGACACATACAGTGTTCATAGGTCAATTATTCCTCAATGAAACTGTCAAAAAACAAATAAAATAAACAATTTAAAAAATTAATAAAAATTTCTCCCTTGACCCTAGATTCTTCTTCTCTTCCTCCTGCATCTCTCTCCACTCACGACCAACTCTGAGAAGGAAACTGCACTGGATGACCGCTTCTCTTCACTTCTTCAAGCTTCTGCTGGCAAGTTCCCCTTTACCACTACTTAAATTCCTCAAGCTAAAGGCATTGACGATCTCCTAAAAGACTGATGGGATTTTTTAAGATCTCTGCATATTTAACTTCTCTCCAGTATTTAAGTGCCAAATGCTCCCTCAACATTAAAACCCTCTTTGCACTTGGTTTCTGCGCCTTTATGCTTTATAGGTTTCCCGTCTTCACACTCAGCCCACATGTCTCAGCCTCCTTTTCAGCACTGACTCCTATATTTGCTCTTTAAATGGTAGTGTTCCCCAGAGTCCTATTCTCACCCCTCATCTATTCCTCCATTATGACTGCCTCTGGGGAATTTTATCCTTTCTTTTAACTTCATCTACCGCCTATCTATCATTCCTATCTCCGGGCCAGATGTTGTCCTTAGCCTCATTCTCCTGCAGTCATTCATACACTCTTTCAGCTCATCTAAACAAGTGCCCTTTAGGTGCACATCTGCACACAGGCATCTGACACTCAACAAGACCCAAACAGAAACCATCTTTTCTCCAAATTGTACCTGCTGATGTACTCCTTAGTTCTATAAAAGTCACTACATGACCCACAGGTTGCTCCCTCCTCTCCATTCCTCTGGATACTCTTTTAATCCTTTTTGTATCTGAGCTCACCGGCT
Organism: Desmodus rotundus; assembly: GCF_022682495.2. Taxonomy (NCBI): domain Eukaryota; kingdom Metazoa; phylum Chordata; class Mammalia; order Chiroptera; family Phyllostomidae; genus Desmodus; species Desmodus rotundus. The sequence goes on along the minus strand of NC_071397.1, from coordinate 88,667,900 downwards.
GCAGTGGTGTTCTAATGGTGTCTCTGTCTCCAGAATCTCCCCATCCATTCCATCCTCCATAGCATGACTAGATCACCTGAAACACAATCTGAGCATTCATTTCCCTGATTAAAATCACTCTATGCCCCCTATATTCCTAATGAAATAAATGTCAAATGCCTTATCAAAGTATTAAATGTTCCCCATAATCAAACTCTTGGCTACTTCCCCTTTTGATTTCACTTCTTGCTCTTTCCTCGCCACTTTTTCACTTTCCCTCTTTATTCCACCCACATCCAACAGTCTACACTGTCTTCAAATAATCCAGTCTGCTTTAACTCTCTAGGACTTTGCGCTTAAGAGATTTGTTTAAACAAAGATACCTTTTCTTTTTCTCTACCTGGAACATACCCATTGAGCCTTCAATATTCAACTATTCTTTCCTCTATGAAGCAGTTTTTAAGCATCCTAACAAATAGTTTTTCATTTGCTCATTTGTGCCCTCGCAACAATTTTCACTTCTATCATAGCAAATACAAAACAAAACTTTGTTATACTATTTTTAACATGTCTATCTTTTCTAACTAGACAGTGACAAATTGACAATGATTCTACCTCATTCAAATGGGGAAGTGTTTGACCAAAGATTTTATGAAACATTTACTGAACAGAATTTGCCATATGTAAAGTTTAAAAAAGGATTCCTATATGTGTGACATATTTATCCAAAGAAATAAATACCTAATTATATACTTTCAAGTACCAAGGCATATGAGAGGATATTTTAGAGATGGAGGAGTGGGAAGTTGATTTCTGTAACCCTTATTTATTCTCACATTGCTAGTACTCCTACTGTGTCTGCCTCACGGGCTTCATAACTTTTTTCTCATTATACAGGGTTGAGCAAAAGTAGGTTTACATTGTGAGTATGTGAAACAGAATTTATTTTTATATTATTATTTATTAATTATTATATCACTTTTCATATGAACAAGTCTAAACCTACGTTGATATATCTTTTATTAACAATAAGGTAGGAGAGAAGTCAATTCCGTATAGAAATTGGTCTCTATTTTTACCTCTTCTGTGTATTATTGAAAACCTCATTCAAACTAGCAAAGCTTCCCATAACTTCCAGGCAGGGTCTCTACCAAGCCATAGCATTTTCATTCTAAATGTAGGTAATGAACATTTTTCCATGACACATGATCCCACAGTAGCAGGCACTCATGATTACCCAAGAAATGGAAGTATGTTAAATTATAAGGAGAAGTTCAAACTAAGCTAGAAAACTTGTCTAGGTTTATATTTTGATAACTACCACAGATTATGTTTTATTAAATTATTGGGGTGGCACTGGTTAATAAGATTATATAGGTTTCAAGTGTACATTTCTATAACACATGATCTTCATTTTGCATTGTGTGCTCACCACCAAAGTCAAATCATCTTCTGTCACCGTATATTTGACCCCCTTTACCCTTTAATAACCTCCTACCCCACCCCTTCCGTCTGGTAACCACCGTACTGTTGTCTGTGTCTGTGAGTTTCTGTTCGTTTGTTTTGTTTGCTCATCTCTTCTTTCAGTTTTATATCCCACATGTGAGTGAAATCATACAGTTCTTAATTTTTTCTGTCTGACATTTTGCTCCATGTGACATTCTCAAGGTCCATCTATGTTGCCATACCAGCAGTATTTCATCTTTTCTTATGGCTGAGTAGTATTCCACTGTATATATGTACCACATCTTGCCCCAGCCCAGGAAGCAAAGATGTATTTATTTTATATTTGGTTATTCTTTAGAGAAACCAGTCGTATTTTCACAAACTGAAATTCAAAATATAAAATCCTTTTTATTTCCATTACCATTTAGTCCCTTTATACCCCCTGCCACCCAGCAATCACCACACTGTTGTCCATGCCCATGAGTCCTTTTTCCTTTTTGCTTAATCCCTCCATGCCTTAACCTCCCCCCTGCTGCCCACCACTAACTGTCATCTACTCTCCATCTGTGAGTCTGTCTCTGTTTTCCCTGTTAGTTCACTTTGTTCACCAGATTCCACATATGATTGAAATCATATGATATTTGTCTTTCCCTGACTGGCTTATTTCACTTAGCATGTTCTCCAGGTCCACCCATACTGTTGCAAAGGGTAAAATTTTCTTCTTCTGTTTTTTATTGTTGTTCAAATATAGTTGTCCCCATTTGCCCCACCATTACTCTCCCCCACCCTACCCACCCCTCAACTCCCACATTCAACCCTCACCCGACCCGCTGTCTTTGCCCATGGGTCCTTTATACATGTTCCTTGATGACCTGACCCGTCCCCTTCTTTGTACCATTATCCTTCCTGCCACTCCCCTCTGGTTACTGTCAGTTTGTTCTTTATTTTCATGTCTCTGATTCTGTTTTACTCACTTGTTTGTTTTGTTGATTAGGTTCCACTTATAAGTGAAATCATATGGTATTTGTCCCTCACCACCTGGCTTATTTCACTTAGCATAAAGCTCTCCAGTTCCATCCATGCTGTCACAAGTTCCTTCTTTCTCTCTGCTGCATTGCATTCCATTCTGTAAATGTACCACAGTTTTTTGATCCACTTATTTACTGATGGGCACTTAGGCTGTTTCTAATACTTGGCTGTTGTACATAGAGCTGCTATATACATTGGGGTTCATAGGTTCTTTTATTTACATTTTAAAAATTATTTTATGGTTGTTCAATTACAGTTGTCTGCATTTACTCTCCACCACTCCCCCCCACCCCACCCAAATCCTCCTCCCTCCCTTGCTTCCCTGCCCTTTTTTTTGTACATGTGTCCTTTATAGTTGTTCCTGAAAACCCTCCCCCCTTTCCCCCTTATCCTCTCCTACCTCCCCTTTGCTTACTGTCAGATTGTTCTTAATTTCAATGTCTCTAGTTAATTTTGCTTCCTTTTTTTCTTTTGTTGATTAGGTTCCAGTTAAAGGTGAGATCATATGGTATTTGTCCCTCACCACCTGGATTATTTCACTTAGCATAATGCTCTCCAGTTCCATCCATGCTGTTGCAAAGGGTAGGAGCTCCTTCTTTCTCTCTGTTGTGTAGAATTCCATTGTGTAAATGTACCAGTTTTTTTATCCATTCATTTACTGATGGGCATTTAGGTTGCTTCCAGCACTTGATTATTGTAAACTGTGCTGCTATGAACATTGGGGTGCATAGGTTCTTTTGGATTGGTGTTTCAGGGTTCATTTGAATTGGTGTTTCAGGATTCTTAGGGTATAATACCAGCATGGAATTGGCAGGCCAAAAGGCAGTTCCATTTTTAGTTTTTTGAGGAATTTCCATACTGTTTTCAACAGTGGCTACACTAGTCTGGATTTCCACCAACAGTGCACTAGGGTTCCCTTTTCTCCACAACCTCACCAACACTTGTTTGATTTCTTTATGAGGGGCAGTCTGACCAGTATGAAGTGGTATCTCCCTGTGGTTTTAATTTGCATCTCTCTGATGGCTAATGATGCTGAGCATCCTTTCATATGTTTCTGGGCTCTCTGTATGTCCTCCTTGGAGAAGTGCCTGTTCAGGTCCTTTGCCCATTTTTTAATTGGATTGTTTGTCTTCCTGGTGTGGAGTTGTGTGAGTTCTTTATATATTTTGGAGATCAAATTCTTGTCCAAGGTATATTTGGCAAATATTTTTTCCCATACAGTTGGTTCCCTTTTCATTTTGCTGATGTTTTCTTTAGCCATGCAGAAGGTTTTCAATTTGATGTAGTCCCATTTGTTTATTCTTTCTTTTAGGGGACATGTTGGTGAAGATGTTGCTTCATGGAATATCTGAAATTCTCCTGCCTACCTTCTCCTTTAGAACTTTTATGGTGTCATGACTTATATTTAAGTCTTTTATCTGTCTTGAGTTTATTTTTGTGTATGGTGTAAGTTGGTAGTTAAGTTTCATTTTTTTGCACGCACCTGTCCAGATGTACCAACACAATTTGTTGAAGAGGCTATTTTTACTCCATTTTATGCTCCTGCCCCCTTTGCCAAATATTAATTGACCATAGAGATTTGGGTTTATTTCTGGGCTCTCTATTCTGTTCCATTGATGTATGAGTCTGTTCTTATGCCAGAAACAGACTGTTTTGATTACAGTGGCCTTTTAATATAGTTTAAATCAGGTATTGTGATTCCTCCTACTTGTTCTTCTTTCCCAAAATTGCTGAGGCTATTTGGGGTTGTTTATGGTTCCATTCAAATTTTTGAAATGTTTGTTCTGTATCCGTGAAATATGTCATTGGTATTTTAATAGGGATTGCATTGAATGTGCAAATTGTTTTGTGTAGTATGGCCATTTTGATGATGTGAATTCTTCCAATCCAATAACATAGTATATGCTTCCATAAATTGTCTTCTTTTTTATAGCTGAGTAGAATTCCATTGTGTAAATATCCCACAATTATTTTATCCATTCATCTATTGAGGGACACTTGGGCTCCTTCCATATCTTGGTGATTGTAAATAACACTGCAATGAATATAGGGGTGCTTATGTTCTTTAGAATTAGTGTTTTGGGGTTCCTTCAGATATATTCCTAGAAGTGGAATTGCTGGGTCAAAATGCAGATCCATTTTTAATTTTTTGAGGTATCTCCGTACTGCTTTCCACAGTGGCAAACTCTCTCTGGTAAATTGATTGCCTCCATTTCATCGAGTTCTTCTGAAGAATTCTCTTGTTCTTTCATTTGGGGTCTGTTTCTTTGTCTTCCCATTTTGGCTACTTTGTATTTTCCACCTTATTTTCTAAACTAATCAGCCATCAAGCTGATCCATTGTTAATTTAATCAGGCTGTGATCAACAACTAGGCCTAAGCAAGACAGGTAGGGGCAGAGTAATTCCTGCCATTCAGACAGGAGTGCTCTGCCTAAGATAGCTCTTGCAGTATGGGGAATGACTTAGCGCAGGGATCCTCATAGCTATTCCTTCCGTTCTCTCCCCAGAGCCACAGCCCCAGGCCCTCCTCAAGCATCTCTAGTCCACTCTGGTCTCCCCCTGCCAGTGTCCAGGCTAGGTGGCTGCAAACAAAATTTTGTGTGTTGGACCTTTGAGAGGTTCTCTGTATCTACAGCCATCTCTCCCTGGCAGACAGAAACATTGCTGCTTTTCACAGCTGGATGTTATCTGGGTTCCTTTCTGGCTCTGGTGCTGAAGTCTGTGGAACTTAGCTTGGAGATTAGACCCAACTTTCAAGGGGAACTCCCCAGCTGCTGAAATATCCTTCTGGAACTTCAGCTGCCATCCATGAGAACCCAGCCAGCCCTCTCATGTCTCCACACTCCCTACCAGTTACATTGTGGTGCAGTGGTTTCTTCTGTCTGTCCGTGGTTATAAGGCTTTTCTCCAGGTAGTGTTCAGTTGGTTATTCTGGATGATTCCTCTATAATTTAGTTGTAATTCCAGATTGGTCCTGGGAGAAGGTTAGTGTAGCTTCCATTTACTCCTCCGCCATCTTGGATCTGCTGTACCACATCTTCTTTACCCAAGCATCTATTGAAGGACACTTTGGCTATTTCTATATCTTGGAACCATGAATAATGCTACAGTGAACATAGGGGTGAATATATCTTTGCGAATAAATGTTTTCAAATTTTTCAGGTAGATAACCAGAAGAGGGATTGCTGGGTCATATGGTAACTCTATTTTTAATTTTTTTAGGAACCTCCATACTGTTTTCCATAGTGGCTGTACCAGTCTACATTTCCACCAGCAGTGAATGAGGGTTCTTTTTATCTACAATCCCTCTAACACTTATTATTTCTTGTTTTGTTGAAAATAGCCACTCTAGCAGGTGTGAGGTGGTATCTCGTTGTAGTTTTGATTTGCATTTCCCTAATAGCTAGTGAATTTGAACACATTTTCATATATCTGTTGTCCATTTGTATGTCTTCTTGGGAGAAATGTCTGTTCAGGTCCTCTGCCCATTTTTTAAAATTGGATTAATGGTTGGTTTGGCATTGTTTTGTATGAATTCTTTGTATATTTTGTATCTTATCCCCTTGTCAGAGCTGTTTGCAAATATCTTCTCCCATTTGTTCAGTTGCCTTTTTTGTTGTTGTTGCCGGTTTCTTTTGTGCAGAAGACTTTTTAGTTCAGTATAGTCCCATTCATTTATTTGTGCCCTTATGTCCCTTGCCTTTGGGGTCAAATGCATGAAATATTCTCTAAGACCAAGGTTCATATATTTAGTAGCTATGTTTTCTTCTATGTAGTTTATTGTTTCAGATATCATATTTAGGTCTTTGACCCATTATGAGTTAATTTTGTACATGGGGACAAACTGTAGTCTAGTTTCATCCTTTTGCATGTGGCTTTCCAATTTTCCCAGCACCATTTATTGAAGAGGTTTCTTTCCTCCATTGTATGTTTTTGGCTCCTTTGTCAAAAATTATTTGCCCATATTCATGTGGGTTTATTTCTAGTACCAGTTTAGAAAAGAACACTCTGAAATAGTAAAGGAGCCCATACAAAACAATCGCAATGAAACATTTTGTTGTTGCTTCCACAGTTACATTTACATTTAATTAGAAAATAATGTAGTGCAGAGAATCGAAAAGCAAGATGTATTTACATCTGAACAGATTTTCTCCATTATTCGTTTCAATATTTTGAATTTTCTGATGATCCTATGGTTAATAGTCACTAAAGAAACATTCTACTGCATCTCCATTAAGCTTGCATTACAAAAAGGATGAGGATGATGAAAAACTTAACTTTAAAGCAGAAGAACTTCCTTAAGTCTGACTTTTTTAAATGCAACTCTGTATTCAAAATGACTGGAAACAGACATTCATAAATATTCTATTTACATAAGAAGATGCCTCTTTTATAATCAAGGTAATAATCACCAATGATTTGAATTTATTTTAAATACTTGATTAAATATTTCATTTCACCAATATATTCATTACAAATTACCTTCCTTAATGATACAAATTTGTGCTTTTCAGGTTAATTTTAATATATCACATTTAGCTGAAAGAAGCTTAACAAATATTCTGCACAGGAAAAAATAGACTTAAAGCAACAGTACTCCTTCATTGGCTTCTGGTGGAACAGGAAAACTGTTACCTCCCACCTCTTTGTTAAAAATATTTGGGTAAGCAAATGTTCTATCTCTGGCATATTATTTGGCTAAGAATTTCTTCTACATGAATAATAACCTTTCAAAGGATCAAAATACAATGTAATATATACTATAATACTTGATTATAAATGAATCACTTTTTGATGAGGGCAGTTCAAACTGTTAAAATTTCTCAATTATCACGCTTTCTCAGCTTTACTGTGATTTTGACAAATACAACTTGTATATATTTACAGTGCATTTACAAATACACATATGCATTGTGAAATAATTACCAAAATTAAGTTAATTGACATACCCATCACCTCACATAGTTACTATATTTTTGTAGTGGGACCACCTAAGATCAACTCTATTAGCAAATTTAAGTATACAATACAATATTAAGTATAGCCACCATGCTGCAAGTTAGATCTCCAGAACTTATTCACTCTACATAAGTGAATCTGTATACCCTTTGAACAATACCTTCCCATTTCTCCCATCCCCCAGACCCTGGCAAACACCTTTCTATTCTCTATTTATGAGTTCAAATGTGTTTAGATTCCATGAAATGAGATTGTGTTGTATTTGTCTTTCGACGTCTGGCTTATTTTACTTAGCACGATGTCCTCCAGGTTCATCCATTCATCTATGTTGTCACAAATGGCAGGATTTTTGTGAGGCTAAATAATACTCATCTGCTAATGAAAATTTAGGGTTTTTTCTATATATTGGACATTGTGCATGATACTGCAATGAACATAGAGGTGTAGATATCTCTACAAGATATAATCTATGCTGATTTCATTTCTTTTGGATATACACCCAGAGATGAAATCATATAGTAGTTCTATTTTTAATTTTCTTAGAAACTTCCTTACTATTTTCCATAAATGGCTATACCATTGCACCCATGGTATATCAGGGTTCTTTTCTATCCCCACATCCTCACCAACACTTGTTATCTTTGTCCTTTTTTTTTATAATAGCCGTTCTAACTAGTGTGAGGTGATATCTCATTGTGGATTTGATTTGCATTTCTCTGGTAATTAGTGATTTTGAACACCTTTCCATATACTTGTAGGCCATTTTTATGTTCTCTTTTGAGAAGCATCTGTTTGGGTCCTTAGCTCAGTTTTTAATCAGGTTATTTTGGGTTTTGTTTGTTTGTTTGCTACTCAGTTGTTTGAGTTCCTTATGTATTTTGGATATTAAGCCTTTATCACATATATCATTTGCAAATATTTTCTCTCATTCTGTAGGTTTCTTTTTCAATCTGTTGACTGTTTCCTTTGCTCTGCAGAAACATTTTTAGTTTGATGTGATCCCATAAATAAGTAGAAAATCCCATTTCCTATTTTTGCTTTATTGCCTATGCTTTTCGTGTCCTATTCAAAAATATCATTGCTCAGAACAATGTAAAGAAGCTTTTTCTCATGTTATCATCTAATAATTTGATAGTTTTATGTTATATGTTTATTTAATCCATTTTGAGTTGATTTTTGGATAACGTATGAGAAAGGTGTCCAATTTCATTCTTCTGCACACGAATATCCACTATTCCCAACATCATGTATTGAAGAGACTATATTTTCCTCATCTGTGTTCTGAGCACCCTTGCCAATGATCAGCTGACATTGGATGCACGGATTATTTCTGTGCTCTCTATTCTGTTACATTGGTCTATATGTTTTTTATGACTGTATCATACTGTTTTGATATAGTTTTGTAATATACTTTGAAATCAGGAAGTGTGATGCCTCCATCTTTGCTTTTCTTCTCAAGATTGCTTTGGTTATACAGGGTCTTTGGTAGCTCCATATGAATTTTAGGATTGTTTTTACTATTTCTATAAAGAATGACATTGGGATTTTGACAGGGATTGTGTTGAATCCATAGATGGCTTTTGGTAGTATGGGCACTTTAACAATGTTAATTCTTCTAACTGATGAACACAGGATGTCTTTCCATTTATCTGTGTCTCCTTTGATTTATTTCATCAATGTTTTGTAATTTTCAATGTCTTTTAGCTTTTTGGTTAATTTTATTCCCAAGTGGTTTATTCTTTTGTTGCTATTGCAAATGCAATTGTCTCCTTAATTTCTATTTTGGGTAGTTCGTTGTGTGTATATAGAAATGTGATTGGTTTATGTCAATTTTGTATCAATCAACTATATTAAATTTATTAATTTAACAGTTTTTTGTAGTTGGTAAGTCTTTGTAAAGTTTTCTACATAAATGATCATGCAACCTTCAAACAGATATAATTTTACTTCTTCCTTTTCAATTTGGATGCCATTTATTTATTTATTTATTTATTTTAACTAATTGCTCTGTCCAGGACTTCCAGTGCAATGTTGAATAGAACTAGTGAGAGTGGGCATTCTTGCCTTATGCTGGATCTTCAAAGGAAAGCTTTCAGTTTTTCCTCATTGACTATAATGTTAGCTGTGGGCATTTCATAAATAGCCTTATTGAGTTGAGGTTAAGTACCTTCAGTACCTATTTCTTTGAGAGCTTTAATTATACATGGACTGTCAAATGCTTTTTTGCATCTATTAAGATTATTTTATAATTATAATATATTTATTGTACGATTATAAATTATTATTATATATTATTTGCTTATTTTTGTTTATTTGAGAGTTTGTAAGGCACTTATTGCTGTGATCTTCCCCCTTAGAACTACTTTTGCTGCATCCCATAAATTGTGGTATATTGTATTTCCAATCTGATTTGTCTCGAGGTATTTTTTTATTTCTCTTTTGATTTATTTTTTTAACCAATTGCTTATTCTGGAGCATGTTGTTTAATCTCCATACATTTGCAAATATTTGAGATTTCCCCTTTTAATTTATTTCTAGTTTCACATATGTTCAGAAAATATGCTTGATATGGTTTCAACCTTCTGAAATTTATTAAGACTTGTTTTGTGACCTAACATATGACCTATCCTGAAGATTGCTCCATGTGCACTTGAAAAGAATGTATATTCTGTTGCTTTTGGATGAAATGTTCTCTACATAGCTTTTAACTTTATTTGATCTAATGTGTCATTTAAGGCTATTTACTTTTTCTTTCTGGATGATGTATCCATAATGTAAATGAGATATTAAAGTCCTTTTCCATTATTGTACTTCTGTACATTTCTTACTTTAGGTACGTTAATATTTGCTTTATATATCTTTATATATTCAGGTGCTCCTATGTTGGGTGTATAATTACCTACAAATGTATATCCCCTTGTTGGATTGACCCCTTTATCATTGTTCACCCTTCTTTGTCTCTCATGACAGTCTTTGTCTTAAAGTCTATTTTGTCTGATACGAGTATAGCTCCCTCAGCTTTCTTTTGATTTCTGTTTGCAAAGAGTACCTTTTCCATCCCCTTACTTTCAGCCTGTGTGTCTTCTTACATCTGAAGTGAGTTCCTGACAGGCGTCATATGAATGGGACTTGTTTTTTGTCCATTCAGCCACATTATGTGTTTTGGTTGGAGAATTTAGTCCATTTACATTTAAAGGAATTTTTGATATGTGTGTATTTATTGACATTTTGTTAATTGTTTTATGGCTGTTTTTGCTCCTTTTTCTTCTCTTGCTCTCTTCCTCTCTGACTTGATGACATTTGTTAGTGGTACACTTAAATTCATTTTTTTTAGCTTTCTATATCTAATATTTGTTTTTGTTTTGTGGTTAAAAGCAGGCTTATATGTAATAATTGATATCTATAACAGTCTATTTTAAGTTAATAATAACTTGTTTGATTGCATTCTAAAGCTCTACTTTTGCAAAGCAGAAGATTTCAATTTCAGTGAAGTCCAACTTATTAATTATTTATTTCATGGATCATGCTTTTTCGTGTTGCATATAAAAAGTCATCACTTGTTGGGAACCACCCTGCCTGGTTACAGAAGATGTAACCCCCCATGGCTAAGGCTGAGTGAGAGACCCTGGGACCCTAAGCCGCTAAGGAGACAAAGCTTATCTCCCTGGCAGGGGTGCTGTTCTGCCCCCTTTTACTTCACCCTGCTTGGCCCAGGTGGGTGATGGGTTAGCCAATGATGGGTAAGATTCCTCAAAGGAGGGATGACCTAAGACAGGCATGGTCGTGAAGGGGCCCTCAGGGAAGGACTTGGGGGGCTATAGAAGAAGGGGGTGATGGGCCCTTCCCCTTCAGCTTTGACACAGCCTGAGTCCTCATTCTGCCTGCGAGAAGTCTCCTAATCTCTTGGCTGCCTTACTTCCCCTGCCTGATTTAAGCCTGAAACATTGACAGAGGAAGGTGCAGCCCTGGGCAGGAATGGGTGGTCCCTGGGGCAATCAGGCCTCAGAAAGAATAGATAAAATCCTGTGAAACCGGCTTTGCTAAGAATGCCCTCAATTTTCTGATAAGGGTCCAAGCAGGAAATGAGTTTGTTTCCCAAAGTCTTATAGCCCTTTAACTAACTGACCCTTTTCAGAAAAAGCCCCTATAGTTCTTTGTATGGTATCTTTTACTGCCTGACAATGATTGATGAGCTTTACCTGTATTCCTGTGCAAACTGAACCCACTAAAAGCCCATTGAGGAAAAGGCTCCTGGCCCTTCTCCTTTGAGAGATCGGCCACCTTTCCTCCCCAAGCAGATCATGTCTTGGTAGACTTACTCTCATCTGTGGCGGATGGGGGTCTCTGCGGGCAAAGCTCCCCCACAATCACTATTCCCAAGATCATCTAGATTTTCTTTTACATTATAAAAGTTTTATAGTTTTTCATTTTACATTTAGGTCTGCAATCCATTTGAGTTCGTTTTTTGAAGGTAATTTTGTTATTTTTAAGGTATGAAATGGGTTTCCAAGCTTGCAGCCCCAGTTTATTACAGTTGCTATAGAAAATAATGGCTTGATTTATATGAGCTTGCCTTTTAATCGCTGACTTTTAATCTTTTAGGTCATAAATTGGAGATCATCTATTCAAGTGGTTCCCAAACATCTGTCTTTAAATGGAATTCACTAGAATTATCTGTAATGATTAAATGGTCCGCTTTGGTTTTTATACATTAATTCTCCGAAGCTAATAGTTACGATAGGGATGTTGTGGCATATGAACAAAATTGATTATTATATATTGAAGTGTAGTATTTAAGGTGTTTAAGTTTATTTAAGGGCCCAAATGTAGGAGGGTGCAGCCAGGGTCCCCCAAAAGAAGGATTTGTAATAGGATCCAGAACTCAGGGTGTCCAGGAAATATTAAAAATATGGGATGTCCGCACCCCCACAAGTCTGAACTGGGGGATGGAACACATGGAGCAGGGCCATTGAGTGGTTTTGCATGGCAACAGTTTTGAAGATAACTTCTAGGACGGTCATTTAATATATCTATAACCTTTAACTGGTTTCATAGATATGTTAAATAGCTGTGGCCATGCTTTAAGCCAGGGAGAAGTGAGTGACTTCCACCCAGGATACAACTGGGAGGCAACTCCCCCTGGTTACAACACCTGCATGAGGGCTTGGAGATGATTGGTCCACACCACAGGGCCACACCTGCCTGGACTTACTATGGCCCAGAAAAGCTGGGAAAATATGGGAATGCTGGCAAGTGTAGCCAATTGTGGGAGGAGTCGGAAATGGGGCTACAGAGGAAGATTGGCTCTAGGATTTAAACCCAGGCATGGCGGCCATGACAAGTATCACCATGCGGCTTTGGCAGAGGAGGACCACGCGGCTTTGGGTCTCCCTTTGCCATGCTGCTTAGGAAGCCAGAAAGCAAGATTAGCAGCGATACAGAACTCTTTCTTAGCAGGAAGAACGCAGGAGAGACGCTGAGGGAAGGAAACGGGTGAAAGGAACTCTTGCTGATGGACCAGGAGAAGGTACCATGTGGGTTTGGATTAAGAACTGAAGATCAGGGTGGCGACACAGCTGATGGTGCTGGGAACTGAGGGAGGCCAGCCACCTGAGCACCGATTATTGGGAAGAACCGGGGACCACCAGAGCCACAGACTTCCATTTCTTTTCCTAAGATACGGTACCCTGGACCGGGCAAAGTGGGGAAGGAAGGACTGTGTGTGTTTGTGGGTGTTTTAAGGGACTTTGGGATTTTAATGAAGACATTAAGTCATTACTCTTAAGTCTGTATAACTTTTGAATAAGTAATTCCTTTCCTTTTCACCAATCTCTGACATGGAGAGCTATAATTTCCTGGCAGTGGGCAAGGTGAACCTAGTACGGGGGACCCCAGGAGAACTGGGGGGGGTCCATTCAGTAACATTGTGCAACCCCTCCTCCAGTGGCCAATCAGGGAAAATCATGGGAGACCACATGCACAGTAGCTTTAAAGTAATACAACTACTTGTACATGAACAGTAAAAGCCCGCCAAAACTAGCCAGGAAGGATCCGCCCTATAAGAATGGAATCCCTCCAGCCCATAGGGTCAGTCTCTGCTTGGAGCTGGCCTGCTCCCATGTTCTCTGCTATAAACTCTGTGTGTTCAGTTCAATTCTTTGTCCTGATCACCAAGAACCTGGTTACCTATGCCCACCTGTGACACAAAGAGGAATTTGAAAGTTTACCAGGGTTTGAAGAAAGTGGAACTGAGCTCTAATTTTGCCATTGTCCAGAGAATTGACCTGAACAGTAGACCAATGCTCAAGTCTGAGTGGGCATAGAGCTGTCCTGCTAGTACATGTAGCTTTGGGAAGGTTCTTACTCTCTGGCAAGCTTCATTTTATGCTAATGCTAGTATGACTAAGCTTCCTTGAGATTTTAGATTAATTTGAAAGTGTTACATCACTATTTTTGTACATTAAAATGATACATCAGACACTTGAAATATTCAAAAATATTTTACTTGTGTTTTTCTCAAAACTGCATAATAAATATAACTTAAGTCACAAGCATTAAATGACTCATCTACAAATTCCTGCTCCTTAATACTGAAAGACCATATTCACAAAATTAGTTGGAAAATAATATTCCATTAGAAAATGTAACATTTGGGAATAGAGGGAGGGGAGAGGCTGGGAAGAAGACCAAGGATACAAATTGTTATCTTCACTGATAAACACTGAATATAATCTCACATCTTTCCTCACCCAACAGATTCAGCTTCAACCTTAGCCTTGCTTTTACCTGATTTACAAGCATTGTTTTATTGACAGCCAAAACAAACACTTAGAAAGAAATGGTGAATCCCCTTCTAACGACATGAGTTCATGTTTGATGCAGCATTTTGGGTACAGATTACAAATTTTGCTTTACAGATATGAGAGGTAGAAGGGACACATTGAGTTTACCATTTGCAGGGTTAGCTTGCAGTAGGGAGATAGAACAAACTTTGGACTTTGAAATAAATCTGACCTGCAGATCACCAAGGAAAAATAAAAATTAAAAGGCAATAATTAAACCTATCCATGGTTAGCCTGAGGAAAAGCTGTGAATTCTAAACTTAAATATTTGTATTCAGGCCCTGGCCAGGAGGCTCAGTTGGTCGGAGGATCAGCCCTCTACACCAAAAAGCTGTGAGTTGGGGCAATTTGAACCTAGGTTGCGGTTTCGAACCCTGGTTGGGGTGTGTAGGGGAGGCAACCAATTGATGTCTCTTTCTCTCCATTCTTCTCTCTACAACCAGTGAACATATCCTTGGGTAAGGGTTTAAAGGGAAAAAAAGAAGATATATATTCAGGTTACACACCTCCTACCCTCAAAATGGCCTGCTCATGCTTTAGCAAAGCATGCCCAACCCTCTGATACCATTTCTTGTTTGTCTGACCTAGAATCACTCCCTTTAACACAGCTGATTATATCTGCCAGCACCAATTTTTGAAGACCATTTTCTTCTTCCTACTCTCTGTGAGTACTACACATATTTTAACAATGGATTCAGACACTGGGTTTCATTCTGGAATAGTAACCCTGACCCTCATATTTTCAATTTGTCAGAAGGAGGGAAAGCAGTCCCAAAACAAGTTGGGAGTGGAGCAAGCGCCAACAAAGATTCATCTTGGGAAAGCCTCAGTTATACTGAGTGGCCGTCAACTTCAACTCCAGAAAGCAGGTAAACGTAAGTAGAATACAGAATAAATTTCACAAGCAATTTTATTAATGAGATTTTTAAGGGAAAAAATAGTGCTGGGCCTGAATGATCCTTATTATTGATATACACAGCCCTGGTTCATGAAATAATTACACACCTCTTGCCTCCATTTTTCCCATACAAGCTAGGATGGTTGGTGATATGTTGTTTGTTTTTACGTGATAGAGAACATGGCTTAGTAACAAGAGGCAACAGCCTGTAAGGAGGAGTCTGTAGGACTTCTAGTTTCTCCTGTTCTCTTAGAATTAAACTGTGGCAAATCACCAAATTTCTCTGAGTCTCATATCCTTCTACAGTAAAATGAAAATTTTAAATATCTAACACTGTCACTGTAAAAATGAAAAGCAAGTGAACATTAAAGGGCTTTACAAGATATAAAGTTCTCATAAATCACCAGTTACACTGTGTCTGCCCTCAAAGGGACCTAAATGTGCATTAACTCGTCTACCTCCTCTCAACCGGTTCATCTCCTTGAAAACAATTTATAACATTCATTTCTAAAACAGATGACCTGAGTTAGGCTATGGCTAGAATAGAGCTAAAGGTCCCCCAAAGGAGCTGGAGCTATAGCCTTGGCCTAGTGAGACCACACAAAGAAGCATGTGGTCTGTTGTGAAGCTTAAAGTTTCAAGAAGAAACAGTTGAACTGAATGGTGTATGTCTAATAAATTAATGCTCACTTGTGGAATGCTTTTAGATCATTAGAATCTGCTAGGTGGATGAACTCAGTCAGTGTTGTCAGGGATAAACAGGTATTTCACAGATGGGAGCTTCTAGAGACCTAAGGTACGAAAATGAACCTTTTTCTTAAATTACTGTAACTCTGATAAATCTAATATTTTAAAATATCACTCCATAGAGAAATTTTATAGGGCTCTTTGCAAATACAGGATTAAACATACCATTGGTAATTGAAGAGAAAGAATTTTCTTTCATTGTAACCACCGAATGATACTGTACAGAATTCCACCTCTCTAGCTGAAATTACATCTCCAAATACAGCTGGACCTGTAGTTTGACATTTCACACAGGATAATAATAAGTATATCTATAGAGCTTGATTCTACCAGTCAAGGTGAACAAAGGAAATATCTTTTTTTAGATATTTCTGCCTGGCACCACCCAGACTCAGTCAAAATATTGAGTTTAAATCTCTGCTCCAATGATGAGAAATGATATAAAACTATCAAAGATAACCTTTTACAGCACAATACACATTTAAATACCAAGTTTCAAATTACACACATTTCCAAAAGAAAGTTTCCATTGAGACAGGATATGAGAAGCTAGAAAAATTTCTTGGTAAGTAGAATAGGAAAACGGAGACAGACAGCCGAACACCACCCCTGGGCAATTTACGGCCAGGTGCAGGTGGTCACCAGGGCTGAAGGCCATGCATGCCTGGGGGCAAACCTGGGCAGACAAGAACCTCACCCGCAGGCTAACCACTCTTCGCTGGAGATAACATCTAGACCTCAGTTGTATTTCTGCTCCAGGCCCAGAAAAGCAGCAAAACCAGGTGGGTTACCAGAACCAATTGCTATGACCAAGACTCCCTGCCCTGTCACTGACCCATCAATCAGTCTGTGGAGACCATGACCCTGAAAGGGCACACATGGAAAACTGATGAATGTTCTACTGAAGCCCTCCCCTGCGACCTCCACTGAGATTCTCACCCGCAAGAAAGAGATAAAAGCCTCAAGACAGAGGACCCAGCACATGGCTCTTTTTCTGGGGAGTACCAGGCCAATCCCTTCTTCCCCTACTTCTTTCTTCACAGGTACCTGTCTCCTCAACTGTAAGGCCATGGGAAGCTGGCAGCTTGTCCCAGGCTAGTCCCCTGAACCTGTCCCTAAAACTGTGTTTTCTCTTGATTTCCCAGTGAGCCAAAGCAGCCCAGCCTAGGCTCTCCTGTTGCTGCTTCTATGCTAGGACCTTCCTTGCGTCACTGTCCCCAGCTTTGATAAATGTATCCTCATTGTCACCTGGACTTGTGTTGTGAAATCTTTCCTCCCTAAAGTCAAAAACCCACACTCTACAGCTGCCCCTGGGCAGACCCACTCAGGGCCAGACCCTTGTCCAATAACACAGTGTCTTGTACTTAATAAAATCATTGGTTCTTCAATGCACAAGGACTCTGCTTGCCCACTGCTCCAGCATTAGCACTACTTTCTCAACTTGCCTCTTGAAACCTGGGATAAGGTAACTGATTTGCATCCAATTTTACAAGGTTTAGTTTATGCAAATGACCTCTTTCAGACTCCTAGAGGTTTGTGATGAAGGTTCATACAAAGTAGGATATGAAACTACTTTAGATTGTCTCTGCAACTGCAAAGAATGTTCCCCCGGACAAGAACTTCCTTTCGTGCTTCTGTGATCACACCTGCTGGCTTGCCCCTCTAAGCATAACACGGAGTCCTTATCGGGTACTCAATCACCCAGTGCCCACTGATTCCTGGGGGTTATTTTATAGGCTCTTAGCGCTGAAGCCTCTCGGAGCTTTCCAAACTTGACTAAGCGTCAGCCTATGTCAGGAGAAAGGCTACCTTTCACTGAAGAGAAGGGAAAATGACAAGATATTCGAAGGCCACCTTCAGTACATGTAGTTTTTCTCTCAACTTAAAATATTTACTCATATTTCCCTGGAAATTCTTTTAAAGTAACTTTTTGGAGGAAGATAAGCTAATTAGTATCTACTTTCTGGAAGCAATGAAAAAAAAAAGTGCGCTTGCAGAATTCTGTTCTGCCTTTTCATTTAAGCCGCAAAACACTTCGGCCGCCCGTCTCAAAACGACCTTCCTCACCGAGCGTGGCCGTATTTATATTTGTTTAGAGCCCGCCTCCTCAGCGGCTCCAGCCAATCGTATAACACCTCTTGTGGACAGAACTATCGCGAGACTCCAACTGTAACCTCTCTCAGTCTTTTAATTGTGTGGACTTGCGTAGAAGGGGCTCTTGAAGCCACTGCCGGAGTAAGGGGGCGGGGCAACTTGACGTGCTCGTTCACATTGACCCCACGCTCCAGCGCGCTCCGGGCAGCTAGGAGTTGGGGTGTCTGGCTCCCCCGGGAACTCCGACAAAAACCAGCATAAATCGCGCGTGTCCACTTCACGCGGGTGTTCGGTGGGTGGTGACTGCGTGCCTGGGACCTGCGACAACATTAGAGGGCCTTGGTGCAGAGAGGCTCAAGATGCTTGGAGAACCTCTCTAGGAAGGCGCTCAGGTGATGGAGGGTCAGGGGTCAGAGGTCGGGTTTGGAAAACGACCCTGGACAGAGAGGGAAGCCCCAAAGAGAATTCGGTTGTTCTGGATCCCTGAAAGCTAAAGGGCTAAGATGGAGCCGCAGCCCGAGTTCCCCTGGCCCATCTCAGTCCCGGACGTGCGGGCCTCTGGACCGCCACCGCTTCCCGGGAAGAGATGGGATGGTGGGAAAGGAGGCTGTACTCCATGGAGACTTGGGCGTGCAGTGTTTTGTTTGAGCGTCTGAGGGGTATTGTCGTGCCCCTCGGCCTCGTGGTAGCTTGTTTGCTCGGACTGCTGCTGGGAGCGATCGGGGCTGACAGCCCTGCTCTGACTCCTCGCACTGCCTTCGGGTCTCTGGGAAGCAAACTGAGTGGGTATCACTGTGCGCCGCAGACATGCCCCTGGAGGCTTGGAACTGGGCAGCTGCCTAAGCTGCTTGGGCGCGAGGTTGTAATGCTGTGAAAGGGGAGGCTGAGGCTTCTAAGTTAGTCTGCAAGTTCTCGGTTACGTTTGGAGTCAGATTAATTACATTCGCATTGAAAACCACCCTTGCACGTTGACTCCGCGGTACTTGGTGGGTTTTATGAACGAAGATGTATTATCTGATGATTGATGATCACTGTCAGATACGCAGTGTTATTAAATAATGACTGTTAAGCTTGGGCCTTTTTTTTCCTAAGTGACTTCACATTAGCCACGAGGTAGAAATCCTAGATGTTTGGTGTTTTCCAACTTGTATTTAAATTAACTTAAGGCTCTAACTGAACAAAATAAAACAATGTTTTAGTCATTACAGCTATTTTTAATTATTCTGTTGGGTAATAGCAAGAATGATGAAATTCCTGTGAATAAAAACGACCCATGATATTATCTGTACTGTCACCAAAAAGACTAGTTGGTTTATGATCAGGGACCACGCTGAAAACAGAACAGTAATGAGCAGTAGTGGGATAGGTGGGCCTTTACTGGGTAGCCTGTGCTTCCTGGAGCTTTGGAGGACCAGTTAGCCAATTAACTGGCAGTTGAGAATAAAATAGTTTACTTTGAAAGAAAGTTTACATATATATGTGTGTGTATCACCTTTTTGCTCAGCCTAAAAGAACTGTAATACAGATTTTTTTTTTCAACTCATAAAGAGTTTAGGCTAGGAAGATCGGGAGGAAACAATCTGCTGGTGAAAAAATTGACTTAGTAAGGCATTTTTCAAGTTTATGTGACTAACATTTTAAGGTTCAACAGATGAAAATACTCTCATCCTGCTGGAGATATAAAACAGAAAAGGATCGTGGTAGTGTTGGATTGTTGAGAGCTTTTCAGTCGTAAGTAGTGACTGGGCTTTCCTTGTATAGAGCTCACCTTGGACCTACACATGTAGCAAATGTATATTCCTGTGCCCTTAACAGCCGGAACCCAGGTCTCCCGTAGAGTTATTGGAATTCAGGATTTGTGTCATTTAATGAGACTATAATTTGGTGGGAAAAAAATACAAGTATAAGTCTAATTGATATTCGTTTGTTTTATTATCTTACTAACTTAAGATTTTGTTTATTATCCTAGCAGTTTATCTTTGTTTTCTATTAAAGATACAGGTCAGTCAGTTTAGTCTGTCTCATTCTTGGCCAGAAATAGTAAAGAATAGTTTCGCATTACCTATAGTCTTCTAGAATGTGGTTAAGAGACTCTTATCCAAAAAGAAATATGAGTAAAGTACTATTAGGTCCTTAAATAAGGGAGGGTATTCATGGAGTTCGAGATCTTTGCTTCCCCTTATTTTGTATATCATTTCCATCCTGGCACTGACTTGGAGGCACAGCGCTGAATAGGGTACCATTCCTGCGCAGCTTTCAAGTAGTTCATAGTCATGTAGTTGGGAACACCGGAGCGGCTGGGATCCAGGAGGAGAGGCGCTCAACTCAGCAGGCCTGTCATGGAGGGTTTGGGGGGAAGACTGGGTGGTAAGAGTCAGAAAAGTGTGAAAGAGCATTTCAGGCAAAAGGAATTTGCATTTAAATGCAGGACAGTAAAAGTTTGGTCCCTATAGAAAACTGCATATATTTTACATAAACACCAATATTTAAGGGGACAGAAGAAGTAGAACCTTCAAGGGGGGATTGGGAATTCATGTGGTATGAAGAAAACCAGGAGAAGGATTTGGAATGTGATCAGAGATGTACCAGTACTCAATTTATTACCTCCAGTTAACATAATGGTTATAAATAGCTTAGCCCTGGATAGATATCCATTAGGAAAAGATTCAACCAAAATGAGACTTTTTTTTTTTTAACTTATAAATGTATGCTCAGTTCTGGCTTAATTGGCTGGGGTGGTACCAGGGCATTGGGATTTTTAAAAATTTCCACAGGTGATTCTAATGTGCAGTCAAGTTGGAGACACACTGATCTATGGTCTGCCGTCCCGCCACATGGAAGTTTGGCTGTTGTAAAACGTAGTTGATAGTACTCTTAGGATGTTAGTGATAACAACTACCACTTAGTGAGTATATGCTAAATTCCTATTACCCTGATACGCTTTATTTGTAAGCACAATTCTGCTATTATCCCCGTGATATGCTTTATTTGTAAGCACAATTCTGCTATTATCCCCGTTTTACAAATGAGAAAACTGGCGCAGAGAGGTTAAGTAACTATTCCGAGGCCACACAGTAAATACCAAAGCTAGAATTAGAATCTCCTGCAAACCACATTTCTTTGCAGAGGTGAGACTGTATAGCCCGTTGCTTTTTGGGTTTTTAGAGTTAATGATTCCATAACTACCGTGTTACTTTGTGGTTGAAGTAATAGATTGTATCACTGGCCCAGTTCCCTCTCCACCCCTTATGTCACATTTACGCTCTTTGCCTTGAGCAGTTCCACCCAGTAAAAAAAGCATGTGCCTTTTCCCACCTCTGGACTGGGGTTCATCCATGTGACTTACTTTGGCCCATGGAAACTCAGTGGTTCTGCTATGACCGACCTTTGTGAAAATACATGTGCGACTGGGTCTGCAGTGTCATACCTCAGCCATCGGCAATAAGAACAAACGTGGGTTGCTTTGCCAATGCCACAAGGAGAATGAAAACTACACTAAGCTGTGCCAAACTGCTCATCCAGAAACCAACCCAGATCAGCCGACCCTCAGCTCGCCTGTGTATCTGTGGGAATAAATGATTGCTCTGTTTCCAGCATTGAGCTTCGGTGCGGTGTGTACACAGCGTACCTGTGGCTGTAGTTAACTGATAGCTGATATAGCCCACATTCTCGAAGTTCCAGCAGAATTACCAAATTCCGGTATTCTTGCCTGTGCTCTGCGGAGAACTGGACAGATGAACACTTAGGTTATGCGAGGCTTGCCATACTGTTTTGCCAAGGTAAAAGGGGAGATGGTGCTCGAAAGTAGTTAACTGAAGTCAGGGATTGATTATACTCTTATCACCTACACACTCACAAGCCAGGCACTGAGTACAGAGTGGGCTTCTCATAATTGACACAGACCAGCACTTTTCGATAGGCTTTTGGCACTTTTGAGAATGTTCTATATTTGCACTAATAAAGTAGCCTTTAGTCACACATGGCTATTGAGGGCTGAAAGTGTCGCTACTGAGACTCAGGAGCTGAGTTTATAGTATTTACTCTTATGGTTAAATAGCCACATGCTGCTAGGGCAACCTTATGGGACTGCACAGACAGAGCAACTTCCTTGGGGCTGCCAGGGAAACCGTCCTTTTAAGTCACAAGTCCACCATGTTCCCAAGTAAAGGAAGGATTCCGTCAGCAAGAGCAAGGAAGTAGGGTAGATCTTAGGTAGGTGAGTGCTGTTATCTCAGTTTCTTTTATGGTTATTGTTCTACACAGATTTTCTATTTCTTGAGCCAGCTTTATCCATTTATATTTCGTAAGTAAACTACCCCTTTTATTTAGATTTTTCTAGTTTATTAGAATAAAGCTGTTCTTAATATTCTCATAATTTTTTAATCCCTCATGCATTTTTTTTTTGCTTTTTAAAGTCAGCTTTATTAAGGTGTAATTTACATACAATAAAATTCATCAATTTTAGGTATACAGTTTCATGAGTTTTGACAAACACATTAGATCATTTCTGTCACCCCAAAGTTTTCTGCTTCTTGCCTGTTAATCACCTCTTCCTACTTCCTGGCTGCAAGTAACCTCTAATCAGCTTTTTTTATCACTTGGTTTTTGCTTTTCTAGAATTAGTAGAATCATACAGTATGTAGTCCTTCACATCTAGCTTCCTTCACTTAGCATGATGTGTTAAAAATCCATCCATGTTGTTGCATGTTGTATCAGCAGTTTATCACAGTAGTTTTCCATTGTTTATCCAGTCACCGGGTGATGGACGTTTGGAGTTTTCCAATGTGGGGCTTTCAGTAATGAGACTGCTGTTAACATTCAAGTTTGGGTCTTACTGGTGAATCTGTGTTTTTATTTCTCTTCAGCAAATACCTAGGAATAGGATTACCAGTCTGTGCAGGAAGTGTATGTTTAATTTTATAACAAATTGACAAACTTTTCCTGTTGGGATATATGAGAGTTCGATTCTGGTTGTTCTACACCCTCAGTCTTTTATTTTGACTATCCTAGTGGATGTGTAATTTCTCGAGTAATTTGTGGGTTTAATTTGCATTGCTTAATGACTAATGATGGTCCAGATATTTTTATATGCTTTCCTGCTACTTGCACATCATCTTTGTTGATGTGTTAAATTTTTTGTCCATTTTTTATAAGGTTATTTGTCTTACTGCTGATTTGCCAGAGTTCTTTATATATTCATCATACAAATCATTCCTAAGATAACAGTGTGTTACCTCCCTAAGGATGTGATATGGTGATTTTATGAATTATAAAGTCCTGTTTAGGTTTCTTCATCTGTTTCCTTGAGCGAAAGTTTGTTGATTTATTTTCCTGTTGAAGATCGTTTAATGTTTGATTGTTCATTATGAGCTCATCTTTGCAGTTTCAGATTCCCTGCCTTGTTTTCATTGTTTCGGCTTGTACAGTTTGCTTAAGGGGATGGTCAGAAGGGAATTGTTTTCTATTCTTTTCAGAGATAATGTGGAAAAGCTCTCTTCTAGGCAGAGTCCACTGTCACAAGCTTTTTCTTCTATACTCAGTAACAATGGGTATCTTTCTAGTTTAGGCATTGGCCTCCCAGAAAACAGATACCTGCACCACACCGCCTTGCCTTTGTGAGATAGAGGGCAGGTAAGGACCTGCCAGTTCCCACTCTGTTGCTCCATTATTAACTGTGTTAGCCCTGGGCCCACTTTGGGTTTAGTACCAGATCTGCCACCATAGCATGTGGAAGCCCTCTTGGTGATGCTCCCTCTTTGGTGCTAATTTACACCACCACTTAGCTTTTCAGTCTGATGCCCCGTGCATTGTTCTTAATGATTGCTCTAAGTTTCTGATCAACTGGGACTTTCCCTGGTGGTTTGTTGTTGTTCTTGCTTATTGTTGTTGTAGTTTTAAATGGGGCTGCGTATTTCCGTATTGTTTCTTTAAAACATGTTTCTCATTCTCTCCTAGATTTGGAATGGAGTAGTTAGGGTTGGGGGCTTGGTGGAGGTAGAGGGGTGTGGACTGCACTGTGTGCTCAGATTGAAGAAACCAGAGCACAGTCGATTGTCTGTTCTGAATTAAAACCCCTGAGTCTTCTCCTGAAATACAGCACAGTGTTGAATATATAATGTGGGCTCTGCAAATACCTGATTGGATTTTATCGAAAAATGGAATTGTCAGAAACCTTTCTAAAACTGCCCTTGAAGCCAGTTTTTAATCATTTATACATCTTTTTTTTTCCAGCTACGTGGCTGGAATAGGTTGAAATAGGTACCAACCATCATTACAACTTTATGATTTAATCTCTGAGTTGTTCTGTGTTTTATGTAGGTATTGGCTATTATTTTGGAAAAAGTGCACTTTTGGGGCCTACCTCACATAGGCTGCTTTCAGACCATTTTTCTCTTTTGAGCTAGCAAAGCTTTCTTTTCCTTTTTTCCATACATTCTCAGTGTCACTTATTTTGTCTGCTCATTCCCCCTGGTTGCTGTCACGGCCTTGTGCCTTGCCCTGGTATCCCTCATCCCTTTTTTCTGCTAATCCACAAAAAGACATATATGTCTATATTTTTGTCTTCATCTTTTGAAAGAAAGGGTATATTTTTAGGGACTTTTCAGATACATTAGGATCAAGTGAAGTTTTGTCAACCGTTTGGGATTTTAACACAAAAACAAATTTGAAATACTGTAGTAATGATAAGAGTTTCTGTGTTACTAGGGGAGTGGGAGGGGGAGAGGGGGGAAAGGTACAGAGAATAAGTAGCATAAATGGTAGGTAGAAAATAGACAGGGGGAGGGTAAGAATAGTATAGGAAATGTAGAAGCCAAAGAACTTATATACATGACCCATGGACATGAACTATAGGGGGGAATGTGGGAGGGAGGGGGTGGGCAGGATGGAGTGGAGTGAGGGGGGGGGGAATGGGACAACTGTAATAGCATAATCAATAAATATATTTAAAAAAAATAAAAAATAAAAAAAATAAAATGAAAGAAAAAAAGAGTTTATGTGTTACTAAAATTCTTTAAATATGCATTTCTAGAATATTTGAGATTTACTTTACTGTCATGCTGCTCATCAAATGTATTTTTAGGATGTATTATTTTATGTAACAAATTGCTATTATTAAATTTATACATTAATGACCAGTAAGGCCATCAGAATTCATATACTACATGAGATTATGTATCGTCAGTGTGTTCCTTAGCTGTGTTTGACTTATTTTAAAATATTATCCATTGCTTTTTGTATCTCTGCAGATTTCATGTAATGTGTATGGACTATTGGTTTGTGCTGAATTTCTCATCTGGGAGCACTTTCACACTAAACTCCTCTCTCGGAAGGCCTACTGTTGCATTGGTCTTCTAGAGTTCACATTTACCAGCCAAGACAACGTGAAGATGAGCAGCCGACGGAAACGTGCTCCTCCGGTGAGAGTAGATGAGGAAAAGCAGCAGCAGCTTTGCTGGAACATGCACGAGGACAGAAGAAACGAGCCTCTCATCTTCACTGACGATGAACAGCCCGACGCAGGTCCAGATCCCTCCTCTGCTCAGTGCATCATCCTGGATGATGGTCCAACAGAAGAAGTGGCTCACAGAGACAAAAGGAGGTGTTCAGAGACAGAGAACATCTCAAAATCAATCGATAGACAAGAGACTGCTGACAGTTTTTCTCCTTCATCTGCAAAGCTGAATATCGTGATTTTCCCCTGTCACTTTGATAATTCTTGGAAAGCATTTCTAGGAGAGTTCGCTCTTCGGCTTCTTTCTGAACAGAGTTTAGCTGAAAATTTTTCCAAAAGGAGTTTTACACTGATGAGTTCCGAGTCCAGCAGTCAGTTCCTGATGTATGTTCATCCAGAAGGCATCGATGTAGAGAAACAAGGAAAAGGACTCAAGGAGCCAGTCAGTCTTTGCCACAAGGGTATCCGAGTGGAATCATCCTTCAGTGGTGAAATGTTAGAGGATTTGGGGTGGCTGCAAAAGAAGAGAAGAATAAAACTTTACCAGAAACCAGAAGGAAATGACATTATTAAGGTACTCAATTTTTGTGGTGTCTTTTCAGGGTCTTCATGCACTGTTTTCTGAAGTCACTTTAGAAGGAAGATTTGAAAAGGCAGCAATAAACCTATCATTAAGTCTCAAAGTACACTTTTATATCTATATTATAGCCTAATTATTTTCAGGCTGTCTTTTTTTTTTTTCTTTTAAGATTTTATTTATTTATTTTTAGAGAGGGGAAGGGAAGGAGAGAGGGAGAGAAACATCAGTGTGTGGTTGCCTCTCACATGCCCCCTACTGGGGACCTGGCCCACAACCTAGGCATGTGCCCTGACTGGGAATCAAACAGGCGGCCCCTTGGTTCTCAAGCCTGCACTCAATCCACTGAGCTACACCAGCCAGGGCTCCAGCTCTACTCTTAATGACTTTTGTGTGGTTCCTCATTATGTCTTTGTCTTCCTGTAGAAATCCTTTAACCATTTCCCTGCTTGCCTTTTCCACTCTATTTATCTCTGGAATAGTGTAATACCAAATGCAAGTGGAATTCTATTCTTTACTACTTATAAAATTAAGTATAATCTGGCATGTAAGCCCTTCCTTTGATAAACTCTCATCTTCTTCTCCAGCCTCATCTTTTATCACTCTGCTCTTTAGTGTGTCCCAGAAGTTCTGACTTGCTTTGTTCCCTGCCGTCTTTCTGCATCTTTGCTTTTGCTTTCGCTGTTCCCTCTGTCCAGGTTGTCCCCTTCCTCTTCTTTGATAGTTCCTAGTTACTACTTAATATTCAGCCTAGAGTTTACTTCATCTAGGTAGAACTTCTCTTAAACTCCATGGATGGTGTTAGTGTGCTCTTTCCCTTCGTGCCTGATGCGTATGTTTAATGTGGCTTTGGTCTCTTACAGCAAAATTACATTTTAGACCTTTCTTATTCATTGGACTCTGAAGTCTTTTCACAGCCTAGTAAAATGCCTGATACTGAAGAGATTTTCAGTAAATGAGTGAATACATTTATTATTCATTTCAGGCTCTGCTAGTCACTAGATAAGTCGCACTGTGAATCATTTAGATGCTCTAATTGTAGCCTCTTTCTGTATGAAATATAAAAAATACCCCCCCCTTTTTTTTTTTACCTCATACCATTGTGTTGAGAATCAGGTAAGATAATGTAAGTAATTATACTTTGTAAACTGTGAAGCAGGTCAATATTCCTTCATGCTTAAACTTGAAATTCTAATATGTTGAATTCACCTTTGTTCAATGAAAACTGTGTCTTAGGCATTTCTCACATTGAAAAGCAATTACATTGTAGCCCTATTTTAGTTTCAGAATTGACAGTAAGAAAGGAGAAAACTCAGAAGCATTAAAATATAATTAATTCTTCCCTAGACAATGAAAGTCTGCAGCCTAGCGTTCTCTCCCCTTGTAGATTGTGAGTGTCCAAATTGTGGCCCAGCGATAACAAGTAAGAATTCGTGGATTTGCCTCTGTGTTCTGTCCATCTCCTTCACCGTCAAGTTTTGATCTATTCTTTGTTCCTCGATCTTGATTTTTTATAACTATTTAAACATTTATTGCTACTATAGTAAGCCATCTCTAAGCGAACACAAGCCAGAGTAAAAATGTTAATGAAGTATAATCTTTGCCACACATTCCTACATAATGTTGGATTGGATTCTTGTTCTTTAGTGAAGAATATGAGAATCTCAATGAGTAGGGAATCAGGCCCAGGAAAATAGGGGGAAATGTGGGAAACTTCACTTAACTGGGTATCTACAATTAGGAAGTTTTTAAATTATATCAGCTAGGCTACGTCATAGAGGCTTCTATCCATGTTGCAAATGAGAACATTTAGATCCAAAACCAATGTATTATTTTGCTGTTGAGTTAGCTCCTAAATGCCAATGTCATTTGTCAAATTCAAGTATTTTGACTATAAACTTTCATCCTGCATTCCTTCACCGGAATCAAGACATAAAACATTAATCAGGTTCAGTTTTCCCATACATTTAATGTTTGATCTAGTAACAGGGATTCCAAAATCTAACTCCCGTCCTGTGTGTCCGAATCATCTGGGAGAATCTGCCTTCTTAGCCAGTCTCACTGATTCTGCTGATGCTCATCAAGTTCGGAAGTCACTGACTTGGTGGGCAGAGTTGGTCTTCTCATCACATGCCCCAGGTTTGGTTCCAGTTAAGTATTTTTTTTTTCTAGCAAATTGAATGGTGCATTGCACATAGTAGGCGCTGCATTTGTGGAATGAGTTTGTTACTGAAAGTGAAAGTAGGTGAGGGAGATTTAGTAAGCATATATTTGGTGGTCGTGGGGCAAATATTGTGGCTGTTTTTAAAACGCTGATGGTAAAAATTGTTTTTCTTATATCCTCATAAAGAGTGGCTTAGTACAATTAAAATGTTTTTATGTTGATCAATTCTCTGTAGGTTGGAATTTATCTTTTGGAAGATGGCCTAGCGAAACTAGACTTTTTGAGTGATGCAAGTTCAAGAATGAAAAAATTCAATCAACTCATGAAGAGAGTGATGGAAAAGTTATATAATTTTATTATTCCAGGTAATTTTTAAAATAAACTTAAACGTTGCTGTTACTTAAGTGTTGTGGGTTCCCCCCCAACTCTAAAACAGCTAATAAAACCATAGTAAGAATTTAAAAACCTCCATAAAAATCTCTGTGTGACAAAATTATACTTTTTTGAAATGACTCCTCTAATATAATTTGTGATTTTACTTGCTTAATACTGTGCTTAGCTTATAGTAAATAGTCAAGAGATGTTTGCCGAGTTGATAGGCAGAGTCTAAAGGGATCTGAGCTGATTGGAATTTTTTCACTATTCCTGTGCTTTTGTGTTGCTGTGGCCAGAGATTTTTGGCTGGCCTTTCTTCCACTTCTCCACAGTCTGACAAATAGTCTCAAGAGTCTGCTTCCCAAAAGACCAGTTAATTTTGCTACCGTTTCTTGGCGAGGTGTTGCATCCTGGGTCAGGACTACAGCTTCAGAGTTGTCTGCCGTCGGTTCCCAAGGGAGAGTGCGGATGGTGTGGTGCAGCCCGTCAGCACTAGGGGGAAACGGCCGGTTCTCCAAGCTCTGCCCGCGGTGGGACAGTGTTGTTTCGGAAGCAAATCTTCATACTGAAATATTCGGAAAATAAGTCTCTAGCTTGGTTGTTGAGTTGCTTCGGCAGGACATGCTTTGTAAAGCTCCACAATGCTAATAAAGGGAAATCATTTTGCATATTAAAAACTTAAAAGGAAAAATCTCTGGTTTCAGAATTGGAAGGAATGATTTAAATACATCTAGACTTCCAAAAGTTAAGAAATTCATTATTTCATTTTTTAAAACTAATACAATATGAACTTTTCAAAGGAAAACTTCAAAGGATTTCAAAGGAAAACTTCAATTTAGTTCCATACTAGATTATACGACTATAGTATAACAGTCTGAAATAGCCGAGCATGTAACTAAATATTAATTAATGTTTAGCAAATACAATAAAAAATTATATATTTTAAAGTTTTAAAACCTTACATGACATATTTTTTATTGAGAAAAGTAAATTATGTGTTTTGTGGCACACTCTCTTCATTGTAGCGGATATAACGTTATGTCTTGTAACAGTTTATAGGCCTTTAGAAACAATTCAAAAATAAATCATTAGCTAATGCGGGCTTGTTAACTTGTTCAAGATCTTGAATTGTTTTTCATGTTATAGAAGGACACAAATCTTGCCCATGGCAGTTGTGCCCAACAAATGAACAAGATATTCTTACAAACTTGTGTTACCAGTTTACACATTTATCTCCTAACTGGCTACAGCTGATCCCAAAGCCTTTTTTTAGCATCAGATATACAGTGGGAGCCCTTACCTTGTTAGATATAGAGAAATTATGTCAGTGTATGGATATTTTTATATGAAGATATAAAAGTGGAATAAATGATCCTTTTATAAACTGCAGTAGATATTTACATTTAGTTCCTCAAATGTTTATTAAATATCTACCATGGGCAAAGCATGTTCCCGCTCTAAGGAGCTATACAAACAAAGGACAGCCTTTGCCCTCCAAGGACATCACAGTTCAGTGTAGAAGGGACAACGCACAGAGGTGACTGCACTTTCAGGCAGAACACAGTGCAGTGCTGTATCCAAAGTATAAAGATACCAAGTGAACACAGAGGAGAACATTAATTCTAACCAATGGGGGGAGATGCCATAGAAAAAGTGGCAGTTGAACGATGGATGGGTAGATTTTTGGTTTGCAAGCTGACACCCAATCCACTGAGCCACACCAGTTGGGGTCAGATGGGTAGATTTTTGATCAGTGAATTAAGGGTAGGGTCCTCCAGTCACAAAAAACTGATTAACTCCCCAGAGTTGAGAGAGTGCGTGGTATATTTTTGAAATAAGAATTCTTTGTAGTTACAATCAGTGGATCAGGTTGTTCTGAGTGCCTTGTTGTTGGATATACAGATGTGCTGGAAGAGGATGAGGAAGAGTCCGATAGCGAGCCAGAGGGACAGGACATTGACGGGCTCTATCACTTTGTGAAGCAAACACATCAGCAAGAAACACAGTCCATCCAAGTGGATGTCCAGCACCCTGCACTGATTCCGGTGTTGAGACCGTACCAGAGGGAGGCTGTCAACTGGATGCTGCAGCAAGAGCATTTCCGAAGCGCTCCCGCCAGTGGCAAGTATAAGATGTATAAGATGTTTGGAGAAAGGCGTATTGATCAGAGGGATTATGTGGGAGATAGTTAGGCAGGGGAGGGGGAGTTGATCACTGAAAAATTCATATTTAAACGATAGGGTAAAATGGGTGTTACTGTGAACAGAATGATTTTCTGAGCTATCCCTCAAGTTGAAGTCTAAAGAAATTTATCTGTGAGTCCTCTTATCCTTAAATGTTCGAGCTGGTTTCTCCAGGCAAAATAAAGACCTCCTTGATGGGAATTTTTAAAAACATAGCAATTTTTTACACGTCTTTACAACTAAGAACTGCTTTTAGAACTGGATCAGATGGGAATCTTGCTAATCATCTGAAAGAGGCTTCACAATTTGATGCTGAATATTAGTGACAGCAAATTTACAAAAGAGGGAGACGTGGGACTAATCTCATTTTCCTAGGTGTGCATTTACTTTATTTACTACACAAAGTGAACAACAAAATAAAACATTACTTCATTGTCACCCAAAGGGATGGGCGTAATGTGAGGTCTTTACATGACTATTTCTCAGTCTTCCTCTACAGATTTATTTTAGTTAACGATGAACAGCTCTTGTTTATACCATGAGTTTACGCTTACAATTTTTTTATCCAACAAACTTCATTTGTTTAAACTTCATGGCCAATGTCATTTCTTCCCATTTCTCTTCCTCCCATACTTTAAGTTATTTTGAAGTATTAATGATCGTATCATTTCATCTGTTAATATTTCAGTTTATTTCAGTAAAAGATAAGGGTTCTTTTAAACACATAAAATACATGTATAATGATGAGTTTTAAAACCCAGTAATTCCTAAATAACCCCAACTCTCTCTTCTCCCTTCCCATCCTTTCATGCCCCCCTTTCTCTCCTTCTTACAGTTTGTTCAGCTCTGAACCCAAATAACATGTGTACATTGGAATTAATTGCTGCCTCACAAGTTTCTTTTAATACCTAGATTTTATCTCCTCTCCCTCATTCTATTTTTTTTTTCATATAACTTGGTGTTGAAGAAATTGTTAGCTCTATAGAGTTTCCCACAGACTGGATTATTTTTTTTCTCCAAAATAAAATCATTTTTCATTAATTTTATTAAGGTATAACTTACATAAAAAATATACAGATCTTAAAGGCATAGTTTGATAAGTTTTGACAAATCGATGCATCTCTGTAACCATCAATCCAGTTAAGACATAGAACTGGACTTTGCCAACAGTAGCCACCAGCCACACATGCCTGTGGAGACTTGGTAGGTGGTCATCTGAATTATGTGCTCTAAGTTTAAAAGGCACCAGATTTCAAGCAGTGCAAAAAAGTGTGAAATATCTCCTTAATAATTTTTATATTGATTACATTTGAAATACTATTTTGGTCCTATTGGGCTAAGTAAAGCAGACTGTTAAAATTGGTCACCTGTTTCTTTTTCTATTTATGTCATACAGTGCTGACATAAAATATTTCTAACACCCTAGAAAGTTCCCTCATGGCCCAGTCAGGTCTCATACTTCACCCCCTTCAGGAGACCACCTCTGTCACCATGGAGTAGTTTGCCTGCTTTTGAAACAATAAAAGGAACCCCTGGGGTGGAGGGGGAGTTGACATCCTTCAACATAATGTTTTTGAGATTCGCCCATGCTCCATGTATAAGTAATTCATTCTTTTTTGTCCACCGACTGGATTTCGTGGATTAAATCTCATGTGCTATTTAGTAGTTCTGTTCCCTATGGTTCCCATAAATTGAAGCTTTTATCTTTTAATTGTTCCAGTTTTTAAACCCTGTGTATCTATATTCCTATTTCCTCTATTAATCCCTAATGAAGGCAACAAAATTACTTGTGTTTCACTGGTTGGTGGAGACATACTTCCTATTTGGCATTTGGTTTAAACAACTTAAAATATTAAAGGAAAGGATAGTGGAAAATTCTGGTTGAAACCAGTATTACAGTTTTAGATGTTTTTTCTTAGTTAAGTAAGCCTTTCCTCTCACCCTTAGGCCCATATAAAAGGCGAGATCTGATTTGGATTAATGGATTGTCCTAGTAGCATCTGTCTGTTGAGTTAAAGACTTTAGGCCACTTTTTGAAGGATTTATAAAAGATACACTGCTTTTCTTTATTGGGTAGGAGTTGATTACATGTACTAGGTCTCTTTTACTGTTAATCCTCTGTTATTTGCTATTCTTTGTTTTTTCTGTCTTACCACTTGCTTATATTGAAAATATTTGTGCCCAAAGCAAAGGAAGCTAAAGAATATCTGAAGAAAGACTAAAGGGGATCCTACCTAGTCTTTTTCCCATGTGTATGTGGCTTACCAGACTAGACTGTCTATTAACTTATTTTTACTTTAATATCATGGATCTAGCAGAAAAGAAAAAAAAAACAAAACTTGTTTTATGGTTTTATATATATATATATATATACTTATATATATGTGTGTGTGTGTGTGTAATTTTTTTTTTTTTTTTTTTTTTTTTTTTTTTTTTTTTTTAGAAAATGGCCTGCACTTCCTATGGCGAGAGATCATTACATCTGAGGGTTTGAAACTCTACTACAATCCATACACAGGCTGGTAAGGCAAAACTTTATGTGCTTGGTAAAAAAAAATTATGGCCCTGGCTGGTGTGGCTCAGTGGATTGAGAACCAGCCTGTAAACCAGAGTCACCGGTTCAATTCCCAGTCAGGCAGGGCACATGCCTAGGTTGCGGGCCAGGTCCCCAGTGGGGGGCACATGAGAGGCAACCACACATTGATATTTCTCTCCCTTTCTACCCCTCTCTCTAATAAATGAATGAATGAATATTATGAAAATCTAGATGAGTTTGGTCATGTATGTCTCTAGCCTTGGCAGTATCTCAAGAAGGAATACTAAGTTAAAATCTTACTAGACATTTTTATAGATGGAATAGCTATAGAGTTAATAACACTTGTCATTTTTTAGTAAATGAATGTAATACAAGAGACTTAAGGAGCTTAGTTATTGATACATAAATAGATTATAATTCTAAGTAAAAAGTCATCTTATTAGGGATCAGTTTTTATATTTTTCATTAAATTTTTCAGTGCCTATTATAAAAGAGTTTTAGGAATCACTAAACATGATTAGTGAATCAGTAGTTAATGCCGGTCTTATTTTTTTTTCCCCAAATTCATAAAGGTCATAGAAAGAAGGCAGGCATGCTACCTTCTACTTTAGAAGAGGAAAATGATGGCTATTTACCAATACCCCTCTTGTTTCTGCGGACTTAGTTAACTGCTCAGACAGTTTTTTTGATTATCACAGTTCTTATATTCATGAAATAGGGATTTGAATTGCTTCACCCTAAAATGTAGTTTAAAAAAAAGTTATGCATTTTAGCCTGTTCTCTTTAAGAACAGTATTTTTATTTGTCATCCTGTGATGTGTTTTTCTTGTTTTCTTCTGTTAGCATTATCCGTGAGTACCCAAGTGCTGGGCCACAGTTGTTTGGGGGAATCTTAGCAGATGAGATGGGTCTTGGAAAGACAGTGGAGGTTTTGGCGCTGATTCTGACACATACTCGACAAGATGTCAAACAAGATGCTCTGACTGTGCCTGAGGTAGGACTGCTGTAGGGCTTGGGAAAGATGGGGACTTACGTTCTCATGAATCATCATATGTTGAACGTTCGCTTGGCACTTAAGTCAACACGTACAATTTATGCTGCAACTAGGGACATATTAGTTGTTAGTTAACTTCAAGTGGGCACAGAGAATGGGATGTTTGTGACCTGGCAGGGTTTTTCTAAGTGATGTTGGCCAACTGGGAAGGGGGATGTTCTGTCACTTAACAAGCTTTGTTTTAGTTGCCACGGAAACTCCCTTAGGAAAATGCTGTTAATTATTCTTTCGCTACCACAAGTCTCCATATTGCCACTAAATACTTTTGAGAACTGTTTTTTAAAATTTGTACAAATCTCAGATATGTAAATCAAGAATATAATAATTAGAACTGTTTACAGGATGTATAGCTAGTAATTAGAGTGCTAGATGAAATAAACTCTTTTAAGTCCTTGTTCCAAAATACATACGTGTGTCAAAGTGTAAATTTTTGAGTTTTAAAAAAATTCCACTGAGGAAATAGAGTTCGTATTTTTCCATAATGAAATCTAAACTAAAATTAAATATCCTGAAATTAGGCTGTTAATTAAGGGTACAACTGTAATTACCTGTAAGGCTCACCATGCCCTCAACCTTAGTGATTGTATTATCTTTTGATGGGGTCAAGTTTGGGAAGTTAGCCTTTCCAATTTGAGAAGATAATAGAAAATGTCTATTTTCTTTGTACAAAAATGAGTTGGAGTATACAGTTGTAACTATCAGTGACTTGTTTCTGGCATTTTCTTCTATTCTAAGTTATTTTTAGCATTATTATAAATTCAGTGGGCTAATTCTTTATTTAAATAAGCCTTAAAAACTTAATTGCTGAAGTCCACACTTAACATTTAGATAACTTAAGATAATATGAACAGTTTAAAAAAGTGATAGCTAGCTATAAGCCCTGAAATAAAACATAAGTTTTGTATGTATGAATAGAATATTTAGACCCCTTTTTTTCATAACATTTTACAACTCTTTGGCTTCTTCTTAATAGAAGGAAGGTTAACTTTAATAAACAACTCAGAATACTGAAAGCAAAACACTGTGTGACTACTGAATGTTGTTTATATCAGGGAAAAGTGGTGAATTATTTCATTCCATCACATTCTGGAGGAAAAGTAAAAAACACAGACACTCAAAATACGGATATTGAACCAAAAGAAAAGGTTCAGTGCCCCCGTAAGTATGAAGTCTCTTAAAGAAAATATCTTTTTACAGTGTTCTCTGATGTAGTTCTTGTCATCTTTAGATAGATATCTTGTAATTATTATAAGTAATTGTTTTTATATAGTTGTTTATACTTCGCGTAAATGGGTTCAGTTACACATCATAGTATCTTAACAAAAGTAAAGTTTTTTTTTTGTTCACCTTGGTCTAAGTAGTTTTTGCTTACAATTATATTTAAATTTCTTTAACTTACATTTTAAACCAGACTGTATTTCTCAAGCATAGCTACTTTAATTTCTGCTAGCGAATGAAGTTTCCCTTAGTAATAATAGCATGTACATAGATAAGTTTAAGAGGTTTTGTTTTATAATCTTAAACAATAGTTGCTTTGAAAGATTAACAAATTCATGGGTAATTCTTAAGTTATTTCCACTATAGACATTTATTTCTTAATGTGTTGAGATAAATTTTTATTACCTTCAAAATGACGGTGTATAGATAGCATACCTTCAACAGATCTTTGATTTATTTTCTGTTAACTTGGTCCTCAATGTACAATAAGATGAACCAAGTTTTCTTTTCTTTTTAACTGTTTTGACTGAGTTAGCATATCTTTTTGCATTTAGCTACACGTGTGATGATCCTGACAGCTGTGAAAGAAATGAATGGGAAAAAGGGCGTTTCCATCCTTTCCATCTATAAGTATGTCAGTTCCATATACCGATACGATGTTCAGCGTAACAGGAGTCTTCTGAAACGGATGCTCAAGTGTTTAATTTTTGAAGGTCTTGTGAAACAGATCAAAGGCCATGGTTTTTCTGGGACTTTTACACTGGGGAAGAATTACAAGGAAGAGGATATACATGATAAAACGAAAAAGCAGGTAACAGCATTTATTAAGTAGCTATATGTGAGGCCTTGCAGAATGAATTGGCAGATCCCATGTTGACAGTGTAGCTCTCACAGTCTGAAACAAACCAGTAGGAACATCACTTTGGGCTATGGCTTATGTTTTCTGCTTCCTGAGTGTAAGTTCCATCAGAGTAAAAACTATTTTGGTTACCATTAAGCCCAGAGACAGCAAGTACTCAGATATTTATTGGCTGAATTATAAAATTAGTTGGTTAAGCATATTATGAAGTTTAACTTCTCTGTGCTTTTGTCTGCAGTATAAGTTTGTTTTGTATTTTTAAAATGTTAATGATACCTTACATGTACATAGCTCTTTATGTACATTTTGAATCTTTTAAAGAAATTCTCACTTTTTCCATATCCATCATCTTATAAAACTTTTACATTTTGTTATAAAACTGCTTCTTTGGGGCAGTTAATTTCAGTTTGCTCCTAAGAAGATAGTTACAAATTTGTAAACATTAACTAAGGAAAGACTAATGACAAGTCCAAGTGTGGAGCTACTGGCTCGGCTACCATGAAGAATGTTACATAAAGAAAGTTCATTTCCTTGAGTAGGGAGTCTCCGACAGTTCTTCGGACTCTTGACAGTTTTCCCTCAGCCAGGGTAGAAGAAGACCGCATTGAACTTCTGTGCTTTTACTAATTCTTCTGTCACCAAAAAGAGACAGTCTGCTTCCATCGATATCACTCACTCCGCGTGAAGTATCCCAACTCCTCTGTCCACCCTGGCTCTGACATCCCTCTTAGGAAGCCATTGCTGGCACCTGCCTGTGCATCACAGCTCCTTGCAGTGATGCGCCCCTCTTACACATTCCTGTGGAGTCATTTTACTTTTTACTGTCCCCTCTTTCCCAACACACCCCTTTGCGAGCAGGGGCCTCACGTGAGTGTCCCCAACCTCACACAGAACTGTCATTCAGTGAGTAATTGCAGGAGGTGACACACGTAGAAAGGAAAGGCTGGCTTTGTTTGCTAAGTGCAGTAACTGGTAAATTCACTTTCCCTTTTTACAAATGCTGTATTTTTGTTCTTGGTATTTTTATAATTGCCCTAGTTTCT
Source organism: Desmodus rotundus (assembly GCF_022682495.2). Taxonomy (NCBI): domain Eukaryota; kingdom Metazoa; phylum Chordata; class Mammalia; order Chiroptera; family Phyllostomidae; genus Desmodus; species Desmodus rotundus. Next base: position 88,630,443 of record NC_071397.1, on the reverse strand, counting down.
ATATTTATATATTATAAACTACCAGTTTTTTATTGTTTTAGGTAGACCATAAATGAGAAACAGTTAAGACCTAAGTATTAGTAGCTCCCTTTATCTTTGTAATTTTGGTTTTCTCCAAATCTTACTCACACAGTAAGCCTTCCTTTTCTTGTTGACCTGCAGGCTGTGGGGAGGGTTCTCACAGAGGGCACTTTGAAAGCCACTGATCAGGAGTGGTTCTCCTCAGGACGAAGAATAGCAGGATTTTTATGTAAAGCGCATAAATAAAGTTGGGAATTCAATTTCAGAACTGTAACTTGTTGAAATAAATTGATTAAATAATGGTTTTCATAGGCAGTGTGGAGCCCAAGGAAAATCCAGAAAGAACCCAGGAAGTCAGTGGGCAAGGACACGGACTCCGAGTACTTGCCATCAAACACCTCTGATGATGACGAGGACCCCTACTATTACTACGATAAGCCCAGGAGAAATCGTAGTAAGATGAAGAAAAAGCTTGCTTCGTCCACGAAGAAGGGGAAAAGTCCGCCTGGCGTCGATCTCAGTTCACAAGACCACGGTCCAGCCACTGGTGACTCTGGTATTACTGATGTTACCACGTCCGAAAGCACATGTGTCCTTGAAGTCCAACAAGAACGTGCAACAGAGGACCAGGCTGAACCTCTCAACCCTGCAGGCGGTGACGCACCACATTCTAATGTCACGAGTGTCTGTAATTCATCTGATTATCGCTTTGAGTGTATATGTGGTGAACTCGACCACGTGGACCGGAAGCCTCGTGTTCAGTGCCTGAACTGCCACCTGTGGCAGCATGCAGAGTGTGTGAATTATGAGGAGAAGGATCTGAAGATTAAGCCTTTCTACTGCCCCCACTGCCTCGTTGCAATGGAGCCGGTGTCAACGAGAGCCACCCTGATCATCTCGCCCAGTTCCATCTGCCACCAGTGGGTGGATGAGATCAACAGGCACGTGAGGTCCTCGTCCCTTCGAGTCTTGGTAAGGCCGTTTGGGCTCTTTCAGGGAATATGAAAGTGTGGATTTTTGCTTCTTTAGGATAGTTTTTATGGTATTGGTCTCTTTATTGTCCATCTCAGAAATTAACGAGATAATATTAAATCAGAACTTGAAGGGGAAATTGAGAATATGAATAGAACAGTGGACTATTTTTTTCTGATATCAGAAGTTCAGAAATTAAAGTACTTGAGCAGAAAGATATGAAAGCTTCTGAAAAAATTCTTTATCATGTAAATGGAGAAGTCTTTGAGCATTTGTACTCAGAGAGAAATGCAATTCAACAGCGGCGTTCTGTGATGGCAGCTACTTGTCTGATCCACCATCGCTTAGCTCCAGAGCCATCCCCTGAAGCCTCAGTTACCTCACCTGTAAAATAAGAATTTCCTTTTTCAACAAAAATTTATTGAGCACCTGTTTTGTACCAGGATCTGTGCAAGTTCTGAAAACAGTATTCCTCACAAACTTACTGTGAAGATTAAATTGTTTGTTACAGTGCTGGCACATGGTATATGGTCATTCAGTGTTATTGTTTACTGGCATTAGTGTTCTACACTCAGTTCTTCTTTGCTTCTTTCCATTCAAACATATTGCAGGTTTTGTATATTTCAGTCTCTACCATAGGCAGGGAGCGAGAATGCAGTAATAAGCAAAACACCATCTTTGCGATTGAGGAGCTCTCTCCTGTGGGGTAAACAGACCTTAGTTTGAATCATGGCTCTGCCAGTTGTGAGCAGGTCACTTCCTGTTTCTTACGTGTGGGGTGGGAAGAGTAACAACCCCTAACAGGATTGTTGTTGAAGATAGCCAAAGCTTAGCACAGTGTCTGAAACATAAAAGGTGTTCCATAAGTAATAGCTCTCACTCTCCTAGTTTTTCATGCCCCTGTGCTTTTGCACATGCTGTTGATTCCATCCGCCTGCCCACCTGTGTCATGTCCTTGTCCCGTTTTCTTCCCCTTGAGAACTCCGAAGTGTTCTTCAAGATCCACCTCCAATTTTAACTCCGCTCCAAATTTACCTTCTCAGCCACAGAACTGGTCCTTCCACAGAGATGCTGTCACGTTTACTTCTTTTACAGTTCCTTTTCCGTTGCTTCTGTTATTAGTCTTCCACACTAAAATGTGTCTTTCTCTAGACAGGAATGGAATGTATCTCAAAGCATCTTTGTTCCCAAACAAGGGGAGAGGGCTCAGTGAGGGTATAAGTGAATGGTTATTGCAGTTATTGTCAAGAGCCCTTCTGCAGTTAACTCTCTGTGTCTATGCTGATTATTTCCTTAGGTATATCAAGGAGTGAAGAAAGATGGCTTTTTACAGCCTCATTTTTTGGCGGAACAGGATATAGTTATCATTACCTATGATGTCCTTCGTTCAGAGCTAAATTACGTAGATATCCCACACAGCAATAGCGAGGATGGGCGTCGCTTACGCAACCAGAAGCGTTACATGGCCATTCCCAGCCCCCTCGTAGCTGTGGAGTGGTGGAGGATCTGCCTCGATGAAGCTCAGATGGTTGAATGTCCTGCTGTAAAGGTGAGAATTTCTGCAGAATCTTTTGAGACTGGGGAAGAGACGGGGGGCAGGGATTGGGAGAAGCTGTCCATAGAAAATTTAATAATTTCAGCGTAATTAAGCCACAGTATTGCTGTTGCCAGAGTTTGCTGTTATTAAATACTCTTACATTTACTTTTCTCTTATGCTGTGAACCGCGTAACCCTCAGGAATTATTTCGGTACTCTGTGAAGCATTGTACATGGCTATGTACACGGCTCTAACAGTAAACTGTACTTGGGGACTTCAGTAAGCATCACGTAGTCTTTGATAGCTTTGGGCCGAAGCTGACTTTGGCAGTTTTATCAAAGAGACTAGATGGTAATGATAATGCCACCTTAGAAGGTAGAATTTTGATTTAGCCTTTGTCATACGTGTCTTTATTCTGTCTCTTTTGGCCAGTTTGTAACCTGTCCTAAATTTGCGAATCACATCTGTTTTTACAGTGGTTCCCATCTGAAGGCTGTGATGTGTCAGTCATTCAGGGAACCTTTTCATTCTGCGTATACTTGAACTACCCTTCCTTTCGTGGGGGGGCACGTGGCATCTAATGAGAAACACTCTGCTGTATGTTGGCCCGTGGAACAGGGCAGTGGACACTGAGCGTGAAAACCGCTCAGTGAGAACAAGTGCACCTGACCCGAAGTGCAGCGTTCCACGGGCTGCTTTCATGAGCTAACGTCTGACTTCTGCATTTTTTCTTTCTTATTCCATGTGTCTGTCCGGTCAGGCTGCAGAAATGGCTCAGCGCTTGAGTGGGATCAATCGCTGGTGCATCAGCGGCACTCCGGTACAGAGAGGACTGGAGGGTAACGTATGGGTTCCTCACGCTGGGCGTGTATGTGAGAAGCTTAGGTTTTTGAAGAAAAAGTATTGTTATGTTTAACCCTTGCTAAAATCCTTACTGAAGTGATGATACATGTGTTTATACTTGACTGCTAGTACGTTCAAGCATGTATCTTTTTAAATGGAATTGGGTGGTTTTGTTTGCAGACGGGAGGACTAATGTGTAGTGAGAAGTCCCGTTGCCCTAAGTTGAACAGTTACTGTGCTGTCTCAACAGGGCAGATACAGGTCAGAGCTGAACTCAGAGTTCCCCAGTAGTGGGTGGAAAACACAAAGAGCCTGGTCGGGGGGTGGGGGGCATTTAATTTTAATTGGCTGTATCTATAAAAATAGGATCATAATTTTCATTGTCTGAATCCGCAGTGGACTATAATTTATTAATTGTGAAAGTATAAAGCATTAATAGCTCTGTAATATTCTACCGTATGGTCACACCATTATTCCTTCAACTGTTCCTCAGACATTTAGATTGTGTAGTTCGCCCTCCCTCCCACACACACATTATAACTCAGGTTTCTGCATAATTTCATCTGTATAACTTAACTTTTCCCAAGAGTAGACATGAATTTTTTAAACTTTTATTCAAGTTGTGAATATTTAAAACTAAAAGTTTAAATGTTCTTAAAGAAATTTCCTAAAAAGCTGTCATTAAAATGTAGTTAAATTATAAAACATAAATATTCTTGTAGTCCTATGGCAAATACCATCCTCAAAAATTATCATCCTGAAAATTTAAGTTTTTGTGTATTTGTGTTCATCAGGAAACTTATCACTCTGCTAAAGTAAAAATACCAACATCCATTACTGTGACCTGAGAAATAGTATGTTTTTTGAAAATTATTTTTAGGAAGGAGAAGGTTACCTAGGGAGATTTTATAAATACCTACTTAAGTATTTGAATAATTTTAGTAACTTACATAAAAAATATATTTATATTATAATATCAGAGTAATTAAAAGGCCTGATTTCGTGGTCTGATGTTACATTTGGAAACTGCTCAAATTGTAGATGTTTAGGTGTTACTAAGATCTCACTGAGCTCAGAAGTTAGCTTAGATGGTACAGAAAAAAGAAAATGACTGTTTTTTTCTAATCTCAATTTTTTGAAAGAATGTGAGCAAACTCCTCGTTCCCTGGGTAGGTTATTTCAGATACATGAGATGTTGGCAGGTGCTTTGGACACGTGTCACCATTCAGCAAATTCTTGAGTGACGTTTTTAAAACCAGCTTCATTAAGTTATAAATGATATATCGTAAAACTGTAAATACTTAAATGTAAAATTTAGAAACCTTCAAAATATGTGTATACACATGAATCTATTCCCGTGATCAAGATAATCACTTCTAAAAGTTTCCTCCTGCCCACCTTACCTAAAAGAAGAGCTTTCCCAGACTGCCTGGGATTTTAGCTTATATCTCCTCCTTGCTCTCGTAGGTCTGTGATGCCTTTAACGCTCTGGCTCTGGTGGTACGTCTGTTCTTTCTGTGGTTGTGGTGGCCTGCTGTGAGTTACTACGTTGCACTTGGAAGCGGAAGCTCATTCGTTTTCTTTTTGTGTTAGATCAGCGTTTTTTCATCCTTGGCCCCATTGACATTTTGGGCCAGATAGTTCTTTTTTTTTCCCCCTCTCTCTTTTTGGCTGCTGTCCTGTGCATTTTAGGATACTTAGCTTCTACCCACTAGATGCTGTTTGCACTCCTGCAGTTGTGACACCCACAGATGGATTCAAACATTGCCAAATGTCCCCTGCAGGGCAAAATTTCACCCCTTCTACCTCCCCCTCAGTTGAGAACCAGTTTGTTGGACTGATAGAGATAAATCAGACTTGATAGTATATTAATTAACAACAACCCAGAGGTCTTGTGACTTCCAGATTGGCCACATATTGAGCAAGAAAATGAGGCTAGGATATTTTCATTCCATAGTTTGCCAGGCCTTTTGTCTGTTTCTACAGGCGGGCTGATAGAAGGTCAGACTACCCTTGGAAAGTCAGACAAGCAAGAGCACTGTCCCCTGCCCACCCGCCACACCCCATGTCCATGTAACATGCTTGTTTGTATAGTTTTGTACCAAGTTTTGGCTTGGGGAGGTACATGAACCTAGGTTTACATCCTGACGTATTTGTTGTATGTCCATAAACAAATTGCCTAATTATTCAAATTCTTATTTGTAAAATAAGGTATTTTAGAGATTAATTTTAACACAGTTTGCAAAGCATTTAGCAGAGTTCCTGGCAGATAATAAATATTCAATGATGATGGCTGCTTGTGTTATTCTTATTTTCCATCTATCTGTTGATTTATTTTAGTTTTCCTAAAAATATATACTATAATTTAAGTACTGTATGGTTCATTGCTTCATTTATTCTTTTTGAGATGTAGAGATGTACAAAAAGATTTACAACATCCGTGACATGAAGCCTGCAGGTTAGGGGAGAAGATATACTTATTAACTACCTAGACAAAGATAAGATTGCAATCCAGATAACTTTCATACATGAGATAAGCAAATAATTCTAGCTATAACAGTTTCCAAAAAAGACATCTGTTTCCATGACATCACATCAAAGGGATGCAGAAGGAGGTGAAAACTGCGTGAAGGTCTGAACCAGTGACATGAGCTAGGTAAAGAGGGGGCAATAATTCTCTTTGGAGAGGAAACAGAAAATCTAAAGATCCTATGGCAGGTGGAGACCACAAGAGTAGCGGTGTGGCTGGGGCACAAACCGCTGGGGAAGCTTGGGAGGGGGAGAGATTGAATAGACAGATACACATTGCACCATGGAGGGTGTTGCAGGTCATGATAAAGGTTTCTGTGTATTAATTTTCTTAAGAACAGTAGGAGATATTGAAAGGTTTTAAACAAAGTGGTTAGGGATCATCTGATGGTTAGACTTATATTTCAAAAGATCACTAGTTGCAATGTGGAGAACGGTTTACAAGTGGGCACCGTGGATAGGACGCTGCATTGACTGGGTACAGTAAGTAATCTAGGCAAGCAGTGCGGGCGGTTTGGATTTGGACCAGGCTGTCTGGAGGAAATACAACAAAGTGGATAAGGAAAAACAGACAAGACTTGCTGATAGACCAGGAAATGCCGAGGTTTCTGATTTGCGTGACTCCAAGGATAGTGGAAATCCTCACCAGTGAATAGCGCTAGAAGAGAAGCATGTTTGGGTAGAAAAATTATGGATTTGATTCTGGTAGGTTGAGTTTGAGGTATCTCTGGGACCTCAAAGAAGAGGTACACGTAGGCAGTTGGATTGATTTGAGCAGGAAATGGAGATCTGTGGATACCTGCATCTAGGCAGTGGTTTGGTTCAGATATTACTAAGTCTCAGCAACCATCAGAGTAGTTTAATTCAACCTAAGTATTTGTTGGTCATCTTTGTATGGCTTCTAAAAGAGAATATATGCCGGTTATGAACATACTTAACAATGCAGAAAAATATAAAGAAAATTACACTTAGCTATAGTCTTCATTTGACAACATAACCACTCTTCCAGTCTTTTAAATGTTTATGTATTTGCACTTAATACTGCATGCATAATTCTCTATTCCATTTATTTTATTTTTTTACTTAATGTATCCTAAGATGTTTTCCATGTTTAAAAATTCATCATGAGTATCTGAAAAACTGCTTAGAGTATAATGTTAAATGGGCAAAAGGGGCTAATATAATATTGTCTCATCAAGAAATACGTAAGAAATACCGTGCTGTACAACTAACAAACACAAGACCTGCTGGATCGGGGTTTGGGGGCAGTTCTATGTTATGGTGGTGGCGGGGAGACCATAGTTTATTTAGTCATTTCCTTTATTTGACTGATTTTTACTCTATATATTGTTAGTGTAACTGTCACTATGTAGATATATCTTGTCTGTATCTTCTATCATTGTCTTAAACTTATTTCCTGGGAGTAGAATAATTAGATCAAAGAGTTTGAAGATTATTAGATCAGAGAATATTTTCCATGCCACCTTAGTAATTATCTTTTTTTCTGATCTAGCAAACGTTATATCTATAAGTTTTAGTGCATGATACGTGTGTGTGTGTGTGTGTTTAAAACTAGCTCCTAGCACAAAATGTACAGCAAAATAAATCCTTAACAAATGTAAGTTGAATTGGAATTGACTTTCAGATCAAGAGCCTGCACAATCTGCCTGTTAGTTCCTGGAAAGTACTATGTGCTATGTAATGTCTATGCAGGTGGTTATTCAAAATAGCAATGCAGAAATATAGAAGTTATTCTCAATGTACTTTTTTTCTTGCTTTCAGATCTTTTTGGATTAGTGGTCTTTCTTGGGGTTGAACCTTTCTGTGTCAGACACTGGTGGGTTCGACTTCTCTATCACCCTTACTGCAAGAAAAATCCTCAGCCCCTCTACAGCTTCATTGCCAAGATTCTGTGGAGGTCTGCAAAGAAAGATGTGATTGACCAAGTCAGTACACTAAGTTTCTGTTGATTCGTGGTATTCAAAGGGAAAAGAAGGGATGGGATGGACAGTTAAATTTCCAGGTGAAATCTTTTCTTTTCCCCGTCTGCAGATTCAGATACCTCCTCAGACAGAAGAAACCCACTGGCTCCACTTTTCTCCAGTGGAGAGACATTTCTATCACCGGCAGCATGAGGTGTGCTGCCAGGACGCCGTCGTCAAACTCAGGAAGATTTCCGACTGGGCTCTGAAGCTCAGCAGCCTGGACAGAAGGACTGTCACCTCCATCCTCTACCCGCTGCTGAGGCTCAGACAGGCCTGCTGCCACCCACAGGCGGTTCGAGGGGAGTTCCTGCCACTCCAAAAGAGGTTTTACTATCCAATTCTTTCTGCTGCAACTGAGAATATAGTAGCAATAGATGATACTTAAGCAATTAACTCCCTAGCCCAGAGTTTCACGGCCTTGTCCCTGAGTTCTCAGTTATTTTTAGCAGTGTGGTGGTTTTTCTTTGGTATGGAATCCCATTTGTGAAAGAGAATCACATCATCAAAATTATTTTTATGGTTTTGAACATTTCTTTTCAAACTTGGGGTTTTGTAGAGTTTTGTTGTTTGGGGTTTTTTGCTTCCTTCCAGGTGTGAAAGGCTTTTTTGTTCTTACATATTTGGGCTTGTAGGGTTGAGTACTGCCCATGGTTTCAGGCATCTGCTTAGGGTCTGGGAATGTATCCTCACAGAGAAGAGAGGATGACTGTAATAGAGTTCAAAGTGATCGTGATAAAAGTGGAGGCGAAGAGAAAGGGGCTGAAGGTGCCACAGAGACTCCGTAGGAGTCTGATGGTTTTACGTGACGCGCTGCTGTCACCCGGGTCTTCTTCCCGGTTCTGAGCAGCCTGCCTCTCCTTGCAGCACCATGACCATGGAGGAGCTTCTCACGTCCCTGCAGAAGAAATGCGCGACTGAGTGTGAGGAGGCGCATCGGCAGCTAGTCTGCGCTCTCAACGGCCTGGCTGGCATCCACATCATTAAAGGTAGGGGGTGATCGCTCGGCTGTGTCTGATTCTTCTTCCCGTGACACTTCTGACTGTTCACACTCAAGCATTGCTTTCGGCAACTGTAATGAGTCATCGAGTGCTGTCTTCAACAACTGCTTCAATCCATTACCGCATTCCTAATTCAATAAGAGATTGTGCAGTTTTGTAGCCTTTATAATAAACCGTAGTGACGCTTAGGAGCTTTCTTATTCCCTCTAAAGCTAAGTAGAATATAGTCCTTAAAGTTGCATAAGTATTCGTAAGGTGGAATAATATATAACTTTAAGCATTTTGATAATTTAAGATATACTAATGCTTCTTTGTTTCTGCATTTCTTATAAAAAACTGTGAAGTAGCTCATGATTATAGTTTTAGGCCAGGAAAGACATTTGAGTTGGAAAGACATTTTATGATAAAGTTCAGTCCCTTTAACCTTCCCACAGAGATTACTAATCCATTAGTTTATTTGGGTCCACTGTCGTGGAGAAAATTTACCATTCTCATTTGCATAATAAGACTTTAAATAAATCAGTTGCCCAGAAAAAATTTGTGCTTTTGTGGAATCCAAGGAAATATTCCAGGTCTCCATAAATGCAGTGGCATATCTTTAGTTGCTAGCTCTTAAGCATAACAGAACTGGAACTAGAAAGTGTCTCTTACAATCCTGGATACTTGGGTAGCATTAGAAAGACTCACAGATGCTGAGAAGTAACTCTAGACAAGAACTAATAAAGATGAGGCTTCTTGTTTGCTATAGTTGTAGTCCTGTGAACTTGAGGATCTTCTTCAAGGTTTCTGAATCTGTTTCCTTAGCAATAAAATAGAGATAATCCCATGTGCCTTGAAGTGTTCTTAGAAGTGTGGTGCCCATTGAAAACTTGATAGAAACGTATAGGTAGAGTACAGTGTTGTCGATTGTGGTAATGTGGAGTGACCTCAAATGCTTACCACTTGCTCACAATGCAAACTTTATTAATAACTAATAGTAGGAGAAAGGGGCATATTATTACATAAACTTGACAAATTATTTAACACATGCACTTTTGTGAGCAAATTGTCCCTGAAGACATCCCCTTGGAAACCTGCAGTTTACTAGCAGTGCTGGCCAGCTTGGATTTGCTCCAGTAATTCTTAACCATCCCCGTCATCGTCACTGCCTCTCGCCTGCCGGGTGTGCCTGAGACTCGGGAGCATTCCAGGCACCTGTCCGCAGGCTAAAGCGGTCTGTGCTTTATAAGCCAAAGCGAACAACTAAGTAAGGAAACTTTTTAGTAGAAATTATTTTTTAATTAAACTTTGTAAATTATTTTGACTGGGAAATAATCAGGCAGAAATTGAGCAATGATATATCATATTTATACCAACGTGTCACAGCCCCACACTGATGGAGGGGGATAGTTAATGCTGAAAATCTACAGCACACTTGACTACCGCAGGTAAAAAATGGGTGTGCTTGGTCTTTGAGATACATGAATAATCCACTCCTTAAAATATTTAGGTCATTAAATCCAGCATCACATCTGAGAAGTGATCATATTACTACAAACATATTATATTATTGTATTATTGTATTATTATCATTATACTACAAACATATTATATTACACTTGCATGTATATATTCCAGTTTATCCTCGTAATTACCCGGTGATTGAGGTATTATTATCCCCATTTTGTATAAGAACACTGGAATTCAGAAAGCTTAGTTGCTTTCTCAAGATTGTAGCTAATAAATGGCAGAGAATTTGCCCTGGATCTTTGGATTTCAGATCAAATTTTAATGTTTTTATTATAGTATATCTGCTTCTTCATCAAATACACATTTATAAACCTCAATATTATGCTACCTATAGTAGGTTAAAACTCACCATCAAAACTTATGAAATGGAGTAATATATCACTTGTAGTGTGTCGTGATAAGAAAAGTAAAATTCACATTTCCCCTTTTGGTTCTAAAACTGCATTTCTGATTTTAGTCTGCATTGTTATTACCCAGAAGTTTAGGCAGTTAATGAATTTCTTCACTTGCCCTGTTTCTCTAGTCTCCTCAGACTTATTGTCTCCTTTGTCTCCTGTGAGGTTGTTATACATGCCGTGGGCACCGGGGGAAAGGGTTTTCCCTGACCATGTCCAGACGCTGTCGCACTCCGGGGGGATCAGCCTGGAGGCGGCGGCTCCTGGGGGGCAAAATACCGTGGTGCGGCCCCGCAGGAGGGGCATCGCTGCTCCTTCCAGACAGTTTCCACTGCCTTCCCACGGTGCTTCTGTTAATGGAAACTTCTATCAGAAAGTCCATTAGGAGAGGACATGTCCGTTCTTAATTGTAATTATAAACCTAATTGTGATGAATTTACTGCTTTTAGTTTCCATTGTTTAACTTCACAGTACTGTGTTAAACGGCGTACATTTTTTCTAAGTCCTCACTGACTACATTAAAAACATGGTATTATTATAGTTTTGTATAGTATGTTTACTGCGCATATGTTTTGGAGAAAATCGGGTTGGCAGTATCAAAGGCAGTATAGTTTGTTTACTGGAAAATGTCACTGCCCTCGAGTGGCCAGGGGTGGGTATTTCCAAATTTGACTTAAACTTACGTAACTTATAAATACGCATGTTTTTGTGCCTTCCCAAGAAAGCTGTCTTTTTTTTAATAAGCATAAAAAATAGGTATTATGTTGAACAGTTCAAATTCAACTGCTTACATTATATTTTAGTCATTATACCTCCTTTAAAAGGTATAGTAATTATAAAGGGAAAATTTTCAAGTGAATTATTCTCTATCAGTGACAGCATAAATACCAAGAGAATGCATAAGTCATTTGAAGAGCTTCACAAAAATCTTCAAAACTAAAAAAAGCGGGCTCATTATGTGATGACAGTTGAGGGTTACTCCTACATTATAGTGTGATTTGTGAAAATAATCTTTTTTGTCGAAGGGAATCAAAATTGGTTGACGGTAACGCGGTGTGAAAATGAGTGCTTGGTGAAGCTCTGTGCTCAGTGACTGGCAGAATTCAGTGTAGAGCAGCAGTGTGGCTGTGCCCGACGCCCCTGGGCTGCACACTTAGAAATGGTCGAAAGGGTAAATTTCGTGTTACGTGTGTTTTACAGTGAAAATATATATTTATACATAATCAGCACTAACGAGAGAGAACTAATGACAACATTTACAAAGCCGTGTACACAGAGAGAGAAAACTCGCGGTGGTTCTGAGCAAAGTTCTAAATCTACAATAGTAATAAAACTAGGTGGAAGTTAAAGGGACAGAAAGCAAGTACATGTAACGAACAGGACACAAAGGTTGTTTTTTTTTTCAATAAACTGAAACTAGAACATTTCTGTGCCTTATTTTCATGATTCTGCCACTTGTAGATTTTCACTTCAATTGTATTTATAAGTTACCGGATTAAGGTTTTTCCCTAGGCGGCAAGTAAGATTACTTGGTTTACAAGGGTTTCATTACTTATGCCACGAAAAACATCTCATCTCTCCTTTCATTGAGGTGTCATCAAACTCTTTCTGAAAGAACCAGATAATAAATACTTAGGCTTCGCAAGCCACAGCCCTGTTGCAACTAGTCAGCTCTGCCGTTACCGTGCAGAGCAGACATGAACAGATGACCAGGCTGAGGTCCAACAGAACTGTCTTTGTGGACCCCGAAATTTAGTGTCACATTTTTTACATGTCACCAAGTACTACTCCTTTGAATTCTTTTCAACTATTTAAAATTGTAAAAACCATTCTTAGCTCAAGGTCCTTACAAAAATACAGAGGGTCAGATATGACCCCTGGGCCATAGTTTGCCAACCTGTACCTTTAATTGATACTTTTTGAATTATGTTATTTGAATGAGTTGCTAATTAGGAACAATATAAAGCAGCATAAATCTCAGACTAATTGTGATTTGTGTGACCAGAAGTGGAAAGAAGAATCTCTTAGTTTTTGAAATGTAGTTTTTAATTGCAAATTACTCTAACCACCAAGAAGAACATCATCTATCAAGAAGACTATATTAATTTTCTGAGAATTATGTGTTGGTTGGTCATAGTGTTTTTAATATTTGTTTAAAATATAAATACCTATGTCACTTGTCCTGATTTCAAACATAATAACTATTAATTGGTACTCTGACTTCGGTGAGAGGAAAAACATGTGTTTAAATTAGAAGTTAATTCAGAGTTTGTTTTTCAGTATAATTTTAAAACATCGTAAATGCATTTGATCATTGTTCTGTTCTGTGAAATTAACAAAAGACCTGTCATCAGCTTTTTTATTGGGGCAGTATGTTCATTTCAAGTCTAATTTCTTTTCTTTAAAAAATAGCGAGTTATGATCTCTAAGTCGTATTTTTACAGACATTTGTAATTATAGGTGACTAGATCACATTAGGAGCCCAACACTTGACTTCCTTATGCTTTGGGTGCGCTTTAATCCTTAGGCGAGTACGCGCTGGCCGCTGAACTGTACAGAGAAGTGCTGCGCTCGTCTGAGGAGCACAAAGGGAAACTCAAAACCGATTCGCTCCAAGTGAGTCCAGACTAAACAGTTCCAAGCACATGTTTTGTTTGTTTTTTTATGAAATAGTTTTTCTGAATATTTAAGAAGGTGAAGGGTAACAAATGGACTGAGTCATGATGTCTGGGGATGGAGCTTGGGATTCAGTGCTTTTAATAAGCACCCAAGATGATTTGCACATCCAGCCTTGCCTCCGTGTCCTCGGGGGACTGGTTCGGGACAGCCCGCTACCCCTGCCTCAAGGACCGAAAGCTGCAGATGCCCCAGTCTGTTACATGAAATGGTGTCATTTTGCCTATAACCCGTATTTGCACATAGGCGACCACAGGGTATGCCGACACATCGCTTCATTCAGCATATTGTGTATTCAGCATAGTGCTCGGTGCGTGGCAAATTCAAGTGTTGCCTTGTGAAATTCTCTGGAATTCTTTTTTAATATTTTTGGTCTGTGGTTGAATCTGCAAATTCGGAACCCTCAGATGTGGAGGGCTGACTGTACATGAGAGTTTGAGAATCACCACTATCCCACATGCTCAGGCTCATATTGGCACAAGGCTGACCAGCTAAATCTAACCTACATTAGAAAAATAGCTTGAATTACCTGTGCTTCAAAGAGTGAGAGCACTTTTATCACTTTTTGCATATGTATATCAACATATTTATTCATGTGGTTTTCACCAAAAAGTAGAGAAAATGACTTAAAGTCAGCAATGTAACTAAGTAACAATAAATATTATCCAGTGATCTTGTAATTTAATTTTTGGAGGTCTTTTAGGAATATTTGGGTATTTGGATATTTGAATTATAACATTTAAGCATTGCGTCTTTCCCCGTTCTTGGTTATGTCAGGTGGGTTATATAGACAGGGCTGTCTGAATGGTGAATAAGGACCACTTTTATTAATCATGGTAAGTTTAGGCTTGAGTCCCTGGTGAGACTTCTTCACCATTCAGAATCTAGACTCTGGGACCTACATGTTCCCATGTGCTTCAGCAGATGGTAGGAGGTGTGTTTGGGGGAGAGAGAAGAAGAGGGGAAATTAAATACAAGTCTGCTTATGTTCTTCATGGATAAGGAGTACAGGAGGCAGGCCCTTGACCTTAAGCAAATGTGTTTGCCTCCTGCCAGAAGGAGGAAATGCAAAGGTGTCTTGCTCCCGAACAAAGGAAAGGAAGGTAGAACAATAAGCAAGACAAAAGTCCAGAATGCCTAAGGGCAAGAACAGGCCACCCCTGGGGTTGTTCCCCGTTTATCATAACAACCCCACGTACTGGGAAAGCTCGGCCCACTGGATACTTTGCCCTGTCCAGTCAGAGTGGCCCCTCTGTTCCCTTGGAATAAAATGTGTAAAGGATGGAGAGAGACAGGCATTTCTCCCATCCATTCCACAGCCTTGTGCAGAAAGCCCCAGAAGCCCTCTTCTGTTAGCACACACAGACAGAGCCACCCATCTGCCCCGTGGTTTCTCTACTGTCAGTTGCACCTTTGTTGTTGTTATTACATCCCGTAGTGTTAGTGACCGACTGTATTACCTCTGAAGCCGAACTGAAAAGACCTTAGAACAGTTGAGTTAACTTTTCAAAGGTTAACTCTACAAAGATCTGTACCACGGCTCAATCTGTAGCCAAACAGAGTAATCCTTTAGGGTCGCAAATCACTGGCCCCAAATCAGATCTTTCCAGAAAACCATTGCCTGATCCTTTAGCCCTTACCTATTTTCCCAAGTTAACAGATAGAAATTACTTTCACATTATTTCTTCTCATAACCTTTCACTGCAGGAGTCTCTCACCAGTTGCAGACTTAATGCCACAGTGAGGAGCTTGGCTTACATTGAATACAGAGATATATGATAGAGTTTTCCTGTACCATCTTCACCTCCAGCCGTCCCCTGTTCAGCCCTTAAGTTCGGCAGGTCCAGGTCCCAGCCCTGTTTTCTTATGTATTTAATTATCCCTATTTTTATCATAATATAATTGCTAGGATCATTTCCCAAAAGAGGAATCAAGTCTCTGCGGTCTGCATTTTTATTTGACTGCACTTAACTTGGCATGCTCCTTCTTCCTCATACAGACAAATGCATATATAATAGAAAACATACATCTAGAAATAGAAAAAAGAGAAAAATAGAAAAAATATTACATACTCTGCTAACTATGTAGATATGTTTCATAAGACTTTTAATTGAAGAAAATTTATGTCGTGAATTAAGACGTTTACTGTAAAACTGACTTTGTTTTTTCTCCGAGAAAGGAGTCCTCAAATCAGTGGTGTGAGTATGTGGTGGAAATGCTCTGCGTGCCATATCAACAGTAGCTTCTCTCCTGGAATTCCCTGCATGGCTCATAATTACTGCCTCTCCTGTGTTTGTAGAGACTTCATGCTACTCATAATCTGATGGAACTGTTGGTAGCCAAGCACCCAGGGATACCTCCTACCTTGCGAGACAGCAGACTTGAGGAAGAGGTAATTATTACTTTTTCATTCTGTCTTTAAAAGAAGAATATGTTTTTCAGACTTCATGCTCCACCTAATTGCTATTTCAGTAAAGGTAGCAGTGTTTCCCTGCTGCTTGGACGGTTCAGACTTCGCTGTGGAGACTTGGGAGGTGGAGAATGGCGATGCTTACTGTGCTCTCTGGTGATCTGCCCGTAGCTGTAGGATACGGCTTGTTGTAGAGTGGTTGCTGACAGTCAGCAGCACACGATGTAAATGAAAACCATTCGAAAAGGAGACCCTGTTGATCTTTTGACAGATCTGCAGAAGGCGTAGTTTAGTAGAAATAAAAAAAATGTTATACTTCGGACACCTTTCTATTTATTATTTATGGCAGGAAATTCAGATTCAGTAGAATTTCTTATGTTCTCAGAGAAGTTCCCTCTGCAACGAGTACTGATTCTCTCTGGAAAGAGTGACATTATAAATTAATTCACTATAAATTGTTAATAAGCTTATTATGCTAATTTCCCCATCGAGTTTTACCTTTTCCAAGGTTAAACAGAGATGCAAAGCCTAAATGTAAAAAGTAGTAGCTATGTTTGAAATGTATTGAACTTGTACGTGGAGCCTTTATCTGAATCAGCAAGGTGAAAAATGAGACTGTGAAGCCTGCGAGGCCCTTTCTGAGTGTCAGGTGGCCGTCTGTTAGAAATTTCCCAGTGAGCTGTCACCCCCGTTGCGTCCGGTCTTTGCGTATATTCAGTCACTCTTTGTATCAGTGCCTTTAGTGACGGGAAACTCTGGGAGACAGTCCAGCCTGTTAGTAGGCAGCTTTAGTGACCAACTAATTATTAACTTTAAAAAGTTAATTGGAAGTTCGTGACAAGAAAAGGAAGCGTGCAGCGTGAGGAGGAGGGTTCACACTATGTACGTGGACGTGCTTCCACGCGTCAGCGCATTAATCTGCCAGGACTTCCATAACAAAACGCCGCAGACTGGGCGGCGTAACCAGCAGAAACGCATTTCTTAACGCCCTGGAGTCTGGCGGGCTAAGATCAAGGGGTCAGCAGGGTTGGGTTCTCCTGAAGACTCTTCAGCCTCAACATGGCCACCTTCTCACTGTGTCCTCCCCAGGCCTTTTCCTTGCTTGAATCCCTGTTGTCTCTCTTTTCTTTTAAGGAGACCAGTTATTATATTTATTAGGGCTTCACAACTATGGTCTCATTTAACACATTTACACATTTACTTGCCTCCTTAAAAGCCCCGTCTCCAAATGTAGGCCCATTGGGGGTGAGAGCTTCGCCGTATGGATTTTGGGAGATCACAAGTCATTCTGTAACACCTGTGTTACTGTGTATTCTCGAGTATTATTTCCAAACTGAATAAATTCCAAGAAATTGAAATCACGTAATCAGACAACAGATTCTAAAAGGTGTCATAATTTTAAATGACACTGTTCTTCTCCCTTCCTTTTTTGTTTTTTAATTAAAAATTCAGAGAGCAAACACTTGGGATTTCTTAAATTTTATGACTTCACAGATGAATGTGTTTTCCTGAATATATGTATCCTGATACTTTCTGGCATGGCTTTTATTTCCTCTGCAGTATACTTGTAGAGTTTTATGCTTAAGTGGAGTAAAGTAGCTTTAAATATGTAAAAATCAGCGCCTTGTTATTGACACATCACATGAAATGGTTTTCTGGACCTGCGGTGAGAGCTGACGCTGTTTGCTGTTGTCACCCAGGCCAGGCAGCTGCGGGAGCATTACATGAGCAAGTGCAACACCGAGGTCGCGGAAGCGCAGCAGGCCCTCCTGCCGGTGCAGCAGACCATCCGCGAGCTCCAGAGGAAGGTGTGTCCCCAGGCTGACTCCCTCACTGGTCTTGGTCTCCGCAGAGCATTTTGGCTTTTGTTCCGGTGTGGGGGGAAGCTTGCGTGTATGTAATCACCTTGGAATTCTGAGCCCCTCGTACAGCACCTGTCCCACAGGAAAAACTTATTTGTTAGCAGTGTTCTTTTATTGAATGAACAGATATATAGATAAATCACCTATTTGTATAGTTACGCTTTTTCATTTAAGCTCTAAGGGGTTTCTTTTACCTTGGGTTGTCTGTTGAAGAAAGTAAAGACTTTTATAACCTTCTTTTGATCTTAAATGTATGCGTTGCCAAAATCTTTTCTATTAAGATGTCAGAACATTAGAACCACAGGTATTTTTATTATGAAATACAAGCTATTTGCCATTTCTAAAATTTCCTTTTATGAAATTAGTAGCAAAGTCTAAAGAGGAGGCCACAAAAAATACATTCTCATTTCCTTTTTTATTTTTACCAAATACTCCTCATTTTGTTCTTCCTAATTCATTAATTATTTAATATTCAGGCATAAAATTTTCTTAGTTATCACAGACTATTCATAGAGTAGAATCTAGTTCAGTTAGTTGAGTATTAGCATGTCTTTATATTGAGAAAGAAACCTGTTACCTTTTCACACGTGTGGAGTGAGTACGGAATTTTCGTTTCGGTAAAGTATTTTTAGCACAGCTTTGTTACACAAGTGTGCACAGCAAGTTCCCATGCATCCAGAGCAGTGAGGAAGCAGGTTTTCTCTGTAATTGTATGATGCAAAAGTTGTACTCACCTACTGAATATAGAGAAATGTATACAACTCCCTTTGGAGGAGCGTTTATCACTGCCTTTGCGTTTTTCACAGCAGATAGAAATGGTAGAAACAGTGCTGGCAACATAGTGAGCCCTGCAACATTAATTGATGAGCACTTGTCTATTTTACAGATTTATTCTAATTCTCCTTGGTGGCTAAACGTGATCCACAGAGCAATAGAATTTTCTATTGATGAGGAGCTTGTTCAACGAGTGCGAAATGAAATAACCAGCAACTACAAGCAACAAACTAGCAAGCTTTCTATGGCAGAGAAGTAAGAACGTAGTGCAAAGTAGAATACTGTAGGAGTAGCACCCCAGATACTCAGCTCATTTGGGATTAAGAGGCACAATTAAATGTAGGAACATACTGTGATTATGAACATCTGGATTTTATATGCCATTAAGAGTACACTTCAAACCACAATATTAGGTATAAGTCTAAAAGAGAAACCTTTTTCCCCATGTATTAGTCATTTAAAAATATTCTCTTTTTTACTGCTTTTCTTTTAAAAAAAATTTGAAGTATTTTCTTTGTATCTTTGTTGGACTAGTTTCTTAAGCAAATATTTGAAATAGACTTTGCTTTGGAGAATTTTGTCCTTGGGATAAGAAAGTAAGGCATTCATACTTCCCTGTATAGTCCATTCCCTAAGTTCTAAGCGTCATGGTGCCACAGGGGCGGGTTTTACATTGTAGAGTTCCCTGCTCTCTCTTCCCCAGCTTTCTTCTCATCAACACATACCGTTCTTCAGCATTCATAGGTAAAGTGATTGTTGATCTAGATGTAGAAACAGTGAATAAGTATTCCCAAAGGACGGATTTATTCTTTAAATCAGAAGTACTGTCGGTGGCATGACCCCAAGGAATCTCTGCCTGCTGTGGGGAGTCCAGGTGTTGTGGCAGAACTGCTGATTCTAGGTGGGGGACCAGAGAGAGCACTTACCAAGTCTTAGATCACGTCCCAGCAGTAAGATCAGCCTTGGGGTTAACGTTAGTTTGCAGTGAAGAACTCAGCGCTAGAATATCTTTGAAATGTTTTAAAGTGTTCTAATTTACTCTTCTAAAAATTGTTCCGGATGTCTGCTAAAACCCTGAAGAGATATGCTACATTTTCCACACGTCATTATCACTTGGATGTAATTTATTGCAATTACCTCTTCCCCACACAGAACCTGCTGGGCTGCTGCTTTCTGAAATACGCGCAGTGCGTTAGATTCTGAGTGCACTTCTTCTTTCCGTGTTAAGCTCAAGAATCACTGCTCCAGAATAAGTTGTCATTCATGGCGTGGTTCATTTTATCCAGTTGAAACACTGTATCCTGCCCTGACCAGTGTGGCTCAGTAGGTTGGAGGTCGTCCTGCAAAGTGAAAGGTCACTGGTTCACTGGTTCAAAGGTCAGGGCACATGCCTAGGTTGCAGGTTTGGTCCCTGGTCAGGACACATACAAGAGGCCACCCATTGATGCTTCCCTCTCACGTCAGTGTTTGTCTTCCTCTCTTTTCTCCCTCCCTTCCCCTTTGTCTTAAAACACACACACACAACTGCATCCTAAAATGTTCTGCCAACAGTGTAGAATCAGCTGATAAGAACACATAAAATATCTTGAACTTGTTTTTCTTAAATCATACAGAAATTACTTAAAAGTTGTAAATCCCATATTAGAACATATCTCCTATTCTTTGAGGTCCCAGGGCTGTAAAAGGACCAATAGGAGATGTAAAATGAACCATTAATATTATATAAGCATCCTTTAAAAACAAACAAAAAAGTTAGACATAAATAGAAAGTAATAAAACACATTAAGGTATCTCAAAAGCCAGACTATTTGTGTTTGCTTGTTAATGAATCTTGGGAAAGGCTACATAGCTTAGTGATTAAGAGCACAGGTAGGTTCTCAAGTCAGATTGCTCGTGTTCATGTCTCAACTCCATCACTTACTGGCTCTGTGACCTTGGGAAAGAAATATAATCTCTGTGCCTTAGTTTTTCATCTGTAAAACCACACAACATTGTTGTAAGGATTCGAAAATTAATATTCATCAAGTGCTACTTAAAATGGTACCTACTGTTTGGTATGGTGCTTAAGAGTTACCTTCTATTGCTGTGTGTTCTGCTCTTTCATTTAAAGGGCCTGCAAGAGAGAACATTGCTAAGACTTGTTAAATGCTGATCTGTGATAGTTTTCAGGCCCTAGTCACATGGCTCAGACATGAGTTAGTAAAGAGAAATCTTTTCAAAGCCACTTCTTTCCTTTGGTTCAAAAGTTAATTACTGAAGAGTGATTTAAATTTTTAATAAGTTAGAAAGAAAAACAGTTGCTTTCTTTGTGTGAGCTTTGTTCAATTATCACTACGCAAATTCTTTTAGAAATTACTCAACAGCTAGTTTGTGTCTGTTACATACGCTTCTTTAAAAAAAGGCTATGAGCGATATGATCTAATTCTTACCTTCTAAAATTTAGTTTAATAAGACAATACCCATGAATAATTTGAGAAAAGTGAGTATGGATAAAAACTGAACATAACAAAGTATAAAATGAATTATATTTGTAATAAATTCCATGGACAGAAAGGAACAGACCTATGTTGTGAAATGGTGGAGCCTTCAGGAAGAACAGCGAGCTCTCGTGAATAATTTGAACAGAAAAGCATATGGCGTTTTAAGGAGAAAGATATACTCTTAAAAAGCAAACAGATTGTTTGTATTTTCCATTTTCTAATTTCTTGTTATTCTGGGCTTTCTTTTTCCTTTCATAAATCTGTATGCACATATCCATAAATTTTTTTCTTAGCCCTTTCACCCATAGTTTATCAAAATAGTTAAGATCATTGTTTGGGTTTAACTCCTAACTCTGCCACATAGTAACAAATTAATTTCTTAAGCTTTTTCCATAATGTGGGCATAGTGTTCATTGGTATTATATAGAAGAAGTGCTTGGCAGATTGCCCTGATATATAGTAAATGCTTAATAAACTATACATATGCATACAATCTTGTAACAATTAACATATCTCTTGGCTATTTTGCTTTCTTCCCAGTTTTCTGTCTTTATCTTTCCTCCTGCAGTCACCTCCCCACATAGAGCCAGGATGTCCAGAGGGACACCTGTAGTCAGTCAGCATTAAAAAGAAAGAACATGGGATCGTGATCTTTCAAAGACATCTGAGGCAGAGACAGAAGATTTGGGGTACTGTTTTCTAGTTCCTGGGAGCAAGGACTATCAGACTTTCTATAGTAGACAATCCAATGTTATTTTTCCTTGTCTACCAGTAGATACCTGTAGAATACACTCTTAAGGTAAACTCACTAAAGTGTGACTAGGTAAAATGTTACATTGTTTGTTTAGCAACCATTTTCTGATTTTGAAGATACTGACCTACGATTCATTTCATTTCTTTGTGTTGTGTTTGGTGCTGATATGGAATTAGGTTCCGAGATTGCAGAGGTCTTCAGTTCTTACTGACGACACAAATGGAAGAACTAACTAAATTCCAGAAGCTAGTAAGAGAGGCTGTAAAAAGCCTGGAGGCACCTCCGTCTCGTAGCGTTATTGAGTCTGCAACACTCTGCCACCTCCGACCAGCCAGGCTTCCTCTCAACTGGTAGGTACTAGGGGAAATCAGTCAATAGATTGGCATCATTCCATTAAGCTAGATTTCCCATAATAAAAGTTTTTTCATTCGAATTCAAACAGAAGTAGAGATGTATTATTGATATAACTTGAAAAAAGAAAAAACTCAGTGACCACATACTGAAAACCTATTTTTTCCCCTAAAATGGCATGTCTGTTAAAAAGAAAAAGTAAGGTGTAGAATACTAAGCCTTTCTTAGAAATTACCTGATTGCTGCTTATGTTTGTGAACATTTCACTGACAGTTTCTCCTTTTCCAGCTGTGTCTTTTGCAAGGCTGATGAATTGTTCACAGAGTACGAATCGAAGCTGTTTTCTCACACGTAAGTTCCCTGATTATTTCCCATCAGGACAGTGAGACATTTACAAGAGTGATGTCTTAAATTAGAAGACTATATTTTCCTTACCGTAATCTTATATATTTTTTCTCTTATTAAGTCAGTTCACTAGACTTTGGCATTTGATCACTTAACATGCTCAGTTTTACCCATGAGCAGGCTTAGCCTCAGATGCTCGTGTCGAGTAGCGATGTCTAACAGAGATCGTTTAGGGGAGTAACAGGCTCTCGAGTCCAACGTGTTTGAACTCAGATCCCTGCCCGCTGGTGTGAGCAAATCGCTTCTCTAAGCCTCGGTAATTGCATTTATGAAACACATACAATAACAACATGTGCCTCACTGAATTTTTTTGAACATTAAATAGGAAAATGCTTGTTATTGCCTAGCATAGTGTTTGATACATGGTTAATGTCCTATAAAATGTCAGCTCTCATTATTAATATACTTTATCCAACACAAATTTGAATTATTCATCCTGTGTAAGGAATTAAGCTACTTAGTAAGTACATACAGCCATGATGTTGGCAAAATTATTTCTGTTTTACAAAAATGGAAATTGAGAAAAGACCAAGTTCTGATTGCCTCAAAAAAAGAGAGATTGACAGTGTATTTTTAGATCATCCTGTGGTTTGGGGTTTTTTAGATTTTTTTTTCTTTTTTCTTTTTTTTGCATGGTTGATAGTGATGATAGTCTGTGTTTTGTATTGTTTTAATTCTCAGAGTAAGATTTCAGCCTGGAATTTATAGCCTTTTCTAGATGGTTCTCAAGAAACATGGGTCAAATTTATGATGACTCAAGCATTTTCAGAGTTGCTATAATTTTTTCCAAAGGCTTGCAAATAGGAGCTTATAGGCTCATATAATATAGGCTTTATATTTGTAAAAACTGTTGAAATTTTCATTACTGACCTTGTTTCTCTATTGGCTCTGCCAGTGTGACTTTTGTGGTGCTTTTCTACCTGCGGACAGTAGTTACTGTTATTTTGTTCTTACATGTCTTCAGAGTCAAAGGCCAGACTGCAATATTTGAGGAGATGATAGAAGACGAAGAAGGACTGGTGGATGATCGAATACCTACCACCAGCCGGGGTCTGTGGGCAATAAGTGAGACAGAGCGATCTATGAAAGCTCTGCTGTCGTTTGCAAAATCACATAGATTTGATATTCCATTCATTGATGAAGGAAGCACTTCGATGGATCTCTTTGAAGCTTGGAAGAAGGAATATAAGGTCCAGTATTTTGAAACGTTCATCCAATATTAAAAGTCCTCATACTCTGGCTTCTCTTCAGATCGTATAAATCTTTCGCCTTTTACCAATATTAAAAGTTCTCCTTTACCTTCATTTTAATGGCTACTTTTCATTTTCTCTCTTTAGTTTTTAAAAATCTGCTTAGAGACTTGAGGTATTATAATTTCTATTTCCCTGAGATCTGATGATTGTAGTGATGAAAAATAAATACAGTAATACTGAACAGATAAGGAACTTTTATTTATTAAATTGCTCAAAGAAAGTTATTTTTAAAGTTAAAATATATGAAACTTTTTATTTAGCTGTCAAAATAGTCATTCTGTTCTCAGGTTGATCTTATATTGCTAGTCTGTGAAATTAGAGTAGGGATTTTTTTTTCATTTTTCATTTTGTTTTGCTTTGCTCTGTAAATAACAACCAACCATCAACAACTTTGAATGAAGATTGGAGAATATAATATTTCTCATTATACGAGACTAGAAACCATTGTAATTAATAATGTACAAAGTGACCCTTCATAGTAATACTTTAATAATTTTGTTATATTGTAACTATGTCTTTGAGATGAGATTCTAGAACTCATTATGAATTTTTCTTATATATTTGAATTTATTGATTTATTATCCTACTTTGAAGGTGAAATGGGTGAGGGAGTGAAAGAAGTGTTTTATTTATAATTCCATTTAGTATCTTTTTTAATCTAAAGTTCTTGATTTTTAGAAAAGACTTTATTTATTTATTTTTAGAGAGAGTGGACGGGAAGGAGAAAGAGGGAGAGAAACATCAAGGTGTGGTTGCCTCTCAAACACCCCCCTGCTGGGGACCTGGCCCACAACCCAGGCATGTGCCCTGACTGGGAATCGAACTGGCATCCCTTTGATTTGCAGGCCCATGCTCAGTCCACTGAGCTACACCAGCCAGGGCAAGTTCTTGCATTTTAAAGCTGGATAAAAATATCTATACAGAAAAAGAAAGCATGCTGTCTATAATACCAGTTCATATGTTTGATAAATTTCAACACTTCTGTAGTGTTGAAATCATTGGTTTGTAATCATTTTTTTTTCACATTACTATTTTAATGCAAAAGCACATTAACAAGATTAATTACACCAAGCCATGAAAGAAGCTACTACTGTATGGTGTCCACTTGGCCTTGTGTTCTTCCGTGGGGTCCAGTTTGGCCACAGGTTCCGTGTCAGAGAGACGTTTATCGTGTAGTTCTCCCAGAACTGCGTGCTTTCCTTCCCCACAGCATTGCAGGCAGCTCTTTCGCAGCAATATAAACGAGTGAGCTACTGCCGCACGCGTAGGCCAGCGTCTGCCGCAAGGTAGGATGTTAGTGAAGAAGGCGTATCAAAACTTTTAAAGTAATTGATGCCACTTCTGTAAATTTCAAAAACATATACATCCAGGTTATTAAGGGTGTGTAGCTTAGTATACGGCAATGAAAAGTGTGGAATAATAAGCCCAACTCAGAATGATGGTCACCCCATTTTGAGGGGTCGAAGGAAAAATGTGTGAGGAAAGGGTAATACAGTTGAGAAAGGAACACAGAGGCTTTTTCTAAGAAATTGGTATTGTTTTCTTTCTTAAATTGGATGATGGCACTCACTCGTGTATTTTAGTATTCTCATTTTCATATGTACATGTCATTTTAAATATGTGAAATACTTTATAATAAAAAATAGTTCTTTAAAAACAAAGCAGAGATTCCACCAGCCTAGTATTGAGCTATAAAGATCTTAGGTCAGTGGTAGGGTACTCTGTTCTAAGAATCTAAAAAGGCAGCATTCTGCAGTGTCCTGTGGATACTGGCAGTTGTACTTTCTTATCCTAAAAATGGCCTAAGACTTGCTGGTACTTTAGACACAATAAAAAAGTGGATATGTCATAAGACCTCACTGAAGACTTTTCACCAAGGCACGTCTTGGTGGTTTTAACCAGTTTCAGTTGTGTGCGTTACCAGTGTCTTTGTCTTTTCTGTCCCTCCAGTTGCTTCATGAGTATTGGATGGCTCTGAGGAATCGTGTGTCTGCCATTGATGAACTGGCCATGGCGACAGAGCGTCTAAGGGTTCGGGACCCCAGGGAGCCAAAGCCCAGTCCGCCCGTTCTTCACATCATCGAACCGCATGAGGTAATGTGCACGGAAACCACAGAGGGCACAGCACATAGGCGTCACACAAATTCAGCATTCACAGGAGAGAGAGTCAGGGCAGCGGTCTCTTCAACAAGTATGTATTTAATCACTCTCTCAGCTTGACCCAGGCCAAAAGTGGTCAACGATGAGCAATTTTATATCGAATACTCGCTCAAAATTCACCATTTTGGTGCATTTGTCTCTCTCCAGATTGCATATTCATCTATGTTTGAACACCTCCTATGTGCCAAAAGCTAAAAGATATTCTTGGGCAGTTGTGAGGCATGCGTTCTATTACATCGGTTTTATCAGAACTAGAAAAATCTTCCCAAAGGACAACCAAACCCGCGTCAGTGTTTGCCTTTGCTAATGAAGAGTAGACATTGACAACTTACCTTCTAATGAGTCCCTTTATTTCTCAGGGTTAAAAAATAACCCCACCAACCTTTTCTCTTCCATATTGACAATATTAATTTTCATTAATAATTTATTTTTATTCCTTTTGTGTGTTTAATCTTTTAAACTTTTTCTTCAATAAAGTTTGGAGACTGTAACTTGGAAAAATTGGTAATATTCATGATATACTACTTTACTTTTAAAATAGAATTGAGAATAAGTGTTTTCTATGAAAACAAATTCCTCTTTATTTTACTTATTTATTTATTAGGCTATTATATTCTCCTGAGGGAGGCCATAGAGAGGGTGGGGGCGTGGAGATTCTTCTCTGGATTTCCTGAAATCACTGTGGCCTGAGTAGCATATTATCTCATTTTTCTTTATCCCATGGATGTATTACTGAAGAATGGTACACAAATAGAATTTTGGTTGATTTCTGTTTTAATCTGACTTCAAGTAGGAAAGCTTCCTGTGTGAAGCAGTTCTAGACTTTGGGTCAAGATGGAGGTGTGGGTGAACACAGCTCACCTCCTCACACCACCACAGAAAAAATTACAACTAGACTACAAAACAAGTACCAACCAGAATCATCAGAAAATCAAGTCAAATGGAAGTCCAGTAACCAAGGAATTAAAGAATCACTTTCATCTGGCTGGGTAGGAGGGGCAGAGAAGCAGAGAGGCGCAGAAATGTGGAACGGGCTGTCCCACACCCATGTGTGGTGGGTAAAAATCGGGGGGGATACCTTGGGAGTGAGGGACCCCAGCCCTACACTAGACCACCCAGCGCAGGGTTCCAGGGCCAGGAAGATAAGTCCCCATAAGTTCTGGCTATAAAAACCAGTGGTGGTTGGGGTGGTGGAAGAAACTCTGGAATTCTCAGGAGTCTCCTCTTAAAAGGCCCACAGTGGACTTAGGACTTACAAAGACTCACTCAATCTTGGCTTCAGCACTGGGCAGCAGCTGGAAGGTCACCAGTGACATACAGAGAGAAATTGAAGTATCTGACATCAGGGCAAGTGCCAGGGGACAGCTTCCTCCCAGACAAAACTCCAGAGGCCAGGCAGTGGCATTGTCCCCTTTCTGAGCTCTTGCCCAAACAGAGCCACAGAGTGGCAACACCATGTCGAGACTGGCATCAACCTGGTTCTCACAGATTGTCCCGCCCTGGCGATTACCTAAGGCTCCACTCCATCCAACTTACTGGTGTACTTTCCTACAGTAGGCCACACTACTAAGTTGGGGAGTCAAAGCAGCTCTATCTAATATATGGAAGCAAACACAAGGAGGCTGCCAAAATGAGGAGACGAAGAAATATGGCCTAAATGAAAGAAAAGGAGAAAACTCCAGAAAATGAACTAAACAGAATGGAGATAAGCAATCTCTCAGAGGCAGAGTTCAAAATACCGGTTATTAGCCTGCTCAAGGAACTCATTAGGTACTTCAACAGCATAAAAAAGACATAGGCAGAAATAAAGGTTACACTAAGTGAAATAAAGAAAAATTTATAGGGATCCAACAGTGGAGTGGAGGAAGCCAGGATTTAATCGGTGTGGTAACATAAGGAAATAAAAAACATTCAATCAGAGCAGCAAGAAGAAAAAAGAATCCAAAAAAACAGAGATGGGCTAAGGAGCCTCGGATAACCTAAAATGTACCAACATTTGAATCATAGGGGTTTCGGAAGGAGAAGAGAAAGGGCAAGAAATTGAAAACTTATTTGAAAAAATAATTAAAGAAAACTTACCTAATTTGGTGAAGAAAATAGACATACAAGTCAATTCTACATTGAATTTTCTATAAAGCAAAAAATATCTACATTTCCTTTTGAAATATATTATCTCACATACATTTTGCTAATTTGAGTTTTCATATGTCAATGGGTTTTCTTAAAAGAGGACACATTTATGTTATTGAAGGATTATGCGTGTTTAATATAATTTTAATCATTGTTCTGGTAGAGAATAAAGTTGTTTGTTTTTTTTAGGTGGAACAAAATCGGATAAAGCTACTAAATGATAAAGCTGTTGCTACATCACAGCTTCAAAAAAAACTTGGGCAACTTCTTTACCTAACGAACTTGGAAAAGGTATCATTTTAAAAGATACTGTATATCAATAAACCACTTTAGTGACTCCATTTAATCTTTTAGTCCCATAATTAACGGTACTGGATTTTTTAAATCAGTGTTTTATTTGTTTTTGTTAGTTATATGAGTCAGAATACTACCTACATCTGCAATAGCTACAAATATCACAGAAGATGATGAAGATCTATAAAAAATATGATACACTTAATATGAAGGTGTGTGCTCTGTAGTATAGAACAGTGTAAACAGGTCCAACAAAAATTACAGTTATATAAATCATGGATTAGCCCTGGCTGGTGTAGCTCAGTGGATTGAGCACCAGTCTGCGAAACTGAAGGGTCGCCAATTCGATTCCCAGTCAGGGCACATGCCAGGGTTGCAGGCCAGGTCCCCAGTGGGGGCCACATGAGAGGCAACCACACATTGGTGTTTCTTTCCCTCTCCTCCCTCACTTCCCCTCTATGTAGAAATAAATAAATAAAATCTTTAAAATAAATAAATCATGGATTATTCTTGTGACATATAAATATTTTTAATGGTGTTTCCTGTGAATGAGATAAGAAAATGCTCATGTTAAAGAGTTGAGACAAAAAAAATAACTAAAATTATAAATGGAACATAATTTCATTTTTTGTGATTATGTTTATTTGAAGTAAATAAAGAATAATGAAAATAAGTTTTTGACATTTAATTTTTCTGGTATTCAACAAATAGTACTCAGCACCTGCTATATAATTATGCATTGTGCTAGGAGTTTGAAATAGATTCGGTTCCTGGCCTCAAGGAATTTTAAGTAATTTGATTTGGGCATATCATAGGGACTAGAACAAGTAGTGGTTAATGAGGTATTAGCAGTTCAACCAAACTTGACAGATTAAAGGCAAATAAGTCACTTGGAGCAGAATGGACTGCGCTTAAGAGTGCAGCAGAAACTTGAAGGTTAACATGTTGTGTTGGCAGTCAGCTTTTTTCAATGTCAGGGGCTGGGAAAGCTCCAGTGGGACTCAAATCTTAAAGAAGGTCACCAGAAGAAGTTCTCTGAACTCTATTAGGCAACCACATAGACTCTTTTATGGAGAGTCTACTGCTTGCTGGGGATCCCACTTCTTTATAGAAGAAACAGGTATTGGCAAGCTATCGCTCCTAGTAGCCAAAATGTGAAAACAACCTAAGTGTCCACGGACAGACGCATAGATAAAGCAGGCGTGGTATGTATATATTGAAATACTGTTCAGCCATTAAAAAGAATGAGATCTTGCCATTTTTGACACAGTGGGTGGGCCTTGAGGGCATTATGGGAAGTAAAATAAGGCAGAAAAACAAATACCATCTAATCTCACCTTTATGTGGAATCTAATAAAAATAACAACAGAACATGAAGAATAAGTCTTGGGACATAATGTACTGCCTGAGACTGTAATTAATACTGTGTCCCATATGTGAAAGGTGCTAAGAGAGTCAAGGATAATCAGGAACAATCGTTTTAAAAAACTATTTGGTTAGTGAAACCACAGACTTAAAAAGTTCAGTGATCTATCAGTCTAATTTACTTCCCTTTATGTTTTCTTCAGTTTTAAAACCTGTCCATTCGATGACTTTTTTGAAGCCCTTCTAATTTTTGAAATAGTTTTAAGGAAATTTTGAGACACTGCGACACTTCACCATAATTCCCAGACTTAGATAGGTCTCAAATCAGTGATATTTCTAATTTCTAGTTATTGGCTTTGCCTCAATGAGATTAGGAAGAGCACTGAGAAGAAACCAGCATTAATGAGGAGTTACGTAAATGAATGCTGCCTCTCCCCGTGTCTGCGAGCCCATGCTAAGCAGACATGCAGAATATATAATTTCTTTACAACAAAATCTAGTTTGAAAATAAAATTTGAGAATTTAGCTAAGTTATACTTTTCATTTTGCCTACTGTGGTGATCACAACTGCAGTACTATAACTTTAAAGTCCTGTGGTAAAAATTGCTTCACTTTTTTTGTTCACTTCTTGAGTGAATATTACTTGTAAATCCCAGGAATGATAGTATTAGGTAATAATATGTAAATTATTAGGTCATCTCAATTATCAAGCTATTAAAATTGCAGTTGCCAGAAATTACTTCTATAAATGAATTGTAAAATATGTATCAAGTTTTAAAATGAAACTAACATATTTTCAAATTCTTCTCTTTTTTGGATAGTCTCAAGACAAAACGTCAGGAGGTATTAATCCAGAGCCTTGTCCAATCTGTGCTCGGCAGCTGGGAAAACAGGTACAGCTATAATAGACATCACTTGCCTTTCTAAAACACTTTACGGTTCTCAAAGACTTACACCTTCATCCTCTCCCCACCTGCCCAGCCACCTCTCTCTCGACGACTTTGTATGCAAGGCAAATAGTATCTTTGTCTTAAAGTCGGGGCCGAAGTTGCACTGACCTGTTTAGTGCCAGCATATGTTTGAGCGATGTTTTCCGTAAGTGAGGTGAAAACATACTTCTAGGATAACTCCATCTTTTTGATTAAAGATGCATAGCTTTGAATACTGTTTCCAGTCACAAGATTGGGTCTAGATCATTTGACTTTGTCAGTTTAACATGGTTATTTGGTAATTATACAGAAATGTAATATAGCACACACTGATTTACTTAAGAAAGTATTTCAAAGGTACAGTAACATAGCTTTTACTTAGCATTATTAAAATCTAGTAATACCAGGATTTAAAGTACAAATAATAGCAATCCTAGGCGAATTGAGACCATTATGACAGTTAAGTGTATTTCTTTGTATGTTAGTATACAGAGGTCTGTAAATTCGATGGCATGTTATTCTCCTCAGTGAGAGGAAAAAGTTCTTAGTTTTACCCTACCAACTTTGATCTTTGAAACTACAAATTCCAGCTTTGTATGGTCAGTATCTATGATATCAGGATATTCATTGCTTTTCAAAATTTGAAAGGTAAGTTTATTACTATTAAATCAGTAAGTGTTCTTGGGAGTTTTTTCCTCTGAAACGGAGAGTGGGAAGTTGAATACACGAGTTCCACAGTCTGACCAGCAATAACCAGAAAGAAAGTACCTTTAGCCCTGGCCGGGGAGGAGGAGGGGGCGCCTGTGAGTTGGAATGTAAACCAGAAGGTCACCGGTGCTATCCCTGGTCAGGGCACACACCTGGATTGTGAGTTCAGTCCCAGGTTGGGGCGCAGGCGAGAGGCAACCCATCGATGTTGGTCTTCCGCTCTGCTTCCCTTCCCCTCTCTCTAAAGTCAATCAGCATGTCCTCAGGTGAGGACTTAAAAAAAGACCTTTTGTCTTTAGTTTCCATGATTTATGAAGTAGGTAAGATTTTTAAAGGATACTTTATTGGTAATAAATGTTAAAGGGACAGATACTACATTGGAAACTGAGTGGAAGAATAGTGATGTACATATACTGGTAATTTCTGATAAAAGTCAGTGATAAAAATGTGATATAACTTCTGGTTAAAATGGAAAGGATCGTGGTATAAGTATAGTTTCTTTGATTTTAGTTTTGGTGAGATTCATGTGACCAAATTGTCTCAGAAATTTTATTTAATTTTTGTCCTAAACATTTCCAGTTTTTAAAGTTCTTTTATATACATTTAATTATAGCAGAACCCAGGTCTCCTAGACTTAGGAGTTCATACTGGATTACAACAACAAAATATCCCTTTTCTAACTCTGTTTATATCCCAGATCTGTAGGAACTCCAGAACCTTTCCATTTAGCGCTCCAGTTCTCCCCCCTCCTCCCTCGAAGAGCCTGTTGGAGATAACTCACAGGCACAGGCTACTGCCCCGGGACAGTGCCATTCCTGTTCCTCTGGGTGGGCCATTTCAATCAACTTCTCGGCACTCCTCAGGCTCTGGTGCCAGATGTCTCTGGTTTCTCCTCCTGTGCAGATGGACCTGTCCTGCTCTTCAGCTTGTCCATCTGAGCCCTTACGTCTGTACAGGTCCTCTCAAGTAGAGGACATGCCCTTCGTCCCCAGCGGCACTGCAGGTGCACAGGGTACAGAACAGTGCTTCTCCGTCTGTGGAAACGCCAGTGACACAGCCCTTTCACTTCCGTCAGCCTCAACTCTTGGGGACTCTGGCACAGTTCCTTGGGAGCAGAGGTGCAGCTGGAGAGCAGCCTGAATGGCATCAGCTGTGAATCTTGAATAACCCCTTCTCATTCCCAGTCACTGTTTTAAAACCAAGCGTATAGACCAAGTTTTCTCTACCTTAGTTTGGGTTCTTTTCCAAGGGGCTTCCTAGTCTATCCCGCAAAGTACCTCGGGAAGGCCAGGTGCACACCATCATTCCATACAAGTTCATACACATCGTAGCTTAGGCCTTAGGAGCATTTCACTCAAAGTACCTCTCCGTTTGTATTATCGTCATTGGTTTTCACCAGGTAAAAAGGTTAAATAATTAGCAGAAGATGTCAGAGCTTTTAGAACTGACAACTCAATTAAATGTAATGCCCTTTTACACCCCCTCCCACTGCCGAAAAGGGGAGGAGTCCCCAGAATATGCTCCAGAATGTATTATTGTACCGTCCTTGAAATACAACAAGGGGATTTTCAAAAATAACTTTTTATTTGTTTACTTGGGAATTTTTTTTAACGTATCCAGATCACTTTTAAACTAAATTGAGTTACCGGCCTGTCTGATTCCCTATATAATAAGTGCTTTAACATGTGAAAGTCTAAATCTGTTTAATAAGTTGCATAGACTGTATTGAGTATGATATTCAAATTAATGTTCTTCTTAGTCCCTATATGTCTACCATTGGAGTACTGAAGGGGTGGTTCAAATTCTTCCTAACTACTGAAACGAGAACCCCAACTAATAAAATAACAGTGACCCTCTGACTATTGTGCTTACTATTAGGGTGAGCAGAACTAAAGACCATGAAAGTGTACTCTGGTTGGATTTAAAAATCGTTCATTTAAACGTACAACTTAGCTTTTATGACTTAAAGAATATTAATATCATGAAATATTTAGGAACTGAAATTACGACTCCCTCCTCCTTTTGGCGTGTGTACAGAGTGGAAGGCGTCTTTGGCAGCATCTCACTGGGGCGGGTTCTGTGCTTCCTTTTGCAGTGGGCGGTCCTGACCTGCGGGCACTGCTTCTGCAACGAATGCACTTCTATTATCATCGAGCAGTACAGCGTGGGGTCTCACAGAAGCTCCATCAAGTGTGCCATCTGCCGCCAGACCACCTCTCACAAAGAAATCTCCTATGTCTTCACCTCAGAGAAAGCCAGCCAGGAAGAGGACATCCCTGTGAAGGTGAAGTTGGTTAAGAACATGTAGTGGCGTAGTCAGAGCAGTCAGGAAGTAAAGATCAGAACAGGGCTGGGAATGTGTGCAAACCACTGTTGTCTGGCCATGGACACACCGCCCGAAAGCCGCCACTTCCCCGTCTCCCCTCTCCCTTCTCCTGCGGGAGGAGCACAAGAACACGTTCTCCATCACAGTTAGCAATAGTCCTGCCCACTGTGGCAAAAAAGGAACTTCTTAGAATTCCAGTTCCCTGCTATTTGCTCTAGTATTTCTACAAATAGAGCTCTGGGTAGTGTAGAGCTTTATTTAAAGAAAGCTTCTTCCTCATTTTTCATGTAGGCTTGGATATCAGGGGAAAAGGATGTGCCTGACCAGGCTGAAGGAGAAAACAGATTGGTGGCCAAAGTTAGTGCTCTTTCGCATGGCACGGATACTATTTCAGGGTGCAGCTGAAACTTGGCTTCATTTTCCCGACTTTTTTCTCCCAGGCTTCCTTCAGAATTTTAAGAAAGTGACTATAATTTGCAATCCAAACAGGATCTGTAACGAGACTTCCTCCCTGAGGGACATTTATTAATGAAAAGCCTGTACTAGACATTTTTGTTCTTTATTTTTCTTAAATGTGTTCTTTTTCCGCTAACCAAACTTAGATGAAAGACTAATAAATACGTGAATGTATGGAGATAGCACAGGACATAGGTCAGAAGGAATCGAGAGAAGCGTGGAGCGTGCTCTTAAGCAAGAGGTGGAAGATTCTTTTTCCTTAATTCCTCCTCCTCTGGTCTTTGATGGTCTCTTCTCACTTAGGTTTAAGGGTTGTATTTTGTAGCAGAATTAACTACAACTCGAAACTGCCTCTTAGGCAGTTTCAGTTAGGATACTAGTATATTAGGCAGTTATTAAGATGCCCCCTCCTGAGAAAACTATAGCTGAATTAAAGAATATCTCATTGCTGTTTATTCCTACTGTTACTTGAGTAAAACCTGAAAATACCAGTCTTGTTGCTCCCTAGAAAATAACAGTGTAGAGAAAATTCGGAGGCAGAATTTGGTTTCGGAGGCTACAGCAGTAGTGATGGTGGCTTGATTATGTTGGTGTCAGCAGAGAAGGAAAGAAGTGGATATATTCAAAAGATATTTAGAGGAAAGTTGATTAGTAAGATAGAATGTTGAAGGGGTTGATGAAGAAGGAGATTTCATAGGTGACCTCCTGGTATCTGATGTGAAAAATCAGGTGGGTAATGGGGCAGCTACTATATTGGGGTACTTGGAAGAAAAGTACATTTAGACATACTGTCTCTGAGGTGCCTAAGATATTCAAGTAAGAACAATCCAACGCAGTGTTAATATGTGGAGCTAGAGATTAAGCAAACAAACTGCGGTCATTGGCATAGGTGATCTTTGCCACCACAAGAGTGAATGAGATTACTTCTGGAAGGGAGTGTAGAAGTGAGCTTTAGATCAGGTCCTGCAGAGCTCCATAACTTTTTAAAGGTGGAATAAAGGGAGCAGAGCTGGGGGGCGGGGGCGGGAGAGGGCTAAGAAGGAGCAACTAGAGACATAATCCAAGAGAATATGCTGCCAGCTTTAATAAGGAGGCAATTATCAGAACTATCCAATGATGCTGAAGGGGGCTGAACACAATATATACTAATTTAGCTAATGAAGGTCATTAATAACGTCAGAAGGAGCTCTGTCGGTGGAAATGGAGGGGCCAAGAGCAGATTGGTATGGAATGAGAAGTGAACAGGAAGTGAGTAAGTAGGAAGAGAAAATGCCCAGCTCTTTCACAAATGTAGCTGAGGAGTGGAAGAATGAGAGTTGTAACCATAGCAGATATTAAGTACAGACAGACTCTGTGTTGTTTTTATTTTGTTTAAGAGGAAAGATTCTTGAGCGTGTTTAATCTGCAGTAAAGAAGGATAGATTTGAACATATGGGAGAGAGAAGGGATAATCTGTAAAAAGACAGGGAGAGTGTTGATGTAGAAAGAGAAGAGAGGTTACTTATTGAAACCAAGTAACAGGTGTAGGTTGGACTCTCGAGCAAATAAGCTATAAGCGAATATGTTCTTTTCAGAGGATAGATGATCTTAATTAGTCATTTTCAGAGAGGACAGGTATTCAGCACTCAGATGTGACTGTAGACGTGGGTGACCCAAGTGAAGTGCAGGAAAAGAGTTCTGGAAGACGAAGCGGTAAGACTGAGTGCTGAAGGGTCGTCCAAGTGGGCATTATACAATATCTCAAGTTGGCTACCTCATGCTACTCACCACTCGGAGAACTGCCCTCCTTCTCTGTCTGTCGCCTGCTCTTCCTTTCTTCCCACTCCTGCGGTTTCTCCCTCCCTTGCCTGGTCATAAAAATAGTCTTCCCTAGCCCTCTCTCTCTCTATCTCTTCCTCTGGCCTCAGGCATCCCAAGGGCCACAGATGGCATCTGTGGCTAAGAAGGGCTGCTGACTCGTAGATGAAAGCATTCCCGGGACAGGGAACGGCATAGGAAAGAACTGCTGTGTCAGGCCTAATGCACTGAGGGTCAGGAAGCGATTGCTCTGGCTACCAGTAAACAGCCCAGTCTCTGTGAAACTGAACCATGGAGCCCATCAAGCCTCACAGCTGCTTGTCCTGTGGCAGCTTTCCTAGACACCTGTCCTTCGGACAGGACAGTGCCACGTGTTGTCCTGTTGGGACAGGAACATCCGTGTACAAATGTGTTTATTGTGCTCGGACTTCTTCCTGTCTTTCATGGGTATTGATGAACACACGAATTCGTAGAAGCCTCTTGTAAAAAGTTAGAAGACTGCAGGACTCACTAAAGTTAATTTCTCTTCTGTCATAGATGCGTATATACTTGTATTTCCTTCCCATTGTGTAACATGACTGAATATCGTACCTGTCACGCAAGCAAGGTTTACCCCTCTCCCACATCCTCGCCTTGCCCTTTGCTGCCTTTACTTTTGCTTCTCATGTCTTTCCTGTCATCATTTCTGTCTGCCACTTCTGCCACTTGTCCCCTTTTCTCCTGCCACATTTCGGCCCTGGTGTCTGCCACCTCTGCTTGCAGCGTCAGCTTAGTGCTCTCCCAGACTGACTGCACTCTTCTGTCTAACGCTCTCCCACTGGACGGTCGCATCGTCTGCCGTGGAGTTGAGGGTGTGATCAGGTATTTAAAAAGATGGCTCTGGGTGAATAATCTAGGCATTGTTTTCAAATTTTGTAACTATTAGATCCAACTATTTCTAAATTTAGGGTTTTATTTATTATTGATTATCAAATTCCTGATCTTTTTATTAAACAACCCTGAGAAGTAATTTTTTTTATTTCATTACAGTTTTTGTATTATCTAAAATGTTTATTTCACTGTACACCAACAGTTGAGACTCTTGGACATAATAAATAATATAATATATCATATGTCATACATAGTGCTTAATTATGTGGCTGATTTCAGATAATAGATATTTGAAAAAACATAAAAGTAGTATTAAATAACATAAGACATTTTTTCTACTGGTAATTTATAGTGTAAGGAATTCCGTTGATTGACCATAGAAATAAATGGAACACTGAGGTCACAAGTGTTCTCTTTAGTGGATACATGGAAGTGAGAGACTGTACCTGCCCTAACGGCAGTGTGACAGTATTCCTAAATGACCCTTGGAACACACCGGGCATTTCACGGAGTCAACAAAATTCCCCTTGCAAGTTCTGACAACGGCCAGCATTCTGGACGCTGAAGTAGGCCTCCTGGCAGAACATGTGCCCACGTGGCATGTTCCCTGTGTCCTGAGCTTGGCTAGGTTTCATGTGAAGCATTTTCTGAGTGGCATCCCTGACCCTGTAATAGATGAGGTTTTTATGTCGTAAGAAGTTTCTGCCCAGGAGAAAATACACTACAGGGATGTAGTCACCACAAGCAGCCGCCTTCCCACCATCCCACCCCCGTGCCCAGGGCTTCACCTTCTCACACTTTGGAGTGTCTAATAATTCACTGGCCTGCTTTTTAGAATAAATGTTTTTTCAGGCCCATTCCCACAGGTTTTGCCTTAGTTGATAGGGGATTCATTTTTAACAGGTAAATCTACTGACAATTGATATGTTTTATGCAGCCTTTTCTGTAGGGGAACAAAATACTGTATTTCTGCCTTCAGACTCCCAGAGAAACCTAGAAATACCATATGTCAGACTCTATGTGTAGAATCATGTTGCTTCCTTTCCTTTTGTTTTTTGTTTTTTGTTTTTTTTTTGGTTGGGGGGTGGTTCTGTTCAGTTGGTTCAGAGGTGACTTGTGAAAAAGAAGTCTTGTACATTCTAAACATAATTAAAATAAACATCTATGTGGAAAAAACACTGTAAAATTTTGACTGAGTTTAAAGTTGGCAGGATATTTGGGTAAATACAATCCACAAATGATTCTATTTAAATATAGTTATACTTGAACATTAACTGGTAACTTTAGAATGCAGTTGTGTGTTTTTGTTATAAATGCCATGGGTAGATATATTAATAATTACAAAACCAGTTTCTATCACTGGACAAATTAGCACTTGCAGTTCTGAACTGTTGTTAGTGTGGTGTCGAAGGGAACAGCAGCCTGCGATAACTTGAACCTGCAATGGCGACTTCTACAATTTAAGCCATAAAGTATCTTTATTAAATTGCCTTTATGAAGAACTTACACTCTGTGGAGTGTAAACTTCATTAAAATGTGGAAAAGACATTGTTTCTGAGGTGAGGACTTTGTCTTACTCAGTAGAGTGTCCCCGACGTCTAGAGTCATGCTTGGCGTGTAACAGGGACTCAATGGATAGACGGGTGCATGGGTGGACGGACAGACGATTGAATAGTATTTCATATAATATCCCTAAGACCCTTTGAGTCCAAATAAAATTTTAATTTTTTTGCAGTTGGTAACTTGAAAAATCATCATGCAAAGTATTTAAAAGAACAGGGTAATATTTTGGTGTCCTTGTGCACGTGTGAGGATTTCCCACAGCCTCAGCGGTGTTCCCGTTGAACTTCATTCAAGTAAGCTGTGGGTGCCTAAAGAGCCCAGCACTTGCCCCAGGCCTTTACTGGGAAAGTGCTCCCATTTTGGGAGACCAGTTGTACAAGCTGCATAAGAGCACCGAGTTGTGTCTGCCACTGCTAGCATGGGTTTTTAGCATGGTGAACAGGTGCAACCAGAAATAAAGCAATGTTAACTGGCCTTAGCTGAAACTACTATGGATAGCACAGGCACATGGGAAGAGCTCTGCCTCAAAAAGAGACGTCCAGAATAAAAGTAATGAAAGTAATAAAATACCACGAAAGGAAATGACTTCCTCCCAACTGAACAATAGTGGGAAACATTCCTGCTATTTGCAAGTTACAAACCACCAACGGAAACCTAAGGAAAAATCAGTTACCTGTCACCAAGTCATAATCCAATTGGTCATATTACTGATTGGGGAACATAGTTCTCTTTGGGGAAGGGGAGATAAGTTGTATAAATTTACCTTCTTTAAAGTGATGCTCTTCAGTAAGATGAATCTTCAAAATATCTCTAGTCTCAAGACCTTTGATTCTTGTAGTGTTTAAAAGATTGCAAAAATCAAAGTAATAATTGGAAAATTGAAGTATTATCTGTGCTCCGTTTTAGATGTGACCACCCCACCTCTAACAAAGCTGAACCCACCATCCGTGGCAGGTGGCGCAGACTAGACGTCCACTTGACCCTAGAGCAGCCAGAGATGCTGCAGACACAATAGCGTGAGCACCAGGCTCTTCGCAGAGTTCAGAAGAGCAGTTCTCTTGTGATAAACACAATCCCCATGGAGGTACTAAGTTTGAAAAGTCCCAGAATTACTGGCCTCCCTCTCATGCCCCTAAAACCCTGTTCATCTGTAAGAAATAAGAGTAGACAAAAAGTGTAATACAGGGTGGGGCAAAAGTAGGTTTACGGTTGTTCAAATGGAAAATAATACAGTAATTAATAAACAATAACACAAGAATAAACTCCTTCATGTACTCACACTATTTGCCCCACCCTGTATTTATTTTTAGTAGAAATAATTCACAAAAAGTGCACAATGAAAAGTAATGCTTTCCTCCATTCTTTCTTTGCCTTGCCACTATGACCAATTTATATTTTTAGTTATAGAGATCTTTTATGTGACTTTCATTAATATAAATAAGTTTTGTTTCTTGAAATACTAGCTTTAGACAGTATATGTCAACTCCTCACTTTAAATTATGAGGAAATCTTCTCTCCACATGCTAATTTGTGTTGTGGTATCGTTTTTATATTATAATTTTTAAACATTCACTTTTGTTACCTAATTACAGACATGCCTTCCATATCTAGAGAAAGTCAGTCAATGGTATATACAAAGTTGCATTCTGATGTTCCCTGTAAGACCCACAGCGTTTGCTGAGTTGGCTAAGCTTCCCTAGAGCTGCTTACAGGTAGGGAGGTGGGAACCATCCCTGCGGATCAGCTGAGTGAGATGACACCACCCTCCCCTTGGTGGCCTCTTTGAAGACCAGTTCCAATGATTTCCTTACATGACACCTAACAACCCACTGAGAACCAGCTTTGTGTCGGATTAAGTCCCGTTGTTGGCTGTGGGTGCTTCTCTGAGCCACGCGAGCTTTTCTAAGTGGGAAAGCTAAAGGTTAATCACAAGATTTTATTTGTCCCTTGTTGATCATTCTCAATGAATAAGAAGCATGGTGAAAATTTTAAATTGTATTCTAACCCCCTTTTATTTATATTTCGCTTATTTGTTTTATTCAGTCATGTTTGAGTTTGAGAAGGCTAAATGTAAATACTAATTTTTTGCATTAAATACACTGATTATGTGTACTATTTAAAACCTAGGCTCTAGGTGATACAAAAGTAAATGCTATTTGATCATTGTTTTGAAACAATATGTGGACTGATGAATGACTCTGGGGTGTGATATTTTATAATCATCATATGAAATCATTCTAGGTTGAAGCATGGCAGGGCAATCAATTGAGGAAAAAGCTGTCTTTTCCAAATAAATTTCTCATCTTTCCCTTATGCAAGACAAATTTAAATGTCAAGCTCAAAAAAAATGGAATATAATAGTAAACTTGAAAAACACTTAGTTTTTAAGCCCAGATGTCATTCGTCAAGTATTTGTGAGTCACTGTAACAATGTATTTAATGCAGTACCTTGGCTTACATTATTGCATTTAACGCATTAAATGTGACCTACATACAAAGGCGCAGGAAAATATTTACAACGTGTAAACCTCTTACAAAGGCTTAACGTGTACAGCATATGAGAGGCCCTAGAAATAAATAAGATAACCCAGTTTTTACAAATTGGCAAAGGATGTGAATAGACAGTTCACAGAAGAGACATACTAAATGTCCTGTAAATAACATGTAGCTCACTCTCAGAAACATGCAGACTGGGTAAAAATTTGGTTCCTCATTTCTCCTATCAGGTTGGCAAAAAGTTAAATTTTAACAAGTGTACACATGTTACCAATTTAACTGTTAATAGCTAAAAGTTCTAGCATCTTAGAGGGCAGTTTGATAGGGAATCTATCAAAACCCAAATATCTGAAAAGTTCCTTTCACCTTTGACAACAGCTCTACTTGGATGTGCCTACATCGACTTTGATATTTGCACATTTCCAAAGCTGCACGTGCAAGCACAGTCAGCAAATAATGAGAAATCAAGCTAAATCTATATTAATAAGAAAATATGCCCTAAGTATTGTTCAACCACTCCTACATGCAAAGGTTTCTAAGACACAATGTCAAATGAAAGGCCATGTTAAAGGATATTTGTGGGTGGCGTATACACTTTTATGTAGGCGTCTAAAGTGCCAAAGAAGGTTTAACAATCAGTGCCAAATTCTTAGTGGTGTTGAGAGGGACTAGGACATGAACATTTTTAAATTTTTAATCCTAGGTACTTCTATTAGCTTAGTTGTCCAATTAACGTATATTGCCCTCTGGTAATTTTTTAAGTTGTGGGGAAAGTGCTCGTGATCTATCTAGCAAATAGGACAGAAACTAGATCCTTATCTAACTTCTATTCAGTTTTTTACTACATTTTCTGTCCTGCCTTTGTAGACCAGCCGTCCTTTGTTGTGTATAAACTTTTCTTTTCATTTAACAACAAATTACGGATTCTTATGAAGGTAGACTCCCATGATAGTGCTCCTACTTAAAGGCTCAGAGAGAGAAATTACAGAGTGTCTGTTGTTTGCCAGGTATCAAGCTAAACGCTTGGTATGTATTTCTCATGTAACCATCACAGCCACCTTTGGGAACAGACACAGTGATCGTCCCTGTTGGACGAGGAGGAAACCGAGGCTTAGAAAGGCGAGAGTCCGGAAAGAGTGAGATGCAGAACTGGCAGTGGAATTTAGATTTGCCTTGCTTGAAGTCCCACGCCCTTAACCTCCATGTCTTACCGTCTCCCAGAGCATTCCAGGAGAAAAACTTTCTCAGTGGAGGCTATAAAAACACTTGCTTACTTTCTTCATTGTCCGGTTTCTCCCTTTTTTTCCTCACTGTCATACTCTGATGGTGGAAATGGCTATGCAAAAAGCACTCTTTGTGTTCACCTCGCTTCCTTTAAGGCTCGTCCGAGGGGACCTCATTGGTGCCGCTGTCATTGTCCTTTGCACTGCCGTTGTAAGAAAGGGTTTTTCGTGGGTTGCATGCTCCACAGTTTGCTTACGTTAGAGTTTTGAGTCACTGTACTTTCAGTATTTCCAGTGCCATAATATCTGAAGTGAGTAGAGTTTTGGGATATAAATTGTGCTTATCCAAAGTAACAAAATTGTGTAATTCCAAACCTAACCACTTAGCTAAAGTATCTTATCTTCAAGGTCATATCACTGTATGAATTTTTGGTGTGCTTTCCTATTCAGTTCTCTCAGAGTATAAATTCCGTAACTTTTACACTTTGACACTAAAGAAAATTTCCAACAAGCACAGTATTTAAAAGGTTAAACACATATGCACCTATCATATAGTTTTGATAACAAAAGTACTTCATGTTGTTTTCCATTCCACTGTTCGCTAAATTTTATTTGGTAGTAATGTGTTTTCTTCTTTGTGTTCAAAGGGCAGTCATTCTACGAAAGTGGAAGCTGTGGTCAGAACTCTGATGAGAATCCAGCTGAGAGATCCAGGAGCTAAAGCCCTCGTTTTTTCAACGGTACAGCCAGCCTTTTCACCCTCAGGGTTAACTCAGACTGGCCTTCTGTCCCTGATCAGTGTATATCTGAGAGCTAATTTTTAATGTTGACCATGGTATAGGTGAGGTTTAGAATTACTGATAGATTTCTCCATGTCAGATTTTTTTCTATGTCCATGCAAGAGAATTATTTTGATAGAATTTTGTGATGGTTTCACAAGATAGTTCCTACAGCTGCACTTCATGTTTTTATATTAGTTTTACTTAGAAATTTTCCTATATTAATACTTTTTAAAATTGGAATAAATAACCTTGAAAGTCTCATTTCACAAATGAACGTGATTGTTTAAGAAAAAGGAAAACAGCCCTGGCTGGTGTGGCTCAGTGGACTGAGTGCTGGCCTGTGAACCGAAGGGTCGCCAGTTCGATTCCCAGCCAGGGCACATGCCTGGGTTGTGAGCCAGGTCCCTGGTAGGGGCACCCAAGAGGC
This sequence comes from Desmodus rotundus, assembly GCF_022682495.2. Lineage (NCBI taxonomy): Eukaryota > Metazoa > Chordata > Mammalia > Chiroptera > Phyllostomidae > Desmodus > Desmodus rotundus. The sequence goes on along the minus strand of NC_071397.1, from coordinate 88,587,163 downwards.
AACCACACATTGATGTTTCTTTCCCTTTCTCCTTCCTTTGCCCTCTCTGAAAATAATTAAATAAAATCTTTTAAAAAAAATTTTTTAAAAAGAAAATAAAAAGAAAAACAACTAAATAACATATTGAATAAAAATTCTAGTTTTCATTGTGGAGAGGTAAGTAACCACATTTATTAAGCTCCCCATTATTTATTTTCTATTTATATTTATCTTAATTCAGTTCTCACAGATGCTTATTTTTTTTACCCTATTTTTAACCAGCATTTGATTTAAAACATACACAGACACTACCGCTTCAAGATGTAACTAAGTATGAATGGTACTCTGTGGTTTTGTGTTTACTTAATTCTGAGTCCTGTTTTGACTTAGGTTCTTTTCAGATTCTCTTTATGTGACAGCCGCGTGCAGACACCTCCTTACTGTCTCCTGTGTTCTCAGTGGCAGGACGTCCTGGACATCATCTCCAAAGCCCTCGCCGACAACAACATGGAGTTCGCACAGATCAGTCGTGTTAAGACATTTCAGGTACGTCAGCAAGATTTTCTCATGTTTGTAGAAGTGGATTCAGTTGCAAATTGAAACTTCTGTTAACCATGTTATTCTTATTTATTGCCTTGTTTCTTGATTAATTATAAAATGTTAAAAAGCAAAGTAGAGAAACTGTAGTAATTTTCTTCCTGTTCAGTTATTTCTGACCTGAGGTACATTTCTTCAGTATAGCAAGAGCTGGCCTCTGACAAACCTTCGGAGCGGGCAGGGGCCTCGCGTCCCTGGGGTTAGGTTCTAAAGACACTGCGTCAGGCAGAACTACATGTGGTCAGATGTCCTTCCGCCACTCCCAGCACAACGCCGGGCGCACCCAAAGAGACACACAGAAAATGATCCAGTGAAAATCGAGCGGATTCGTGCTCTCACCTCATACTGAGTCTGACTCAGCCCACCACACTCTTCCCTTTCTCTTGGCTCATGTAGTTTGATGTGCACACATCACATATGTGTATCTTGTGATACCACTCAAGCTGATGGGACACATCCTCATAAAGTCACACAACAAGCTTACATTTCCTAAAATTGGTAATTTTACATTGAATTTTCTTAGCTATTGCATTTCACAATGAAATGGATGCCATTAGGCATATTTTAACATTAGCTGTAATGTATTGCTCTTATTTTTAACTGATCCAGCTAAAATTTAAATGTACCTTTCTTTTTTAGGAGAACCTTTCAGCATTTAAACATGATCCCCAAATCAATATTTTGCTGCTGCCCCTGCACACAGGTTCTAATGGATTAACTATCATTGAAGCTACTCACGTTCTGTTGGTGGAGCCCATACTGAACCCTGCCCATGAGCTTCAGGCCATAGGAAGGGTGCACCGAATCGGACAGACAAAGTAAGGACTTAAATTAGTGTCGGTCACAATTGCTTCAAGTTCCTAAGGTACCAGTCCGTGTTTAAACTCATTTCTGTGCAGCATGACCTGTTCATTCCTCATCTCCTCCTCGTTTTTTAAATTTTCAAGTACTAGTATCTGACCAAGAGACATTTTGAGCCCTGACCAGTGTGGTGGTTCGGTTTGTTGGGCATTGTCCTGCCAAGCAAAAGGTCCCTGGTTCAATTCCTGGCAGGTCCCCGGTTGGGTGCGGGAGGGGCAGCTGGTCAGTGTTTCTCAGTGACATGGATGTTTCTCTCCCTCTCTTTCCCCCCCCCCTTCTCCTCTCTTTAAAAATAAATAAATGAAATCTATTTTTTAAGAAAACATTTTGAGTGATTTCCAACCCTCCCTCCTCCGAGTAACAAACCCCCAAATTCTAGATTTTCTTCGTTTCTCTTTCACAAACTATGCTGCTTCATCAAAGCAGCTTCTTAAAATACTTAAGACAAATGCAAAGATGGAGTCATCCATCATACCATTGGGAAGAATTGATTTTTTATTGTCTCAGGTAGCTCATATTTTTAAAAGAAGGCATGTTTCATGCATGACTAAAAACAAACACCTCCTTTTTAAATTCGTCACCTTATGAAAAGAGAGCCCCACTCTAAGATAGGTCTACTCTAAGAGATAATTAGATATAGTTATAAGGCCCAAAGCAACCAAATAGTATATATTACATAGTGTATACTACTTTTATTCAAAGAAATGCATCCATATGAAGAACTTCTTAAGTAAATATTGATTGAGTACCTACTATATGTCAGCATTGTGCCGGATGCTGAAGGGTAAGTCGGATAAGACAATGTATTGCCCCAGCAAGGTTACCATGCAGTAGAACATAATGTAGTAGAATGTGCAAAAGTACAATAGAAGTACCTGGTAACAAAGGAAGGGAGTGATCACTGTGTGCTGGAGAGTCAGAAAGCACTTTGTCAGGTTGAGTCTTGAAGGAAGTTGGGCTAAAAAGGGCTGTTGACGCAGCCAAAGAGTTCCTTCTTCAGAAGCACAGGGGACATAAGCAACATGGTCTTTCTAGTGACTGTAAGGGCCTGCAGTTGCGGGGCATGGAGTGTCGAGGCTGGAATGGCAGGGGTGAGCTCTTGCGTGCCACGCTCAAAACGTGGACTGCTCCGCAAGCCACAGCCGAGAGGACACATGATGGCTGGCTTTTAAGCAGGAAAGACCCATGTTCATCTAACAGACCCCCAGCACTCTATGGCAAAGTAACGGAGTATATGCAGCCTGCTTTACAGGCTACCACTTCTCATTTAAAATGCAGCTATGTGTTGTTCGTTTGGGGTTTTTTACTTTTTTTTTTGTCTTACATTTTTAAACATACTTCTTGACTTGTCAGTGTTTCTAAAGCATGCATTGGACCCTTCTCAGATGAAAGGCTACAAGCCTAAAAACACATTTAACACTACTTGACAGTTCTGTGCTTCCATTGTAAATATATTGTCCTTTTTTCCAAGGAGACTATCTTAAGTCTTCTACATCTTCCTCCTCCCCATTGACGATGGTCTTGCCTCACACGGGCAGACAGATACAATCAGGTCAGAAGTACCTCTTCTTTCCATCACCCACTTGGACAGCCTCCCGTACTGATACCACATCACTCAGTCTGTACTGAGCGCCCGTCTGCCAGGCACTGTTCTAGGCATTTGAGAAGCCCTCATGGGGCTTAAACTGTGGTTATAAGGAGTTGGTAGAGAGACAGATGGTAAACAGTAAACATAGTAAGTAAAGTGTGTGCTGTGTTGGGAGTTAGAAAAGTAGAGTGGTGAGGAGGGTTAAGAGTGCAGGTGGCTGGCCGGGGAGGCTGTTATGGTGAAGGTAGTATTTGAGCAGAGAGGTGAGAAGTGAGATAAAGAAAGCTGAGGAGGTATACCGTAAAGAAGAATGTTCGTGTAGATAGAACGCTTAGTGGAAAGGCCTAAAGGCAGGAGTGTACCTGGTGTGCTTCAGGAATAGGAAGGAGCCAGAGTTGCTGAAGTAGAGTAAGCAAAGCGGAAAGAAATAGGGATGAAGTCACAGAGCTCGGCTGGAGTGGTGTGTGCGTGTTGGGGGGGGGGGGGTTACGGGGCCCAGCGCCGTTGGGAGGCCTTGAGCAGAGGAGTGACGTGATGTCAGTGTTGAAACAGTCATCTGAATGCCGTGTTCGGGCCGCGGGGAGAGGGAAACAAGGGCGACTAGACGCAGGGCACGTAGAAAGAAGGCGACTGCGGTGATCCTGGTGGGCCTTGCAGTTGACCTGGCCACGTCAGCGACAGTGGAAATGGTGAGACGTGGTCAGGGTCTGGATATATTTCAAAGGTAGAATCAGTAGTGTTTGGGGACAGACTGGACATGGTCTGTGAAAGAGTCCAGGTTAGCGCCATGGTGTTCGGCCTGGACAGCTGAAGGATGAAGCAGCTTTCAGTTGACCAGAGGAAGACCATCAGGCAGAGCAGATTTGGGGGGGGGGAAGGGCAGAACTTCCTTTTAGATACAAGTTTGAGATGTTTATTAAGACACCCAAATGGAGATGTCTATTCCGTAAAGATGTCTGGAGTTCGGAGAAAAATCTGAAAGTTACCAGCATATAATGGTAGTATTTTTAAGTCAAGACTACATGTGATTGTTAAGGGAGAGAGCATAGGTAGAGAGGAGGACCAAGGATGAAACTCCAGAGCACCCCAAAGTTAAGCTCCGGGTGAAGAGGAGAAAGGACAAGTAAAGCAAAGAGGACAAATAAGGATCAAACAGTGGATTAGGAAGAACACTGGAGGGGAGAGCTGTCCTTGGAGCCAAGTAAAGCCTAGAACTCGAGAAGGAGGGTGTGACCAGCTGTGTCGTGTAAGGGAAGGATGGAGGATTGATCATTAGGTGTAGCAGCGTGGAGATCAAAACCAGTTTGGGTGGAGAGGTGGAGGCAATGGCCTGATGGGCGTGTAAGATAGGATAGGATTTTGTTTATTTATTTATTAAGAAACACATAACAGAGAGGGTTAAGTAACTTGCCCAGGGTCACATGGCTAGTAAAGGGGGTGGCAGGTTTCAAACATAGCCGTTCTGCCTCGGCAGCCCATGCTTTTAACCACAATGCACTGCTGCCTCTATGGAGCTCGTAGGACCGGAGTCGTGAGTTTTGCTGCAGAGAGCAGAGAAAAAGAAGAGAGTGGGATGAAGAGAGGTGGTTTCTTCCTTTTCGTACAGGAGAAATAATAGAATGATTCATTAGCAACAGACACTAATGAAGCAGGAGGTGGGAAGAAGGCCGGAACAATGCCCTTGAGCCGACTAATACTCAGGGCAGAGTCTAGCTTCAGGCAGAAGCACAGGCCATCTGTGGCCGCATGTAGGGAGGCTCAATGTATTGCAGACGTGTCCCTTTAGCTCCCGCCCCAGGTGCATATGCCTGCTTCGATCTCTGCACCTGTATCTTTAGACTCTACAGCTCCCTTGGAAGCCTGATAGAAAACTCGAGATTAACATGGACAACATAAAACTTACCCCACCCCAAGGCTGCCCCATCTGAGAATGTGGCACTGTCATCTCTATAGTTTCTTAAACCGGAAATCTAGGACTCTTCCATATTTCCCTTTCCATGCCGCATATCCAAGCCATCATCTAGGTAGGTCTTGTCAGCTCTACCTCCTAAAAATATTCCAGACCTACTGACTGCTTACTGCCTTTGCTGATGTGACCCATGTACAACCCACCCTCTTCCCTGGCTGACTGCAGAACTCCTTAATGGGCTTCTCTGTCTCCACTTCTGCTGCCCAGCAGTCCAACTCCACACATCAGCCGAAGGGATTTCTAAAATGTGATCAAGTGTAACTCAGATCATGCATAAAACCCACAACATAACCCAGACTCCTGCCATGTCCTGCCAGACCCTATATGGTGACCTGTGGCCACCCCTCCGGTCTCATTCTCACCTCCCTGCCCCACATTACAATGTGCTTCTGCCACGCTGGCCGCCTTTCTGCCCCTCGAACGGTTTAAGCCCGTGCCACGCGTGCTGTCTTTCCATGACTGGGCTCTTACTTACTGTTTCTTCTGTGCAGACAGCCTTCCCACGCCTCCTCTGCTTAGCAGCCTCATTCCCATCAGTCATGTTTCAACTCACGCCAGCCTCCTGGCGTTATCTGAACCTGAAAGTACCGTAAATGTCGATGTGTGTATTTTGTCTCCCCTCCCTAGAATGTTAGTTCGTGGGGATGAGTAGTGTGTTATTCAATGCTGAACCCCCACCCCTGCCAGCACCTTCGTTAGTACCTGCCAACGGGCTGATGACATACAGCATATACAAAATGAAGTGTGTTTGTTCTCATTAGCTTTAAGATGTTTTTAACCTTGTAATTATTACGTACCTCCTAGACCTACCATCGTACACAGATTCTTAATTAAAGCGACAATAGAAGAAAGAATGCAAGCGATGCTGAAAACCGCCGAGAGGAGGTGGGTAACAGCTCACTTGGTGGATGGGGAAGTTTTTCTGTTTGTATATAAAGTTGTGTGAGTGTTTAGAGCTTCTTCACCGAGACAGCCACTTGGTCAGCCAAAAGGTGTAAGTGCAAATGCTTTTTGGAAGCAGGGTACAGCATTTCACCCATTCAGAATTTCCAGTTAATGCTCATTCTGTGTTCGACCTGACATATTAATAGGGATTGTAATGTGTAAAAATATATAAACTGTCCTATATTTCTTTGCCACATTGGATTTTTAAATGAAATCTATCTTCATGCCCAACCCAAAAGCCTTGGTCTGATATCTGCAAACTGAAACTTAGCTATTTTTGTCATGTATAATGCACACTTTTTTGCCCTGATTTTTCAGGGAAAACTAAGGGTGCACATTATTATACATGGGCAGTACTGATTCCCCTGTACAATGAATTATACATGGAAATTAGTGCTAAAACGTGGGTGTGCATTACACACAGCAAAAATACGAGTGAGTGCTGTTGTGACCTTCCCTTGTTAGTCACACGCAGATAGGAAGGTCTTGACTTAAAACTCCGCTGGTAATTGTAACGTTAACTCCAAAGGCGGAACAGCAGCAGAGACCAGAGCAGCCTTAATTTTAAAACATCAACTTTGGAACCCTAAAACTTCCCAATAATTATTTCATAACTTGTTTTCCCTTAAGTCCTTTTGCAAACAAACAAATGCCTTTACTGCATCCTTGTGAGGGATGCCCAGGAGAGAGGTTTCGTTCACAGGAACGTGTCTCTGGGGGACTTCGCAGAGTGAGCAGAGAAGCAATTCGAAACCAGAAATTGTCTTCCATCCATGGTTTATGGGAAGGGAAGAGGCTACCACAAGAGCTTTTGCCCCAAACATGAAGGCTTTTTGTGGTGGTGGTTTCTATACGTAACAGAATTCAGTGATTATATTTAAGCTGCCTGAATAAAATGATTAGAATTGCTGTTGAAATTCTCTTGAAACAAATTGAGTTTGGATAGTAAGATAAATTGTAAGGTGAGAGCATTAGTAACAGTTGTGGGCAGGGGGTTGTTCTTTTTCTTATTAGTTGTACAGAGAAAAGGCATTTTATGACAAAGCCTGAAAATAATATGCCGAAGTCTTCACTAATTTTAACAAGATGTCATAATGATCCCACCCTTTACTTTCTTCTGGGAGTTTCTTATGTGACTCAGTTACAAAAACTTAGGAAGAAATAATGTCCTTATATTATTATAAGAATATAATATTTTTATATTCTTAATTTCGTAAGACTAAAACAGCATATAATACAAATAAAATAATTTATCCCTTGGGGTTTCTTTCCGACCTTGCTCACTGGGAAACGCTGCAGTCACACGAACTCATCGGCGAAGCATTCCGAGGCCTCCGTCTTGACCGTGGCGGATCTAGCAGACCTATTTACCAAAGAAACGGAAGACCTTGAATGAAGTACCCTTGACTCAGTCTGCAAACTTCAACGTATTTAAGAGCTTTCATAGCTTGTAGAGTAAAGTTATAAGTATCCAGCAGATGTCAGTACACACTATTCTTAGTGAATTAATTTCTTTTTCAGTTGTACAGTGCCCTAGTAGTTGTTGGGCCCTTTTCAATATACTGTTTCCAGAAGATCTATAAAGATGTTTAATTTTTCACTCCTAATAAAACATTTATTTTTGTTCTAAAGAATATCTATATCTGAGGGAGTTAAGACAGGTAGTATGTACTTTTCTTTCCATACGGTTAGTCTTACAAAGAGATGGATTAAGAGAAAGTAAGCTAGCCTAGTTTTATATGACCTGGTTCTTCAACCAACATGAATCTCATTTTTGGAAGGGCCTTCAGTATCTTTAGCACATAATTCAGCAATATCTTGTTAGAAATGTTTTAAGTAGATGATGAATTACACCGACTCCTAGTTAACTTAGGTAGGTCCAGACTGTAACTCCATACATAGTAACATTACAGTTAATACCATTCCAACAATGTTAGTATTAGGCCATTATTTTTTTCTGTGTCTTGTGTGAAAAATCAAAATACTGAGCCTTTTTCCCACTGCTGTTACATGTTGATTAGTGTGAGGATAAACAGTTAACTTTAAATAGGGTTTTTAAGCATATTGATGTTTACCTTAAAATTATCTAACCTGCTTTCTCTACTTTTATTTGTTCTTACTGTTAAGTTCTTACAGGTTTTAAGATTGTAAATATTGCAGTTTTTGTAACACTAGTTCTTATTATGACGTGGAAATCAGTATGATATGGACGCCCTGCAGCCCTCCCTTCCCATGCTCTGTGTAAGCAGGCTGTACCCACAGACATAGATTTGCGATCGGGCTCCTTACCGTATCCCACTGGTACTCGTGTCCATGACTAGTATTTTATCCTCGAAGCAAGAGAATGTCATATTTACATAAGCAAATAACTGCAAGTGCTAATTACGTAGTGTTTCTTCTTCTGTGAAGAATTAATGGACTTCGAAATTGGTAACTAAGGAGTAGTAGCTTATATCCTAGTCATTTGATGTAATACACTTGTTCTTGTTCTGTTTTCTGTGAGCCCTCAAAGTTTTAAATGACCCTCAGGACTCATTAGCTTCTGCTCGGCTACCCTGCAAATCCTAACAGAAATGTCCCCTGGGTCACACGTGTCCGAGAGGCTTTGGTGCTTAGTTAAGGTGCACTTTCTTCCTCTAGGTTTGACATAAACAGCTGAAGAGAACACACACACACTTATGGTGCTTATTCTTCAGTCGAAGAGAGATATGCATTGATTCTTTTGTATGAGATGAAGCAGAACTATTATTTTTATAGCTCTTTACATACTATAAAGAGCTTTCCTGTGCATTCATGTGTTTAATTTGGCCAACGACCCCGTGAAGTTGGTATAATTCATACCTCTCCTGTTTTGAAGGTAGAGAACTGAGGTTCAAAAATACCGAGAAACGTGTGTGTGACACATACAGGTGAGAGCGTGGAGCTCAGGTCCCCAGCTCTGGCTCCCGAGCTCATGTTCTTTCTCTCACTCACTTTTGTTGCTGAGATTCAGAAAGCCCGTGGTGTTAGAATTTACTGATGAGCATATTTTAGTGTTTCTGTTTGTTTCCTAGTATATCTTTTGAGCTGCAGTTATAGGGGAAGCAATTTGATATGCTTCAATTTTGTAAAAAACTATGTACACATACAAGTATACCTATCTGTATTAGGGGGAAACAGCTCTTAGTCATTTCTGTAAGATGTCATCAATTAAATACATATTTTAGTGGAAGTTGAAATTTGGAGATTTATTTAAATTCTGAACTGTAATACATGCAGTGTGGGGTGGTTTTTATGTTTGTTTGGTTTTTTGGTTTGGTTTGGTCTGAACAAAAGATGTCACAATTGTCTATACTACAGAATCCCGTATGTTACAGACATTTGTTACTTCTTAAAATAGTTGTGACAGTTCTTCCAAATAACTGTTCAAAACAAATACAGATCTAACCCAGGAAGACAGAAAAATGGGTCTTCTCAGCTGCAAACAACGGATTTTTTGTTCCCTTCTTCCATCATTTCATACTCTCTGAAATACCACTTTGCTTATAAACCGTTGGTCTGAACTGGGTGTTGTGCTGATGAAACGTGAGCAATAGTGAGATAGTTCCAATCCTTAAGAGAGCTTAAATGTGTTTGGTTGTCGGGAAGCATTTTCTATTGAGTCAGGTGAGCTTATAATACTGAAGAGGCATTTATATGCAATGCAGAATACATGTACCTAATTCCATAATCCTTTGCTTCATCCCCGATAGCCTTGCTGCAGTTTTACTGCAGCTCCAACTTCTCTCTTTCTGTTCTTGCAGAATGGCCCATCCTTTGATTTCAGTGATTGGCCCCTTGCATATCACATCAGTAACAACAAACCAAAAATACTCTAGGCATGATAATTCACCGTGCAAACCACCAGTACTTTACAAGTAATTAGTGAGCCTAACAGTACTTAGCAAAATGTTTAGGAACCGAAGTTAGCGATGCAAATTTAAACATCACCTCGGACAAAGGAAGAAGTGATGTCTCTGAAATCGTCCCCTGCTCTCACTTTACTAGTTGTCCCAAGACTGAGTGTGTGGGAGTTCTTGATGTTTATTAAACTCAAAGCATCATCTTCAACTGTTTTTCCAGACTTTAAACAGAGTCCCACAGTAACATGCCATTTCAGGATCTGAACTGGCACGCCAGTATAAAAATGAAATGTCATTAAAACAGTACAGTACAAGCCACGCATTTTAATCCTGGCTACACTGATAAAGGAAAGCTCATCTTCCATGGTGTTTCTTCCAAGTAGGATAGATTAACTCTACATTTTTTAAACTTCATGAGAATCTCCATATCCTTTGGCTGCATTGCACAGCGTGTGGACCTCTTGCAGGCCTTCCTTTAGAGTGGCGACCCTCCACCTTGTCCATCTCGCGGCACATACACGAACTCCTCAAATTCCGCGGCACACCAAAAATAGTTTTTGCTGATCTGACAAAAGATAGGTATAATTTTGATTCATTCACACCAGATAGTTATTGTGTTGGCTGTTGTCAGTTTTTTGTTATTTAACAATCTAAGAAAAAAGCAGTCAGTGCCCCTGATTAAATAGTCAGGTGTTGCATGTTTTAAAATTTCTTGCAGCCACCAGTTGAAAATTGCTGCTTTAGAGAGCCGATCTTGCAAATGATTGATAACCCCAGAGGGAATTCAGCTCTCACAGTAGGTTGTTCCCCGTGCAAAAGTTCGTGTATGCAACACTTCAAAAAGGCCAATATTCAACACGTGAGAGTTTGGAGTAAGGAAAGGTTTATTGGTCAAGAAGTTCCCTGATCAAGAAGATGGGGGACTCAGAGGTTCCTCAAATCTATCTTTAGGAAGCACAAAGTCCAGGCTTCCTTTAAATCCAGGGAAGGAAAAATAGGAGAGGCTGTTTTTGTAAAAACTCAAGTCCAAAGCTGAATTCTTGTAATGATTATCAAGTGTAAAGCAAGAGCTGTTAGCGCAAAGGCCATGGAAAGCGCTCAGGCCCCAACAAGGTGACATCAGAGAGACCGAGCATTTCACGCTGTCACCAGGTTATACGACAGAAGAGTCCCAGGCAGAAAATGCGGCAGCACAAGAACTTGGCATGGGCGATCGCCATCTCTAGCCTTCCCGTGCCTTCATCAGCGTCTCGGAGGCTGTCTCCATATCTTGCCTTTGAAGGTCCTGCACCATCCGTTGTATCTTATTCCGTTATTTAATATCAGTGACTCTCGAGACTGATTTTGTTCATTGCAACTGAACTGGTTTATTGAAACCAAACTTTTTGTACTGCAGCTTATGCTTCTTTTCCTTGCAAAATAGAAATAAAATGTAACCGCCATGATCTGGGTGATTATTTGTCATACAGGTGACTGTTGTTTATTAAATGGCTCAGTAGCTTTCTTTCTGCCTATCAAGTATTCCAACCCTTCAGCCTTCTTGCAAAGGTCTTTCTCTTTAAACCCATTTGGCAACTTCTCTCTCGGAAACCTCCTCTTACGCTCCACACCCCTGATAGAGCCTATCTGAGGAACAGTTTTGTGCAAGGACATATTTTTGGCATGAGAATTTTTTTTCAGTCAACACTAACACCTTCATTCCCATCCACTGAGATAATAGTCACATGTCAACTAGGTAAGTGGATATAGGAGCTACTCAATCAGGCAAAGAAGGTGTGATGAAGAATTTCCTACTCGTTTCAGGATGCCAGTGAGCAGGAGCCTACAGTATCCAGTACAATTCTGATTATCCCATAAGAAAGGAATTTTAGAATGCAAAATGAGTTCTCAAAGGGGAGAACAAAATTGTTTCTGAAAGATTTTAAGAAATCTAGGATTTTTTTCAAGTGCAAGTAAACATTAAGGCTCTTTTGAGTCCTATAAAAAAAAAACCTATGGTATGTCCCATTTTAGGCTTTTTTCCCTCTTTCCCAAAATACACGATTGTAAAGTTCTAGAGTCTCTTCTGCCATGTGAATAACAAATACCAAAAAAGCGAGCAGCTATTTCCTTTTCTAAAAAGTTAAGTAAGCGAAGAAAATACAACTATTTCTTAAAATTTAGTAAGGATTTCAGTTAATTCAGTAGAAAGGGATAGTCTTCCCTTGCGTGTGCAGTTAATACTTGTCGGACTTCATTGGTTGGGACAACTAGCCAACAGGGCTCACATCAGAGCAGAGTTGTGTGGGTTAGTGGAACATTTGCAAACATCCTGTCCACTAAAGAGACCTAGCTTATAAACACTGAGAAGTCACTCAAAATTCTCCCATAGCTGTGCTAAATGTGTTTCATATTTAGTAGTAAGTGCCGTTTGATTCCTATTCTTGGACTTGGTTATTAGAACCTAGTTGTTAAACAAACCGAACAACTTTTATCTCCAAGATTTATTTAATATTGCCTAAAGCTGTTTCTTTTGGACACCTGTGACTCCAGCGACCAAGAAATTGGGTGGTTCTGCCCTGAAATCACGAGGCATCCTCAGTGACGTGGATCCCAGATCTAAGGGGGCAGTGGACCTGTTGAGCAGGCCACGCTGCAGAATAATTGCCTGATGTCACTGTGTTTCTCTCATATGAGACAAAATTGGGGGTTGTTTCCCTCCAGCTGGAGGCAAATTCAACGTTAGGAAGTGCTGATACTTAACAACAAAAAGACAACCCAATGCAATAAAAGGATGTAGGTGTTTTCAGTAGAAATATTTTTATTTGCAAATGAAAATGTCAAAAGCATAGGAAATCTAGAAATTTATGATAGGACTTCCAAAAATTGTGTGTATTTTGTATTTAGTATGTGCCTCCAAAAATGATTGTCCTGCCCTGGCTGGTGTGGCTCAGTGGACTGAGCACCAGTCTGCGAACCGAAGGGTCGCCAGTTCGATTCCCAGTCAGGGCACAGGCCTGGGTTGTGGGCCAGGTGCCCAGTTGGGGGCATGTGAGAGACCACCACACATTGATGTTTCTCTCCCTCCCATTTTCTCACCCTTCCCTTCTGTCTAAAAATAAATAAATAAAATCTTTAAAAAATGATGTTCAGGTAGTCAGGAAAATAGTAGCCATTTTAATCTTGCTTTAATGAGGAATAATTGACAAATGTAATTCTATATATTTAAGGTGTACAACATGATTTATACATTATGAAGTGACTACCAACATCAAAATAATGAACACATCCATCACCTCACACAGTTAACACTTTTTTTCTGTGCACAGTAAAACATCTTAGGGTCTTAGCAGGTTGCAAATGTATAGTACTGTGTGATTAACCACAGGCGCGTGCCGTACAGTATAACCTCGGGACATACAAGTAAAAGCGTGTTCCCTCTGACCCGTATCTCCTGTCCGAAAAAGATGCACAGGTGTCCAATAAGCACATGAAAGGATGATCAGCAGCATTAGTCACTGGGGGAAGGTAAAGCAAAGCCATCATCAGAGGGACTGGGGGAGGGGAGAGAGGGATGAATAAGCAGGACAGGGTTTTTAGAGCAGCGGAACTTCTGTATGATGATATGATGGTAGGTATGTATTGTTAAACATTGTCAAACCCATAGAGTGTACCACACAAGAGTGCACCCCTACATAGACTGTAGACTTTGAATAATAATGACGTCATCACTATAGGCTTAATCAGTTGTAAAATAACAAGTTTACCACTCTGGTGCAGGATTCTGATAGGGTGGGGCATGTAGGAGCTATATAGGAACTCTGGACTTTCTGCTCGGTTTTGCTGTGAACCTAAAGCAGCTCAAAAAGTTAAGTCTATTAAAAAAAATAATAATAACAATGAGATACTACTTCATACCCACCAGACTGTAACCAAAAGACAATGACGTGTTTGGGCAAGGATATAGAAACCTGGAACCCTCCTCACACTGATGGTGGAATGTAAAATGGTACTTTCTTTGTAAAGCATTTTGCACGTTTCTTAAAAAGTTAAACATACACTTAGCTCTGCCCCTCCTCTGTATCTACTAAAAAGAAAAGGCAACCTATATCCATATAAGGACTGTGAATAGTCCTGCAGTTCCACAAATTGTCAAACAGTCACCGGAGGGCCCAGCAGTTCCACTCCTAGGCACATACCTCTATTGGTCAGCTCAGACTCTCATAGGAAATACCACAGACTGGGTGGCTAAAGCAACAGAAATGTATTTCTCACAACTCTGGAGGTGAAGCTGAAGATCAGGGTGTCGGCAGGTCTGGTTTTTACGAGTCTTCCCTCCTTGGCGTGCAGGCAGCTGCCTTCTCCCTGTGTCCTCACACAGCCTCTCCTGTGTTCCCTCCCCAAGGTGTCTCGCTTCTTAAGAAACGTCCAAACCTGTAGAGAATTTTTATGAGTTTATATGAGCCAAACTGAACGATTGCCAGGAAGCAAAATCTCAAAGGATTCAGAAAATGGCAGTTTTGCCACTTGTTTTATATGTTAGAATCAAAGGAGGAGATGTAAGGAGGGTTAGATTACATCAAAACCATTGGTGGCAGGTTAAGAGGGTGGGAGAAAGCAAAATTGGGGGTGGGAGATCTCTGCGATTGTATAAAAAGTAAAATGGACAGACACCTACTTTTCTTACTGTGCAGGGTAGTTAATAATCAACATTTTGGACACAGATGGTATGTGGGGAACAAGATAACACCCAGGGTTCTGTGGTCTGGTGCCCTGAGGGTTCTAGAAAAGATCCCTCTGACACTCCAGAGGTAAGTTATCTTAAATGCAACAGGAAAACAGGCTCGCTTAAGGTAAAGTTTGACCTTTGTCAAGAAAGCTGCAGGCCTAGGGCGTGACTACCTGCCCAACTTGCTTTTAAGGCAGGCATTTTTGTGTTCAGACCATCCTATCTGTTAACTCTATGTCTCTGAGTTCGTAAGTCCCACCACACAGGCCTCCCCTGACCTTGTCAGGTTTAAAATGTGGTCCCCTTTTGTCCACAACATCGTCACATTGGATTAGGGCCTCATCCTGAAACTCGTTCCTATCAGCAACATTTACAACAGACAGAAGTGGAAATGACCCAAATGCCCATCAAAGGGTAAATGGATAAACAAGAGGTGGTCTATACTTACAATGGAATACTACTTGGACATAAAAAATGAAGTACTGATACATGCTACAAAGAATGAATCTTGCAAACAGTCTAAGAGAAAAAAACCGTAACAAAACACCGTGTGCTGCTATTTATGTGAAGGGTCTAGATTAGTCAGATCAATAGAGGCAAAGGCGCACTAGTGGTTGCCTGGGCCGAGGAGCGAAGCTGGGTTGTGTGGAGTGGCTGCTGATGGGGATCAGGTGTCTTCCTGGAATGATGAAAACTCTCTCACCTTAGATTGCAGTAATAGTTGCACGATTCTGTGACTATAGGAAAAAAAAAAAAACATTGAATGGCTGGGTTTTTGGTATGTGAATTGTATTTCAATAAAAATATTTGAAAACATTTTTTTGACATAGCATGGTTTTATGGTTGGTTTCTTTAAAATTCATTTGGCACGCAGAATCTTTGGCAGAGCCTGTTCCATATGAAAATGAGACAGATGGTCTTCAAAATCAGTCACACATTGCTGAGAATATTGCACTCCGGGCCTGTGACCCTCACCGATGTCCTGCAGCCACAGCTACAATGTTGCAGCATCTGGAACTGCTGGCTTTAACTGACACTCAGCCGAATAGAGCCCTGGGTCCGGAGTGACTTTCTGTGCTTGGAGCTCTCAGGCCTAAAACAAAGATCACTATTATCTTTCTAAAATCATTAATCCCCATGATACTCTTACGTAAAACCCTAATCTGGCACACCTACCAGTTTCTAATAATGAATCACGTGGTCTGCCAACTCAAGGAATGCCTAACTATAAACCGTGTAACCTCAAAGTAGTGCATTCTTCCCATCCTGGAAATACAGTATAGTGTCCATCCTCCTCATGCACTCCAATACCGAGTTGAGCAATTGAACTTCAAGGCTCAGTTAAAAGAATGCAGTTGTGACGTGAGCTGTGGAATGAACTGTGAGGTGTGGCATAAGTCAGATTCACAGTCTCAGCACTCTTGACATTTTAGGCAGATAACTCTTCTGTGTGGGAACTGTCCTGTTCATTCAGATGTTTAACAGTATCCCGGGCCACTACCCAGTAGATGCCAAGAGCACACTCCACCTCCCAAGTTATGACAACCAAAAAGGTTTCCAAAGATTACCAAATGTGTCCTGGTGGGAACAATTGAGAACCACTGGTGTAAGTCAAAGAGGACTTAGCCATTTTCCAGTAACCCAACAAAAGGAAAAATCCACGTTTGATCTAATTCACTTGTGTGAGCTCTGTTGATTTGAAATAGAGTATCGTGTAAAAAGCAGTTTCATTGTGTTAGTAAATTTAGGTGAGCATATTCTTTGCCAAGTTTATTTGGAAGATTTTCATATTTTACTCTAAAATTGGAACCCAATGCTGAAATGCCAGCTTGGAGCAACAGAAGAAATGAGCTGTTTATATTATAGTAATAGACTGCCCTTGGACACTTATAAATGAAAACATTTCAAAGGAATAGAAAGGTAATTTTCTAATCAATTTTGCCACATAGTAAAGGATTTGCTATCTATTGACAAAGAGTTTGCAAATACACTACATATATTTATCATTAAGCACACCAACTGCGCGTGGTAGGGTTCACCTTCATTGTCTTTCTAGTATCATTTAAATCACCTAAGAATGAAGGATGTAATCATTTTAAGCTTTGATACATTGTACCTGAAGGTTTTTAGCTGTGGATGTACTGCATTCCGAAATCATGGTGTAGATGGCATCTGCCCACAGATTGTGATATGTCTTTACAGGAATATGATATCACTTTGTGACTATTTTCCCACTGCAACCTTCACCTGCCCCAAAAGGACCTTAAGGAGACCTGATGCCTCTGCTCTGTGGAAGATGGAGTTAAATGGCCCTACCTTTCCTTTCTCCCTTTAATGAGCATCGCTAAGGCACCAACGCTAACATCCCCGCCCACCCGTTGCAATTACACTCCAGGGAAGTGTGGAGCAGCCAGTCACTCTTAGTGACAGGATGGGAGCTTCTGCTAAGAGCCATTCCCTGGAGTTCAAGTCCGTGTATTGGCTACCGGTGCCCACTAAAGGAATATAAGATTATAAACAACAGAAAAGTTTTTCTCCCAGAACTTAAAAAGAATGAAATGCATTTGTTAATTGGAGGTTTCATTAACTAATGGTGTAAGAATAAACCTACTGCCTATTTTCTGTATCTCAATAAATGACACTCTCCATCCCTCCCTTGCTCAAGCCAAACACCTTGGGCTCATCGTAAGGCCTTTTCCTTCTTTCAGCTCTCACATCTAATCCAGCAGCCAAGGCCGCCCTCAGAATAATCTGGACTCCAACCACTTTTCTCCGCCCCTGCAGTTCCCACGGTGGCCCTGCCATGGTCACTGTCAGCGGGGTCACTGTGACAGCCTCCTAGAGTCTCCCCAACACAACCGCCACTGTGAGCCTTGTAAGATGCACGGCAGGTGATGTCCTACCTCTGTACAAAATCCTCCCACGGTTACTCAAGGCACTCAGGGAAACCAAGTGCTCCTGACGGCCTGTTGGCCTCAGCTGATCTGGGCTTCTTGGCCTCTCTGTCCTCATCACCTACCTACCCTCCTCTGTATCCCTCTGTTGCTTCCTCAGGGTACTTCTTGTACCTAGAACATGGCCAGGCATGCTTATTCAGGGCCTTTGAAGAGGTGAGGGGATTAAGAAGAACAAACAGGTAGTTACAGAATAGCCATGGATGGGGATGTACAGTACAGTATAGGAAATGGAGCAGCCAAAGAACTTACACGCATGACCCATGGGCATGAACAATGGCAGGGGAATTACCTGAGGGAGAGGGAGTGCTGGGTGGACAGGGGCAAAGGGGGAAAAACCAGGACAACTGTAATAGCACAATCAATAAAATATAATAAAAAAGAAAGAAACGGGTGTTCCCTCTGCTAGGGTTTCCCCGGATGCTGCCCTGGCCCACTGCCTCACTCCGCCGGAGCCTCCGCTCCAATGTCAACTTATCAGCGAGGCTTTATCACACGTCACGCAAAACTGCGCCCTTCCTTCCCACCACTGTCATTCTATCCCCCTTATTACCTTATTTTCTCCGAGCTCTTATCACGATCTGACTTTTATTGTATACATTTTTCTGTCTTCTTCAACAGAAATAAACTCCATAAGAGCTGAACTTTTGCTTGTTTACTATGTAGCCCAGCACCTGGCAAACAGTAGGAACTCAGTAGATACTTGTTGAAAGAATAAGATCCTACCCTAACCAAATTATAGATGGAGTAAGGGTTAGTACGGTTCTAAAGACTGCCCATGAAATTGTTCTTTTTAATATTAAAACATTGTAATTTATCTCATTTTTCCATAAAGTATAATGTAGAATACATTTTTTGAGATACCAACATCATGTGTTATCACCCTCATCTCATATTAAAGCCTCAGCTGATACTGAGAAGTTAGCACGCTCAGGACCTACATTTTAGATAGCTGTGGATTTCAGGTGTGGGACTGGCTGCTGCTAAGCAAGGCTGTGCCTTATATAGTCATGGTTTCAGCTTCAGCTATGACATTTATAAATGATCCCCTAATGCTTATTTCTACTTCTTTATTTCCTTTTCAGCCCCAAACTCTTAATTCCAACTTGCCTTTAAATGGATCCAGCAGCTCCTCAGTTTAGAGTAAGGCCATCTGACTTGATCTGACTTTACCACTAACAAGCTGGCCTCCTTGAACAAAACGTTTATTCTCTCAGCTTCCTCACGTGTAAACCAGAGAGTGAGGTTAGCTCAACAGCCCTCAACAGCATGTCGGTGTTTTCTGATCAGCCAAGAGAGAGTGCGGGTGGGATCAGAGGAACATCCAGCCCAAACCTTTTATTGTCTACGCTCCATCTGGACAGTCTACAGCTGCATGTGAGTGCAAACATTCATCTCAGGTGGGAAAACTCCCTGGAATAGACCATTTCTCACCATTTCTCTCCATTCCAACATTAGAATTCCATGACTCCACCATTCCAGACAAAGCCATCTTCCTCCTTGCTTGTAGAATTCTCTTTCTCTCTCACCATTTATCAAGGTACCAGGCTCTTCATAAATTTCTTTATTCCTCACTCCATACAGAAATTCTGTTAATTTTATGTACAAAAGATGTCTCTTGAATAATCATTAGTCAAATTCACATCTTCATTTCCTCTCATCGCAACTTCCTCCATTCTTCCCGTGACCGAATTCCTTCTCAATTATGGCTCCAAACATAATCAATGATTCCTTTTTGCCTAAAGGATAAAGTTTAAAATCCTCAGTATAGGGTTCAAAGTCCTCAGTGACATGATCCCAGGCTGCCCTTCCAACCAGTTAACCCATGGTGTTCAACATTTTCCATCTGTCTCTGCAGCTCCATTCTCATCGGTGAGCTCCCTGCTCTTCTAGCCGCTCACTGGGTGTGGCCCATGGAGAGCCCTAGCAGGAGACTGGAGGTGGACCGAGAGCAGGTCCTCCCTCTGGGAGAATGATTTCTTCCCCCAGCGCTCTCCCCGCGGGGTTCACACGGGTTAGCAATGTTCCTCTACCAGAGGCCACATCTCCCACCCAACCCTTTCCTCTTCCCCAGAACTGTTCCTTCTCCTCGCTCCTCCACCTTCATTAAGGACTTTTCCATGTTGTTTGTCATTGTTGTTGGTCTTTACTCCCAATATTTAGAACAATATCTGGCAGGTGGTCTTTAATAAATATTTGTTCAACAAATGATGTCTTGTTTGGAAATTCACCCCCACTGAAAAGCAACATTTTAGAACTTGATCCAATTTTTTAAGAAAAAGGAAGATGTCTCAAGAAATAGTATATATGACAGCCATTACTTAGGAAGAATACAAACTATTACAATGCAAGATTTTTTTCTTTCTCCTAAAAATAAGTGATAATTTATTGCAGATACTTATGTTTGTCTCAAAAATAATATTTCAAGATATCAGCTGTAGGAGTGATTGTTCATAGCAGACTTTCTAAGGTATCGTCGTGATCCTGACTGCCTCTCCTCCAGCTTCTTCTTCAGCTTCACATCGAATTCACTGGACAAGAAGCTAGAGCAGTGATGTATGGAATCCAGGCTCTTCCAAGACAGCTACGTTATCCTTTTCTGATTTTTTTACTTTTCATTCGACTCTTTATATTCTGAAGGACAAATATTAGAAGTTCATGTACGTCGTTCTGCCTTTAATTTAATCATGCAAACCAGTGGTTCTCTCATTTCTGTTGATTTTCTGTGTCCCAAGTTAACTTTGATATCATCTCAGCCTGACTGAGAATCGGTCACCTTATCAAAGCTTTCCAAGTGAGAACTAAAGTGCAACAGAAGTTAATTGTATCCCAGACAATGACTTCTCCTCCCCCTCCTCCTCCTCCTCCTCCTCCTCCTCCTCCTCCTCCTCCTCCTCCTCCTCCTCCTCCTCCTCCTCCTTCTTCTCCTTCTTCTCATTCTTCTTCTTATTATTATTAAGAACTCAGTAATTAAGTCAGAGCAACATGATTTCAAATTCAAGTTCCTGGACTTAGCCGTGTGGTGTTAAGCAGAGTTTTGGACTCTGGGCTTTCCTCATGAGTTGAAATGGAGATAATGATGTTACTTGGTGTCACATACTGAATTATGTTCCCCCTCAAAATTCATGTCTTTGTCAAAGTCCTAACCCTCCACACCTCAGAATGTGACTGCATCTGTATGTAATGGAACCCTGCAGAGTGTCCAGTTCTTTAACACGACCCTTTCTCCTGTCTCTCCATCCATTCCCTTGCTGAATCAGTAAGCCCCTAGCAGGTCATATTCTGGTCAGTACTGAACTGTCTTAAAACAAAGCGTCAGTCTGTGGACCACAGGAAGAGAGTTTCAGTCACACTAAAGGTAACATCTTGATGTCAGGCTGACATCACGACCTGATACAATCATCAGCTACTCCCTACCCTGGTCCCAGCCAATCAGTAGAGCTCAGGACCCCCACTCCGTTAGCCGCCATACGAATGATTTCCCCTCTGTGACCTGTCCCCTGAAGCCAGCAGCAGCCAGGTCTTAGAGTGCTGCTTACATGCGACTCAGGCTCACTGCCTTTTCCTCAACCATTGTAATAATAAACCCTCACTTTTTGGGTGCAAACTTCTGTTAGCATTTGGTTGGACTTCGACGTGCACTGGAGAACAGAACCCTTTAGTCAGGTAACAAGAAGGTGTTTAAAGAAAGAATTCAGGTGTAATGAGGTCATATGGTTTGGCCTCAATTCGACGTGCCTGGCGTCCGTGTAAGAGGAGATCAGGACACAGACGTGGCGAGCGTGCACAGAAGGAACAACACGGGAAAACGGCCCCTGACACACTGAAGAAAGAGTTCTCAGAAGAAATCCAGCCTGCTCACACCTTGATCTTCAAATTTTCGCCTCCAAAGTTATGGGAAAATAAATTTATGACATTAAGTACCCAGTCTGTGGTACTTTGATATAGCAGCCCTAGCAAACAAATACACGGGGCAAAGTTGGGAGGCTTTTTTTTAAAGACTCTATAAGAGAGTCTGTGTACAATTAATTATCTGTATTAGTTTCCTGTGGCTGCTGTACCACATTACCACAGACTCAGCGGCTTAAAACCACGGAAGTTGATTCACTCCCAGTCTGAAGGCCAGACGTTTGAAATCACCTTCCCAGGGGTGAAATCGAGGTGCTGGCAGGGCTGCACTCATTCCAGAAGGTCTAGGGGGAAAGTCCTTCCTCGTCTCCTCCAGCCAGTGGGGCTGCTGGTGTTCATTGGCTCACAGTTCTGTCCCTCCAGTCTCTGCCTCCTTGGTCACAGAACCTTCTCCTCTTCCGTCTGTGTCAAATCTCCCTCCACCTCTGTTTTACAATGTCACTTGTGATTGCCTTCGGGTCTGCTCAGTTAATCTAGATAATCTTCCCTTGTCTTGATTCTTCACTTAATCACTTTTATAAAGACCTTTTTTTCATTTAAGGTAAGAGTTACAGATTCTAGTGATTAGGAACTGATATCTTTGGGAGCCAATCTTTAGCTTGATACAGTCAGTAGGTATTAGAAAGATGCGTTCCAGTACTCACTTAGTAAACGCAAGCTGCCTTCCAGTGAACCTGTGAGTTAGTAATGCCTGATGAACAAGATTTCACTGTACCTGTTCAGTTTGCAATCAGAGAAAGATAAAAAGCTAAAAGTGTTGAAACTTTAATACCATCACAGAATATTTCTAGAGCAGGGGTGTCAAACTCATTTTCACCAGGGGCCACATCAGCCTCGCAGTTGCCTTCAAAGGGCCGAATGTAATTTTAGGACTGTATGAATGTAATGACTCTTTAACCAGGGGCAAGGAGCTCGGCGCTGCTGCCAGGTAGAAACAAGGTGCCGGGCTGGATAAAACAAGGGGGAGGGCTAGATTTGGCCCACGGGCCTTGTGTTTGCCACATGTGTTCTAGAGATACCTATAATTTAAAATTCAGTTTCCTAATTTAAAAGTTTTAGAGTTTATATTTTGGAAGTGAAATAGGTGGTTTGAATGTAAGAAGTAGGAGACCGACCTAGGCAAGTAAGTGTTGGCAACCTTTAAGTGCTCTGATAAAATTTTATACTCCCTGCAAGATTTTGCATACTGGAAACTCTGCTGTCTCCTCCATCTCAGCAGTAGATCTCCTCCATCTACTGTCCCACCTCAGCCAGCACAGGCAAAGGCCAAGAGAAGTGACAAGTAATAGGCTAGCTGACATTTGTGTGAGGAAGCACCTTTGACCTCCAAATCCCTGGTGCCTAAGTGCCCAGAAAAGAAGAGGCGACTCTTAGAGTCTCCTTTAACCCTCTTCTGCCACCAGTGGCCTCTCCACTGGAATCGGAAGCCACCGTGTCCATGTCCCCGTTTGCCCAGCACGTGAGCTCTGAACCTTAGGCTCTTTGAGAGCTACCTAAGATGAACTCTCCGGCCACTTTCAAAATGAGGTCAGAGGTAGTTGGCTCCTTTGCTGCCAATGAGATCTGATAGTATTAACAATACCTCCTATTAGTCTAGTACTTTATAATAAAGAGCACTTTGGTGCGGATTCTCTTGCCCACATACTAGAATTACAAAGGGAAATAAGACACATTTTCAGCCCTTAGGGATCATTTCAACCCAGTTATTCATAACTCATCCAGCCCCACAAACTCATGGAGAAAGAGGAGGGAGGTATTATTATCCTCATTTTCAAGAAAAGGTAAAATTGTGACTTTCATGAAGATAAAAAAAAAGTCGGACATGGGTTAGAGATTGTTTTTAACTCATTCAATGAGGGAAGCAAGCAGATGTTAATAGCATGGATACAGATAGAATAAAGGAAGGTTGAAGGGAATTGCAAACGGAAGCAATCCCCCCACCACATACACTCTGGGGCACAGGCGAAGGGAAATCCATAACCCTCACAGCAGGCAGGAGAGAATTGGTATGCCCATCCGTTACAATGTATGGGGGTATAAAATAGCTCCCATGGAATCAAAATAAAATAACTCAAGGAGAGATGTATAGGCAATATATTGGGCTTCCCAGATAGAGTCTGGAAGTAAATCTTAGACAATCTGGCACCTAATTCAGAATTTGTTCCACTTCACTCCAGAGTGGTCCCAGCTCCTGAGAGAGGTACTCCTTTGTTGCCTTGATTTGGTGAAATAAAGTTACCCCCTGAAATTGCAAGTGAGAGTGTGAGAGAGAAACAAGTTAGAGACTTCCTGCTATTCCCACGCAGTCCTGTTTTGTCTTAAAATGCTCACTGAAGCAGCCAACAAGCCAAGATGCAGCTGAACCTGGCCCTGGGGGAGGGTTCCCAAATCTCTCCTCACACCAGGGCACAAATCCTGAAATGAGCAGCTTTGGAATCTGCTCAGATATGTGTTGCTTCTCACTGTGGTTGCAACAGAAGCTGGAATCGGAATGAAAAGTAACCCTCTGCTTCCTTTCACATTCGGGCAGGAAGAGCATAAGAGGGGTCAAAGGCACCAGTATGGGAACCCAAACAGGGGCTAAGTCAGGGACCTGGGAAGGTTTTAACTATGGGGAAGGAAATATGCAGCCCAGAATGATGAAATTATAGTAGTTTCCAAAAACGTGGCAGTTTATCGTTTTGAACGTTCCATACTAGAAATAAATACAAAGGCACCGCAGTCCCAGGTTTTGTGTTTGGGTTTTAAATTTTGAAAGGGGGCAGGCTGGGGGGGGGGGGCGTTAACAAAAAAAAAGAGAGGGGGGCATTAGCAAGTTTGCCTTCCACTAATGACCTAAAAAATGTGGCAACTCAAAAAGAAACAAATAGTTATTTCAATGCAGACTGTCTCAGAAATCTAGGACATCATCAAACCTTGTTCCCCTTGGGCTTTTCACTTGGAAAGAATGCTGTGCCTTTTTTATTTTTTTACTTTCCCTATGCTCCAAGTCTTTAAAAATCTTGTTCATAAGCTAACTGACTTAAAAACCACACCTATCTTTGTACCAGACAGCCAAACGCTACCTCTTTACAGAGGATACTCTTGGGGGTAGGGGGGGTTCGTTGTTGTAATTGTGTTTTTACTTTTTTTTTAAATGAATCTCTTTAGCTCCACTATAACATGCTTTTACTGTTTGGAGTTATGTATCTTTTTTTTTAACTTTTTATTGTTATTCAATTACAGTTGTCTGCCTTTTCTCCCCATCCCTCCACCCCACCCCAGCCAAACCCACCTCCCTCCCCCACCTCCACCCTCCCCCTTGTTTTTGTCTATGTGTCCTTTATAGTAGTTCCTGTAATCCGTTCTCCCCACTGTCCCCTCACCATTCCCCTCTGGCTATTGTTAGATTGTTCTTAACTACAATGTCTCTGGTTATATTTTGTTTGCTTTTTTCTTTTGTTGATTATTAAAAATACTCCATTTCTTTTTTAAGGACATTTTTCAGTTTAAAGATGTTTGGCACAAGTAAAAATAGTGTTTATTCAATAATACATGTTTTAAGGAATAAGTGTGAAGAACCCCAAATTAAGGTCCAAAGCAAGGAAGGATAAAAAATAAACAGAGTAAAGAAGCAGGAGTTGGGCCTTAGCTGGTGTGGCTCAGTGGACTGAGTGCAGGCCTCGGAACCAAAGGGTCTCTGGTTCAATTCCCAGTCAGGGCCCATGCCTGGGTGAGGGCCAGGTCCCCAGTAGGGGGCGTGCAAGAGGCAACCACACCTTGATGTCTCTCTCCCTCTTTCTCCCTCCCTTCCCCTCTCTCTAGAAATAAATAGTCAAATAAATCTTAAAACAAGGAAAAGAAAAGAAACAGGACTTGGGCCTATAGATGATGGCTTTAAGGAATTTGTCTTAAATTATAGTCACACAACTAGGAAAGGAGAAGAGGTGATCTAATTTCTCAACAAGATAAAAGAATAAACTGCTCATATAAAGAAATGCTTGTAGGTTTATGGAACTACTGACGAGCATTTTTATGATTCAAATTACTCATGTGAATAAAGAATAGGTAAAAACAAAAAGATTGTCGCAAAAAATTTTAACACAATTTGTTTAGCGACAATTTCCCAATAACACTTCATGAATATTTACAATTCTTTAACACGCCACCTTCTACTGAGTGTAGGTCCTGCTTCCTCCCAAGCAGCCACTAAAGGCAGCCAGCTCCTTGTTGACACTGGTCATGTCCTGTAGTCCTGAACAGGACCCCTTTGTCCCTTATTAACGCCCAGTTCCGCATTTCCAGTCCCACTTCAGCCACTGCTATGAACTAAATTGTGCCCCCCACACATAATTCATATGTTAAACCTGAACCCCCAACATGATGATATTTGGAGATGGGATCTTTGAGGAGAAATTAGGGTTGTAGATGAGATCATGAGGTTGGGGGCCTCATCATGGAATTACTGTCCTTATAAGAAGAGACACTAGAGAGCTCTTTCTCTTCTCTCTCTCTCTTTCTCTCTCTCTCTCTCTCACACACACACACACATGCACACATACACACATGCCTTTTCTCACCAAGGAAAGGTCATGTGAGGACACAGTGAAAAGGCAGCTGTCTTGAAGCCAGGAGGAGAGCCCTCACCAGAAACTGAATTGGCTGGCGCCTGGATCTGGGTTTTATGCTCCAGAACTGTGAGAAATACATTTCTTTGGTTTAAGCCTCCAGTCTATGGTATTTTGTTATAGCATGCCAAGCAAACTAAGGTGATAGCCCTGGCAAAACTACTCACACTAAACCCACTAGCCCCTCATACCCGACTGCCATGGCACACACTGTCTTCTTTACCCAGACTGCTCTCCTCACCTTCTCTGGGTTTGGAACAAAAAAGGCTGTTGAAAAATGGCAAACCGCCACTGTCATTTTCATCCAGGTGGCTTAAAATATTTGTTGCTTTTTGAAGGACCTATACAACTTAAACTCTGGAGAAGCACCTCAATTTATTTGCATTGGTCCACACATTTTTTTTTAGATTTTATTTATTTATTTCTGGAGAGGGGAAGGGAGGGAGATAGAGAGGGCGAGAAACATCAATGTGTGCTTGCCTCTTGCGCACCCACAACTGGGGACCTGGCCCACAACCCAGGCCTGTGCCCTGACTGGGAATCAAACCTGTGACCCTTTTGTTCACAGGCAGGCGTTCAATCCACTGAGCACACCAGACAGCACATTGGTCCATGCATTTCTTTGGGCTAGTCTTGGTTATGTTAAAATGTTATTCTAAAGATTTCTTCCTTGGTTAACTTTAATCAAAACTTCTCCATTCGTTTCTCTTATTTTCAAGCCCCAACACAACTAGCACTTTATCTCAAAAACTTTACCCCTTTTCCTGTGCTTTCATAGATTACCTTCCAAAGTTCTTTTTTTTTTCTTTTTGCATATGGACATTTAATTTGTCCAATTCCACTTGCTGAAAGACTATTTTGCCACTAAATTGTCTTTCATCGTTGTGAAAAATTAGTTGTGCATATATATGTAAGTACATTTCTGAACTCTACTCTGTTTCATTGATCTATTTATGAGTTATCATACCAACACCACATCGTCTTGCTAATTATAGATTTATAATTCATTTTCATTTCTGGTTGTGTTCCCTCAACTTTGTTCTTTTCTGTCAAAGTCATTTAGGCTATAATAGACTCTTTGCAATCCCATATGAATTTTACAATCAACTTACCAATTTCTATGAAAAAGCTTGCTGCAATTTTTTATTGTGATTATGTTGAATCTATAAAAAATTGAGGAGGAACTGCAATTTTAACAGTATTAAGTATGTCTACCCATGAATAACATATAGCTCTCATCCATTTAGGTCTTCTTAAATTTCAGCTTTGTGTTGTTTTTTCCAGTGTTTAGATTTGAACATCTTTTGTCAGATTTGCCCCTAGGTCTTATTTGATGCTATTACAAGTGCTATTGCTTTTTAAATTTTAAGTTCAAATTGTTTCGTTAGTATATAGGAACACCATTGATGTCTACATATTGGTATGGTACCTGCAGCTTTTCTGAACTCACTAATTCTCAGAGCTTTTTAAAAAAAATTCCACAAGATATTCTACATAAATGATCATGTTGTGTTCAGATAAAGGCAATGCTTTTTTTTTTTTGGTCTTAATGCATTGGCTACAAGTTCTAGTATAAAATCAACTACAAGTGTTAAGATTGTACATCCTTGTCTTTTTCCCAAACCTAGAAGGAAAGCATTCCATTTTTATCATTAAGTTTGATGTTATCGCTAACATTTTTGCAGAGACTTTTTATGAAGTTGAAATTTCCTTCTATTTAGAGTTTTCTGAGAGTTTTTATCAGGAATGAATGTGGAATTTTGTCCAAATATTTTTCTATGCCTATTGAGATAATCACAGTTTTTCCATTTGAGTTTGTTGACATGGTGTATTAGTCTGCTAGGGCTGCCATAACAAAGTAATACAAACTGGTTGGCTTAACAACATAAATTTATTTTCTCATAGTTCTGTGTGTGAGAAGTCTGAGATTAACGTGTTGGCAAAGTTGGTTTCTCATGAGCACTGTGAGGAAAAGATCTCTAGGCCACTCCCATTGTCTTATCGATGGCCATCATCTGTAGGTGTTGATGCCCAAATCTCTTCTTACAAGGACACGAGTCATATCTGATTAGGGCCCACCCGCCCCATTGATTTCGTTTTAACTTTATCATCTCTTGAAGATCCTCTTTTCAAATACGGTCCCATTTTGAGATGTGGGGGGTTATCACTTCAACTTGTTGGAGGGAAACACTAGTGAAGGGACAAATAGGAAAAAGGACAAGTACCACATCATACATGAAGCACAGTCATAGAAGAAATACCTACATCCAGTTTGGGGAGATTAGGAAAGTACGATATGAACTGGAACCTGAACAACGAGTGAGGATTAGCGAAATTTTGGCAAGAGTTAGGGGAGACAGGGGAATTCTGGGTCAGAAGGAATAGTGTTTGGAAAGGTTTCAGAGGCAAGAGGAATCAGACAGTATTTAGGGCTAAGTAAAGAGTCTAGAGGACTGAGGGCAGAACATGGCAAAAGGTAAGATTGCAGAGGCAAGGGGGTGAAGGAAGTGAAGGAAGATAGTAAAGGAAGGATATGTTTGTTGCGCTTTAATTTCTAAATATTTTCCTCATATATATTGGATCTTCATTTATTTTCTACAAAAAACCCCAAACAACCATGGTCAGAAAGGGTATCGTTGTTTATAGAAGAGGAATTTAGGCTCAAAGTAGAGTGACTTGCTAACATTTATTGAGCAAATGTGTGCAGTCTGCTGCTCAGGAGCCTGCCCCCTGCTACTGAAATGCTAGGCGGCTGGGGGAGGAGTGCCGGGAGCAGGTGTTCTTTCGCCTTTCATTCTGCACCCAGCAACTTGTTCCTAAGCCACAGATTTCCACGCCCTTCTGCCTAACCCATTAGGAAGTTCATCCATGGCTCTTGTAGGATTTAGACTTTAGAATGATTCCCGAAGGGGTCGTTGGCAGAAATAAAAAGTGACTCATGCGACAGAATTAGGGTCCTGGAATTCTTGCTTCTATTTTCAAACGTATTAGATCCGGACACTTCATGGGGAAGTTAACTGAGTAAGAATGACAAACCAAATTTTCCCCAGAGTGCAAGCTGTGTAGTCACAACAGGTTTGGAAAGTTAGGGACAACGTTTGTACGATGAGTGGTGCGGTGAGCTGGCTATCCTGTCCATATGAGGGACCCGTCACCAAATGGGACATATGCTAAATCTAAATAAAAGAGCCTTTTAGGTAATATAAAAATAACATGAACTCTGTCTCAGTCTTTGCATTTATTGCTCATTTGCCGAAGGATTCTTGCTTTGGCCTTATGAAACATTGTCTAAGACTCTGCTAAGTTAGTATGTAGTAACAGCAGGGTGTCTTCTCACTTTTTCTATGTGTACCTAAGTTGAGAAGGATAAAACATTACAGAAAATGATGAATTAAAAAATCTAGAAAACAAATATTCAGATTTGGTGAAATCTCTTATACTGACCTGTCTTCCAAATCACAGTTCAAACATATCACAGTTCTGCTGTTGGTAAGCCTCTCACCTAGAAAAGGTTAGGGTTGGGAATGCAAAAAGAAATAAAAATCATTCTGTCTTAGAATAAATATAATTATGTGATACTGAATTTCAGTTATACTTTGAAGGGCATATTGGAACTTTCTCAAAGCTAAGTTAGAAATCTATCTTAAACCATCGTAAGCAAAAAAAGGGGGAGGGGGGCTTAGAGTCTTAACCTGGATAGTCCCTCTCAGGTGAGCTGTGAACAGATTCAGAAAACCATGCAGTGTCACCAGGCTCTTTTCTTCATCCCCGCCTGTCCTCGCCTTTGCATTGTCCTCATTCTTAGCCAGGCTCTTTCCAAGTGCGGGCAAAGACGGTGCCTGGCCACTCCAGGCTCCCTTATCCATAGGGCTGCAGGTCCCAGGAAATGGGAGCACCTTTCATCTTGACCATCAGACTTACGATCAACAACCTAGCTTGAATTACCTGCCTATCCTTAAACCAATCACTGTGTGCGTGGCAGCGAAGGACCCTTGACTGATCTAGTCTAAGAACATACCACCTTGAATTTCAGTGAATGGGGAGTGGGGGATGGGCTGTTTTTCCAGAAGGAAATATACAGAAGAAGCAAAGATAAATAAATGCAAAAATAAGTTGCAGATGTCTTCTACACAGGCAAATCAAATAAAGAATAACTTTCTTTATTGATGACCAAAACAAAGCATCTTTAGAAAATAATTTCCCACAATACTTCCCATATACTTGAAGAATATGTTATAATGCTGTAAGAAGGAAAAAAAGTATTTGTTCCTCCTTCTACCAACAAATATGGTTTAAAATAACACAAATAAATTCCCAGTACTGTATAAGAATTAAAACATATTTTACAATTGGCTTAATATAAATTCAAATGATTATCAATTGACATATTATTCCCAGTAAAAGCAAAACCAAAACTCTTTGCTCAGAAAGCATTTTAATGGAAGTTAACTGGCTGACATAGCAAGCAAATAAAATAAATCAAATAGGAATCAGAATGACCTTTTGGTAAATTACAAGGCTAGTCTCTGTTTCTGAAATACATTTTTTTGTGATATGACCAAAACCCAGTAGATTATTGCTGAAAATCCTTAGGATTATCAACACTTTCTTTACATAAGCTAGTTTCAATAAAATACTGACAAATGTATCTTTATGCATTATCTAGGGGGAGCATCCCTTTATTCCATCACCATTAAATAAATATGTGTTTACTCTTAATCTATTTTCCTTGTAGCCACCTTGAGGAGTGGAGAAGCAGGGGTGGAAAGAGAAAAGGCTGTAAGGACAGAGAGTAGCCAAGATTTCATGTTAGATGAGAAGGAACAAGAGAAGGCGAGGAGAAGGGGGGGAGGGAGGGAAGGGGGAAGGGAAGGAAGGAAAAAAAGGAATTTGAGGAAGCTGGCAGAGTATCAAACCATAAACAAAGGCCTTCCAGAGCAGATTGTGTAAGAGGCATTTTACAAGTTAAACAATCCCCTAATGGTCCACGTAGTGAAAGAGACCAGACACTAAAAAAGGAAGCAGTGTCCCTTCTTGAGGTGTTGGTTAAGGGAGAAAGTCCCAGTGTCTTTGAGGCTCAGGGTCAATCTTATCATGAGTTTGATTCTGTGGCATCCTCTTCAACCACGCGCCCCCCCAATTCTTGTTAGAATTGCAATATACTATCTATTTCTTAGGATACTAAAGGGGATTTTATTTTTTAGCACATTTTATTCTATTTTTTGATTTAATTGGGCTGCACTGTGGACACTTTCCAAACAGAAAGTGAGGTTCACAGAGCTAGCAGAGGAGAGCTGTCTGAAAAGAAAGTGACTCATGCAAGGTGGGCCTTCCCATCCACCCCCACCGTCTGGACAGGCCTAATTATGTTAAAGTGTTATTTCCCATCTCCCTGAATCTCTCTACTCAAAGACAGGTTTCTGAATCAGAAACATGGTCTGTGCATCCCACTGCATTCTCCGAGGATGTTTTGCAAATATAGGCTTTAATGATTACATTTTGTCTTTTATTCGGAACAGTTCCAAGCAGATGACAGTTCAGTGCTTGGATAGAGAATAATCACAATACCCTCCTATTCACAGAGCAGCCTCATGGTATAATTGAGGGAAATGTAGCCAACGGTGGAGAAAGCAGGAAAAGCAAATGCCTAATAACTAGATGTAAGCACATACTGGTTTGCCTGGAATAATTTAGTGTCGCTTTTACTATCAAAAGATTTTCTGGTGTAGATGATGAAGTATATGGTCACCCCACAAATAAGCTCTATTTTTAAAGGTACTGTTGCTGTGTAGATATGGTTCTACACAGTCGCATACCGAAAAGATTCTTGATAATAACTGATTAGTGGCATTGCAACAAATCAAAAGTCTGAACATTTTATATAAATAATTAGTGATCTGTTACCTTGCACAGTTCTAGTTTTTCCCCTCAACCTGCATGTCCGTTCTCCTAGGCTTACTGTCATGGGTGACGGGCACATAGGTGCTCCAGGACGACAGGGCTGGCTGGCATCCAGGGGAAAGGCCTGCACCAACCACAGGAGCTGGGTGAGTACCGGCCCCTGGGAGGGAACTCACAGTTTTCAACACGGAGGTTATTTTAAAAAGTGATGAGCAGGGTGGGGTGATAGGAAATCCACCCTATTGGCTTTGCCTAGAGCTGCTCCTGGCTCTTCTGTCACATTCTGCGGTGAAGGATAAGGAAGTTAAAACCATTTGTGTTGCCTCAGTAAAGCCTAATACATAGCTGCCCACCATCCACCAATCGTCGAAGACTAGCTGTCCCTGGTGTCCCCATCCTTCCCCCTCTGTCTGTTTTCTTCCAAGAGTAGAAGGCAAACTGAAGGACCAGTGTGCAGGTGAGAAGGCTGGGAAAGAGTTCCTGGCGGAACGGTGGTTGTCTCAGTGGATCTGTCCTGTCCCTAAATGGCAGCTGGGACACTCAGCGTCACAACTGAAACCATGAGAACCTTCAACACTGTGATCGTCACTTGAATTGCAGCGAGGAAAGAAAAGCGATTATTAAACACTTGTTAATTTAAAGAAAAGAACATTGGTCAGTATGCAGGCAGTGACCTTCTCCATAACAGAAATGCCAAATTGTTTGACTACAGAAATAATTGTTCCGGGCTCAAAACAAACTAGTTTCCTTAATGTTTAATATGTTATAACACATTATGAAAGGAGAGCAATAAAACAAAAGCTCTACCTGGCATCGCTGCGTGAGGCTGCTCAGATTTCACTGACCAAAGAGAATAAAAAGTCATAGTATTTATTAGGATTCTTCAGAGAAACTTAACCAACAAAATGTATATATACGCACACACTCACACACATACATATATACAAGGTCTGTCCAGAAAAATCCCAGTCATTATTAATATAACAAGAACAGTTTGTGCGACATGATGTAACCTGGCAGCCAAGGAGAATGGACTGGAATGTGCATGTGTGAACAATGGTGACTTCACTGTACTCGTCAGTGGGGCCATAGACGCCATTGAGTGAGCAAGTTCACCATGTGGCTGTTGAATTCAAAATGACTGAACGAGTTGAGCAATGAATCTGCATCAAATTTTTCATTAAGCTTGAACATTCCTCCACAGAAACTATTTGGATGATTCAGAAGGCTTTTGGGGATGATGCAATGAGTGCAGCACAAATAAAAGTGTGGCACAGATGCTTCAAAGATGATCAAGAATCTGTTGAAATTGATCCACATTCTGGAAGGCCTGCAACAAGCAAAACACCTGAGAATGTTGAGTGGGTACAGGCTGCAGACAACGAGGATCGGCGACTGACAGTGCGAGAACTAGAAGCTGACCTGAGGCAACTGATGGTGATGCCAACAAGATTATAGAGTGTTTGAACAGTGGAAGAGATGCTGGGAGAGCTGTGTGAGGTCCCAAGGTGCCTACTTTGAAGAGGACTGAGGCATCATTGTCCTATGATACAAGATACAATGTCTCTTGTATCTCGTATCTCCTTCAATAAATGTCTCTATTTTTCATATTACTTGGATGGATACTTTCTGGACCGACCTCCTATTTACATATACAAATTTATTATAAAAGTACATTATTTTTATATAATATATAAAATTTAAATATGTATAAAATCTCTTATGATGTATATCTATTTTGATATATAATCAGAAAGAGAGAGAGAGGTTTTAAAGAACTGAAGCACACAGTTGTGCTGGCAAGTCCAAAATCTGCAAAGCAGGCTGGTAGGCTGGAGACCCAAGCAGAAGGTGCAGTTAAAACCCAAAGGCCGTCCGCTGAAAGGTCAGTAAGGTCTTCAACTCACTGAACGAGGAAGGTCCACCTATCTTAAGGAGAGCAATATGCTTTATTCAAAGTCTACTCATTTAAATGTTAATTTAATCGAAAAAATACCTTCCCCAAAACACCTAGAACAGCAACTTTCATCCGGTATGCCACAGAATTTTTTAAAAACATGCAATACTTGACTGTTCAGTCAGGGGCACTTGACCTCTTTTCCCGGAGATTGGCGAATTAAAACGGAAGATGACAACAGCCAACACGACAATAGCCATCCGGTGTGAATAAATCAAAATACACCTGTTTTGGGGGTCAGATTGTCAAAAAACATAGCATATTTTTTGGTGCGCCACAGAATTTTAGTAACTAATTTATGTGTGCCATGGGATGAAAAAGGCTGAAAGGCGCTAAGCTAGAATCCTGTTCCACCAGAGACCTGGGCAGTGCCGGCGTGTGAAGTTCTCCCTCGCAGCCTCGGTCCCCAGCCTAATGCAGCTCTGGTCTTGTTTCGATTTTCAGAGCCCAGCTAACAGTTAATTGCCGTAGGCCAGGAAGTATTTGTAGCTGAGAGTATATTTGTAATATAAATAAAAACAAAACACCCATGAAAAATTATTTGAAATTAGTAACACGGAGAAGAATTTTTTCCGAAAATAGTAAAAAGCATAAAGAAATTAATTCCCTTAAGTTTAGTCCAAGTTTAGAGGATACCACTTCTAGGAAAGTATTCATGCCCATTCATTCCTTGCAACTGAGGTATACAATAATGAGATGTAGATAAATAAACAAGAAAGTTATATTGACTCATTCAGGCTTGCTGATTCTGGAGGAGATGAGATAATGTGTGGTTGATTTTCCTCAGAAAATTGTCAGAAAACAATTTCTGGAATTTGGAAATGCAAAATGTTTTCTATAAACCATACTTAAAAGGATATGAAAATATGTGTCACCACCAGAATATACTTTCTATTTTTAATCAAGAGTAGTTCCCTACCCCTCAGTATTGTGTATAGCCCCAGGGTGAGCCTGGAGTCAAACGGGGACCAGACACTGAATGTCCCAAGAAGCTCTCCAGGGGCCAGAGGGTCTGAACCGCAAAGAGAGGCTCCTAGGCTGCCCTGCGGGCTGACTACGGCACAGGTTAGTTTAAGTCAAAACTTGAAACCTATCTCAGAAAACCTTTCTGGCTTTTATCTTTCTTTCAGAGAAAAATAGCAGAGGAAAACATTTTGGAGAAAAGAGATATATCAAGACATTTATAAAGTGAACTTTATTCTTGTATAAATTGCGTCCCTTTAAAAAATGCAAGACCTATCTTGAGGCGACGCGTTCTTTACGAATGAAGTAAAGCTGATTCTTGGAAATGACAGCAAAATTCCATTTGTGGTGAATGATTCCTATTTACATTTTGTTCCTGGTAGTAAATAATTGTTTCTATGTATGTGTCTACTAAGGGTGCGGACACACACACATGCAGCTTGTGTTGTGTTGTGTGTGTTGCATTGTGTGTGTTCACACTCCTGCCTTATAAAAGCTGAAGGCTAATTGTCAAATCTCTCGAAAGGTCCTTCTGGAGGAGCCAGCGCAGTGATAACGGCTCCCGCGTACAACATGCTCACACCATACACAGGTTTTTTTTCTTCAAGAGCCTTTCTGGGCCCTTGTGCAGACGTAGAGGTGAGTTGAGAAAGGTGACTTTGACTTTGGATTGAGAGTGGCACCAGGGATCTGTGTCAACCTGTGTTGATTAATCAAGTGACCTAAAAATTACTGTTGGTTCTGTTTACAGATAATTCTATTAAAAATTTCCAGTGAAAATGTGACTACCCAGAAACCTCTGGCAAATAAACATTCTAAAAAGCCTAATAGTACAGGAAAGTGGGGTTACTTCTTTTTTAGCTTGAACATGATATGGCTGTGTTTTTTGTTTTATTTTAATCATGTAAATAGAAATTTTAATAAATGTACATGCTTTTATTTTCTTAAACAGAAGTCACTGAATATATCCCCCTTTTGTACATGCTAAAGGACATTATTGTGAACATCAGTTATAGTACTATTCTCAGGACCCATCAGCGTGTAATTGCAAGACAGATTTTTTTTTTTTTAGTTTTTCTGCCTGAATTTTTCTCCCTTTCTCTTTTCACCAGACTCTAGGGCAATTATTTCTTGTTGCTTTTAGTGTATGTGCTCACTGAGATCCTCTCTCCGTATTTCAACTTGTGGCCTCTGTTCTGTGGGAGGTTAAGATACTGAAAGCCACATTCAAAGTCATAATTGTCAAAGCCTGAAAGCCTCGAATTCATTACACTAAGTGGAGGAAGCCAGACTCAAAAGGCTCTGCGTTGTGAATCCATTTGTGTGAAGTGTGGGAAAAGGCAAACTTGCAGGGATATAATGCAGGTAAGTGGTAGCCAAAGATTGAAGGGGAGGGGAGGAACTGACAATCAATTTGGGTAAGGAAAGTTTTGGGAATAATGCAAATATTCTCAATCTTTGTTGTGATGGTGATTATAAGACTGTGTGTATTTGTTGAAACCCATGGAATAGTGAATTGTGTTATAGGTAAATTTCAGCACCATTTCAGAATAAAAAGAAAGAAATCTAGGGGACATACCAATTAATGTCAATGTATACACTTAGTGTGTTTCTAATATTTAAAAAATCCTTAAAATGTTTGTATAAGTTAATTGTGAGTATTTGAACACCAACCTAATGTTTCATGATGATACTGAATTTTTAAGGTGTGAGAATATTACGACTGTATATACATAAATAGCCTGTATCTTTTCATAACACATAGGGAAATGATACAATGCTGGGGTTGGCTTCTAAACAATCTAGGTGCGTAGAGCGGGGTCACTGATGAACAAGACTGTCCACAAGGTTACAGTTATTGGGGAGAAGGGTAGGAGAGGGTTTGAAATTTTCCCTAATAAAACATTTATTTTTTAAAATCTTTTTTATCTATACCAATTAGTCTAATAGTTTAGCAATTCTTACAAATGCAGGTGTACATTGTATATTGGTTAACATAAATAAGTACACTAATTTAAAAGAATTTAAATTTTGCTACTTTCCACGGCTAGTGATTTTTACTAACTATCGAGTAACAATCCCACCTATCACTTTTATAACACTCACGTGTGACCTTTCTGCCCACGCTCTGAGCCCTGCTGCCCAAGGCGAGGAAACGCAAGAATCATGGACTGACTCCTTTGCAGAGGTGGAACTCCAATTTTGGTGGCTTTTTGTTTAGTTTTGCAATATGAACATTTAACATGAGATCTGCTTTATAACAGAATTTGAAGTGCGCAGTGCAGTAGTGTTAACCAATGTTCACAGCAGTTCTCTGCGACTTACTCGTCTTGTATAACTGACCTTGAATATCTGTTGGGTACCCACTCGTCATTTCCCACTCTCACA
The DNA here is from genome assembly GCF_022682495.2 of Desmodus rotundus. Taxonomy (NCBI): domain Eukaryota; kingdom Metazoa; phylum Chordata; class Mammalia; order Chiroptera; family Phyllostomidae; genus Desmodus; species Desmodus rotundus. The sequence continues at coordinate 88,549,956 of NC_071397.1, read as the reverse complement.
GCACCCAGCAGCCACGTCTGAGTATATACCCGAAAGAATCGACATTGGGATCTTGAAGAGATATCTACATTTCCATGTTCATTACAGCATTATTCATAATAACCAAGACATAGAAACAACCTGTCCATTGACAGATGGATGGATAAAGAAGATGGGGTAGATACATAGAACAAGATACTTTTCATCCTTAAGAAAGAAGAAGAAAGTCCTGCCATTCGCAACAACGTGGGTGAATCTGGCGGACACTATGCTAAGTGAGAGAAGCCAGCTGCAGTGCAAACACTGCGTGATTCCGTTTACATGGAGTGTCCAAGAGAGTGAAAAAAAATTTCAATTGTAGATACAATGATCTTTTTAAAAATAGAAGTCCCTCATTTTATAGAAAAAAATTTTAATTCAGGACAAATATCGTTGTTAGGGAAGCCAAGGCAAATATGGAAACTCAGCATGAGCCGCTTTTTGAATTCCCAGATGGTTTGGAGCACACCCGCTGACATCTTAATTGGAGCTCCAGCATGTCTGGCATCAGTTCAGACTTCCAGATACTTGATCCACCACCAAGCTAGTTTTAGCTTGATATTAGGGTATGTAGTCCCGAGCGTCTGAGCCATCATTAACACCGAATTACCATACAGTCTCCCAATAACCTAAACAACTCAAAGTCTCCAATACAAATCATAGACTTCTGAAAATTTCTGTCATGTATTGCTGTCTGTTCTTAGAAATGTTCACTGCCTTTTGATTTTATGTCCTTCTCTTCTCTTCAGTATGACATTACCTGTTGTATGAATTTTATTTCATGCAACCTTGCTTCAAAATCTTGAACATTCGAACTTATTCAGAGGGGAACACAGCAGACACTTGCACAGTACCTTATTACAGAGTACTTAATGATTTTATCCTACAGGGTCCTTATAATGGAGTCACGTATATCAGTGGAAAAAAAAAAAAGAAGAAGAATGCTCCCAGGATATACAAGTCCTGCCGCTTTTTAAATGCTTCTGTTCCTGATTCCCAAGAGAAGCAGGGAAGACAAGAGGCTGAACGAGGGAGCCAGGGCCACAGGCAGAGGGTCATGACCAAACCAGTGCACTTGGGCCAAGCTGGCTCAGCCAGAGCGGGAGGCAGCCAGCAATAGCCATGCCAGAAAGCTGGCATGGGAGCTTGGGTCATGCAGCCAGAGGCAAACAGGTTGGGGGAGGTCAAAGCAGAATGCGGTTTCTCAGAGTTCACAGGACAGCAGGCTTGGCCCTGGCCCTGCCTTTCCCCGTGACCAGGCATTCTTAAAGGGGTTGTATTTCAAGTTGCGGACTCCAATTGCATTGCCTTTCCTTCCCTGCCTCCACTGCTTCTGAATGACAGTAGATTCCTTAGTTTCTGCCCCTTCAGCAGCTCCTTCTGAGTCTAAAGTTGACATTAATATTAAGGAAATATTTAACTACTGTTAATTGGGGAAAATGCAGAAACACAATCAGTAAACATTTTGGACTAACTTCTGTGAGAGATGTGGGATTTTTTTTTAAGCTTAAATGTCTTCTCTCTAAATATGATCTTAAAGAATTTTGTTCCTTTTATTGACAAGTAGTAATCTGGCCCTGGCTAGTGTTGCTCAGTGGACTGAGTGCAGGCCTCCAAACCAAAGGGTCTCTGGTTCGATTCCCAGTCAAGGCACATGCCTGGGTTGCAGGCCAGGTCCCCACTAGGGGGCACGTGAGAGGCAACCACCCATTGATGTTTCTCTCCCTTTCTTTCTCCCTCCTTTCCCCTCTTTCTAAAAATAAATAAATAGAACCTTTTAAAAAATGTAGTAAGCTGTGTTTCTTTCTTGTGTGGTTTATAGTACAACCCCTTGTGACATGCTTTGCTTTTGAAATGGATTTGTGAATGAAGTAGGGCCCATAAAGGCAGTGTTCTCTAAATCATACATACAGCAAAATATTATTATACCATAGATGACTGGATGAGGTGCCTTTCAATCTAACACTTAACTCTAAACTATCTTTCTAACCCACCTTAATCTGAGCACTGCTGTAAAAATACAAGAAAGTGTTTTTGCTTGTTTCCCTTCTAGGACCTACTTACCCCCCAAACAGTGTGGATGCCTTTTCTATTCCACTCAATCCCCTTGGCCTTGACCCACAAATCCCTGAAGCCTTTAGGGTGGGTTCAGGATCTAGTTCCCAATCTTTTCATCACCACAGTCCTCTGTAATTATCCATCATCCCCTTTCTTCTTCTCTCCATATGCAGAGACTCCAGATTTAAACGATTTCATTGTAACTCTGAGAAGGTATAATTTCAGTTACAAACAGGAAAACGTGACTTTTTGTTAGCTCATATATATACATATATGTAGTATTTATACAGATATAAGGCATACTGGGCCACCTCATCTGGAATTGCTAGTTGTGAGCTTTACTACTTCAGAAAGAAAACACTTTAAACACTGAAAAAGGAGGTATTGGTTCCACGTGGTGCACCACTCTTTTTAATGCAAGATGCTGCGTCAAAGTGTTGTGGGTGCCACTGATTTGCTCACACTGTTCCCAAAACAGGACAAATCCCAGCTCTACTCTAGTTCTGAGCTGTGGGCCCTGGGGGCAGAGCTCGTTAAAATGTTCTTTGTCCCCATTTCCCCAAATGCTAATAGAGGTAACTTAAGAGATGCATAGTGATGTTACAGTAATGGGTTATAAAACAATTTGAAATAATTTAAAATGTATTGTATGATGTGGGGGAGGGCTGGGGCTCTCCATCTAAAAGTAGCTTATCAGGATCACTGTGCTTATCAAAATAAATTCAACACCTGACATTTTGGGAGGAAGAACTTGCCTCTGCTAGTGAAAATAGCAAAGCAAAACAATGGTGTCCAAGACAGGATTTCAAGAACAGAGAGTCAAAACTAAGAATATTTTGGGGATTGGATGGAAAGAACGCAAAATTTAAAAAAAAAAAAAAAGTGAATATTTTTTTCTGACCTGGAGTGTGGGCCAGTCCCATTCTTTTGGCTCAGGGCTGGAAGTCATTTTGGTTATTTCCAGGTTTGCTTATGCCTCAGGGGTCCATAGGGAGGGAAGAGGACTTTCTAGAGCAGATCCCTCTGCTGGTCAATTCTTTTACCACCTCCTCTCCATCCCTGATGCTGAGATCCTTATCTTTTCAGACCTCTCCGGGTTGCTTTGATGTTGCTGTTCTCCTCCGCAGAGTCAGGGCCCTCTTAACCATGCATTTCTACAACAGTTAGATCAAGTGCTTGGCTTTTGTCATACTTGGCATTGAGACCAGTCCTGAAAAGTGCAGTTTGCCTTCTGTCTCTTTCTGAAGCCTGCTTTCCCCTGTTTCACGAATGCTTATATTAAAAACACTTAACCAAATGTGGGCAGCAACGGAAAGTTGTTTTAGTGTTGGGGCATCGGTCAGCTCGGTTTCTCCAGGGGACATTACTGTGACCTCACTGAAGAAGGGAAGAAGTAGAAGTATATGTTGTCTATGATATTTCTCTGCATAAGATGGACCGAGAAGTGGGCTTGCAGAATCGGAGTGTGGCAAGCTTGTTCAACTCTGAGACAGACTTGGGGATGGATGAAGCACCCAGAAAGGATGACGAGGCATTTGGGCTGTGGTGACTTAGGCTTTAACAAATGTCCTAGGTAGGCCTGCTTCGGATCATTCCATTTCAGGTTGGAAATCAAATTAAGTATCCCATAAGTGAACTGCAAGTCAATTTAGGGTTAATTTAGTTTTTGTATGACTGCATTTGTTTTCAATAAATTGTTAATTAAATCACAGTGTGTGGGAGTCCGGTCTTCGACTCCGATCCTGGACCAGAAATTGGTTTTACTGTCATTTCTACTTAAAAAATACGGGTGATGTGAAAAGTCATAATGCCTTTGGGTTCTTTCTTTGTGTCCAGAAGCGCAATAAAATTTCTACATGGAACAAAATTTGCTCAGGAATATCACAGCAAATTAAAGATGGTGATGTCAGAACTGTATCCTATGCAGATCTGATTCTACCCCACCTTAATGTGCAACGCATATTAAAAAAAAGAAAAGAAACAGATGCAGACTGAGATTGAGGATTGTTGGGTAGATGTAGCTCCTCTCTTCAGTGTATACATGGGAACAGTGGAAGGGGAAGGTAACCCTTCAGATCTAACTTTGGGGACCTCCACCGCCCCTTCAGTCCTTTCACCATCAGGTGGCCCTGAAACTCTCTTATTTGCATGCTTCCGATCTTCTTCTGCTAACCAGTACCCATAATCCTTCTAATAAATCTTTGTAACTAACTAAAGTACTTATTCCAGGATTATCTGCCTTTTAATACTGATTCTAGAAGTCCTCATAATCATCAAAGGAGCACACTGATGGCTTGGATTCCCACCCAGAGGACTTCTCTTTCACTCAGCTGATTCGACTTCACACTTCCCAACCTGGAGGGAGGGAAGAAGACTCACGGCTCTCCTAGAGTTTTGTTCTCCTCCAAGGGGACCAGTCCAGAGAGGAACCACAGGGCCGTTTGCCTGGCCCTCGTTTTGCTATGTAAGCTGATAAAAATCGAGAGAGCGTTCTTATCCCTTAATCCTTTGGATCCTGGGAAGAGAATTAGAAAGGCCCACTCTTGCTTTCTAGGTCTTATGGTTCTCTAATTCTCCTTTTGTACAGAAAAGTGCCCTAAGGCTGCATTTTATGTTCAAGGTTTACGTGATACAGGCTTTCCTACTACAAAGGTGCACCTTGCGGGATCATTAATATAAACTCATAATCACTGATTTGCTTACACGTGTCTACATCCTACATTGTTTGTATAACTAAAGAGAAATTGAAGGGATACTGGTTAACTTACTCATTCAGAAACTATTCTGTCTTAGCATCATGACAAGTTAGCTTGTTACTTCAGATACTTCACTGGAGCGGAAAATAAACTGAGGATCCGCTTGCCCCTGCTCCCGGAAATGTGCCAAGGTCAGGCAACAGGAAGGTCTGTGAAAACTGTGCTTCCATTTCAAAGCAATAACAATTTATAATTATCAGTGTAACATAAACGTCATTTAACAAAAATGTATTCAACACCGACTACATCATACTCCCCTCTGCTCTGGGGAAACAGGAAGAAACAAACTGCCCCTATGCCTTTGGGGGTAACCAGATGGGTACTACGAAGCTTAGTGAAATGATTCAGCTGCAAATCTTAATGGTAGGACTCACCACCCAGCACAGTCTCACCTCAGAGACTGGCTCAGTTCTTCCTGGGGTTTCCCAGAAGGCATTTGTCACATGTGCGCAGGAATAAATCTGCTGATGTTCTTCTGCTCTGGCTTTTACCTCTTTGCCCAGAGCCTTGAGAGAAAGGCTGAGAGAAAGGCCAAGCCTCTGCCCTCCATGAGGAAGGACATGGCTCCCGTGGGAACCCCTGCAGCTCTGTCAGGCTCTTCTGCTAAGTTGCCCAGTGACAGTTCCCAAGTGGGGATGAATGTCCCTCTGCCCAACACAACGTCACAATTTGTCACCTGAGCTTGAAGCAGCACTGAAATAGCTCTCTCAGCTTCTGCTTACTACACATTTCTTGCTACGATGCCCAACTTCACTTCTGGGATCAGACTGAGAAGTTGCCAACACTAATGAGCTGTGTATGTGCCGGGCACCGTTCTAAGCACTTTATGTGAATTAACTCATTTAAGTCTCGCAATGACCTGTGTTAGGGGTGGGGGTGGGGATGGGTGGGCAGTACTATTATCTTCCCCATTTTAGAGATGCAAGAATTAAGTTGCGCTGTATTAGTTATCTATTACTAGACAGCAAATGACCGCAAACTTAGTGACTTAAAACAACAAACAGTTATTATGTCACATTTTCTATGAAGCATGGCTTAGTGGGCCTCTGCTTCAAGGTCTCCCATGAGTCTGCAATCAATGGGTTGTGTAGGGGCCAGATCTCATCTGAAGGCCCAAGTGGAAAAAAATCTGCCTCCAATCTCATAACTGTGATCGTGGGCAACATTCAGCTCCTTTGGGATGTTGAATCGAAGGCCTCAGTTCCGAGCTGGCTGTCATCCAGTGGACACCCTAAGCTCCATGTCATGTGGGCATCCCCAAAATGACAACTTGTTTCATCCAGCCTACAAGAGGGAGATTTACCAGCAGGACAAAAGTCACAGTCTTTTGCAACCTAATTATGAAAGTGATAGCACAATACCTCTGACATATCCTGTTGGTCAGCAGCAAGTCACAGCTTCTGCTCACACTCAAGGGGAAAAGATTAGGCAAAAGTGTGCATATTAGGAGACATGTGTCATTGGGGGCCACTTAGAGTCTGTATGCCTCATGCAGAGAGGGTATGTCATTTACTGTCTTAGCCTGTCCGGGTGGCTATAACAAAATACCAGACTGGTGGCTTGTAAATAATGGATTTTTTTTTCTCATAGTTCTGAAGGCTGGGAAGTCCCAGATCATTGCACCAGCAGATTCAGTGTTTGGTAAGAGCTGGCTTTCCTATAACCTTACATGGCAGAAATAGTAAGGGATGCTATGGGGTCTCGTCTGTATGAACACTAATCCCACTCATGAGGGGCTCTGCCTTCAAACCATAACACCTCCTGATGGCCCCACCTCCCAATGCCATCGTATTGGGGATTAGGTCTCAACATACAAATTGGGGGGAAACAAAACCATTCAATCTGTAACACTCACCCAAGGATTAGAAGCTAACAGACAAATAAGCCAGTATTTAGCACCAGAAATCTAGCTCTAAAGGAAAGTAAGAATCAAATGCTTTTGGAAACTAGGCTATCCACAGAAACAAGCATGTACTTCTATTTTATCATCTCTTGGATGCACCACTAAAATAAGGATTGCTGAAAATGTAGGCTTTTTTTTTGTGGTTGTTAATTTTAATCCCCACACATGTTTTCGAAAAGTTTGAAAACAACATTATGTGGCTTTAACTAATTAGAAGATATGGTGACACTATCTTCCCCATACTTCTGTGGCAACAGATGTTGACTAGAGCTAAGTAACAGCTTAGTAACAATGTGCTTTCTGATTGCAACTCACTTTTTGTACTTGAATGGCATTTAGCTGTAGGCATTTGACTTTGTTGCCACTGCAATTGAGCAGAGAGTACAGTAGTACTGAGAACTGAATCATGAGCTCATTTATGGGGTAAATTAAAAGTGGTTTCTCCCAGATATCTGACATATCAAATTTCTTAGAATAATGTGAAATTTATACATAGAAATTGGATGGGACCCCCGAATATGCTATTAGCATAGCAAAGTAAATGATTAAGAAGACATCTTTATTACCCCACCAGAGAGAAGGCTGCTTGCTTATCCGAGTGTGCACTAACTAGTTCTGCCTAGGGATAGTATCTGAATTGAAAACACAACATCGTAGAGGCACTCAACAGCATTTCTGGGAATAGAATTATTCATTTGTTCCTTTATTTTGGTCAGTGGATATATATTCTTATTGCTAGGCACTATGTTAATGAATCTAATTATAGTGGCTCAAGTTGTGAAACATTGGAACACACACAATAGATCATTTTAACAATGCCCTATAGCAAGCTTGTGGTATACAGGAACAAAACCTGGGTCTTCTACCTTACCCAACAGTCCAGGCTGCCTTGGTTCAAATTTCCTTCATTATTTATATAAAATTGCAAGGTTGATTTGTGGTTATGAATATTATCCTAGGCAGGCTGTTTCTAAGTTACTATATATAATTGTGTTAATTGTCATATTCTTCATACCTCAAATAAACTTACATAGGAAATATAATTACAGCTACTACATTCTGAGCTCTGGCAATTAGATGATTCAAACTGGCTCTTTCTCTCTTCTAAGTCCTTAGGAACATATTATAAAAGGGGAATGGTATTTCCCACCGCAGTCCCAGTTGGTAATTCTGATTGTCCCATGATTCCACAGCTGCAAATCACCCTCTCACACTTGTCTCTGGCTAATGATGCTTTCCTTAATTAGCACATGACTTAAGCTTTAGTCCTGACTTATCTGTTGCCTCGGTCCGTCGGTCGCTGGGCTACCTGAGTGCAGGCTGGTCTAATTGGGAAAGAAAACCTACTCGAACATTGATGCCATTTGTTCTGACATTGAACGAAGGGAAGAGCAATTTGTCTGGTTGTTGAATTTGCTTTCTTTATCAACTGAATTTGCATTCTCTGACAACTTTTCTCTTTAACAATCTGTCTAGGCTTTATGCTTCTATTTGTGGGTTTTATTCTTTTGGTTCTTGTACCTCCCCCAACTTGAGAATGGCCTCTAGAAAAAGCTGCTAGGAGCTCTGCCTTAACTAAGTCTGCGTGAGACGGCCTGCAGGGGGTAATCTGAGGAGATGCAAGACCCTCCCCTTTAAAGTCAAACCCGTTACTGACCTGTCCTCCTCTTTGACTCTAAATTCCCAGGATCCCTGCCACCCCTCTGGATAGTTCAGGCACACAGATGGTAGCTTTGCTCTAGAAGCCTATGTCAAATACATGCGCATTAGAGAGGAGGGCATATTTGCACAAGCTTATGATCCCTGACATACTCTCTGCTTGCCACTGATACATTTCCTTGAAAAGTCACCAAGAAAAGGTTCTCTGAGTTAGGATATAAGACAGAAAATGAAAATGGGGATAGGATAAAATGGGAGAAATACACATTTTGTTTTTGAAGTGACAAATATTCATTATCATATACACAGTGGTATAGTAAATACTAAGGGGAGACATAAGAGCAATGCAAATACGCTTCCATGGGTTTGGGGATGACCTCTAATCTGACATACAGGTAACAGTGGTAGGACACGCCTGTCAAAGTGCCCAACACAGATAGGATGCGCTACGGAAGTCCCTCAGAGAGGTAATGAGATTAGAGCTGTATAATTTTGAGGGAGGAAGTTCAGACACTATCATTATATGAGCACAGGCAACTTGGAATTAGACTGTGCACAGCATGTTCTGGAGAAACAAAGGATGAAAGATTTACTTTGAGCAATGGAAGACGGAGTTGAGACTTCACCCCATGAACATGAGATAGCCACCACATATACAAATATGTGAATAGAGAAATAACAAGATGAAATGGATGTCGTTGGAAGAACTATGTCGGTGGTGGGTTTGAAGCAGGAACCAGGGGAGGAGGAAAGACTGGTTAGGCAATGGCAGAAATTCAGATTTGTCTAGGATAGTAACTAGGAATAAACGTGAAAGACAAGAAGAAAGGACTTTGAGTGTCTGGATATGGAATTATTGAAATGGAAAGGGCAAGGAAGACTGTGAGGTTCACAGACAGATTCAACTGGAGGGAGTGGGCAGTGGTGGCCCAGTGTCAGAAGACCTCATAAAGGGGAAAGCCCCAGATTTCAGTAAGTATAATCACAGAATCGTGAGATTTTTAAAGCTGGAAAGGGCTTTAGAGATCATCTGTGGTAGCCTCTTCATCTTTAGGAGGGCGAGTGAGGCCAGAGGAAGATGTGTAACTCAATGCAGGACAGTAGTGACTCAGTCCAGGACAGTGAGCAGACTATGGCAAAAGTACAGCAACACTCACATCTTCTCCCACCAGGACATCTCGCCTGCTTCCCTGTTCTTTCTGGCCAGTTCTCTGGACAGTCTGTCTGAAACTCTAGACTGCGGACCACAGCCCATACGCAGCCCAATTAGACAAAATGAGGAAATTAAGACTGAATTTTTCAAAAGGCTAAATTTATTCGTTTAAAGAACTGACCTTTAATCTGTATGTCCTACCTAATAAATGGTGTGAAAACCTCCTTTGGTTTACGAACTGCGGTATTTATGTGAGTGGTACGATGTTGTCTTTCTTAGCACAAGAAGCAGCTATTAATCTAAGTGCCTTCTTAAGCTTTCTTTTATTTTAAACTGGTTTTTAAAATCTAAAAGTCTCAGAGTCATTTCTCTGAAGGATGGCAAATCTATCTTTCCCCAGACACATCAGTTGGGGGTAAAAATGTACCCCCAAATAGGATTACATAACAGGTTTCCTGTCTCTGCCCCCCAGGATTACAGCTATCCTCTCCATCATAATTCTCTTGGGCTAGGGCTGGGCAGGAGTCTAAGCGAAGGGCACTGAGGTACGGGTGAGGGAATAAGGGTCACTCATCACCCTGCACTTTGAATCACTGTCCTTTCCGTTCCTCGACCATCGACAAAGGCTTGGTGGCGGTGGTGGGGTAAATGGACCCAACTGTTTGATATGGCCACGTGATATTTCTTCAGTCCGCAGTGGTTTGTATACTATCCTGCAAAAGCAGCTTCACGCCATCTTTTCAGCTAGATTGCGTCGCCTTGTCCGTGTGGATAACCTCACTGCTGTGGTCTGTGTGGAGAGTCCTCAGACCTTCACAGCAGACCTTGGTGGGCTGCCCTGCCAGGGCTCCAGAAAAGCTTCCAGATGCCTGAATCCTCTCAGCTGAGCTCAGTCCCAGGCGAGGTTGAACCCACAAGGGTCATGGCGCTGAGCCACGGGACCTGGGCGCTTTGAGTTTAGCAGGCAGCACTGAAGACTCAGGGAAAGCTGCCTGGTTTCCCCCTACATACGACCTAACTGGAAGAGCACTGCACGGAGAGTGAAGGGATCTGGGCTGCTGCTCCTGGACTTCAGGGAGGTAAATAATTCACTCTACTTGGGCCTGTTTCCCCAATTCCAAAATTACAGGAATACGAGATTCTACAACCTAACAGGAACTGGAAGCACTGCCCAGAGGAGACATGAAGGGGCCAGTAGTAGCCAAGGGACCTCCATACCGACTCCCAAGCCACGTCGCCTAGAGTACCAGCGGGAAGCGTGCGCGACCCCGCCGACCTCGGCGTGAGCGTCCCCGCCGGGCTCAGCGCGCGCGTCCCCGCCGGTCTCAGCGTGCGCGCTTCCGCCAGGCTTGCCGCTGCTTCCGCGGCCACCGCCTCCTGGGCGAAGTCAGGCCAGGTGGGCGGGGCGCAGCCGAGTGGGGCGGGGCGCCCGAGGGGGGCGGCTGCCTGGGGAGGAGGCCGAGTTACTGGAGGAGGAGGAGAAGAAGGGAAGAGAAAAGGCGGCTCCCCGGCGGGGCAGACAGGCAACTAGGAGGCGGACCGCCTGGGGGTGTGGGGCGCGGAGCGGCTCTGGGACAGCGCGAAGCAGCCGGGCACAGCGGCCACGGCGGCCAGGGCCTGGGCCGCGGTTCGGTAGCGCCTGCCGGTGAGTGTCAGGAGGCCCGCAGGGGAGGCCAGCGCGGCCGGGGCTGCTCCGGGGATGGAGGCGGCGGCCGGGCCGTGCGAGGCCCGCGGCCAAGTCGGAGACAGCCGTGGGCTCCGCGGCCCGGCCTGGGGCGGAGTGAACACGGCCCTGCGCCGACCCTCTCGTCCCCTGGCGCAGTCCCGGCGCGCCGAGTGGGCGTCCGCGGCGTGGGGTCCGCGCGGATCCTCCTGGCGAGCCAGCCGCAGAGACTGACTGCAAATGGCGACCCAGACCCCGGGGACCGACCCCCGAGTCACCCTGACTTGCTTGTTTATGTGTTGGGGAGGGGTGAAGGAAACTTGGGAAACCCCAAGAACCTCGAAAACCCGGTTTCTCTTTTCTTTCGCGGGTTAGAAACCTGGCTTCTTTGGGGGAACAAACAGGTTAAAGTCAGACGGGGAGACATCTTCAACTGTCTCCACGGGATGTGTGAAGTTGGTAACTTTTCCATTCATGGAAGTGAGAAGCTTAGTCTTTCTTAGCCTTAGTCCTTATTAAAGGGAAACTAACTGATTTCATAGTTCTAAGGAGTATGACCATTCCCAAGTTATCTGTGTCCTGTCCCATGCAAGTACATTGCTTGGAATGAGGCCATAGAGTGCACGGTGAATTCAAAGCGATCTCCTTGGAGTGTGTTTTTAGCGTGTGTATTTGGGAGAATGGAGCTGGCAGAACAGTGCGTTGTTTACCGTGGTTCTTACAGTACTCCACTCCTCTCTGCCCCTCTCTTGTTTTTCTTTCTCAGCCATGTCATAAGTCCGAGATAAAAGATGCTTGGGAAGGAATTGACCTTTTATTCCGTAATTACTTTGTTGAGTCTGATCCAAGATGCAGTTATTTATGGGCATCCTGATAGCAGTGTAGATTAACTTAAAACTCTGTAAATGCAAAACCCCCAACTTCCCAAACTTTAATTTTTGTTTGCCACATTTCAATGCTGTGTTGTGTCTTTCAGAGACCTAGTAATTTATATGAACAGATTTGGCCTTTGCTCATATTTGTCAAGGTTTTCCAAAGCAGTCCAGTTGTAGACATGGCAAAAGGAATAGGGTAGGTAGGATAAAATGTACGTTTAGGATTTTTTCTCAGGGTTCGATTTTTCCAGTATGAGATTTTAGCTGAATCACTATAATTTATGCTTAGTCATTGTTTCTTACTACAGAAGGTTGGGGATTAGGTGGTGTTTTGCTAACTTTTTAAGGTGACAGTTTGTTTTTATCTGGTACTTTAATGCAGTGACATAGCTTTTTTTATGATTCTGGAAATGTTAGTGGGCGGAGTTTTGTGAGTGTTATTAGAGAGTTGAAGTTTCCTATATAGGCAAACTTTCATGCATTCCAAGTGTACTAGGTATGTAATTTCAATATTTCTCCATGTCTAGCACTAAAGACATTTTTAAAATACAAAATGCCCTAATAAAATACACTATCAAAAAGCAATCATACATATTTTGAGATAATGTATATTGTTAGGGAGGTACTTTAAGGTTATTAAAATAGGCATTGTTAAAGTGTTTACTATTTGATATAGTATGCTACTAAAATGTGACTTTTCATGGGATAGGCCTTGTGCTACTCTGCATGGTTTTGGTGTTAATTTTTTAACTGAGTTACTACGACTGTCTGTTTCATTAAAGGAGTGCTCTAAAATGACATTGTATTCATAGAATTCCTGGATGTTAAGGTCTTCACTCAAAAAGCTATATAAAACACTATTTAATTTCAAATTCAGTTTGATGAAATTGGTGCCACTGGCCTTCTACTGGTGGTTTTTCACATTGCAGATAGCTAGGTAGTTTAGCATGGATAAGCATGCATGGATTAAAACTCATTCTGGGAAAATCCTTTACAAAAAGGGTGTGTCTTTTTTTGTAGAGCAGGTAATGTTAGCATTAGGTAGTTCCTCATATGATTGCTTTTTAAAAGCTTTAAAAGTATAAATGACCTGATTTAAAATATATTTATACATAGCTCTGTGTATATAAATGGTTGTGTAAAGTGAAGTACATCTGTCTTCTGAGGAAAACATGTTTGTACCCTACTGGTCACGCACATTAGTAGTAACCAGCCTTTGTAGAGTTCAGTGTTGTTTTCACAGTAATTGCTGCAAGGTCACAGAGCTGAAATGCCGTTGAAGCCCATTCCCCTCTGCCATGCTGCCCATGGTAATAAGCTGAGTTCCACTATTTGGGTGGATCATTTTTATCTGAGTATTAAATAGATTCTGGTCCCAGTATTAAATATTTAATACGTTTTATTTTAATTTCTGATGTAAGTCTTTAATAATTGCATTTTCTTAGTGGAGAGCATGGCAAATAATTAGAACTTTCACTTTGGAAGCTCCTCATGACTATATTTAGAAATGAAAAATGTAAGTTTTGATTATATTATAATTGGAAGGCTAAACACTTGAAAAAATTTGCATATAACTAGGTCATGATACTATAAATAAAAAGAAGTCAGAACTGAAATTTAATGAGAGAATGTGTACAGTGTAACCCTTTTAGCTATTTTGGACTCATCAGGAAAGCTTGTGCTTTGAGTTGTGAGTTTTGATAGTAGATTTTCAGTCTTGTCTAATTACCCTCACCGCTTTTATAAATCAGGGAAATAAGCTGTCCAATGGAGGTTATAGATTTACTGTACTCTTTAAAAAACTGAGTGCCGGGTGCTCACAAGTAAGGCAGCAAGTGATTTTGTGCGCCGTGCAGCGGTACCTTTGACTGTACAAAAAGGATGAGACTTAGGGAGGGGCTCAGAACTCATTGCCAAAGCTGATTTTCATTGTAGACTGACTCGTAATGGTTAACTTGATTGAACAAGTCTAGTTCCATTTCAGCCTTACAGTGAAGCAATATTTTTTTTTCTGTTCCATCTACTACCATGTTAATTATAATATTAAGCAGTAGACTGATACCACTTTCTTTTCAGAGCTTCTTTTCCTCACCCTGTGCCTACTCAGCATCTGCACATGAGCAGACACTTCCCCCCTGCTTTCCTTTTTGCAGCTGAGGCCTCTGTATTCAGTAGCCAGTAACCAGACTGATGGTTAGGGAATTAAAATTGTGGAACAGTATACAGGTAAATGTTCCCTTCTGTGCCTTTTATTACTATTATTTTCTAAGATTTAGAAAAGTGGAAGATTGGAATTAACATTTTTTAATTTTCTTTCTCCTTTGGTTTGCTTTTTTGGATGGATAAATTATCTTCATGTCTAATGCCTGGAACACGTGACCTAGGTGCTCAAACAGTGTTTGGTCTCTGTTGACTTTCTATAGCTGGTACAATGAGGTAATTTTGATTCAATTTCATTGTCCAGTACTAGACCTACAAGGTTGTATCTTTCTGTGAAGTATGTAGTTTTCTATGAAATCAAGAATCTCATTTTGTTTTGGAATCCAGTTGGTTATTTCTTTTATTATAATTCTTTTGTTTAAGGTAAGTACCCATTGAATACAGGGAACACAGAATTGAATGAAACAGAGATGGTCCTGCCTCCTTCATGACGCATAGAGTTTTCTTGTGGAGATAGGTATTCAACAGGATAATGGTTTACTGAGAGTTGTGACTAGTATTACCAAGGAATAATGCAGTGAGTAACGACCATGTAGTATAACATGGGCTTCATCCTTTGCCTTTGGGTGTGGGGAAACGTAACATTTAAACTGAGACACAGACTTCAGGCAGCAGTTGGGGAGGGAAAGAGGGGTGTGTGTGTGTGTGTGTGTGTGTGTGTGTGTGTGTGTCTTGGAGGCAGAAGAGGACATTAAGAACAACCTGAGGCAGCAAGCTGTGTGAGTACTTTGGGTGACTTGATTTAGCATATTTTAAAATTGTGCTAATTTGCAATGTTTTATTGATTTATCACCTTACATATTTTAGTGAATCTGGAAAAATAAATAATTTTTTTTTGAGGGCCATATCTTCAAGTCTAGAAATAGCCTTAAGTGACAAGGCCTAATTTCATCATATGGGAAAATGCCGTGTCTTAAAACTATTTTTATGGATTGCTTGTCAGCCACAGCGTATGAGTTGGCCACGAATTTCTCTTAGAGAAAATTGAGTCTACTGTAAAGCACTTAATCAGTCACAGATATTTTCTCGTCTAGTGAAACTTTTCCATTGTTTGAAATGTTAAGATTCTTCTTCTAGAGAGTTAAAAAAATTCTTAATATTGAGGAGTTTTAAATTAAGCTCAACTTGAACTTGAAACCTCAATTTTAGCAGCTTGTTTTCTGCTGGGCCTGCTGTGTCACTGTTTAACTGATAGAACAGGGGTTGACGTTTTGAACCTGTTTCACAGGATTTAGGAGCAATGTGAGGCATATCTAATTGGATAATAGTGATCTTGGTTAGAAAGAGGATGACTCTGGAAGTTTCAAGTTCTGAAGCGAAGGCTTGTATCCCCAGATCATTCTTTGGGTATTATCTAGTACATATTCTTATTTCTTAATATATTTAGTAGTAAAATAGAATTAAACTTGATTCCTTCTTTGTACAACTATTTTAAGAATTGTTCGATTTATATTCTGTATGTTTACAATAAGCATTATGAAAGTTAGTTATTGATTAAATAATTTAAAACTGCTGTATTCAAAGCAAAATCATGTGCTATCATAATTAGAAAGGACCAAAAAGGAGGCAGGACCATCTCTGTCTCATTCAGTTCCTGACCACAGGGGTGATTGTGTTGGAATAAACTACAAGCAAAGTTGTGTAATCTCCATTCCTCAAATAACATCTTAAAATTGCATTGCCAGTTACTGAAGTGCTGCCTTATTTTATTTAAACAGTTTATAAGTAAACATACCTGTTATTGTCCATGTGCGTTGGTCAGATATGGATTTGAACCCTAGCTCTGCCACTCACTAGGTAGATGGCCTTGGGCAGGTCTTAATAGTCTTTCTGAAGCTCAGTTTCCTCTGGGTTGTTATAGGGATTGTGACATTAGGTGATGAGACATATGTAAGGGACAAAATAGGTACATAATTCGTGTTTTTTCCTTCTCTCTAAGTCTACTTCAAGGAATAATAAATATTTTGGACTTGTTGCTGCAGATGTTTTTGTTTTCATTTTTGACATTTTTCTTATTCGGAGTAGAGTAGTATGCAGGAAGCTGTTTATTTTGAAGCTTGAGAGCCTTCTGCCTCTACCTTTCAGAGTTGTTGCTCTTTTGCATTTAATTCAGTTGTTTGTAACAGTAGTTATTTTTAATACTTTTGAATTAAGTGTGGTTTTTGAGCTGTGTTCTGTCGGTGAGGTCATGTGATCTGTGCACAACGTGAAGTGCCCCTACCAGTTCTGAGAGCAGTGGTCACTTCTTTTAGAACTGCTTGTATGTTTGGGTTTCTCTCTTAGTAACAGGCTTATTTCAGCATGTGAGATGAACTCAGTCTGGTTGCAAAATGAGAATGCTACAGCTGTTTTCACAATCTAATCACTCAGAAAAGTTTGTCTTAATTCTTAATAAAGTTTCTTTTTAAATTTCTGCTTAATTTACAAATGTTTTTCACGATTAATCTGTCATTTCTATTATTATGTCTCTTTTAGCATGTCTTTATAATTTATAGGTTCTGTCATTACCTATGCAATTTGTAGGATTAAATATTCAAAAGTATATTTAGCCCTGACCGAGTAGGTCAGTTGGTTAGAGCGTCCTCCCGGTATGGCAAGGTTTCGGGATTGGTCCTGGGTCAGGGCACGTACAACCAATGAACACATAAATAAGTGGAACAACAAATCAATGTCACTTTCTCTTTCTCTCTCACTCTTATTCTCTCTTTCTTCCTCTGTTTCTCTAAGATCAATAAATAAAATATTTTAAAAAGAATATTTAACTCATAATTTTCAATTTTTAAAGTTTAAAAAATAGTTTTGTTGATAAATGTGTGCCTCCTTCCCACCCCTGACATCATTAAGCACAATAAGATCAGCTCATAACTTTTCTACTTAACAAAAGGTCTATCAATAATTGGTAGACTTTTGTTTTTGTTTTTAGTTTGAAGAAAATCAAACCCTGACTTAAGAAAAAGAAACAGCAATTTGGGGAGTAATTAGTTTACATTAGCCACCTGGAAACAAGTTAGAGTTTATGGAAAAATATTTTAAAGAGCTAGCAGTCTTGTATGCACTGAAGTGAAGAAAATAGGCTAAATAGGCTAATAATCAGCATCTTATTCAGAAAATTATTATCTACTGCAATGCACTTTAACTTGGGAAATGTTGAGATGAATTGCCTGTGCCTTATACAGGAGAGATGTATGAGTACTTAGCTGTAGAGAGATCTGGTTTGGAAGAGGGAGCTGGGCAGAAGGTATAGATGAGTTTTCAGAATATTGGTGCGCATTGAAGTGTTTGAGAAATTGAGAACACCCAGGGAGAGAATGTGTAGAAGAATGAGCAAGCAGTGACATGGGTGCCTGGAAAAGAGTAGTATTGTAGAAGAGTTTAAGAGGTAGGGGGGAAACCAGGAGATGTGACATCAAGAAAACTAAGAAAAAATAATAGTTTAAAAGGAGGAATTAGTCAACATGATACAATGCCCAAGAAAGATGGGGTCTGGAAAAAAACGCCCTTTGGATTTCGCACGGAGCATCTGAGGTGCGCAGCTTCAACTAGTGGTGGGAGGCGTAAAAGCCAGATTAGAGGGCTACAGAGTTTTGGGGAGATTAGAAGGGTTTTTGGATAATTTTTTGTTTTTCTTCTGGGGGATGTTGCTTTATTATTTAGGTTTTTAAAGATAAAAATAGTCTTTTAAGTTTTTACTACTAATAAGAGCAAGCCAATAAAAAAGTTGAATATTACAGGAAAAAAAAAGAAACATTGAAAAGGCCCGGGAATTAAATCAGTATGTTGTGCTGATGCTTTCTCTTATTTTTATATAAAATTTGATAAAAGCAGGAAAGACCATTAGGTATCTGTAATCCCCTCATGTTATTTTCTAGATACCATTTCCCTGTTTAAAATTCTCAGTGACTTTACATTAAAGTCTGAATTCCTTAGAGTAGCATTCAGTATAGTCTTCATGATTTGCTTTATTCCTGTCTAGCCTCACCTCTCACAGTTACCTTGCATTGTGAACCAGCAGCACTAGGAAACTTGAAGTTCCGTGAACATGTTTTGCCAATTCTTGCTTTTCTACATTTGCTTATGCTGTTACTTCAGCACTGAATGCCTCCCTTCCTTACTAAACTTCTCCCCATCCTTGCCTTAAGACTTCTCTCCTTTCAAGATTCCTGTGAATTCTTCTCTAGTCCCTACCATTACTGATTATCATCTTCTTGTATTGACATTTTACTTCTGTCATACTGATCACAGAATAATGTGATATGATTTTTACCCTTTGATGTCCTGCTACGTCGCTCCTTGAGAGGAGGCACTGTGTCTTTCTAATGTTTATATTGCCACACCAAACACAGTGTCTAGTATGTGGTTGTTAGACAATAAATAGATGTTTATTTTAATGAATGAATGGAAACTGTAGCCCTGACAAGTACATGATTTGTCCACTGCCAACAGACATGGAGTCAGAACTTGTATTTTCTGGGTGAATTCTTTGTATGTTTTAATTAAGGCTTATTTATTGATTTGTTGTAGAATTTATTAAGACATATATAGAAGGAGAGATCAATAGATGAAATCTTTAACTCATATACAGAGGGAATAAAAAGGAAACTTCTAATAAAGCTTTAGTTAAGTATTTTTTTGAAATTCAGATTATTCTCCTTTAGGAATATGATGAGGTCTCTGAATTTGGGGTACATCAGAATCAGTTTAGTTGAAATTAAAAAGGTAAAAGTTAAAGCAGTCTCTAAATTTAAAGTTAAATGTATACATTAGCTCATTTTTGGCAGTATTGACTACACAGTATACTGGAATTTAAGTATTTTGTTTTGTAACTATTGCCCTTTGAAGCAATTGTTATCTGGACTATAAAAATGAACTTTTATGACATTTTAGTTAAAGTACTGAATATTTACTTGAAATGCTTAAGTTTGTAGATGGATAGATTATTTGTAAAATAAACTTTATGTATATTTCATTCTAAAATAAGGCAATACATCTTCGTGATTTGATTTGTATTATCAAATAATTTTAAAATTGACCATTTTTTGCCTAACTTACTATCTTCTTTCTGTCTTAACAACCAGAACCGGACTGGCCATTATGGAGGAGGAGCTGCAGCACTCACACTGTGTGAACTGTGTCAGTAGACGGTGTATGACCAGACCAGAGCCTGGGATTTCCTGCGACCTGATTGGCTGTCCGTTGGTTTGTGGAGCAGTCTTCCATTCTTGTAAAGCTGATGAGCATCGACTTTTATGTCCATTTGAACGAGTGCCGTGCTTAAATAGTGACTTTGGATGTCCGTTTACAATGGCTCGTAACAAAGTGGCTGAACATCTGGAAACATGTCCTGCGAGTGTGGTGTGCTGCACTATGGAGTGGAACCGATGGCCAGTGAGTTATGCAGATCGGAAGTCATATGAAAATCTAAGCAGAGATGTGGATGAAGTGGCACAGTTAGATATGGCCTTGGCCCTTCAAGACCAAAGGATGCTCTTAGAATCTCTCAAAGTAGCCACCATGATGTCAAAAGCGACTGATAAAGTATCAGAACCTAGAGAACAAATATCAGTTAAATCAGCTCTTCCAGAGATACCACATGCTAATGGTTTGGTGTCTGTTGATGAAGAATCTTATGGTGCACTTTATCAAGCTACTGTAGAAACAACCAGAAGTTTGGCTGCTGCTTTAGATATCCTGAACACCGCCACAAGAGACATTGGCATGCTAAGTACGAGCCTTTGTGCTTCTCCAAGTGAAGTGAATGAAGAGCAAAATGCCAGAGAAAGCTTACAGAACAGGAACTTGAAAGACCAAGACCATCTTTCTGAGGATGAGATAGGAGCAGTGGGTGGTATTGACCATAATGACCCAAGTCATGACTCCCCGTTGGAACAAAATGGTTCAAGTGATTTATTGTGTGACTTGAATACCAGTTCTTATGGCACGTCTGCTCTTTGTAATGGCCTTCCTTTGGAAAATGTATGTACACAGGTCATAGATCAGAATCAGAATTTACATGGTGATTCAGAAGAAAGTAACTTAACAAATGGAGAATGTGTAGCATCAGATGGTACTTCAAAGTCTTCCAGTTCACCTTCAGTAGCAGCACAACTTAAGGAAGTAATACCATCTAATGCTTTGCCCAATGGCACCGTTCAGCATATCCTCATATCAGATGATGAGGATGAAGGAGAATTGCGTTGGAGAAAAGTAGACTTGGGGGACTTGAGGAATGTGGATGTCTTATCTCTCAGTCAACCTCCTTCATTCAAATTTCTTTCTAATGTATGTTGGTCTAAACCAAGGGAAGATAAAGCAGTAGATACATCAGATTTGGAAGTTGCCGAAGATCCAATGGGTCTCCAAGGAATAGATCTCATCACAGCAGCACTGCTGTTCTGTCTAGGAGATTCTCCAGGGGGGAGGGGCATATCTGATAGTCGCATGGTTGATGTTTGTCACATTGACTTTGGAACTCAGACCTTCTCACTTCCATCTGCAATATTAGCTACAAATACAATGGTTGGGGAAATAGCTTCAGCTTCAGCTTGTGATCACGCCAACCCACAGCTTTCAAATCCCAGTCCTTTTCAGACACTTGGGCTAGATTTAGTATTGGAATGTGTCGCTAGGTACCAACCCAAGCAACGTTCAATGTTTACATTTGTCTGTGGACAGTTATTTAGGAGAAGAGAATTTTCTTCGCATTTTAAGAATGTGCATGGTGACATTCATGCTGGCCTCAATGGCTGGATGGAACAGAGGTGTCCTTTAGCGTATTATGGTTGTACCTATTCTCAGCGTAGATTTTGCCCATCAACACAAGGAGCAAAGATCATACACGACCGCCATTTGAGGTCATTTGGAGTTCAGCCATGTGTATCTACAGTATTAGTAGAGCCTGCTAGAAACTGTGTGTTGGGATTCCATAGCGACCATCTGAGTAGTCTTCCCTTCGAGGTTCTGCAGCATATCGCAGGCTTCCTGGATGGCTTCAGTCTGTGCCAGCTGTCACGTGTGTCCAAGTTAATGAGGGACGTGTGTGGCAGCCTGCTGCAGTCTCGCGGAATGGTCGTACTGCAGTGGGGGAAACGGAAGTATCCAGAAGGAAGGTCATCATGGCAGATAAAAGAAAAGGTTGGTTCAATGTTAACTGTGTTATCTCCTTATCTGACATAAAATAGGCACTTACTAATGTGGCTGAATTAATACAATTAATTTTTTAATATTGATCATCCTTAAAACTTAATATGACAACATACTGGTTTTTTGTGTGTGTAATGGTAATTAATGAAAAACTGGGATAGTTAGCATTGTCATAATCACACATTTACTGCAGACACCCTACAACGAGATTGTAATCTAGCATGGCAGAGGCCCCTGCTCTTCGTTTAGTTGAGCAGTTCTGCGCCCCTTTAGTTCTTCTGTAACACTGCCGTTTGTTTGCGGCTGTGTCAACTACCTTCTCATTTGGGCCCCATCTGAAACATTGTCACCATAGGGCAATGGGAGAAGCAAGAAGGTTTTTTACTGCTTACAACTGGCATTTTCTTTTCATTCTTGGCAGTTTCTTTCTTAGGACTTGGTGGTTTCATAGAACTTAAATAGGGAGAGATGAGAAAAAGTTGGGACTACTGTTCCTGGGAAGTGACCAGTGGAGTTTTGGGGAAAGTGGACATAAAGGGTGGATGCAGGTATGTAGTATGTTGAAGTGAGGTAAGAATGGGGCAGAAGGATTTGCTGTTGTTGATGGGGACGCTGGGTTTAGTGCAGGGAAAGGGAGTGTTGCATGTTGGAAGCCGGAGCTGGGGATGTAGGCAGACCTGGGAACAAATCCTGGCTCCACCGTTTTTCTCCTGTGATACCCTACTTTTTGCCCAGCTTTTGTCTGAGGCACTATCCCACAGAAACTAGAAGGTATTACAGGTATCTTTGATTGTAGGTATTTTCATACAAAACTTTTGCATTTTACTAAGTGGAGAAAAATTTGATAAACTCACATTGGTTGCGGGGGCTCAGATTTTTGGCTGTTTTGATTTTGCCATCTTTAGTTTTCTCTCACAGCCACTCATCACTCCCATTTTCAGAGTTCTGCCTCTGCTTCTTTGCTCTCCTAAGGCTTTGACCAGTAAATGAACACACTAATTATTTTATGATTCTTTTATCCAAGAAGGAATTCTGGCGGCAGAAAGTCCCATACTTTTCATACTTGCTGCGTGAACGTGTGTTATCGGTGTGTATTTTCATTTTCCAGATGACTTGGTGTCTTTCTCCCATTTGGGATGGAACATTCTGAGTATGTTCCTCTTGGCCTCTTTTTGTCTCTATCCACTACTACGGACCTATGAGATGAACTGTTTTCTGGGGTTCTAGTCCTGCAGAATACTGTGTCTACTCTTGGTGTTTAAATTGCCACCTTTAATGCAGATTACTCACACATCTGTATCCTGGCCACTTTAGCTCCGTCCAGACCATTCAGAGCCTTATCTGTTGTACCAGCATGTGCTGGACATCTGCACTCGGTTATTTCACAGCTTCGTCAAACTCAACATGTCCAACCTGTTTATTCCACTTCTCTCTCTCTCAATCCCAGAAAGTGGCATTATCTTTTACCAAATTGCCTAAACTAGGAGTTTGGGACTTAAGGTTGGCTTCATTTTGCCCCTTTATTTCCGTATCCTGGTAATCACAAAGTGTTACTGCGTTTCCCTTCCTCGTTGCTCTCAGGTTTGTTCTACTGTTTCTACTACCACTTCCCTAGTTCGGTCCCACCTTTAGTTCTCTCCTGGATTCCTGCAGTAGCCTCCGCCTAACTGGGTTTCTGTTTCCAGTTGTGTTCCTCCTCAGCATAATCTCTACATAAGAACCAGAAGGACAAGTATTTTCTTAAATGAAGTTCTTACACTGCAGTGCTTAAAAACTCTTTAAATGTCCATTGCCCTGGGATAGAGACAGGTTCCTTAAAGAAACATTGAAGGTTTTTTATAATCTTGTCCTTCCCTACCTCTTCAGTTTCCTCTTGCCACTTTATACCCCAGCCACATTCATTTGCTTACAGTTGCCGAAGGCCTTTGAGGGTGCTGTCTCTGATGCTTACATTTGAGCACTTACACTGTGCTAGGCAGTGGGCTAATACGCATTTTACCTTTGTTAATTTCTTTAATCCACTGTCCCTATTTTATGGAAGAAGAAACTGAGGTTTAGAGAGATTTCAGTAACTTGTCCAAGTCTCTGTGACTTCAGACCTAGGGAACCTGCCTCTCAAGCTTGTGATCTTCATCCTCTTGCTGTGTCCTGCTGACTCTTCAGTTCTTAACTTCCTCAAATTGAGCCTTTCTGACCCCTCTGAAACATGCAGGGGGATTCACTGCTCTGAGTTCTTTTGGTGCCCCATTGTAAATACCTCTGCTTTATATATCCCTGCGAAAACACTCAACACGCTGTTTTGAAATTCACTGATAAATTGTCATTTTCCTTCATTAGACGAAAAGTTCCTTGAGAAGTAAGACTCTGGGAACCAAAATATCTATTGCCTAGCATTGCACCTGCCATATAGCAGGCACTACGTAGGTGCTTGATGGGTACTTGAATGAGGAATTGGCCCATTACTAAGAAACCTTGTCATCAGGGAATGGGAGCCGTCCATTTTTTCCTGAGTTTGTTTTACCAGACTCTCTGTGTGGGAGTAGGTAGGCAGGCTGCCACCATTGAATCTTTCAGCCGACTCGTTCTGCTGAAGTCTCACAAAAGCTCCTAATTCTTCCCACAGTTTCATGGGTTTGGGGCATTGTAATCTACATGCCTCTTGGTGGCTACTCCCTAGACTTTCACTGACTCCTGGCAACTGACTCCGTTTGGGTTCTAGATACAAACCCTCAGGAGTACAGCAAGTAAGTACCCCACGTGCTAGGCAGTGGTGACTTCTTTTGCCACCTGAAAAGTAATTCTGTTGACACAGAATTTTGAAGGCATCTGGCCACCCTGGAAGTCATTGGCGTCATTTCCTGAGAAGCTCTGATGAGTGCTGAGGGCCTCCCCAAACCCACTTCCCCTCCTAGAGTGACTGCTGTTTTACCGTGTATTCTGTGTCATCTTTCTAACTCAGGGTGTCAAACTCATTTCCACTGGAGGCCACATCAGCCTCGCGGTTACCTGCAAAGGGCCGAATGTAATTTCAGGACTGTGCAAATGTAACTGCTCCTTAACAGTTAAGCGAGAGCTCGGCGCTGCTGCCAGGTAGAAACAAGGTGCTGGCCGGATAAAACAAGGTGGAGGGCTGGATTCGGCCTGTAGGCCTTGTGTTTGCCACCTGTGCTCCAACTAGCCATTGCCTATGATGAGCTTAGCTAGCGTGCCGAGGCCTTGTCTTGTCCCATTCATGCTTGTTACCCAGGTCTGTCATGCTCCACTCATACTTATGACCTGTGTCCAGATAACTTTATATTTTGAATTATAAAGATGTGAGGGGGCCATAGCAGTCATTGCTACAGTAACACGATGACAGTGCTTCAGGACTTGGAGCTGCTGAGTGGCCAAAGGGGAAGTAGCCCATATTTTCCCCAGCAGAAACATAAACAGGGATAGCAGGTGAATATTTGCCCAGAAATGCATTTTACAATGATACGGAGTAAAATAAAATTCATTTTACCCAAGTTCTTTCTGTGTAAATTTTCAGAAAAATTTTCAGAAACATTTCAGCACCTGTATTTATTATTACTAAGTACCTTTAGTGTATAAAGAATGGAAAGTTAAGGTACCCTGGCACAGCATTCTGTAGTATTTTTAAGTGTGCTCTGTATAGCATAATAGGATTGGGAGAAAAATGGATAAAGAATGATACTTGTATTGCCTATCCAGACTACTGATAACTCTATATAGCAGTTGGATAGAAGGAAAGAATAGTGTGCAATATGTATAATTTTAGGAAGTAGTTCTGAATTCATGAGGTTATAATTTTCTAAAAATGACTTATTAAGCCAGGTTGGACGTGATTTTTAATATTGATTTTTGTCTTTTATTTTTGATTATATTACATTTATTGAAGTCATAATGTCATAGAAGTGATTTGTCCTATAAATATTTGATAGCCAGGTTTGTATCTGAATGGATTCACTGTTTTTCAGTTTTGTAGCTAACCACTTGAAAGTTTACATTGCAGATTTCTCCTAACAGTAGAAATGTGTGTAGTTGGAGCAGGAAGAGTGTTTTCATACTTGTAAATTGACTTGTTTAAATCTGAAGTAGAATTTTCTTTTAGGTGTGGCGATTCAGTACTGCATTTTGTTCTGTGAACGAATGGAAATTTGCCGACATCCTAAGCATGGCCGACCACTTGAAGAAGTGCAGTTACAATGTCGTAGAGAGACGGGAGGAAGCCATCCCATTGCCATGTATGTGTGTGACCCGAGAACTCACGAAAGAAGGACGTTCACTTCGCTCCGTTTTAAAACCCGTCCTTTAAAACTGTAACTGCACTTGCACATGCGTGCAAGCACCCAGTGTAACTTCTTTGTAACATGTGGCGCTTTATTAATGTATTAAAGATTACAACTAGCTAAGTTTATTTTCACTATGTATATAATGTTTTGAAGTGACATATATTTTTATAAAGTACTGTTTAGTGGGGGAAAAGTTGCCTTAATGTTTGAGGTGTGTGAAATTTTTGGAACTTGCTGGACAGGGTGATTTAATTTTTTGCTACATAATTTTCAGAATTAGTATTTTTAATGGTGTGCATATTTTGGTTCTTAATTTTTTTTGCTTCTTAAACTAACAAGATCCTGACCAAACATATTTCCTCATGTTTTCTGTGGGCTGCAACCCATACATTCAAAGCAAAACTTTGATTCCCATTCTTGCCACGTACATTTTTCAGATTTAAAAATTTAATTGCTGAAGATCACTGTGAAGATGATGTCTTCTAGTGCTCCCCTTATGCAGTTGATACGTAGACGATCTCGGATGTAAACTCACATATTTAAAGTCTTGACTGTCTGGTAATGCCGTTTACCGTGATTTAAAAGGAATTTACAAAGAAGTTTTCACCTTAGGTTTGTACGGCTCTCATTCAGAGAGGGGTCTGTGCGCCACTTTCCTGTGTGAGACGCACCTCCAAAGGCGCGTGGCAGTGTGTTACAGGGCAGGTTAACGCAAAGCAAACAAGCGGAGAGCCTGTGAATTTATTTTAATTTGAAGCTCTTCATGGTATTATTTGCTAGGTACTTGAGAATCAGTAAAGAAGAAAATATACCTCATTTTAGGTTGGAATTGGGCATATTGTGTAAATAAATTTCAGATATTCAGAATGCAAAGGCCTTAACTTTTTTAATAAGCATTTAAACTTTTTGCTCTTTGATGTTTATAAAAATCACAATTACGTTGTTGTAAGACATTTAAAAATGTGAAATCTGGTGTCCCTGTGAGATGACAATCGTGCAATGCGGAAGCTCGTCGTGGTTGACAATCTCCTGAAAGCAGTCCCAGGTTCATTTTCGATAGGCTTCTCTGTCAGAAGAGTCGGGGTTGCCTCTCTGTGTAAAGATCAGGCTGTGACAGAGAAATACTCAAAGGCCTATTCCTGAACTATTTTCTTACAGTTTTCAAGTTGATTAATAGTATTAACCTAATGTGGTCAATTTAAAAAATGAATATCAGTATTTAGAAATAAATGGCAAAGATGGGGACATGTACTTAAATAACTTGTTTTAAGTAACTTTTGGCATTTGATAGTCTGAAATGGTGACAGGTTACCTTGTTATAAAATACCAAAACCCTATTGTATATTTTCTTCCTACATTTGTCCCTGAGAGGGCTCCATTGTTACTAGGTTCCTGATTCCCATATATGGCAGTCCGGCTGGGCAGAGGCATTCCTTGGGCATTAGAAAAGAATTCTGGACTGTTTAAGACTTGTTTTGGTTGAATCAAGGCCTTATTACAGTTGAAAAATATAGCACTAAAGACTGATTAATTGGCCTCACCTGTCATTTTAATTAGAAGAATCCTTATTTCTCAGTGAGTATGCTTTCTTTTTCAGCTGTGACTGGATGACATAACCAGTCTCTTTCAGTGAAAAAGTCAGAAATAAGATATCGGATACTGTAAAATACAGCTCTGCCTTTTAAAGTTTTGCTGAAGAATGTGTCTGGTTAGGATAGCACAAACATTAACCTTTTGTTTTATGGTTGTGCTTTTTAAAGTCCTTGGGTTTTAAGTTTAGACTTCTTGTTTCTGTACTGGATCATGAGATATTTGACATTTTTTCCACCTTATATTTCTTTTACACACCTTTGGCTGTTTTTTTTGTTTGTTTGTTTGTTGTGCCACCATACTATTTTGTTAAAAATGTGTTCTTTGTGCAACATTTGTTCAAATTCTAATAAAATTAATATTTCCCTTTATATGGCTCAGTAACTTAGAAAAACTTTTATTTAAATAAAACTTTAATACTTGTTTGATAAATCCCAAACACAATCATATTGTTTCTATAGAGTGGATTTCTGCATGTTAATAGGAATTGCTTGTGGATTATTACTCACCCATGTTTTATTGGTGAGCATTAAACTTCTTTTTTTAATGTGGAAAATTCATTAGTTAGCTCTCGGTTCCCTCTGTGTCTTCTTGAAAGTAGTCCCACCTAGGGGTATTGAAAGGCTAAAGAGTTTATAACAATATTATTTTTCTAAAGTTTGTAATGGGAACAATTTAGCCTTTTAAGCATGAAAAGATTGTATGTCATCCAAGTAAATTGTCATTTGAGAACTCTGTTGTTTTCTTAGTCTTTGCTGACCATCAAGATAAATGGCAAGTATCAGGATGGAGGGAAATAACGTGAATTCACTTTTATTTGCTGCCTCCTTTCCCAGAATGACCTGTTTCAGTTCTCCTCTCCCTCCCTCGCTCCCTCCCTCCCTCCCTACTTTCCTCCCTCCGAAACTCTGGGGTGGGAGCCAGCAATCTGTTTTAACAAAGGCCTTCACGTAATTATGTTCACAGTAAAGTGTGAAAACTTAAAGAGCCTCGATTTTGAACCTTTTTCCTCTCACGGCACATAGAACCTTCTTCCTGCAGCACACCAAAATATGTATTTTTTGCCGATCTGACAAAAAGATAGGTATACTTTTGATTCATTCACACCTGGCTGTTGTCATTTTTTAAAATTGGACAATCTAAGGGAAAGGAGGTCAGTGTTCCTGCCTGAATAGTCAGGTATTGTGTGTTTTAAAAATTCTTGCGGCACACCGGTTGAAAATTGTTGAATTAGAGGAAAGACTAGGACATGCCTGCCAGCTGTTCTCCTGAATGATGTGTTCTTGGAGTGAGTAACCGTGTGTATGTACATACATGTATAACCCAAAGTGATGAGTTATTTCATGATTAAGTTAGATGATATATATTGTGTTAATATTGCAGCCATATGACAAGATACACTGGTACCATGGTTGGACATTTTTTAGAGACTAATATTTACTAGTATTTTCATGTACTGTTATTACTAGTGTTTCTTCTGTTCAAGGTCAATTGTAGTGCAGTTTACAGGTCACTAGCACTTACATTCAGCCTAGTTACTGTTCTCTCTCTTGTCTGGTGGTTGCAGAGTGATGTGAACGTATTAGATTCCTAGGATAAGTAAAGAGAGTAGAAGTAGACAAATACTATTTGTAGGAATCCTCTCAACCCTATTAATGAGAGATTTTAAAGGTTGAGCTGTTGGTTTATCAATAGCATAGAATCTTTTTTGGTCTTTGACACTGCGTTACATACTCCGTCAATATTGTTGCTATTATTCACCATTCCTTAACATTGGATGTCGGGATCTTAGTATGAAGATAATGGGGTTCTCAATAAGACTTCCATATCCCTCGGAGACAGAGTAGTTTTACTAGTAAATTGATACAGATTTTTACCTCTGGTGATTTGAATGTAATGTTTGGCATTTAGAAGCCAAACACATTTAAGTTTTGCATTTCAACTTTAGAAGACATGAGGCTTATTAATTTAAAGTTTTTTCTAAGGAATAGTTATGCAAACATTAAAAAGATGTGTTTGTTTCACGCGTGACACACCACACTGACAGGTGATAAGACTGGGACCTGCAGTGGGGGCCGTTCAGAATTGCAATAGAAAGAAAACAGTTGACCCTCATTTTTTCAATAAGCCGGACCCAGTCTTGGATGGAAAGAATGTGTTTGGCTGGTTAGCTAAATACTGTTCTAAGTAATTTTACTTAACGTGCTCGTGAGGCCTAGAAAGAGAGTTATTCTTGTAGAGAAAATCAATTCACCAGTGACTTGTTCATTGTGTTTAAAATAATTCAGTATGGGTTTTGTTAGGATTTGAGCTAAATCTGATTTCAAAGGAAAACATGTGAGATGTGTAAGCAGAGGCCAACTCTAGAGTAGTAAACATTCTAAATAAGGGAAGAGGAAGGATGGCTTCTTACAGTCACCTTGTATGGAGTTATTTTCTTTGATTTAAAAGATCAAAGTAAGTTCAAAAGATGTCCTTTCAAGTTTCCGTTTTATGGATGAAAAAACTGCAGTTCTCCAAGTTTAGCTACTGCTGAGTGAGTGGAGGTGTTTGAAAGAAATGTGTCCCAATGTGGTTTACTTTTCATTACAGAAAGGGAAGGGATTTAGATATAAGAAAACTACTCCAGAAAATGTCTAGAATATTTGATTCCTAATAAGCATTTTGGAAAGAATTTGGGGTCATACTAAAAAGAAAAATAGGAATTTAAGCATGGTATGTTCTGAAAATCCTTTGCAAAAACTGCAGTCTTTTGCTGAATTTTTACAAGTATTTTACTGCTGTGAGTAGTGAAATTCTATAAATTCATTGTTTATATGTATATTTATTTGCATGTGTAATCCCCATTATTTGGCCAAGTAGGTTTTAGTACATCTTGAGATATATAATGGAGAGAAATGTTGAGGTGCTTTTTTTTTAATCAATACTGTAGAACATTTCAAAACTGATATTTTGTATCCAGAATGATGTTCCAATGTATTATGTATTGAGGACTTTTCATTAATTTAATGAACTACAAAGAAATGGGTTACAGGGATGATTCATGAAATGCTTGATAGAAATACGGTAAAAACTCATTGACATTTCTATTTTATATATTTTTTATCTTTTTGACTTGCTGGACTGAAGTCTATATTCTTTGCTGTGAAGAAAAGCATTTCTAAAGTGAACTGAAAAAGCAAGGGAAATATGTTTCTTTTTCATTAACACCAATACAATCTTGAGCACCCCTCCAGTGGTGTATTTGCCTATTTGCATGCAAATATCAGGCTAGGAAATGATTGTTCAATACAGAGCTAGCTCTGGTGGTGGTAATAGTGTATGTTTTTGAAAGTAACAAGACTGGGTTTCTGTTGAACTCCTTAAGACTGACCAAATCATCAGGTCAAATTATCCTTTCCCAGGAAAAGCAAATTCATCAAGTTTAACTTTTTACCTTTTTCTAATATAAATTGTTAGAATTTTTTTCTCAGACCATATCCATAAACAGGTAAATAGGTTGGTACGTGTTGGTTCATTTGTTGGCAGGGGAGCTGCCTAGAGTTAGATTTCTACACCCCTTCCAGTTAAAGAGTGACATTAATTGTTTCCTTATTCAGTGGTCTCATATAAGAACAGAAGCAGTAACTTGTTATTGCTCAAAAGATTGAAGTTGAAAAAACGAGATCCTGTCCTTTGCTGTCCTCCTAGATGCTTTTTTCATTGGAATCCTTTCTGTATTAATTGTCATTATTGCTTATTTATCACATAACTTCAATTTTCTGACCAGGTGATCAAAAAACCTGAATTAAGTACATAGTTTTAAAAAACTTGTTTTGCTAATCAGCCTATGACAAGTAGTTTTGGTCAGTAAGTTTATATTTGATTAAGTAACTTCTTCAACTTCTTTTAAAGTATCTCAGCTCAAAAATGGGGAGCATTGAATAATTGAAATACCTTTCAGGTGTAACCATATTCTTTGGTTAAAAGAACTCAAACCATAGAAATGGAAAACATAATAGGTACTACATCCGGTCAAGAGTAGAATTACCCAGTGGATATTTAATTGGCAACTGGGTGGCTTTATGTCGATTCATAACTTTAAAAGATGGTTACCTATACTAGAAATAAATTTGAAATAAAGTGGGAAATAGCATTGATTCCCTACAACATTCCAATAGGCTTGTGATGAAAACTCTGACCTATGGAAATAAATTGCTTTGAACAATTAATAGTTTGGAGGACAGAAGTCCTGTATTTTTATGCTGCATTTAAAATGTTGCAGATGGGTTGTGCATTTGATCAGTGTTCAAGCACCAGTCGGTCCTGGAAACTTGAATCGCATTCTGCAGTGGAATTGCACTGACTCGT
Organism: Desmodus rotundus; assembly: GCF_022682495.2. Lineage (NCBI taxonomy): Eukaryota > Metazoa > Chordata > Mammalia > Chiroptera > Phyllostomidae > Desmodus > Desmodus rotundus. The sequence continues at coordinate 88,518,279 of NC_071397.1, read as the reverse complement.
TTACCTCAGCTGTAGTTGTATCTTTCTATGATTTGCATTGTTTTCTTCTCAAATTCGAAAGAGTATGGCTTTTCTTGAAACATACTAAATGAAAGAAGCTAGACACGAAAGGCCACATATTGTATGATTCTATTTATATGAAATATCCAAAATAGGCAAATCCACGGAGACAGATCAGATTAATGGTTGCTAGGGGCTGGGGAAGTGATTGCTTAATGGGAACTGGTTTCCCTTTGGTGATGAAAATATACGAGAATAAGATACTGTTGGTTGCACAACATTGTGGGTGTACCGAACGTCACCGAATTGTACAACTGTGACAGTAATCGGCTTCAGCATCAATGTTCATTTTTCACCTTTGACGTTTTCTTATGATTCCTCGTGGCATGTCTCACTTTAAAGGTCCATATTTAATATCATGCTTTGAAAAAATTATATAATTTTCAGGATTATTTTTTATAGTTTTATACTTTGTTTTCCTTTTAAAGAGAAAATACAATGATGTGATAGATAAGACAATAAATTGAAGTAATGTATACATTTTGTATTCTTTTGTATTGTCATGTGGGAAAAAACATTGGAATCTTGGGATTGGTAGGTATACTTCAATGGTCATTTATTTTCTTATTTTAAATTTGGAGAAATCCAAGCTTAGTCTCTTCGGGTGCTCATGCACAGTCATTCACGGAGCTCGTGCCCAGCACTGTGGAGGCTTGGTTCTGAAAGGTGGTGGCGTGCCTGAAGTTACACAGGAATTACTACTTTTTCCCTTCCCTGTCCCCTCCTCTTCCTCCTCCCCGCCCCCATTCTTCTCCCCCTCCTACTCTATCTCTGGTAACTATGCCACATACATGGACAAATGGACAAGTTCCAGAGAAGGGGATGCTCTAGGCAGAGATTCACTTGAAATGGTTCTTCCCATAACTCTTCCCTAAACTCTGTAAAGATGTTCATTACTACAGTCAAATACACATGACCACAAATAATCTGTTACTTGAACACATTTAACATTTACTTGCATGACCTTGGGAAAGAGGATATTACAGGTTCCCCCCACTATTCAAAAGCAGAATGTTCCTATGAAACCTTTTGCAAGCTGAAATAGTGTGAAGCAAAGAAGCAATTACCATTGATTTATATGGAAAAAATTTTTAGCATTCCCAGACCCAAAAAGTAACCTACCAAATCATACCAAATAATGCATAAAACCTAAAATAAGACTAGCATATAGTAAAAGCAGGAATGATACGATAAGCACAGACCGTAAAAGAAAATAATATATGCACAGTGTGGTTTCACTTATTCAAACCACTAATTTCTCCTTAAGTGTAACTTAATGGAACACCATGCTTTGTGTACAATTACCGATCCACCCAAAGGACAGACTTTCCGTTTCATCTGCTGCAGGATGCCGTGTAAGAGACCACTCAGCTACTGGCAGAAGTGATAGTAACTTGGGCAGCTTCCAAGGTGGTGTTTTCTGCATGTAAATGGTGCAGAAGTTCAGCACAGGTAAGTTCAATGCACACACACTGTGTTAATTTTGTTTCCAATAATGGAAACGCTAATTGTGTGTGGTTTTATACTAAGCATAACACCCTTTGAGCTCTTGCGGCTCTTCTGATGCCTTGGGACACACTTGCTAGTGAGTGTACAAAACAAACAGAGATAAAGCACAGATGCTCACAGGTACAACTCAGCGCTGTGGGGCCTGATACTGAGGGCCACAGTGTCTGCTCCGGGTGCAGCCGCCTCCGGAACTGCTTGCTGAGAGACAGGCTTCAGATGAAACATTTTGTGAGGTGGGCACAGGTGGGCAAAGATGCTTACAAATTAAGTGAATTCTTTAGTTAGTAACAAAAGTGCCTGAAGGTGTTGGAAACACTGCTTTAAAATCCATCCAGATTATATTAGCAAAGGGGCTCATGGAATGTTTATAGTCAGTCTCGCCGGTGTGCTGCAGAGAAGATACATCGTGAATAATCTAAGCCTATTCATGGGAAGTTTTGAAAGTGACATCATCAAAAATGTTCTTAATGCGGAAACATGAGAGAAAATGCTGTTTCTAAGAAGTAGGTGTCTTAAGATGTTAAAAAGGTAGCACATGGTAAAGTAGGAAAATAGATACTACAGATAAAATATTAGCATCACATTTTTATCATTCCATAGCAATCACATGTAATACTTAAGTTTTTATGTTTCTAGGTGTTTTTATAAACTTTTTTTGGCCCGAATGATACTATACTGTAAATACTGCTTTGTGAGTTGCTTTTTTCCAAACAATAACCTCTATTTTCCATTTCAATAAATTTTTATTTCACCTCTTGCCCAGGACATATTCAATTTTTTTCTAATTATTCTGCAAAACGTTCTTTATAGGTGCTTTGTGCAAGGAAGTATCTAATCCAAGCCCACATATTACATCTGGTTGTTATGTACATACATGTGTTTTAAATTAGCACAATCTTTTCTTGTGACACCAACTTGTGAAACAGTCCAGATCGGACTTGTGCCTGAACCATCTCCTGCCTTTGTCTGATTGCTTCCTTAATCAGTTTTCTCCTGCATCCCTGGTGTTACCTGAAAACAAAGTTAAATCGAGTTCATCGTTTTTGACTAGACTACATCTTAGTAGATATTGCCCTTAGGAGTACCTTTAATACTTTTTAAACACATATGATGACAGCACACAAATAACATGAAACATTACACACCCAGTTATTTCAAATCTCTGATTTACTCATCGGACTCAACCCAATCCTTATGAATTTTTTTTTATCATAGCACCTCAAGAGAAGTGAAAGGTCAATTTGAGCTTTATAATCTTTGTTTCTCTTTTTCCTCTCTCTAGTAAAGGTGCATGTGGGCAATGAAATAGTACAATGAACAGCATCAGGAAAAAGGGGAGAAAAGCAAGAGACCTTGTCATTCGCAAATGGATAAAACCTCTAAGTAACATGTATTCAAGTAAAAAGCGCTGACACATTTATTTCATTATTTAAAATTTCAGTGTATGGGGTGATATTGAGTATGTTAGAGTGAGAACCTCAAATAACATTTTTTTCTAGAACAGTAATGAAAATACTGGCAAATATAGTCAAAATTAACATTTTTATAACTGAGGAAATTAACCAAAAATCCAGGGAACATTTATTCAAGAAAATGGCTGAATCTCAGTAAGAACAGGAAGCTATAGGACATTTTTTGTGTGTGTGATTTAATCTTTATTGTATTTTTTCCATTACCATTTAGTCATCTTATACACCCTCCCCCCAGCGATCACCACACTGTTGTCCATGCCCATGAGTCCTTTTCAACTTTTTGCTCACTCCCTCCACCCCTCCAACCTCCCCCATCCTTAGCTGTATCCTCCTATCTATGACTCTGTCTCTGTTTTGCTTGTTAGTTCAGTTTGTTCATTAGATTCCACATATGAGTGAAATCACATGGTATTTGTCTTTCTCTGCTGCTGATTCCACTTAGCATAATGTTCTCCGTGTCCATCCATACTGTTGCAGAGGGTAAAATTTTCTTCTTCTTTATGGCCAAGTAGTATTCCATTGTGTATGTCCCTTAGTTGTTTTATTCACCTTTCTATTGAGGGACACTTGGGCTGCTTCCATATCTTGGCAGTTGTAAATAATGCTGAATTGCACACAGGGATGTTTATGTTCTTTCAAATTAGTGTTTTGAGTTCCTTCGGATATATTCCCAGAAGTGGGATTGCTGGATCAAAATGGAGTTCCACTTTTACATTTTTGAGGTATCTCCATACTGTTTTCCACAGTGGCTGCACCAATCTGCATTCCTACCAACAGTGCACAAGGGTTCCCCTTTCTCCACGTCCTCTCCAGCACTTGTTGTTTGTTGATTTATTGATGATGGACATTCTGACAGGTGGAAGGTGATATCTCACTGTGGTCTTAATTTGCATTTCTCTGATGATTTGCTACGTTGAACATCTTTTCACATGTTTATTGCCCATTGTATGTCCTCTTTGGGGAAGTGTCTATTTGGGTCCTTTGACCATTTTTTAATTGGGTTGTTTGAGTTTTTTTGGTGTTGAGTTTTGTAAGTACTTTATAAATTTGCGATATTAACCCCTTCTCAGGTTTATCATCAAAAACATTCTCCCATGCTGTGGGTTGTCTTTTTATTTCATTGATGTTTTCCTTTGCTGTGCAAAACTTTTTTAGTTTGCTATAGTTCAATTTGTTTATTTTTTCTTTTGTCTCCCTTGCCCGGGGAGATTTATCTGGTAAGATACTGCTATGAGCAATGTCCGAGGATGTGCTGCCTATGTTTTCTTCTATGACGTTCATGGTCTCGGGTCTAACGTCTAAGTCTTTGAGAGGTTTTGAATTTATTCTTGGGTGTGGTGTAAGAAGGTGGTCTAGTTTCATTTTTCTGCACGTACCTGTCCAATTTTCTCTTTAGAACATTTTTAATTTACCCCAATCCTATCTCCCTTCCCCAAGCTCCATGGAAATCTAGAAAACCAACAGCTTGCAATCATGGTGAAATCCAGCAGCTGTGCAGTGACCGGAGGGTTGGGATGGGTTTGGAGGCAATTCCAAGTCCCGTTCTCAGAGAAATGTGATTATTTAAACTACCTGGCAGCCTTCCGGCAAACTCCGCTTGTCATGCATATCTTTGTCTGACCTGATTCAGACCTCACCTGATGTAAGCTGCCCTTATCCAGGGACATTTATTGAAAATAATCAGGGTTTAACTTTGCCGCCATGTGAGGCCGCTATACTGGCTGGAGCAAAAAAAATAGTCAAATGAAAAATTTAAAAGGAAAGCTGAGGAATGCTGTGTTCATAGGGGACTTGGTAAAGCTCTGACATATTATTGGAGTCTGTAGGTCTATGTGCATATGCCCGGTCCTGTGCATGCCAGGACAGACCTGAGAAGCCCTGTCTGACCTTGAGGCTTTGTGCAGGAAGGCTGCAAATGAAGTCATGCCCCAACACACTCAGAGGAACATTTGAGGAAGAATGAATCTTTCAGAAAGAACATAGGCAGTAAATCAAATCCACAAGAAGAAACAAAGAGTGCTAGGAAGAGTAACTACAAAGGCAAACATAAACAACAGTGTAAGTGTAATTCTTGCTTGTAACTTCTTTTTCCTCCTAAAAGATAACTGTATAAAACAACCATTAGAAATATGTGTTCATTGGCATACAATGTATAAAGATATAATTTATGTAGAATAACAACGCGGTGGAAGGTGAAGGGAAAGGAGATATATAGGAGCACAGGTGTTATGTACGCTTGGTATTAAGTTGGTTTGAATCTGAACCAGATCGTTAGAAATTAAGATGTTGTATTTTTCCCAAGGGCTTTCCTATCAAATTGCTACAAGGTGAATGGCTTAAAACAATCAGAATTTATTGTTTCAAAGTTCAGTGGTATAGACGTCTGAAATCCAGGTGTGAGAAAGGCCACGCTCCCTTGAAGTCTCTCGGGGAGAATGCTTTCTTGCTTCTCCATAGCTTCTGGTGGCTTCTGACCATCCTCGGGCTCAGCTGCATCACTCCAATCCCTGCCTCTGCACCATGCGCTCCTTCTCCCCGGGCCCGTGTGGGCGGGTCCTCTCCTGGTCACCTAAACACTCTAGTCGTTCATTTTAGACCCACCCTCATCCAATCTGACACCACCTTTGCTTATCAATGGATGAACAGAGTTTGATAGATCCATACAATGAAATATTATTTGCCCATAAAAAGAACGAAGTACCCACACATTGTATGGTGTTGAAACTTTGTGCTATGTGAAGGAAGCCAGACAGAAAAGGCCACATTTTGCATTATTCTATTTATTTGAAATGTTCAGAATAGGCAAATCCACAGAGAAGGAAAAGTTCATTAGTGGTTTCCAAGGGCTGAGGAAAAAGGAATGTGAGGAATAACTAATTATGGGTATGGAGTTTATTTTTGGGGGTGGTGAAACTATTTTGTGAATGTGCTAAAAAATAGTGAATTTTATACTTAAAAAGGATGAATTTTATGGCATAAGCTATATCTCAGTTTAAAACGTTTAATATATAAAATTCACAGAGTTCAATATCAGTAACCGGAACAGGGCTTTGAAATTTTACTTGTGCTTTGTTTTGTCTTCTATTAATTTGACCATCAATGTTGTCTTGTTACGGACAGAAATATTCTGCGCATTAATCTCCTTTATGTTCTACAGAGTGGGTCTGCCACTAATTTCCTCATTTATCTTTGTCTTCTTCTGCATTAAAAGTTTATCCATGTGTAAAATTAAAAATATATAAAACTGATTACAACATCACAACTCATGTGCACTTTCAATAATTCATAACCATGCCGCGGTAAACGGTTCAGCAATGAGCCACCCGGTAACGAGCGGGGCACAGAAATAGACTTGGCTTATTTGCCACTCTCTTCGTGTTGACTCTCACATCTTCTCCCTTCTTCCCCACTCAATCAAACATTTCTGGAAAGCCCGGGAATGGAAATGATATTTGCATAAGGATGAACTTTAATTGGTGCATTTTTGTCAGACTTGGGATCTTTGATACTAACAGCAAATTAGTTATAAGAGATATAGGAGCTGAGAACTTGAAAGCAATGCAAGTCTCAGGTTGCTGAAATGCCTCCTAAAACCACCTCCTGAAAATAATATCTCTTTGTTGTTTTTACATTGCCTCATTCTACCAGGATTCAGCTCTGCTTTCACCTTTAATCAGGGCTTTCCTGGAGTGGCAGGTGCCACCTTAGGGAGGAAGGTATCACGTGGGGCCCTGGAACTCCTGGTACCAGAGGTGGTACCGGGGCTTTTAGCTCATTATTCTCATTGGGTGCCGTCAAGGTGCTGATCAGACCAAATGCCCCAAAAGTGTTTTCTAGACGAAACGCCAAAGGGATGCAGAGCTGCTCAGCCACTCTGTGTTCCTAACTTCTCAACAGGGAGACTTTCTTCTAACATCACAGAGAGCAGAGGCCTCAGCAAGACAACCCAGTGGTTTTCTACCCACAGTTATTCCAGATTTTTCTGCATGTGTCCTCATCTCCAGTCCCTTTTTCTTTTTTAAAATACTTCTTCCTACTTGATTACAAGTTCATCTCTTGCTCCAGTTGTCTGGGACCCATCTTTCTCTCCTGCCCCTTAGAGGAAATACGCTCCATCAATCAGTACTTACTGCTTTGCACACTTCACTCTGACCTCCATCCTAGCTTTCTCTCGGCATGTACCATAAAAATAATTATTTTCTCTGTCCTAAGCTAACAGAAACCTCCCGGTGTGCACCACGGCCCTCTCTTCACTGCTCTCCTCACTTGCCTCTGCCTCCACCCCATCACGCCTCTTGGGTCTTCATGTGAAGCCTCTTGAAAAAGTGGCTTGACTTGCATGCGTTCACCGGCCACCTGGAGCCACTTGATGTGCTCTGCAGCAATGGCGAAGAAACCACTCTCAGAAGAAGAGAAAGAGCAAGAAATTGGAAATAATTTGAAAAAATAATGAATGAAAACGTCCTTAATTTGGTGAAGGAAATAGACATGTAAATGCGGGAAGCACAGAGAGTCCCAAACAAGATGGATGCAAAGAGGCGCACTCTGAGACACATCGTAATTAAAATGGCGAAGGTTAAAGATAAAGAGAGAATCTTAAAAACAGCAAGAGAAAAGCAGTTAGTTACCTGCAGGGGAGTTCCCATAAGATTAAAGACTGACTTCTCAAAAGAAACTTTGCAGGCTAGAAGGGGTTGGCAAGAAGTATTCAAAGTCATGAAAAACAGGGACTTACAGCCAAGATTACTCTACCTGACAACGATATCATTTAGGACTGAAGGGCAGGTAAAGAGCTTCCCAGGTAAAAACAGCAACAACAACAAATAAAACCTAAAGGAAGTCATCATCACCAAGCCATTATCATATGAAATGTTAAAGGGACTTATTTAAGAAAAAGAAGATCAAAACTATGAACAATAAAATGGTAGCAAATACATATCCAACAATTGAATGTAAAAAAAACACAACTAAGCAAACAAGAAGAACAGAGACAAAATCATGGATACAGAGAACATTTTGATGGTTGCCAGATAGGAGGGGAGTGTGAGGGAATGGGTGAAGAGGTGAGGGGATTGAGAAGTACAAATAGGTAGTTACAGAATAGCCATGGGGATGTAAAGTACAGTATAGGAAATGAGGTAGCCACAGAATTTATATACAATGACCCACAGACATGAACAGTGGGGGGGGGATTGCCTAAGGGAGGGGGGATGTTGGGTGGAGGGGGCAAAGAGGGAAAAACTGGGACAACTATAATAGCATAATTAGTAAAATATAATGAAAAGAAAATCTAAACTTTTAAACTCCACAGTGATTGGCCCAATGGTCTTCCAGTTAACATCTCCTGGATGGTCTCCACAGTTTAACATGGACGAGGCTTTCCTCGTCTTTTTCAAAAGCACGCCTTCTCTCTACAAGAATGTTGTCCTTGATCAGCCGTTAGCAACACAGATGCTGAGGCTGCCCCAGCACTGTTCCCACTGAGTTGCCACTTTGATGGAATCCAGTTCGGGGGGTGGTCTAGTTCCTTCAGTTTTAAAAAGAGACATTCAAGAGCCAGATGAACTTTTTTCTTACTAGTAGACTGCGTTTTATAGCATAATCTGACTCCTTTCTCTGCTTTGCTGACATCTAAGATTTCTTCTTTGAATATTCTATTCTGGCATGGAAGGAGTGTATGTGTGTGTGAGTGTGTGTGTGTGAGTACCATTAAATGAAAAAGTTTGAGGAGAACAAAAAATTTTACCTTGCTGCATATGTAATATAAAAGTAAGTACTTATTTAAGTATTTACCTAGAGGTGCAGATAGCTGTTGAGCATGAAAAATTTTTAGACTTATCAAGCAGTTCACACTACAACCACATTGCTAGCTCCTGACAACTGACAGTTGCTAAATAATTTTATTTTCTAAAACTTACTCGTCTACGTGTCATCACCCTGTCTGCTTGTCTAGAATTGCTACAGATAGCTACTGGTTTAGTAGTAATAAATCCAAAGATTTTACCACTTATATGTTTAAGTAAAAAATAAAACTGTTCACAATTTACAGATTTGTACAAAGAATAGTTCATACATATCTTTGATTCTGGAATGTATTTACTAGTTACAATGCTTTAGTTTATTCAATGGCTTGATCAAAGTGTTAACAAAGAAAAGATGAGCAACTATATGACCACGTTTATTTAATGTCATATACACTTATCACAATGCAAAAAGTGATTATGTGGTTAGGAATTCAGGATGAACCAAGAACAAACTCAGCCTTATGACATCGAGAAGGGGAATTACTATCTATTCACTGCCCAGTGAGGTAAGCAGGACAAGTACTGTTGTCCCTGTCCCTGTTTTAAAGATGATGCAATTGCATCAGAGAGGCGACACTTCTCCAGTAGGAGGTCTCACGGTCAGAAGTGCTGCCCACAGTACTTCAGGGATACTCGACCGTCTTCTGGCTTTCCTTTTTGCTGCAGGAAGTCAGCTGTCAGTCTAGTTATCTTTCCTTTGTGGATTACCATCTTTGTTCTCTGCCTGCTTCTCAGATAAACTCCTTGTCATTGGTGCTCTTTGTTTTCATGGTTCCAGATCTAGGTATAGATTTCTTAACTTACTCATTTGGGATTCATCCTAATTCTTGACTCTGTAAATCTCTCCAGAAGGTATGCTGCAAATGGTATCAAAGGAATGTGAACGATAAAGAGGAGATGTAAGGACGAAAGAGGTTTAATTTATTGTGAGGTAAGGGAAATAGTAGCACAAGTGACCCAGTAAAGAAGGAAAATTGGTGATGCTGTGGCCAGGGGAGGGTGGTACTGGTTGCAGTGATGACCTTGGGTAGACGAGAGGAGGCGAGGTCTGCAGAGAGGGGAGCTAGCCTGCAGAGGAGGGCTGACACCTCACAGGAGAGATGGGCGGGCAGAGTGGACCAGTCCACGTGTGTTTTGTTGGGGAGAGGTAGAGGCGAGAGTTCATAGAAGTTTCTTTATGATTATCTTTATATACTCAATAAAAATTTATTCAAGTTTGCTTCTTCATATGGTGCTATGTAGGTTGCCGTGAAAGAGCAATTTGTGTCATTACCCCCAGGGGACCTTTGGTGACAACTGGAGATACTGGTCCACACAGCGGCAGGAGTATATATAACTAGTATCTACTGGGTAGAGGCCTCTGATGCTGCTAAGCATCCTACAATGCACAGGACAACCCTGCAAAATAAAGAATGAAGTGGCCCAAAATGCCAGAGGTGCTGAGGTTGAGAAGCCCTGGTCCAGAGTAGTGATAAGGGAACTTCATCCTAAAGGGTAAGATGTCAGCATCTCAGGCTCGGAGGGCTTTGGGTTTCTGTGGCTCCTACCCAGCCCTGCTGTGGCAGTTGAAAGCAGCCACAGACACTACACAAATGAGGGGACCGGCCCACATTCCAACAGACTTCAGGTACAGAAACAGGCAGGTGGACCAGTTTGCTGACCCCTGCTTTTGAGGGGTCCTTTCCTTTTTCTGTGAACACCTGAGAAACAGAAGCAGGATTTGGACTAATTATAGGTGGTAACTGTGGTTAAAACCTCTGCATTCCTAATGGATACTGATTGGCAGTCTGTACCTGGCAGGTGCTTAGTGAAGACTTTTAAACACAGGCTTAACCTAACTTTTTAGGTCGAACATGAAATACCCTCCTGTCATCTTTTCCTCTGGGGTGCTCTAGCAGCCACGTACCTATCCACATCCTTCTGACCTGGGGCTGCTCACCTCTGCTTTCTCCGGTAACTGGAGTGACCTCTCCCTTCTATCCTCAGGCCTATTTGTGCTCTTAAACACACACACTCACACAGCCAAAATCCATGAAAGATCACTGTTTGTTATCTTTGGTTTATTTTTCTTCTATTATTATTGATCACCCCACACACATACTAAACAGAGCACTTTTTTGCCATTTTAACGACAAAAAGAAAAAACCCTCACTAATTCTACTCAGGATATGTCAATCCCAGACCTTATGATATTATAATTTAACCAAATTAAACAGTCATTCAAAATGAAATCTTCACTGACCAGGCATTGAAATAATATTCCCTTTGCAGAACTATACGATTAAGTTTATCACTTTGCAGTTTTCAGAAATAAAAAAAAAAATGCTGCCTAGCCTCTTTTTTTAAAAGTAATATAAGTTTCTCCGGAATCTGTCATTCTTGATTTTGACACCAAGTCATATTGTTCAGAGTTTCCCTCATATTTATCTTTAACTTTGCTAGCAATAAAAGAATCCTATCAAGAGACACTAGGAAATTTTTCTTGATGTTTTTAATATTGTCTCCTAAACATATGGCTTGTATTACATTTGGGAACTTCTATATAAAATCACTATGGAAAAAATTTTCTTTATACCACAGAAATTAATTTTGTATTTATTTTTAGCAAGGCTAAATTTCAACAAATATGGATCTTTATAGCATTACCTTTTTTCCCAGTAAAGAATCATTTTTAATATGCTGTGAAGGAAGAAAAATAGCTAACATGGTTCAACCATTTCACAAGAATTTGTAGGAGTTAAAAACTCAAGATTAAAAAAAAGTAGGACAGAGGATATGAAGATCAGAGAAAATGGTGATTATCTTATGGAAATTAAACAGAAAGGAAAAAATGGAAAAGAAAAAAAATTCCTATGCATGATGGGCAATGAGAAGAACGATGACAAAGAATTTTTAAAATGTCTACTTTCAATGTATCTTGAAAAGGTTAGGTTCACAAGAGCATTATTTCAATGATTTCAAGATTTCTGCTACAGAATAATATCAAACTCATACAAGATGAGCTAAATATTCATCTACCAAAATGAACTTTTGTTACAGCAATTATTGGATGGTCTTGAGAAGCAACCAGAAAAAATATATATTTCTGTGGATTTGGGAGTTAAATTCCTCCTACTTGATCATCTACATTATCATACTAATTTTATGTATTTTTCTAAATTAATATTGTTTAAATTGACTTCCCAAGAATGTGAAATGGAATATTTATTTTCAAATAGTATTTATTTTTTCCTACTCCTTAGATTAAGTCAACTTCTTGGGTGCTTAAATATTAATAATTGAAAAATTTGTAGTTTAGTTCAAGGAAAATAGAGCATCTGTTTTTTAAAGTGGGCCCCCAAACCTCTACTTACATCCTTTTGAATTGCTTTGATAACCTACTGTTCCCAAGTCTCAGTGTTGTACTTGCTGTCTTGATCAATTTAATGTCATTGAAACTGTAGTATCTTTCATGAGGTAGGAAACAAAATCGAAGTATTTTCTTTCTTCCTCTTTATTGAATTCATTGGGTGACACTGATTAACAAAATTATACAGGTTTCAGGCGCACAATTCCACAGCACATCACCTGTACACTGTACCGTGTGTTTACCAGCCCCAGTCAAGTCTCCTTCCATCACTATTTACTCCCCCTACACCCTCCTTAACCCCCCTTGCCTCTCTTCCCCCAGTAATCACTACACTGTTGGCAGTGTCCATGAGGGTTTTTTCTCTCTGAATATTTTATACAAAAGTATAAGGGCTTTTGAATCAAATAGTCTTGAGTTCAAATATCGGTTGAAGCGCTTACTAATTTGGAACATAGAAAGAATTTACTTAACCCCTTGAACTTCAGTGGGTTAGCCAGTAAACGAAATTATAATTTCCAGTTACCAAATTTAAGGGGGTTTTATTAGACAGCACAACCAAAGTTTGAATCTCAGTGACACCACTATCACATGGTCTTTTCCATTATTATTACCAACTGTTTGAGAAAATCCAAGTGTTTCTGAGGTAGTTAGACTTTTCTCCAAACATCTTTGCTTTTCCAATCAGGTATTTTGCTTATCTAAACAATGAGATGTCTTAGAGACTGTTCTATATAAATAAGTACTAGCCCTGTGAAATTTCTTTATGTTTAAAATAGTTTTGTTCTGCATATTTCTGCTTGTAGAAAAACTTCACACTTTTTGTTTTCCAAGCACAATTTGTCAAACAGGTTCTATGGAAAAGAGAATTGTTTTCTGAAGTAGGTAAATACAAGGGAAGTTAGCAAAAGTTTTCCTATTTTGCCTTTTCCCCATGGTAACTGAGCAACCAGCTAAATCTCCATTGAACACGAAATTACCATTGAGATTTGTGTCTATTGCTAAATTGAAGATCAAACAGCAGCCACAATTTCCCTGAAGGGCGCAGTGCAAATCTGCCAATACTACCTCATCGCCGCTAAGAGACCAATGTTTTCCCCTTCCTGCTTAGGAATATCATTATGTGCTGTTAGTTATGCAGAGCAAATTCGTAATAAGGTCTCCGAGACCGGGACTGTAAGTGGGCATGTGTCTTGTAGCCAACCACCCTCCTATAATCCGCACTTTAAGCCAGTCCCCTGGCGCGTTTCTTAATGCATTCAGATCGCACACAGAGAGTGTGACATGAATAAGGCAACAGCACATCCTGGTTCGCCAGCAGGGATCTAGTTTACATCTCTTGTAAACCAATGAAAACATAAGGATTTTAACACCTCTTTTCATCCTCAAAATTGACCTGCTTTGAACAATAAATTACATGGTCACCCCGGAATTGAAAAATTTGGAGGCAGTTCCGAGGAGATTCAAGAAAACTAGAGGCATAGGAAACAGCCTCTGTGAAGAAATGACTAAAGGAATTTGTTTGTTTATTTGCGGCAGAAAAGAGAATGCTTAGAGAGATACTTAAATGTAGGAACTACTCTAAAAGGAAAAAAGTGTCTCTGCCTTCTCTCCTACCCAGAGCTGCATGGATCAAAATTCTCACAGTGCAGTTGTGCTGTGTGGGAGGTAAGAAGACACACACACTGGGTTGTTCCCCTGGGAAAGGTTATTGTTTCCTATTTTCAATTTTTTTAAAAAACAAATACAATGTAAACGTATTCTGTGTTCAGCAATTCTACTTCTGGGTATACGAGGTCTGTCCGGAAAAAGTCCAGCCATTGTTAACAAAACGAGAACAGTTTGCAGGACGTCGATGTCACCTGGCAGCCAAGGAGAGTGGACTGGAACATACATGCATGAACAATGACGACTTCACTGTACTAGTCAGTTGGGGCAGTAGACATGGTTGAGTGAGTATCTGTACTGTGTGGCCGTCGCATACAAAATGACTGAGAACAGAGCAACAAATCTGCATCAAATTTTGTGTTACGCTTGAACATTCCTCCACAGAAACTATCTGGGTGATTCAGAAGGTTGCAGCTATGGGCAACCGGTGACTGGCAGCTTCATCACGACAATGAGTCTGCTTATGTATCACATCTTGTGCAGATGTGTTTTGTGAAACATCAAACCACCCAGGTGACTCAGCCCTCCTACAGCCCAGATTTGCTGCCTTGCGACTTTGGGCTTTCCCAAAACTAAAATCACCTTTGAAAGAGAAGAGATTTCAGACCATTGATGAGATTCAGGAAAATACAATGGGGAAGCTGATGGTGATTGGGAGAACTGTGGGAGGTCCCCAGGTGCCTACTTTGAAGGGGACTGAGGCATCATTGTCCTATGTACAATGTTTCTTGTATCTTGTATCTTCTTCAATAAACGTCTTTATTTTTCATATTACATGGCTGGCTACCTTCTGGACAGACCTTGTATACTCTAGAAAACTTGTGCAAATGTACATCAATATATACATTTATTAACCAGGCTGTTACTAGTTTTACTGTTTGTAATAGGACCTAGTGAAAATAACTCATGTGTCTATTAAAAGTAAAATTTATGGGATACTCAAATGATGAAACATGCTATAAATAAAAATAATTGACCCATATATAGTTACATGCCACCATATGTATGTGTTTCAAAAAAATAATGTTGAGTGAAAGACATACTACAAAAGAATACATGCAGTAAGGTTTCATTTATATAAAATTCAAAAAACAGGTGAAACTTATTTTCTTAGCATGAGTGACCCAAAAGGGAATCTTAAATGAAGGATTCAAGCTCAAGTATTAAGTTGAAACATGAAACTGCTGATATTGAATCATTTTTGACCCACACAAAAAAAATGGCAAGTATGGTTCAATCAAATAGTTTATTTGGAAGAGGGAGAAAAGTACAAGTAGACCTGGGGAAATAGATAAGGATGGAAGCAAATAATATTGGTGCATTTTCAGGCCAGTTACCACTGTGGATAACTACAGCCCAATCCCATTTGGGAGACTCAAGGGACCCAGTAAAACACATGCACCATAATTAATGTATGTAGGGCAAAGAGACTGAGATAGTTAAGCACCATTTCCAGTCACTTTTTATTGGAGAGATGTGCCAGGGTTTGCAGGGACTCCACACAGCATCACTACCTACCTCAAGCATCTCTAGCTTGATGAGATCGGCTGGCACATATGTTCCCACAATCATTGTCATTTGTACCACAAGCTGGAGCGGCTACAAGCCCCTTTTTTGTTCTGGATCCAGTCCCAGCTGGTAGTCTTCCAAGTTGCCCAATGAAGAGGTTTGAGGCAACATTCCCAAGTGGAGTACATGCTCTCCCCAATCCACAGAGGGTGACTAATGCCTGTGCTTCTTTCTTAGTTTTAGGGACTGCAGGGTGCACTAACTTGTCCTTTACTCTCAAGGAGATGTGCTGGTATCCCCCGGCCACCAAATCTTTAAATACTGTTGGTGGTAGTGTCCCCTGCCCCTAAGCATGAAGGGATTATTTGTAAGCCTCTGGTACGTATTTGCCTTACTAGGACACCCAGAGTTTTGCAACTTCTTCAAACTCAGTTCCAATTATTATGCTGTCAAACGTAGTGGCTTGCCGTGATGTTCTGAGAAATATCCAGACGACTGAGATTCCTATGGGAGAGCAGAAAAGTCATAATCTTGGGAAGACTGTGCGGTGGTCTGCCGTTAGTCTATCCGATCCACTGGTTTTTTAAGGGACTGGACTGGTGAATTAAATGGAGATCCAGTGGGAACGTCATGCTGTTGCCACTTCGTTTGAAACATGAACTTGGTTATGACTCTGTATGTTGAGTTTACCATCCAAAATATCTTCAGTAAGATCACAGTACACTCCAGTCTCAAATTTGAAAATTTCTTGTGTACAAGAAAAACAACGCATCAACAGAGTGTACGTTTTATACTGCTGAAGCAAATGTTTATATTTGGTGGGAAGACTACCAATTTCACATTTTTATCTTTTTTAAAAAATTGAGGTAACATTGGTTAATAACAAGTTTCTTGCAAAGCTACATCCAAGGGCATTATGGGACTGACCAAGATTGCCAGGTAGATGAAGCAGAGTTGTTTTGCCTCTAAGATACATGGGAAGGGCTTGCTTATCTCATGCCTAGTGATGCGACCAAAGGCATGAGAATCAATTGACAGTAGACACATGAGCTGATTTCTGGACTTGCAGTTCTGTTTCATTCATTGGTCTAGATGTGTGTCCCTATGCCTGTACCACACTGTCTATTAGTAGCTTTCTATTAAGTTCTGAAATCGGAAGGTGTGTATCCTACATCTTTTTTATTTTTCAGGATTATTTTGGTTATTTTTCATATGAATTTTAGAATCAGCTTGCCCATTTCTGCAAAATAGGCAGTTAGAGATTTGATAGAGATTAGATTAAATCTGTCAATCACTTTGGGGACTATTGCCATCTTAACAATACTAGATCTTCCAATCCTTGAACATAGGACAGCTCTCCATTTATATAGCTTAATTTCCTTCAATAATGTTCTATAGTTTTCAGTGTATAAGTCTTGCATTGCTTTGGTCAAATTAAAGTACAGAAATAAAACTGATTTTGTAGATTGATCTCACATCCTGAAAATTTGGTGAATCCATTTATAAGCTCTAAATTGTGTTTGTGTGAATGTGTAAAGATATATTACTTCACAGGAAAATTAGGGCCACATTGTCTGATTTCCCTTCTCCCACAACATTTCAGATCAAGGCTTCTACTCATCTAGGTCATTCAGTGAACATGATGTAGAGCAGAGATATGGCCAACCCAATACGGACCTGTGATATGAGTGAGATAAACCGTGGGGGTTATAAGTCATGGATATTCGGGGGATGTTTGTTCCCAAAGTGTAACCTAATCCTAACTGATACACTTACTGTTTCAGCCTTTCCCAAAAGGCTACTTGAAGGGAGTGTAGAGAAAGAGAACACAACAGGGTATGTTTTACAGCCTTGAAGTCGGGAGGAGGGATTCCTTCCAAGTCAAGGGGTATATGTGTTCAGCTGCTCCCCCAGCTAGAGAGGTAAAGAATAGCATCAAGATCAATAGGTCCTTGCTGAGGGGTGTGTGCATGTGTGTGTGTGTGTGGGGGGGTGACTGTCTACCTGAAAAGTAAGATAACGTATAATGAGGTTAATATTGCTCTTGAACGCATTCCAGACCATGCAACTTCTTGGAAAATTCCAAGGTGGGGAGAGTGAGGTTTAAAATGCTGATAATATGTGGAACCATTACCTTCAAAGAGTAGCAGAAGGTACCCTGAAAAAGCTCTCTAGTATACTGTTCATAAAACCAAAATATCACTGACATTTATTTTCTTGAGGCAAACCACTCGTATCAGTCATGAATGATATATTTTCCAGTGGATATGTTATTGACACTTGATGTTTCCACACAGTCCTTCAGGAAAATGATTGAGGATGAAAACCATGGAAACAAGGAAAAATACGTCTCTGATGATTCTTCATGTTATAGGAATCTAGATTTATAGATAAAAAAATAGATGAGAATCTTAAAAAATGGTCTTATAAAAGCAGCAGTTTCCTTGTGTAACAAAGAGGCTGCAACACAAAGATCCTTCTGGCTCTTAAAAACCTGAAGCTCCAAATACAATAGTTTTTAAAAATTTTTTCTAACTTGGGGTAAAGTGGAAAACTCACTATGTTGAACTGACTGCATATTAAAGGTATTAATCTGGTAAAATAAATTATGTTTTCATTTATTCTGTGCAGGAATTTCTAAATTTAATAATAGAACCAATTGCTACTCCACCTGAGACATTCAAATTTAATTAAACCACATAATGTTTTTAGGTGAACTTAGTGGCCCTGCAGTGAGTATGTCAGAGTTGGACATTTATCAAAAATTAAAGATTCTGGGAAAAAAAACGACCTTTTCCTCAAAGTGATAATAAATTACATTTTCTAAAAAGAATGTTTTTCATCTCAAAAACATTTGCTTAAAAAAGCAACCTCATGTTAACCTGTACTTCAAGAAGTTTAGATAACTGAGTGAGATTATTAAATGCACATGAGCTTTGCCATGATTAATGTTGTTTTTTTCGTAAGTTTGTGCGGTGCGGTCAGCTACTCACTGCCGAATTGATTATAACAATTCACAGTGCACTGATTCCTGCCGCTGTGAGACAGCGTGATGGAACTCACGTCCTCACGCTGAACTAAGGTGTATGAAAGAGTTCACCTCTTGCTTTTAAGTTTGATTTTAATAAGGTGATTAAAGGCCCACGACATTTTTCTTCTTCATAGATCGACTTCAAACTGTGGTATGGGAAACTAAGCGAAAGTGCATAGTCTAAAAAAGAATTAAGTAAAGCAAACTACGGTTGTAGTACAATTACGTTAGAAGCCAATTTCTGGGATCCTTATCCTTTGTCACTCTAAAGTTCCTCTGTCTTCAATGTGCTCGGAGATGTCCTGCACCTGCTTTCGTTGATGCGGTGCCCCGACTAGGAATGCCAGGGTCCCCTCACCTCCGTGTCGTTGTTTTCATCTATTCCCAGTTCCGGCTGCAAGTCTTTCACGACCTGCTGTCAGGCCCAGTCTGTCCAGGTTGGGTGCACAGTCCTCTCCTGACCTTTACGGCACTCGTTTCTCCTTGTCAGCCGTTGCCCTGTGACAAAGAATTTAGTATTGTTAACTTAAAAAAGTTCCTTTCCTGTGCTGCAACCTAAGTTTTCATGTGTGCTTATCTCCAGCAACTACTCTATAGACTCCTGGGGGCAAGGCTCTCATAATTGGTGAGGTCCAAGTTCCCTAAGCCAATCCTGCATACTTCAGAGAATTTGTCTATTCATTGTTGGATGTGAATTAAATGCCTTTTTTTTGGAAAGATTTGAAAAAGATTAAGAAGGTCAATTAAAAATTAGAATGGCCAAGTGCAAATCAGTATCCTAGCGTAAAAAGGAGCAAATTCTCTTCTAGGTTCTTAGGGATCAGGTTTTATTTGCATTTTCCTTTGAAAAGCAGGGGTTTCAAACTCAAATGAGTTAAAGGGGTCACACAAACTGGTGGAACAGTTCACCTGCTTTGTTTTGAAACCACTGTTTGATATGTGATTTATGTTCTATACACCTGTCTTCCATTCAAAGTGCACGCGGCAATGGCTGTTAGTACAGTCACAGACTCGTGCAACCATCACAACCACTTTTAGGTCGTTTCTGACGCTCCACTCCCAAACCCCATACCTTTCACCAGCCACTCCCCATTGCCCCCCATTTTCCTACTCTTGTCCAACCTGAGGCAACTAGTCTACTTTTTGTCTTCATAGGTTTGCCTGTTCTGGACATTTTATACAAATGGAATCAAAGAATGTGAGTTCTTTTGTGACCAGCTTCTTTCACTCAGCACGTTTGCAAGGTTCAGCCTTGTCGCAGCAGGTGTCGGTACCTCCTTCCTCTTGCAGGCGGAATACAGTTCCATGGCATGGATATACCACTTTTATTGATCCGATCGTTAGGTGGATAGACACCTGGGTTGTTTCCAGTTTTTGCTATTATAAATAATGCTGCTTTGAGTGTTCAAGTGTAAGTTTTTGTAAGGACACATGTTTTCAGTTCTCATGGAGGAGTGGAATTGCTGGGTCATGTAGTACCTCTATGTTTAACCCTTTCGAGGGACTGTCAAGTTGTTTTCCAAAGCGGCTGCACTGCTCCACATTCTCCGCAACAGTACATGAAGGTTCCAGGACCTCCACACCCTTGCTAGTTTCTTTTAATGCGTTTACAAAAAACTAACTAACAAACAAAAACTCTGGGAGTGTCAGAATAAACAGCAACTTGGCCTCAGTTTCAGGGAGAAAATTTGGTGGTAGAGACTAGAGCGTCAGCAGTTCAAATCCATCCAAAGGGCAGGCAGCTTCCAGCTTCAGCCTACTGCGATTTTGAAGGTTGTGGCCCCTTCTTGCCAAATCTGGTTTTTAAAGAGAGGACAAACATGTGTATATTTGTGTGAAATTACCCAATTCTTATTTTTCAGCAACTATTTAAATAAAAGCATACATATGCCTGTCAGATGTGGTTTGCTATTCTGTGCCCTCTGACACAGAGAATAACAGAGGTATCTAAGATCACAGACTAATGATGTGTCCCAGTGGTTACTTCCTTCAGAGGGAGCAACAGGTTCTATTGCTACAATGCCTCCACCGATGCAACCCCTCCGTTTCCTTATCCCTCTCTTCCCCACGGGGTAACTTTGTAAATGCCGTAAGCCTGTGTGTGCATGTGTGTGGTGTGGCATGGAGAGCATAGCAGCTCACTCCATTTGGTCTTATTTCTAGCTGAAATTGAAGTGCAACGTGTTGTCAGGTTCAGAAACCTCTTTCATTCATCATAGCCTTCTCTGGCCTCCCTTCAAGGCAGGAAGCGTTAGAATTTTTGTTTCCTGTTTCACTCGTCATTCAGTTTCCTGAGCTGCATGAGGGTTGTGGCGTTTCTGCTCAAGTTCCTGCAGAACTAGGTCTTAGCAGAGAGCGCAGGATCCTACCCAGGGCCGACCCCCAAAGGCAGTTACTACCAGCATAGAGAATGTTGCAAAGTCTAGGCTACTGCTCCAAGTCTATTAATAGTTAGATGCATTTGTATTTGTGTATACAGATATGTATATGTATGTATACATGTATATGCAATCTGCTAATAGCAGTTATTTTGTTACGGATCTGTCCCAATGAGTAAAAATATTGAGATTTGCCAAACTGTGTCTGACAGTAGTTAACTTAAAAAAAATACATTTGGAGTCAGGCTTTAGCTTATATAATGCCTTTGTGGGACTCGGGGTCATGAAATACGTCACCCCCGGGCATTATCCACCTGCATGGCTTTCTACATATTTTTCCCTGTGTCACTAGGCTTACCAAGGAGCACGCATTTTAGGGGGAGAGAAAAGCACTCAGAGTAAAAGGCTCTGCAAGTGGAGCGCGGGCCCCTTCAGCCCAGGGCTTCTGTGCAGTGCTGAGCTGCACCATCACACGCCGAGTCCCTGGCTGGCGAGGCTATTGGGTCAGACACTCCTGGGTGCAAATCCTGGGTCTGTCCTTTATTAGCTGTATGGCCTTAGGCAAATCAATTAATGTCCCCAAAACTCAGGTCCTTCTTCTGCATGAAGGAGATCATAACTATGTAATGGAAATAGGGGAATAAGGTAATAATAAGTGAATTAGAGAAGATAAAGAGTCCAGTACAATGGTAGACAGACCATTGTACAGCAGTCCATGGTTTGTCTACCAGGCTATGGCAGACAGACGTCGAGCAAATGGTAAGTTTTTGTTGTTTTTATACATTGTTAAGAAAAAGTATCCAAAACTTAGTACTGTAATGTAAGAGTGACTGCATTGTCTCAGTATCTGTAAGATTACTCTTCCTGCAAAAGAACAGTGGTAGGGAGGGGACTCAGGGGAAGGGGTAGGCTCTCATAAATGCCAAGTGTAGAGGTGGGACGGACTTCAAGTAAGGCTTGATTTAACAGCTGGTGCGGGAACACGGTGCAACTGTGTGTTTTCCCTTGCAATCACTCTCCTTGGCCCATCCAGTTCCGTAGCCATGGTGACTGAATAATTTAATTATTGTTTAATAAACTGCTACAGAACTAAAAAAGAAAGATTACTTATGACTTGCCTTATTTAACAATTTTACCATTGATTAGGGCCTTATCCTCAAAGCTACATACTCAATCTTGTAGGTGTTCTGTTACACATGCGAGTGATTTGTGTCTGGCTGAAGAGGTAAACCCACAGGTTACAATCTTATGGCCCAGTAGGAGATTAATCAATTTTGCATCTGACCTAGTAATCTACTAGTCTTTCAGTGTCTATACACATTAGATCTTGAATTCTTTTTGACCCATCCTCACCATCCTGCTGGTTCTTTTGTTACTTTACATGCGAGTCATTTTGGAAAATTGCACCTGGCAGCATTGGTAGTGCATGCTTGAACAAGTACGTATCTTTGAATAATAAGTGGCTGGTTCCACTAATTAAACTATGAGTACACCTCTTCCTCCTACAGTATTTCTGCATTTCCAGAGAAACCCGGAGCTCCTATTGAGAACTGACGGTTTGGGGCAGGCCTACGGTCTTTGCCCAGCTCTGACTTACCCTTTCTCTCCTATTGAAGGTCAACGGGGCTTCACTGCAGGTTCTCCTTTCCAGTCACCACTACCCTGCACCTTCCTTTCTGGGAGCCTCTTCTTCATACAGATGATGGAGTAAAAGAATGTTTTCCAACCAACCTTCGGCCTGCTTTCCTCTCTCCATCTCAGAACTAAGCACCCTAAACAGTTTACGTTGAAAATACTTTTAATATAACCACAATCAATGGTTAGGGAAAATGAGCAAAAGGCAAATTACAGAGGGTTCAGATTCTTTAAAAGCACCTGTCAGGCTTGCCTCCTTCTCTCCCGCCTCCTGGCTTCTGCCCCACTTGTCTCCATTCTCCATGTAAGTATAAACGGGCCAGCTCTGCTTTCAGCTAACCTCTTTTCCTTTTATCAGACTCTTTGAAAGTTCCCCCGGGAGTCTCAAATCATCCCTTCCAGCCACCATTCCTTTTTATCTAGGGGGTGAGTTATCAAGCCCTCTACCCATTTTAAGAAAGATGTTAACTAGCCAGCCATTCAAGTTGCCCCAGACCTAGGAGGCTCTTCTTACCTCTGAAGGAAGCTCTGAGCTGGCGTCTCTAACCTTGAGGTCTGGCCACCCAGCTTGTCCCTCTCCTTTCCCTAGGAAAAGTCAGCTGAAGTCAGTGACTAACAGAACCCAGGCTTGATAGACCCATTGAGTAGAGGTTCTCAGCTGAACCGTGGGAGGAGGTGTGTGAGTGTTAAAAGGCTGATAATGTGTTGGGATGTGTGAGGGAGGGCACAGGTCAATGCTTTTGAAAAGGCATATGTCTCAGGGTAATTTTATACTTAGAACATTTTTTAACTATAACTTATTGATTATGCTCTTACAGTTGTCACAATTCTTCCCCTTTGCCCCCCTCCGCCCGGTACTCCCCTTCCCTCCAGCATTCCTTTCCCTCCTTACTTCATGTCCAAGGGCCATGCATATAAGTTCTTTGCCTTCTCCATATCCTCTACTATTCTTTTTTTAAGTATATTTTATTGATTATGCTATTACAGTTGTGCCATTTGTTTCTCTTCTTTATCCCCCTCTGCCCTGGCCCCCCTCCCTCCAGAATTCCCCTCCCGCCTTAGTTCATGTCCATGGATTGTACATATAAGTTCTTTGGCTTCTCCATTTCCTATACTATTCTTAACAACTCTCTGTCTATTTTGTACCTACCAATTATGCTTCTTATTCCCTGTACCTTTTCCCCCATTTTCTTCCTGCCTGCTCCCAGCTGGTAACCCGCCTAATGATTTCCATACATACCATTCTGTTCCTGTTCTGGTTGTTTGCTTAGTTTGTTTTTGTTTTTTCAGATTCAGTTGTTGATAGTTGTGAGTTTATTGTCATTCTGATCTTCTTCTTTTCCTTAAGTAAGTCCCTTTAACATTTCATGTAATAACGGCTCGATGATGATGAACTTCTTTAGCTTTACCTTGTCTGGGAAACATTTTATCTGCCCTTCCATTCTACATTACAGCTTTGCTGGATAGAGTGATCTAGGTTGTAGGTCCTTGCCTTTCATTCCTTTGAATACTTCTTTCCAGTCTTTTCTTGCCTGCAAAGTTTCTTCTGAGAAATCAGCTGACAGTCTTATGGGAACTCCTTTGTAGGTAAATCTCTGCTTTTTTCTTGCTGCTTTTAAGATTCTCTTTTTATATTTAAACTGTGGCATTTTAATTGCAATGTGTCTTGGTGTGGTCCTTTTTGGATCCAACTTGTCTGAGACTCTCTGTGCTTCCTGGACTTGTAGGTCTATTTCCTTCACAGGGAAGTTTTCTTTCATTATTTTTTCAAATAACTTTTCAATTTCTTGCTCTTTCTCTTCTCTTCCTGGCATCTCTATCATTCAGATATTGGCTCTTCGGGAGATGTCCCAGAATCTTATACTTTCCTAATTATTTTTGAATTCTTGTTTCTTCATTCTGTTCTGGTTGAATGTTTATTCCTCCCTTATGTTCCAAAGCATTGATTTGAATCCTGCCTCCCTTCCCTTCACTGTTGGTTCCCTGACAATTTTTATTTATTTTACTTAGTGTAGCCTTCATGTCTTTCCATATGCTTTTGCCATGCTCACCGAGTTCTCTGAGCATCCTTATCACTAGTGTATTGAACTCAGCATCTGATGGGTTGGCTATCTTCATTTCATGTAGTTCTCTTTCTGGAGTTTTGTTCTGTTCTTTCATTTGGGTCATGTTTCTTTGTCTTCCTAATTTGGCTGCCTCCCTGTGTTTGTTTCTGTGTATTAGGTAGAGCTGCCTTGGCCCTCTGTCATAGTGTACCTGTTAAGTTTTATAGGGTGGAGCTTTAGGTATTTGCCAGAGCAGGGCAACCTGCTTCACGGCTATGTGACTCTGTGTGTGGGGTAGGGGTCAGAGAGGCTTCAGTGACGCTGCCTGGCTGCTGGAGGCTTGCTCAGCACTTGCCCCATTTCCAGTAATTTCTCCCACTTCCTGCATGTGACTGGCGCCCTTCTAGCTGTTGCCCCGGTGGTGGTTCCCAGAAGGGGTGGGTTTGCATACGTTGTAGGACTATGTGGGGCATTTAAATGGACTCTTCTGAGAGACCAGCAGTTTGTTCTGCTGCTCCAAACCCCAATGGTTTTTATAAGTTATGAGGCTTTATTTTCCTGGTGCTGGAACCCTGGGCTGCACAGTCTGGTCTAGGGCTGGGATCACCCGCTGCCAGGGTGTCCCTCCTGATTTTTATCCACCACACTTGAATGGGGGACCACCCATCCCGCTGGCCACCACTGCCACGGCCTTGCTGCTGCCACCTGGCCATGGCCACACTGTATTCTCTCTACCCTGGCTCCCGTCTCTGCCCCTCTGGATGAATACGGCTTCTTTAAATCCTTGGTTGTTGGACTTCCGTACAATTCAATTTTCTGGCAGTTCTGGGTGTTGTTTTGAGGTTAGTTGTGATCCTCTATACTTGGAACACTTTTAAAAATTAACATTTTAATATTGTAGAGATCACAAAAAAGACACATGACAAAACTGGCTGTTGGTGAGGCACTGGAGAGTCAGTCCTTCTCTCTGTCAGGATGGGGTGGGAAGTGGAATCACGGGAGTCCCCTGGAGATGGGAGATTTTTATGTGTCTCAAAAAGGACATGAATTGTTTACATAGTTGAGAAGTGTGGGATTTTTGGATAAAGCCTTAGTACAGCTCAATTCCTTCTATTGCTCCAGATTCTCAAAGGGATTTCAAATAGCCTAGCCTACAATTTTCCAACCCGGGAAAGTCAGCCACAGCGTACAAAAGTTGCTAAGCTGTAGTCAGATTCTCTGTGGAAGGTTTTGTTTGTTTGCTTTTGTTTTTATTTTTTTAAGCTACAAAATTTGAAATAGTATGTGTGATACATTAAACCCTTAGCTATGTTCTGATACGTAATAAATGAAGAGTTATAAGGGTCCCTGAAGTATTTGGATGAAATGTGGCTCACATCAGTGAGGACGTGTATACATATACAATGTTATAAGGACAAATTTATGACAACCCACTGACTAGCCAAAGTTGCTGCAGGAAACATGAATCACAAGAGAGCTAAGTAGTACCTCTCCCCGAGGGGCTTCGAAATAATTAACATTTGAATTGGATCCTGAACTCTGAATTTGAATTCATCACCCATTCTTCAAGAAATATTGTAGTTATTGTAAGATAACACCACAGAAAAGAAATCCAGTGAAAGAAGTGGGTTTGGTGTTTACAAAATATTACCAGAATTATATTATTTTATTGAGTTGATTCATGCTTTAAAGTAAGCTTGTACAAGAAAAGAAAAAAGCAAACAAAATGTAACCAGAGACATTGAAGTTAAGAGCAATCTAACAATAGCCAGAGGGGAGTGAGGAGGGGACGGTGGGGAGAGGAGTGTCTTCAGGAACTACTATAAAGGACACATGGACAAAATCAAGGGGGAGGGTGGAGGTGGGGGAGGGAGGTGGGTTTGCCTGGGGTGGGGTGGAGGGATAGGGAGAAAATGCAGACAACTGTAATTGAACAACAATAAAAAAATGTTTAATTAAAAAAAATAAAGTAAGCTTGTCCTTATATTATCAAGAATCTGACCTCGAATCGATTTCATAAATAGTCCTTTTTACTAAATATCATGATTCTTTGAAATGTAAAAAAAAAAATGTCACATGGGGAACACAAGTAGGAAAAAGGGCCGGGCATAACACAGCTTAGTAAGTAGAAAAATTCTGCACCTTGGTTTCTTAAATCTGTGTTTCCATCACCAACAAGACAGGCATGGAAAGGCATCAAATGACCATTTTCTAGAACCTGACATCGACTCCACTCTAAACGCCAAGGCATTTATGTCTCTACAGCCTCACTGATCAATTTAGATTGCTGTTTATGATTCTGCACCATCATTCCTAGGGATGGACTTAGTTCAGGAAATCATTACAGGAAGTTCATTATTTATTAAGACCTAATGAAGAATAACTCATTTAAATATGCTGGGACTTAAGTGCATTCGGTAATGATTTTCCTTATCAGAAACCAAGTCATGCACATTACATATAATGTAAATTTATGTATTATGTAAATTTTAACTATAGGCTGAATGAATGACTTTAGCCCTGGCTCTGTCCCTTCCTTATTGTGGCCTATTTGCTGGACCTTTCTGTGACTGTTTCTTCACATAACATGGGGATAACAATAGTAGTTACCTCATAGAATTGGTGAATTATATAAGGTAATATGAGCATGAAAACCACATGCTCGGCACATAATAAGGGCTCATTGGCTGTTATAATTTTCATGGTTAACAAATTCAAATGACTTACAGTCACAGTATGATCGAAGCTTTGCCATATGTCCTTGAATTTATATTTTAGTCTTGCTCTTCTTTCTAGTTGTGTTTTACTTGCTGTACAATGTAGCTATCACATTTGTACAACATATAAATCCATGTTACAGATTTTGTTTAGGGGTACTTCCAACTGTTAAAATTACTCAACCTGTTTATAATGCAAGAGGAGGAATAATGTCTGTGGAACAAATACAGTGTTTTCTTTCTCTTTTTAGTTGATGTTTTATCTATGGAATGGTGTGAAAGAATTTTAATCTAAAATGGAACTGGAGGATATAAAGTAGAAAGTCACAGGGACAACAAACATAACGACTGAGAGACTGAGTTCCTGTAAATTTGTGATTTACAGCAAACTGATAATATCGGACTTTTCTTAAATGCAAGGGAGTTGGTCAGTGGTTACCTCATATTAATCTTGGGAAATTTTGCTTATGGTTTCTCGAGCCATAAACAAGAAATGGCCCAGATTGGTTGATCTTGCAAAATAAGCTGAATTGAGTTTTGTTTGTATGACTGGACTCTATTTTTCTGCTCAGGAAATTTTCAAAGCTGGTTTTTACTTTTCATTTTAATAGACTCTAACTGAACTTTCCCCTCTTTACATTCCTTGCCCATGAATACAGCCTATTCCAAATCCTCGATAGATTGGCCTACAGCTTGCTATAATTTGCATTTCCTTTATTGCAATTTCTCTGCTATTCATGAAAAAAAAATCCTATTTTGACAATTTAGAGCTTGCCTCAGTTTACTTCCTTATTTAGGTTGACAATGGACAGTGTTCATTTTGGAAGAGATGATGGGAATAATGCCATCTGGAAAGTACACAACAGAGGCAGCGGATTTTCAACAAAAAAGTCCTGAACTGTCGGCTCCTAGTGTTCTTGCACGGCCAGCTGACTCTTAATTTCCTAACATTAGTCTAAGAATATTCTGTAAGGTCAATTTGAATAAATGGACTCACATGCCACTGTGATTTAACGTCTGCTTTGCTAATGAATCAGCCATGTTTGGCCCGCCTTGCTGTCTTCACATTTTTCTTTGTGTTTATCCTTCAGCTTAGCAACCAAGCAAACATTGAATGGAATATCAATATTTAAGAGTAAAGCATACTATTCATTTACTAATTGTTCTACAGAGAGACTGCGTTTGTATGGTTTACATTTTGGTACTTTTCTGTTTTACTTATGATAATCTGAATGCATGACATTTTGGCTTTCATGATTAACAAGTTTTCAAATAAGAGATTGTCAAGTGTTTGTGAATACACAGACGTAAGAACAGGAGACCAGTTTTATTAAAGAATCAAAAGGAACAAATATGTAAATGGGACACTCAGTTATCTTATAGCAGTGCCAAAAATAAAGCCCCACCTCCCCTGCGAATAGTTTTCTTTTGACGTAATAGCTATAAACCTGTGTTTCTTGACATAAAAGCTTTACGTTGAAAAAATAGCCCTGTTACTGGAAGACGATCTTCAACAAAAGTTCTATTTTTATGCCATTTAAAAGTTATGAATGCCATACATTTATAATCACAGAATGAGTTTTTGTTGTACTTTGGGAAGGTAAAACAATCCATTTTACACATACTGAATTAGTACATTTTTTGAAAAAGGAAAGTGATCATGTTTTATTTCAGGCATCGATTTGGACGAGGTAGGAGAAAAAAAAAACCACTGTGTCTTTGCAAAGGGTCTGGGTCCTCGATGATGCCTCTCCCACCAAAGAGAGAAGCTTTGGGATTGGCAGGGTCTTTTAAGATCAGTATTTTATATCCTCATTTTTACGGATAAAGAGCCCGAGGCCCAGAGAGAGAGTCAATGTCCTGTTCAAGGCCTGGGGCTCTCCAGACACCAGGCCCGGATCCGTCTCCAACTTCACTGTTACGGAGGCTGCCTTCTACACGCCGTTCCCTTTTTGTTTGGGAACCTCCTCCAGTCATTTCCTGTCATTTGAAAAGATGACTGCAAAACCGCAGGGCTTAGGAGGTTTTCCTCCCTTTCCGAACCCCATTTTCTTTCCCCTTTCTTTCTACAAGGCCCCAGCCGCCGCGGAGCCGGGTTAGGAAGAGGCCGCTGGACAGGGGCCAGCCTGACTGTACGGGTCAGGCGGGGGGTGGCTCCCGCTGACCCTTTTCCGCGGCCTCAGGTCCCGGCCCGGGCGAGAGGCCCGGGCTCCTGGGCCGCGTGATGCAGCCCAAAAAGGGGCAGCCTCGCACGTGTCCCCGCAGGCGCCCGGGCCTCCCGCGTCCCGGCCCCGCGCGCCGCCCAATCGCCGCGTCCGCCTCGCGCTCCAGGGACACGCCGGGCACCGGGACTCGCCGGGCACCGGGAGCCGCGCCGCCCGCCGCCATGCGGTTCCGGTTCGGGGTGGTGGTGCCGCCCGCTGTGGCCGGGGCCCGGCCGGAGCTGCTGGTCGTGGGGTCGCGGCCGGAGCTGGGGCGCTGGGAGCCGCCCGGGGCGCTGCGCCTGCAGCCGGCGGGCACCGCGGCGGGCGCGGGGGCGCTGGCGCTGCAGGAGCCCGGCCTGTGGCTCGGGGAGGTGGAGCTGGCGCCCGACGCGGCAGCGCAGGACGGGGCGGAGCCGGGCCGCGTGGACACGTTCTGGTACAAGTTCCTGAAGCGCGAGCCGGGAGGCGAGCTCTCCTGGGAAGGTACGGGCCGGTTCTCTGCGCCCGGGGCACCCAGGGTCTGCTTGGTACGAGGTGTCCTTCCCCGTGCCCGGGCCCTGGGCTGCCCGGCCAGCCCCGCCGTCGTGGGTTCACCCCCCCAGCTCTGCCTTAATTGTTTCTGTGCCCTCATTTACTTGCCTTATTTCCCTAAAAAATGACCCCACCCATGAAGCCTGCCTTTTCGCTAATCCTAGGCTGCAACGTGCCAGTTACGTTACGATCCCCCCCACACATTAGATTTGAGAGTGAACTGTTATAAAGACGTTTGAGCTTTTCTTTTTGGATCTTTTAAAATCCCAAATATATGACAGTTAAGGCATGCTCTGAATTTTTAACATGTAAAAACAATAATACTTCTTGTAAATCAAATGCACACTCCAAACATCTTAGGCCCACTCATTGCCCAATATATGGATGTGTGTACGCATCACCTGTTAGTGTCATTCGGTATAGATGTGTCTCATTTTTGAAACGGCACCAAAATATTCTGCATGTACCAATGTACATTTACTTTAGGGTTTTTTCCCCTCCGTTATAAACAGTAACAGCGTACTTGAAAATCTGTATGTAGAGTCACCTTTGCGCATTTGGATAGGGTTGATTCTGGGAAATGAAATCGTTAGGCCATCGTTAGTTTGCATGTCCAGCAGGACTGCCCAATTCTGCCCTGAAAAGGTTACGCCAGTGTAGACTCCTGCCAGTGATACGACTTTAGACGCCCTTTCTTTAAATGAAATGTGTTTGGTGAAGGATTGGAGTGTGTGACCCTCAGTAGTTGTCGAAAGCCGACGAAATGAAGGTCTCTTCAGAAGTTTATATGACAAAGATAGGCCGTGTAATCCAGAAGGACGTGGAAACAAAGAGTGAGTACAGAAGATGGGAATTCTGCAACGTGCGCTGTGTTACCCCCGTGCCTCTGTATCCCACTGGGTTACCTGGTCTGGCAGCACTTACTGTCCTATTGCGTTTCCATGTCAGAACCGAAAGTCACCCTCTTCGGGGTTTTTTTTGCCCTTCTTCACAGTGTACTACTATTACCAATACTTACTTTTTATAATAAAATAACCTGACACTTTTCATAAAAATTAAAGTGGTTAAAAACAAAGGCCTTCCCAGTCCTCCTCATTTTCTGTTTTAGCTTTTCTGGTATTCCTTCCACACTTTGAATAATTTGTTTATATTGCTATTTTTTAATGTAGCAACTTTAACTTTTCTGAATTTAGATTTTTCTGAGTTACCATATAAATAATGTATTTTATTAGAATTAGACAATACCTGTTTTAAACAGAAGAGGCATGCCAGTCCTCAAAATTTCCTAGCTTGATTGCACCATTTGATGAATACACATTGCTTACTTTTTGAAGACATTTTTTTTTCTTAAAGAATGGGGAATTCCTCTTCTAATTTTCACTAATCTATAGCTTTCTGAGGGTAGCTATCTGGGACTTTTTTTTTTTTTTTTTTGGAATTGAACTCCTACATCAGTTACATTGTTTTGGATTCCACATCTTCTTTCTTGAATACCTGAATCATTTTGTTGGATTGTATCCTCAAATAATTTTCAAGAAACAGTAAATGGAAGATAAAATGTCTTGAGTTCTTAACTGCCTGAGAATGCCTTTGTTTTGCCCTCCCCCGTGAGTCATTGGTAGAATAGTCTAGTCTCAAAATAATTTCCCCCTGGATGGCTTTGCCTTTGTAACTTTCTAGCACCCATTGTAGCTGATAATTTTGATGTCAAAATAAGCCCATTTCTTTGAAGGCGATGTTTTTTTTTCTTCTTTTGAAACTTAAACTTTCCCTAAGATTATTTTATGAGGATGTATCTGAGGGTTGTGTGTGTGTGTGTGTGGCTTGTTAGCTCATTTATTTTTATTGCCGAGTAATACTCTATTTATGGATGCACCACAGTTTGTTTACTCATTTACCTATTGAAGAACGTCTTGGTTGCTTCCGGGTTTTGATGATTGTGAATGAAGCTGCCACGAACATGGATGTGCGAGTTTTTGTGTAGACCCGGGTTTTTCAGGGTGCCATAGCATTTTTTTAAGCCATTCCTACCAGCTATGAATGAGAGTTCCTGTTGCTCCATAGTCTCATTAATAATTGGTATTGTTTATTTTTTGGATATTAACTATTTTAATAGGATGTAAAGTGGTACCTCATTTTAATTTGCAATTCCCTAGTGATCGATAATGTTGAGCATCTTTTCATATGCTTGTTTGCCCTTCGTGTATCCTCTTTAACATACTGATATTGTGTCTGAGTGCCTACTCAGCTCTTTTCTCCGTTTTTGGATGGGGTGGTTTGTTTTCTTATTGCTGACTTTTAAGTGTTCTTTGTATATTTTGGATATAAATTCTTAACAGATATGTGATTTGCAAATATGTTCTCCCAGTCTGTGGCTTGTCTTTTCATTCTCTTAACAGTGTCTTTCCAGATATAAATCTTTCAATAAAGTTCAGCTTATTAATTTTCCTTTCATAGATTGTGCTTTTGGGTTTGAATAAAAAAATTATCCCCAACTTCAAGGCCACTTAAATTTTCTCCTATGTTATTTTCTAGAAATTTTTCTTTTTTATTGGATTTATTGGGGTGACATTGGTTAATGAAATTATATTGGTTTCAGATGTAAAATTCTACAATACATCATCTGTATATTGTATTGTGTTCACCACTCTAGAAGTTTTATGGTTTTATATTTTATGTTTAGGTCTATAATCAATTTTGTGTTAATTTTTTGTATGTGGTATAAGGTCTGTGTCTAGTTTTTTTTTTTTTTGTATATGGATACCTGATTGTTCTAATACCATTGATCAAAAATACTATTCTTTCTTTGTTGAATTGCCTTTATCAAAAATGAGTTAATTATGTTTACAGTGCATGGGTCTATTTCTGGGCTCTCTATTTAGTTCCACTGGTTTATGTTTCTATTTTTTTCACCAATATCACACTGTGTTGATGACTATAGTTTTATACGAATTTTGAAATAGTGGAATGTGATTAGTTCTTCAGTTTTGTTCTTCAGTATTATATTGGCTCTTCTTGGTTCTTTGCCTTTTCATATACATTTTAGAATCAGTTTGCTGATATCTACAAAATAGCTTGCTATGATTTTGATTGGAATTTCATTGACTATAGATTAAATTCAGAAGAATTTACACTTTATAAATATTGACTTTTTTAACCCATGAACATGGAATATATTTCTATTTAATTAGGTCTTTTATTATTTTTTTTCATTGGGGTTTTATAGTTTTCTACATACAGATCCAATACATATTTCATTAAATTTATACATAAGGGTCTTTAAATCCTATTTTAAGTGGTGTATATTTTTTAGTTTCAGTTTTAAATTTCCATTGTTCATTGATCATACCTAGGAAAGAAATTGACTTTTGTGTCTACTGATTTTTGTTTGGATGCTGGACATTTTAGTTTTATATTGTGTCAAAGAGTGTGGACTTTTTCCACCAGCAATTACTTCTGGATTTGCTTGTTCCCCTTGAGGTTTATCTTGAAGGTTTATAAGGGCAGGCCTATAGTATCTTTTACTGTAGGCCTACTGTAGCCTCGAAAGAGACCTACTAAGCCATGCTCTTTCTAGGTTCTCTACTGAATACGCCATGTGCTATACAAGATCCCCTCTGGTGGAAACTCGGATGTGCCCCTGTGCTGTGTGAGCACTGGTTTTCTTCTTGACATTTTTCTTTGCACAGCTCTGTCAGATCCCGTCTTGTGCACTCATAGATTGGACGCAGCCAGAGTCTAGGAGACCTGTACGCAGATTTATGGACCTTTTCCTCTGCGTGGCTTTGTCATCTCTGGAATCTGGCTCTCTAAATTCGAGTCACTGTTCTTCCCAAATTCAGATGTCTGTTTCCTTAATCATGAGACCACTGGGCTCTGTCTGGGATCACGTCCCTGTGCCATTGTTAGAAATTCCCTACAGGCGGAAATCCGAAGCATTCACATTGTTCATTTTGTTCATTTTTCTTTTCTCAGGGGTTACAGGTCCACGCAAGCTTTAGCTCAACATGTAAAAATGGTTGTTTCATATATTTCTCCACTTTTCTAGTTTCCACTTTTATAGACAGTAGAAGCAGTCTCTGATTTTTATAAGTTTATAGGTATGTATCTTTAAGATAATATATAGTTTGCTAGGGCTATCATAATGGAATACTAAGAATGGATAGCTTAAACGACAGAAATTTATTGTCTTTTAGTTCTGGTGCCTTAGAAGCCCAGAATCTAAGCAGTTACGTCTGAGGTCTGTGAGGGAAGGATCTGTTCTAGTCTTCTCTCCTTGACTTATAGATAGCTGTCTTCTCCATAGGTCTTCTATCATCTTCCCTCTGTGTGTCTCTCTGTCTGATTTTTTTCTTTTCATAAGAACACCAGTCATGTTGGAGTAGGGTGCAACCAATGACTTAACTGTGATTTGATTACTGCTGTAAGACCCTCTCTCCAAATAAGGTAGCATGCTGAAGAACTCGGGCTTAGGTGTTTAAAATATAAATATTTGGGGAGGGGGCAAAATTTAACCTGCAATAGATAATAAATCTTGACAAAATTTAAAACATTTATTAAATTGTTGTTAACATTCTAACATTACTTAGAAGAGGCTATCGGTTATCTTTGAGTGGAAAAATTTGCCCAGTAACTACTTCACTATGCTAGATAGAAGACATACATTCTGTAGACAGTGTGAAGGGACACCATAGTACCATGGAGAGGACAAATGTTTGGAGTAGGATCAAGCCAGATTAGACCAAATTCTGCGACAGACTTGTGTAACCTTACATAAATTACTTAACCCAGTGAGTCTGTTACTCACTTTCTAGAAGTGGGTGGTAAACAACCACACTATGGTTGCTGTGTGGACTAGTTTACAAAGTAGTAGTTATAACTTTAAGATACGCAACAGTTTTGGGTAGCAGAAAGGTATCTCTGCCTTTCCGCTTTTACTGAGATGGACTTATTTATGTTACAAACTGTGTTCACGGAGGCAGCAGTTCTATGCGGTTGGACTGCTCCATTCACTGCCCCTAAACTACAGCAGCACTACGCCTGCACTGAGGCCATGCTGCAGCTCCATGTGACTGCACCTCGGTGACGACTGTGGCAGAGCAGAGCTTGGATGGACACGTGCTGCCTACGGGCTTTCATCCACATTCCAGCCAAAGTTTGTGAGTACAGTGCATCGCTTTTAATTAGATAGCCTGAATAGAAGGAAGGTCTTCTGTCTGGGACCATGGTCCTCTGTTTCATCTGTTGATGGAGTGAGAGTGTCTCAAGAGCATAACTATGCGTACTACACTCGAATGAACCGTCAGAGGACTCCTTGAAAAGGTGAGTTGAGACTCAATGCCAGCTGGTCTTCTCTCGACATTCTCTTAATCCCTCTTCCCACTTTTTTTCAACCTAACACTCATTAATGTGTTGTTTCTGTCAAAATGACAAAGTTTTTTGAACATCATCAAGAAGGGCATTCGGATAAAGATGAAAAGCATTGTTTTCCCTCTCTTGGACCCAACCACAGCCTACCACCTGTGCAAACAAGTTGTGCTGGACTGAAGTAATCCAGGAGTAGGTACTATTGCAGTTTCTCATTCCATCTCCCCCAGTACCGGATCCCGGTCCTTTGCCAGAAAGTTAATGGGAGTTGAAATGAGAATTTTGCTGCTTTTAGATAACTTGTTCACATCCCCTGGAAGTGGAGTGAGGTTCTAATTTTACAGAAAGTTAAAATGTTATTGCATACTCACATGGTGGGAAGAGAGGAAAATCATGAAACTCTTTTTTCCCCCAAAAAAGGTGGTAGAGCAAGGGCGACCTTACAAATGTGCCTTGGTGCTTCGGTGGAGACAAAATAATAAGCTGGATGAGGCATTAGTATGGACCAGAGCAACATAGTGTATGGTGTTTAGGGAAACATAAACCCTATGAGAGAGATTTTATACCTTATTAAATATGTTTCTTTGTGTGAAGGTAATGCTCACGGATGTTTGGGATTTGAGAATGAATGAGAAAAAGATGTATCTATTGGATTTGTAGAAAGCCAGAGAATGGATTGCTTAATGAGGTGAGGGAAGTCTGCAGCCTTCTGGCAGAGAGACGAGTTCAGCGGGCAGGGCAGGTCGGACCAGCTGGGCCTCCTCTACGTGTGAGGGGTGGCTCTTGGTCTTGGCACCAGCGCTGGTGCCAGGGCTTCTGTTACAGTAAGCGCCTTAAAATGGTCTGTAGTTCCAGCACCATCAAAAACTTGAATTTTGTTACCTGGAAAATGTTCTCAGTTTTCTGCCCTGATGGTGGCGTCCTGGGCCGTGTGCAGCCAGCTCAGGTCTGTGGAAGAGCCAGCACACACTGGGGTGAGACGCTTAACCGTTGTCAGCTCTGCGACCTTCGTGTTTCTGAATGCGAAGTCCTAATGGCACATTCACAGAGAGCCTTATCCTGGATTTTAGCTGATCGGATCATAGGGGGTCAGGGGAATGGCTACTCTAAAATCATTTTCTTTTCCAGTTTAGTTGCAGAAGGATCTAAACTGTTCCCAGGAACAAAGGGAATTTTTATCATCATTTGATCTCTTTTGCCATCATTTCTGGATGTTATATTTGTAAATCTTAGGAACTATTTGTACCTTTGGGAACAGTTAGTATAACATTGGCATTCAGGTCTTTTACTATAGATTACCAATATATTACCTTCTCCACTGATCGAAGTCACTAAAAATCTACCTATTCGATGAGTGTGGCAGTAGTTGTGCAGATCAGTTCCAGAAATGGAGTAGTTTGCACGGCCCTACACAGAAAACTATGTTTGGGGTTAAGCTATAATTTCCATGTTAGATTCAGAACTGTTCTAAATAACATCAACTGAATTCCGAGGTTGTGTAAATTCTGCATGTTTTATAAAAAGACACTAGAACATTTACCAGTTCTGAATAATTGTGAGGAAGAAATGAGTTGATATACGAGGTCTGTCCAGAAGGAATCCAGCCATGTAATATGAAAAATAGAGACATTTACTGAAGAAGATATGAGATGCAAGAAACATTGTACATGGGACAATGATGCCTCAGTCCCCTTCAAAGCAGACACCTTGGGACCTCACACAGTTCTCCCAGTCACTGTCAGCTGCCCTGTCATATTTTCCTGAATCTTATTGATGGTCTGAAACCTCTTCCCTTTCAAAGGTGATTATACTTTTGGGAGAAGCCGGAAGTTCTAGGGCACTATATCTGGTCTGTAGGAGGGCTGAGTCCCCTGGGTGATTTGATGTTTTGCTAAAAACTCTTCATGAGACGTGATGCTTGAGTGGATGCATTGTTGTGATGAAGCTGTCAATCACCAGTTGCCCATAGTTGTGGCCTTCTGAATCGTCCAAATAAATTCCATGGAGGAATGTTCAAGCTTAATGCAAAATTAAATGCAGATTCATTGCTCTACTTGCTCAGTCATGTTGAATGTGACAGCCACACAGTACACATGCTCAGTCAATGGCGTCTTCTGTCCCCACTGACTAGTACAGTGAACTTGTCAATGTTCACACATGAGCATTCCCGGCCACCTCTCCTTGGCTGCCAGGTTATATCAATATTGCATGCAAACCATTATCATTATATTAACAATGGCTGGACTTTTTCTGGACAGACCTTGTATATGAACATTCTTTGTAAATGGGAATAATAAATATTTGTATTAATAATATTGAATGAAAAATTTATTTATTTATTTTTTAATGTTTTTTGTTTTTTTGGTAATATCTCACATTTTTTTTGTAATGAAGGGGTATCCTGTAAAAAATACTATTTGTGACAACATGGATGGATCTAGAGGATATTATACTAAGTGAAATAAATCAGAACACGAGTTTTTTTAAATGTATGGATTCTTGGGTCCATCCCAGGTCAGCAGAATCTCTAAGGATAGAGCCTGGAAATTCATGTGGTTTTTAAATAGTTTTATTGAGATGTAATTGACATACCATAACATTCACTCCTTTAAAACATACAATTTAGTGGATTTTATTCTATTCACAAATTGTGTAGTCACCAACACTAATTCTGCAACATTTTCACCACTCCAGAAAGAAACCCTGTACTCATTACTAATCAATCTCTATACCTCCCTCCCCCATTCCCTGGCAAACACTAATGTACTTTGTGCCTCTGGATTTGCCTATTCTGGATATTTTTTATGAATGGAACCACCCAACATGTGGCACTCTGTAACTGACTTTTTTACTTAGCCTAAATTTTCAAGGTTCATATGGGATTGTGGCATATGTCAGTACTCGATGCACTTCTGCTGCGGAGTAATATTTCATTATAGAGCTCTCTTGCCTTTGTTCACTCATCAGTTGATGTACATGTGGGTTGTTTTCACTTTTTGATAATGCTGCTATGCACATTTGTGCACAAGTTTTGTGTGGACATATCTTTTTGCTGCTTTTTAATTTATACCCAGAAGTGGAATTGCTGAATCATAGGA
This sequence comes from Desmodus rotundus, assembly GCF_022682495.2. Taxonomy (NCBI): domain Eukaryota; kingdom Metazoa; phylum Chordata; class Mammalia; order Chiroptera; family Phyllostomidae; genus Desmodus; species Desmodus rotundus. Next base: position 88,479,905 of record NC_071397.1, on the reverse strand, counting down.
TAACTACATGGTTTGCTTACCTTTTGAGGAAGGGCTAAACTGTTTTACAAAGTGACTGCACCATTTTACATTCCCAACAACAGTGTATGAGAGCTTCAGTGTCCCACATCCTTGACAGCACTTGCTGTTGTCTGTATTTTTTATTTTAGCCATCCTAGGGGGTGTGAAGTGGTGTCTCTTTTTGGTTGGTGTTCCCCAGGGACTGATGATGTGGACTATGTTTGTCATATGCTTATTGGCCACGTGTTAGAAGACAGCGCTTGTGATTGCGTCTTCTTGAAGAAATGCTTATTCGGATCCTTTGCCCATTTTTAATCGGGTTATTTGCTTCTCAGTTGTTGAGTTGTAAGAGTCCATGTTTTCTAAAAACCATGGGCCGGTGACATTGACACAGATAATCCCTGTATAGGCATGCCTTGTACGGGACAACACAGGGTAGGCAGCTGACACACCTAATTGGACTGGACGTTGAAGCTTCTACTTTGAAATGCGTGAACTGGTTTAGTATAGAGCTTCCTTTTGTTGTAGACAAGTAACACAATAAGGGTCAATGTTGATTTAGTGGAATTAGCTGTTGGTAGATTAGCCCTTCCTTGGCCACCCCTAATATGGCCAAGTTCATCTTTCTGTGCACTACCATTGAGTGTAAGTGCTCTTTGAGCTTCTTTCCTCAGGTCACTGCTTACATCAAGCTACATTGCTTCTTTGGAAGATCTCCTTGAATCCTATGATATAGCTTTAGCTGTAATTTCTTTTCTGGGCTCCAGACTTATACATCCTGTTGTCTGTAAGACTGGTTTCCTGTAAGTACTTTAAACGCCATACATCTGAACCTCAGCTCATGAACAACCACAGCTCCATCACTCAAATATGTGGAAACATAAGAACATCTGAGGCTGGGCTGCCTGCGTCATGAGCCTCTGGGGTATGAGACTAGCATTTCCTAGGCCACATCTGTAAAGACTGGGATTTAATAGTTCCAGGAATGGCCAGGGAATGAGACTTTTGCAATTTCTGCTGATGTTTTTGATTTGGGAGACCACTGTAAGGAATTCTGCTGTGGAAATACTTCAATTCTCCCCACCTCCCTTCTGCCCCCAATCACCCCTTTTCATATTCATTCCATTGCTTCTGCTGTAGGTTGGTTCCTTGTCATTTGAGTGGACTTCTGCATGATCTAACTCACATTCTGTCCTTCCTCCACCCTGCTACCAGCGTTACCTGACTAAAACACAGATTGGATATGTCACGTGATTAAGTTATTTGATGATTTCCTAGTTCCTATAGAGTAAGTCTGAAATTCTTAGTATGAGAAGGGCCTCATAATCGGACAGTTAACTTTTGCCTGCATTTCTCCTGCCACTTCCTAAAAGCAATCTAAGTTCTAGCCATCCAGACTCTTATTTTCCCCCAACATACAATGCAACTTTTTGTTAATGCTGTACCCTTTTCTTGGATTTCTGCCAAAGCTGTGGCAGTCGGAGATCTGTGATGAAGCATGCTACATCATTCCGTTGGCTTTCGTGTGACACTGTGAAGTGCCATCAGAGGTAGCCACTTCAGATCTGAACAAAGCGTTATGATTAACATACAGCACTCACACGTGCATACGTGCCTATCTTCAGAGTAGGGAACGGGATTAGTATCTTAACCTCTATGGCGGCGTATCTGCCCTGGCCCATGGGTGGCATTGTAGGTAAGGTTGCTTTCTTCTTCCCTGGTAGCTGCCTATGCCATCAGCATTGATTGGGTCTAGTACAGAGGCTTTATTAGAGCTTCCGGTCGGAGACTTACCCTTCCAGCTGGAACAGAGGGGAGGGACAACATGCACTCCTCCAGCTGGAGCATATGAGAAATGGGACACAGTTCAGTGAACTCACACACTTTGGGCATATGTATGATTGATTGGTACATGTGCTGGCTCTGTGGCCCCTCCGTCAGCTGGTTGTGGGTTTTACATACATAAATTAGGCACCCGAATGTGCTGATCCTAGATATAATTCGTGTACACCTGGCTCTGGTGCCTCCACCCACCTGCTACAGTTTTGTGTACATGCTCGGTAAGCAACCCTGCCAGTTGCTTCGGACAAGATGGAGCATCCGTCACTGGACACAGGCAGCTCCCATGAGTTCAAACTGATACAGCACTGTGTCCAGAATGGCACCAAGAGTCATATATAATTCATACGTACAAATACTCTAAATGCCTTTCTGTGTTTACTTGTCCAGTATGTACTCATTTTTATCTCACATATCTGAGGCCTAAATATTACAAATCCTTTAGTCTTCTATGATAAGCCTTTCTTCTGATATTTACGTAAACTTGCTTGAGTTCGCACCCCACGTGCTGACAGATCTGACCTCTTTCCTCTGTGTTACTCAGAACCACCTTTCCCAGGTAGACACGGAAAAGCCTGGCGTGGCAGACTATTACTGTTTACCAGCATCCATACCCTCTCCCCACGGGCGGATTAGTCTTTGCTGAAGAAGCCCAACTTTGTCACGCGGCCAGCTTTGGTCAGTAAAATGTGATGGACGGTGATGTGTGCCGCTTCCTGTTGCTTTGCCTCACTCTTTTCTCTGTGCTGTTCCCAATAGTGATGGCTTTGTCTGGTGGTCCCAAAGTGAAGATGATGGCAATGTGGAAGGAGCCCTGAGCCATCTGCAGTAAACTTCAGCACGGGAGGGAAGTAAACCTTTGTTCTTCCATGCCACTGATAATTTCGGGGTGTTTGTTATCACAGTATGCCCCAGCACTAGCACTCAAAAACAATGCCTGGCATTTAGCCGGTGTTCATTACATAGTTTGTAAATGAATGAACTTGAACAATGCACTTTCCAGGTGTCTCAAACTCTTCATCTTCCCATCTTCAGTGGGGTCCCGGGCAAGTGAATTTGTAGCATGGGATAGAGATGCACCAGTGTCTTAAAGCAACAATTTTTCTAAAAGACATTTGAGGGGGAAAAAAACCCCACATTTTATAATTAAAATAGACCCACATATGATGTGGAATAGAACACAAATATTACACAATTTTTTAAAAGAAAAGTACAAGTCTTAAAAATTTTCATAGCAACTACTGCTCCAGGCTACATGACAAACTTCCAAGACCCCCGGAGGTGTTCAATAAGCCTTGATCATCTCTGAGCCTGGTTCTTCCTCTGTGAAATACAGTAGATCGGATTAGAGTGGAGACATCAGAAGTCTTCGGGAGGGGCTCCCTGGTGTGAGCAGCAGTGAAGCGGGAGCCAGCAGCCTCAGGCTCCAGGACTTGCTTTGCTGCTAAGTGAACGTACAACCCTGTCAAGTCGTTTAATCTGCTAGAGCCTCAGATTCAGGAAAAGGTGTGCTCACACTTGTGCTCTCTGTGCCACTGGATTGTTTTTTAAGGAGTACTATTTTTGAAAGTATTTTGAAAATTATTAAGCTCTGTTATTCCAATAGAAAAGTTATAGGGAGTTCTTTCACTCATTTCCAATGTGAAGATTTTATTTATATTGTAATTCCACTGGGTGGCAGTATTTCATCGTGCTCTACTGTAGTTTTACAAGTTATGTGTAATCTCGAAGAGAATTTAATCGGCATCGCATTCTCTCTCAGTCTCCCCTCTCCCCTCTGCTATCCCACGCTCTCTCTATCTCCCAAAACAATTTGGAGACAGTGTTATCCTTAATTTAAAGCAGAATTAGGACTCTTTTAAATGACTCTTAGGGACAGTCTCCCTATGTCTTAGCAATTTGGCTGGAGTTTCTGCTTCATTTGGGAAGAAGTGTTAAATAGTTTATATTACTCAGATGTGAGCACATTACCTTGATGACAGGTAACTAAAATCAGTTAAAAATCATTTACAAAAATCTTGCCATTGACTTTTTTTTTGTGAATGCTTTAACAATTATTTTTTCCCTATAGACTCGTGTAGACATTTTTGACTGATAACACTGGTGATACCTGTTATATCTTAAAGATTTTAAAGCTGTTATGCTGAATCCTTTGATGACTATATATGTTTGGGAAGTATTTTGTCTCGGTTCCATATCAGTTTGCTTTGTGTCAGAATGTCTTAGAGAACAAGTTTCATAAATTGAGAAATAAGAAAAGTACACTTGTAAAGCTTTATAAGTGATTCCTTCTAACTTTCGTTAATACTGAGGTTTCACTATAAGGGATGGTCTCGGTCTGTTAGAATAGTATTGCCCTGTAGTGTGGGAAAAAATCAAACACCTCTAGCAACGTTATTTGATTTCACTTGGAAGGAGACCGCTGGTCGATTTTTAAACTGCCACAGTCCCCTGCGTTCTACGCAAGAGGAAGTACCTCCTTTGAAACACTAGGCTGGTAGAAAGGTGTTTATAAAACCTGCTGTAAATAGAGAAGTCTTTATTTTTTAATGGCTAATACCTGATAGAAAATTTTAATTGTTTTGGGCCAAATAAATCTTTGCTGTTTTCAAGGAACAAAGGAGAGAAAAAGTTGTAAAAAATGGTATTCAATTGGTATGTTAATGAAAATTTTATCTCTTTCTCTTACGGTCATAATTAGGAACCACATTTCTTCTCTTCCGACATACAGAATAATGATAAGATGTATGCATTGTGGATGTGAGTGTTAAAATTTTTTGGGGGGGGTGAAGATGGGATTCATAGCTTTTCATCAATTCTTAAAGGGCCTTGTGACCCACATAAAGTAAAATGAAAAAGCCCTGATATTTTATCACCATTACATAATTTTTAAACATAGGTTTAAAAATTGCCTTAGAAGGTTAGCCTCGTCAAATATCAACCCTCACTTGTACAAGGGGATAAAAAGGAGGAATTGTGTCTCTTGGTTTCAGTAAAGGATTTTAGAAAAATCTCCCAATTTCTTTGCATACAAATTGAAAAGTAACTGGCTGGCTAATAGGTTAGGTGGGCGGGTTCACTGCAAGTTGAGCAGCTGAAGCTGACCTGCTCCGTCAATAAGCCGGGAAGAACAGGAGGCCGAGTGCAAGTGGCAGGTTTCCTGCTAAATCTTTTTCTTCCTGATTTAGGAAGCTTACTTATCAAGTTTGCTGATAAGAGAACACTGGGAGAGAGAGACTTGTTATTTTGTTTGAGAGAAGCAGTACTCAAAATACTTAGTCCCAAAGATTGGAATAAACTGACAAGAAGAAATGAGTAAGAGTTAAGTCTTATATTTGCATGAATAAGTTCTTTTTATAAATACAGAGAACTAGAGAAATTTGCCTTGAGAACAATTCAGAGGGAAAAGATTTTGGAGTTTCAGTTAGTTTTGGTTCTAGGGAGAAGTTAGCAGATTTGGGGCAGAGAGTGGTCAGAATTTGTAAAGTAGGTGAGTTACTGGGAAAATCAGTGATCTTTTCTTTGGAACCCACGAGCCCAGGTGAAGTAGCTGTTGTGTAGTTGTCGTGAAACACATACGTCTGAACAAAGCTGTTGTTAAAGACGATTTGACCTTTTTTAGTGGTTTCCTTGTTTTGCAAGTCAGGGTACAGATTTGCAAGTGGACTAAAAGGACCGGACGAAATAGAAGAGAAGAGCAGTTGCGAAGAGTTATTAGTAAGTTGTTATGGAACACTAACCATCACAGGCCCTGTGTTTAATCTTTTAAGTGGATTAACGAAGTGAGTTTACTCACAGTTCCCTGAGGCAGATGGCAGTGCTATGGTCCCTTTGTCGCAAATGGGAAAGCAGAGGCACAAGTCGCTGGAACGACTTTCTCAGCGCTGTTTACAAGCAGTGAATAGTGTAACTTGGTCCGGAGCCCGCCTCCGAGTGTGGAGCCGGTGCACTGAACTGCTGTAATATACTGCCTTTCAGGAGGAGAGAATTATGGAGCCAGCAGAGGAGAGATTCAACAGAGAGGGGTCACTGTCATTAAATGCTGCAGGCAGGTAAGGACACAAGAAAAACGAACCTGACAGGTAGGCGATGAGTTCATTTCAAGGGTATTTTTCAGTGGAGCGTTGAGGGCAGATGTCAAATTGCAGTGCACTGAAGAACAAACAGGGAAGTGAGGTCCTTCAGTAAGGACAGGGCCAGTTGGAGGAAAGATAAGGTTAGAAGGCACGATGGCAGGGCAGAGACTGCAGGAGAACTAGACGCGGAGGAATGTGCGGAAGTTTACGGCTGAGAATAGAGGAGATGCTGCCATTCTAGCAAAGAGGTGGTACAAGCCAAACGCAAGCAAGCGTTGGACTAATAACCTCTGTCTCTCTCTGTGGCTAATTTTTAGCTTTTTGAAAGTCCATTAAAATGCCTTTTGTTTTACTGTTGCTTCTCTTAAAAAAATAATTTACAATGAACAATTTAGTACATTGGGTACTTTTATCCGAGGAAACGTGGTTTAGCTTTCAAAATGGTTTGCTGGAGAAAGATGATGTGCTCAGACCTAGCACGGTTGCCACCAGCGGCCTGATGAGCATTTGCTTTTCCCCGCTTGCCCTGGCTAGCAGAATCCTGACTTGCTTTGGTAGAGGTGGGCGAATCATTATTGCTCTAACTAGTATGGTAATCTTACTCCTTGGCTGGCAGTTGGTCTGAGGACGTTTGTGTCACTTAGTTCTGCCACCGAATGTAGGGAACCGGTCTGCTTGGCCATGGCGAATGCAGCTCAGCCCTGCATCGGAAAACCGACAGGAGCGAAGTGGTGGGCTGGAGCCAGACCCTCAGATCGGTTTTCCTGTGGGAACCAGGCCCGGAAAATGCCTCCAGACTGTTCTGGCCTGCTCTTGCTAAAAATCCTCACCCTGGTCTGAAACAGTAGATGTTTATTGCGTATCTTTAAGGTAATTTCCAAAGCCTGTGTGAATTTTCCCAAGGACGGAGTGTCATCAGCTCACCACCCTTCCTTTCTGCATTGGTTATTTTCGTTTCCTTGATTGTACCTAAAATGTAGACCACAGCATGCTATGTAATAGATAATAACTCCTTCTTTGATGTAAGACCCGAGAGAAACAATAAGAGCCTGTCCAGGCAAGGGTCTGGGCGCTCTCCCCTTGGGGGGAGCAGCCGTTAGACTCTCATCTGGAGAGAGTAGCTGCGCCGTCCCTTTTTCCGCACAGGACTGCTGTAGTGTGCGCGTTTGTTCTCGTCTTCAGCCGCAAACCACACAGACTCCGCAGGACAGAGTCTGCAACAAACGAGAGGTAGGAAATCTTTGGGGGGAGGCTCCCAGGAACGTTTTCACTTTTCTCATGAAACGGAGCGGAGGCTCTTCACCCTTCATCACGGCTAGGGCTCCAGACACGATGGGTGCCTAGAGGTTACCCTCTGAATGTGAGGTGACATGCACGACAACAAAGGCAAGGTGTGAAGGATGGCAAAGCCCACGTTTAGAAAGCACTTGGTATGTCACCAGCTCTGTGCTACCTGGCTTTGCGCCTTCTGTTATGCGAGAGATGGACCTGTATTTGTTAAATCACTGTTAGCATTTCTGTGGCTTGCAACCGGACATAATCCTCAGAGAAGCAAAATTCTTCAGATCTTACACATGTGTAGTTTATGGGTATGATAAATTTTAAGATAATCTCCTTAATTGACCCTCATTATTGTTACAGCCTATAATGTCTCATTAAAAGTGTTTAAAACAATCTATCTTATCAATTCCCTAAAAAATTGGTCTTTAAAAATTACATTTGACCACTCCTTCCTCTCCATCAGCTGGACATTTCTGGTTTCCCTCCAGTGACTAGAGAGTGCCCGAGTGAAGCTCACATCAGCTGCGTCTCTATAACGGCGATAACATGTTTTTGTCATGGAGGAAACCAAAGCACTGAACTATCCGACAGGGATTTTACATCACAAGTAGAACAGCTCAAAAGAATATTTTGTTAAACAATTTAGCCCACATTTTAACAAATCTTAGTAGAAGAGAGATTTCATGCCAAAACATTGACTTACTTTAAAAAAATTATTTATTGATTTGAGAGAGAGAGAGAGATCAGTTTGTTTTCCCACTTACTTATGCATTCATTCATTGATTCTTGCATGTGCCCTGACGGGGGTCCAGCTGCAACCTTGGTGTATGGGGGCGGTGCACTAGCCAACTGAGCTGCCCACTCGGGCCTTACTGTGAAACTGCTAAAATGCATGTCTGCTGGGGTCGTCAGGGGTAGGGTGGAGTTAAATATAAAATAATCCTCAATGTTCTTCAGAGTTTCCTGGGGTCAATATAATGTTTCTGTGTTCTTTAGATCTACCGTATTTTGCTGTGTATAATGTGTACTTTTTTGTCCAAATTTTTGAGGGAAAAATAAGGATGTGCATTATGTGTGGGTAGTACGAATTCCACATCCATATAAATGTTTTTAACTCTTTTATTTATGCTTATTTATTAAAAGTGTAACTGTAGAAAGCAGTAATGATATCTGTATGCAGAATAATACCCTGGAATATGATAATCAGTTATGTTTCTAAAGAAAAATAAATAAGAAATTGAATTAAAAAAAATAAAATGGAAGATTTTTTCCTGAAAGTTTGGGCTGAAAATGTGGGTGTGCATTACACACAGGAGTGCATTATAAACAGCAAAGTACAGTAAAGGTTGGACACTCTTGAGATGTGGCTCTTAGGGAAGGTGGCCTTCTGCCTCCGCATCATCTGCCTTGAAGTCCACAGAGACAGGTAACATGGGGGCTTTCGCCCTGAGAGTCAAGGTATGTCAAATGAAGTAGTGAAGTCTGATTAGAGGAAATTGCTTTATATAGTGAGTCTAATGCTAATATTAATACTTCATCTGTTTTTATAGTGGGACTTGGATTTGTGTTTGGATGATGAAACACAATGAAATTTCTAGTGAATTCTGAGAGTGCCGTGGGGAGAAAAAAAATGACTCCTCAATTTAACAATAACAAAAGTCTAGACACTACTATAAAAATTAAGTGGCAATATCAACATTAAAATTATTAGAGCAATTAACTAAGATTTATTGAACACATGAATGAACATCTCTGCCTGGGGCACAGAAAGTAAGTATGGTATCCAGCAAATACGTCCGATTATGCAGAGATGGAGCATTTTAATAGGCCGACCTTCCTGTGTAATCCCTTCAGTTATGGCATAATTAGCTACCAGAGGATTTGATCATTCCAGATCAGGTGGTCAAATCTTTGGCCTCACTCTTAAATTATCACACTGAATGAATTATTAATAATTCAGTCTTGGTGCTTTGAGTCAAGACTATTAAGAACAATCTAAGTTTCAGATTTTCTCTAAAAACCATAGAAAAAGGAGAGCTCTTTTATTGTATTCAGTTTTAAAGGGAAGCATAATTGCCTGGTAATGCCATTGTTTGGGGTGTTTTTAAAGAGAATCTTCAGTCTTTGAGATGCTTCCCATGAATCACTAATTAATGTAAATCTTTTTTACTTAAAAAAAATCTGACTGCTTAAATTACGGTTAGAGAAGTGGTAATTCTGTTCTCTGCTTTCCCAATCTATGAATCTAGTTGTTTTACAGTGCTTGCTTTAGAATTTGTAGTTATGTAGATCTCCTATGAGTTCATATTATGCTGTCACTCTACCCACCAAAATAAATGTATTTGTTGTTGTTATCTATTTGCTGCTTTGAATCATGTTCGTACATTGTTGTGCTCTTTGTTATGTCTCTAACACATGCCCTGTTGTCAATCACAGCTTGAGGCCCCTCCCGTCTAGCACGAACCCTGCCTCAGTAACTAACTCACACAGATACAGCGTCTCCATTTTCAGTCTGCGTTTGTGTGCCTGCCACAGATCTGTCAGTTTTCTTTCCCAGGGAGCCGATTGCTCACGAAAATACATCTCCATGTAACATTGCACATTAAAAATGTCATTTCAGATGAAGCGTATTTGCAATCTTTGAATAATCTGTTAATGTATCGGTGTTTTGCCGTATAAAGTTATATTCACCATTTAGTTTAGTTTTGTTTAATTCACTAATTGATTTGTGTAACCTTTGTCTAAGCAACAGTGGTCCATTCATTGTTGGAATCAGGTTTTCAATTTCATCTGTCTATCTCAGTTCACCACAGGACGGGACACAGAACAAGGTCTCGATAATATTTGGTTATTAACTGGATTAAACTCTAGAATAAGTCACACATATGAATGTATTAGTCTGCTTGAGCTGCTATAACAAAATACCATGGACTGGGTAGCTTAAATGACAGGAATTCATTTTCTCACGGTTCTGGACTGGGGGCCCAGGTCAGGGGGCCAGCAGATTTGGTTTCTGGTGAGGACTCTTTTCCTGGCTTTGCTGATGGCTGTGCTCTCCCTGTGTCTTCCCTGCACGGGGAGAGAGATCTCTGGTATGTCTTCCCATTCTTTTAAGGACACCAGTCCTTACGGGCCCCACCCTTATGGTCTCCTTTAACGTTAGTTACCTCATTTCCTGAAGGCCCTATCTCCAAGTACAGTTACTTTGGGAGTTAGAGCTTCAACATGTAAATTTGGGAAAAAACAATTTAGTTTATAAACACTGAGATTATTAGTGTTTATAAACTAAATTGTTTTACTAAATTAGTGTTTATAAACTAAATTGTTTACTAAATTGTTAGTCTTTTAAGAGCTATTGAATTTTGCTTTTCCCACAAGTTTTTCTTTCCTATTGTATTTCTTCAGCATAGCTTGTTCTAAGCCTCCATTTCACACATATCTTTCTCTAATCTTAAAAGCTTTTCCTTCTAATGTTTCCTGCTCTGTTTGGTGTGGCAGGTGTTAATGAAGTCTCCTTAAAATTGTTAGCCTTAACTGATCAAGGCTTTTCTGGGCATTTTACTTAAAAGATCCCCTCTGGAGGCCTGGCAGAGAAGGACTCCAAGGCCAAACTCCATGAATAATTCTGGCCGTTCTCCCTTTCTGCACACCTCGTGTTCCCCTCGGAGAGGACCCGCCCACTGCACCTGGCTGCTAAACATCCCTCTGAAGGACTTTTGTTGATTATTTCATAGAATTTGAAGCATATGTGAATGGCCTTAAGTCTGATTGTTAATGAGAACAAACGAGGTCCTCATTAGGTCTCCAACACTGTCTCCGAACGTAGCTATTTTCTTGGTTTGCGTGTTGCAGTTTATCAAAGTCTTCGACCTGAACAGGGTCCGCCCCTCCCAAAGAGGCAGTTGATTGAACAAAAATATTTTTTGTTTTGCTTTGTTTTGGCCATTAGGGCAGAATATCAAGATGCCAAAGAGTTTGTAATAATTATGGCATATGGTACAACTTTATGCACCAATAACTTATGAGGTAGTAACAGGTGGAGCTGAGAGAGATCCAATTTGGATGGATTATTAGCTAAAATTAGAGATTAAGGTGTTAGGTTCAGACTTTATGTTCATGTGCTAGAAATAAAAACTGTACAGTAATTAAACTCTGAAAAGGATTGATTCAAATAACATTTAAATGATGATTAGAATTTTAATTTTAAGTAAATTAGACTGTTCAATAGATATTACTTGTCCAATATAATTTCAAAACTTCTGACTTTATAAAAAATAATTTTAACCTTAACTTTGAAATTTATAGCACTACTTAAAATAATGCATTAGTTCTGATTATTTTACATTCTGAGGTTTCTTACTTTTCTGGCTTTAATTGGAGTTCTGGAAAGCAAGCCTTTTACCACGTTTACTTACTTTATTTTAACTTAGCTAACTTGCTTTTTTCTTTTTTTCATTCTGTTTGAGACCTTTGTGATTCTTGATATAATGAGTGACTTTTGGGGACACCTGGACATTTTGAGTATTATTACATAATGAGACTCTGGGCCTTATTTACACCTTGTGTTTTCACTGGATTCCTCTGACCTTGCACCCGCAGGAAAGTGGGGGTGCCATCTCATCACCCAGGCTCCCCTCCCAGTCTCCACTGCCAGCTGGAGGGATTGGACTCCTGACTACCGCTGGCGTGGGAGTTCCCGCTCTCTGCCAGGTCTCCGCTGATGCCTCCCAGGCTGAGAGAGACCCAGGGGCTGCATTGCTTCTCCCCATGTGGCTTCCACGGAGAGCCGGGGGTGGCAGGGAAGTGAGGGCCTCCCGTGACCCCCCATCCACGGGAAGGGGAGAGCATGTTGTTGTTTCTTTGTGGAGGTAGAATTCCATCTCCCCGGATGGCCTCCATGGCACTGCCAGGGGGGTGCTAAAAGTCTCGTCTCCTTTGACACCCCCCTAGGGAGCAGGTGTTTATTACAGCCCGGTGAGGGTGGAAGTCTAGGTTCCCCACTTGGCCCTTGCATGTGTGTGGGGTCACATTTTTTTTAAGTGGCGTTTGGTTGGGGTAGAGCAGTTACTGTCTAAAAGGTTTCTGCTATGCTCTTTCCTTTTGCTTTGGCTGACTGTTGGGTTTTCTTTTGTCTGTTCTCATTGGTGTTGCTTCGTGGCTGGCTTCTTCAGATCCAAGTCTGGGATACATAAGGCAAAGCACATAACCAAACAACTCAGGGAACTCGGCTGTGCACTTCCTTGTTTCAAATATCCCTGGGTGGTCTACTTTCTCCTTGCCTCTCGGAGTCTCCTTTGTTTGTGTTTATATATGAGGTGGGGCAAAATTAGGTTTATAGTTGTTCATATGGGAAAAATACAATAATAAATAATAATACAAGAATAAACTCTCTGTTCTGTATACTCACAACTGTAAACCTGCTTTTGCCCCACCCTGTGTAATGCCCAGTGATTTTAGTTGTAGGTAGCAGGAAGAATAGGGAAAAGTACATTTACTTCATAGTCACTGTCACAAGCATATGTTCTTGATACAGTCTTTCCTATAAGTCAGCTGGGCACCCGCTCGACTGGCTGCCTGCTGAGCAGCCCAGCACCAAGGAATAGATAAGAGTCACACACAATAACTATGCTATTCACTCAGCTTTCATTGAATGCAGGTTCACTCAAAGTAGAACATCAACATACATTAATACCCTACTTACACTGTAACAGTCTAAGAGAGACATAATATAAACACAGTAATCAGTGGGGAATAATGAACCCGACCGAGTCCCAGAGTCTTGGTCTGTGGGTCCAGGAGACAGCAGACTGGGCAAGGGAGTTGTCAGCATCTTGCAAGGAAGGACCTCTGGAGCCAGTGGGCAGCAGGGCAGGTGAAGTCCTCAGTCCAGCAGGGCAGAGCCTCCGGTGGCCGATGACAAGGGAGATCAGCGTGGTGTGGAGCAGCACTCTGGTATATGGAAGTCTCAGCAGTGGTCTGGACCCTGCCTCAGGTATACCTTGAAAGTGGTACTCTGCACCCTTCTGAGTCTCTTGATAAATGTCTTGGCACCCCTGCTGGCAAGTGGACCATTTCCCCGGGAGCCTCTCTGTGGGTTGTCCCACTCTGCAGACACGGCTGCTCTGACCACATGTGCCAGTATCTTAGGCGTGTCTCCTTGCCAGATGTGTCTGCTCTGACTTAGGCAGTTTCCCTCTTGAACCAAAGGGTCATGGCTGACTGGCAGCCATCCTGGTTGACATGAGTGACTCCACGTTGTTTTATATACTTTATACCAGGGGTGTCAAACTCATTTTCACTGGGGGCCACGTCAGCCTCGCGGTTGCCTTCAAAGGGCCGAAATAATTTTAGGACTGTATAAATGTAACTACTCCTTAACTGTTAAGGAGTTGAAATTACATTCGGCCCTTTGAAGGCAACCAGGAGGCTGATGTGGCCCCTGGTGAAAATGAGTTTGACACCCCTGCATTATGCTATCTTGACCGGACCAGTGCCATTCTATGGGTCTTGCTCTCCACACTCACTGCTACAGAAGTCTTAAAAACAAGATTTATTTTATTGTTCACTTTTTAAAAGCTAAATTCAAAAGACAATGGCTAACCCTCTAAAAACACTTCCTATAGAGACAATTTGCATGACCCAGGTTATTATATATGAAAGATCCCTTTAAAAGTTACCTAACATATGTATATAAAACTAAGTGACGAAAGACATCAATTCTAGGGGTGAAGAGTTCTTAGGAAGTTGATGTTCCATAAATGATTTTTCTTGAACATTATAATTTGTATATATTTGAGATCCTCAATAATTACACTTATTTAAGTTGTACATTTAAATTGTTATAAGTCTGTTGTATTGAACAGTGGGAGACATGCATATTATTCTTCTACTAAACTAAAAAGTAATACCTGCTTTTTGTAACAAATCCAATAAATTCAGAATAGTTTAGAGTAAAATTGTATCCCATCCCAATTCCATTCTCCACATGTAACTACTGTTAACCATCAGACATGCATCACCCAGCCGTTAGTCTGTGTTTACACCTTTAATCATGCTCCCCCCACCTCACTTACTCCCAGTTTTCCTCTCCAGCTTCTCTTTCTGTGCGTCCTGTGGAAGCTCACCCTTCTCTCTCCAGTTGTTAAATGTTGGGATGCTGTTTGACTTGGTTCTAGAATGCTTTAATTCTCAGTCAACATTGTGTGTCTTTGTGATTCATCTATATCCTTGTTTCAATTGCCATTTCCATTCAGATGAGTCATAAATTTATTTTCCTAGTCCAGACCTCTGGTCCGAGTGTCCAATCAGTAACTCAGACTCTCTATTTGGCATCCCCTTTTGGGTACCCAAACTGCACTCCGAGCCCAACATGCCGAGCTAGACTAATGAGCTTCCCTTCCAACCATTTCCAGATTTCACGTCTCAGTGAATGAAACCACTATATATTGAGTTATACTCTCTAGAAGCATATTGATTCCCTTTCTTCTTCACCTCCTACATCTCATGAATCACCAAGTCGTGTGTCTTTTTCCTCGTGAGTCTTCCCACTCCTTTCCATTTCTACCTCAATCTCCCCCCATGGATTTTCTGCTTCCAGTCTCATTGCTCTTGAATTAATGTTTTACTCTGTAACCAGAGAGATCTTTACAAAGTACAAATTTGGTCATGTCACTTGCCTGCTTAAAGTATTTTAATTGTTTAATTGCTTTTATGGTAAATACCTAAATCCTTAACAGGAATTATCACAGTGCTTGTCGTATAGTTGGCATTCGCATATTTGTGGAAGAATGAATGTGTAAATAAACTTACACAGGTTACAGTATTTGTTGTTAAAATAGTATTGCCACATACATATATCTCTGTATGTATCTTCCTTTACTCTTGTTAATATTTCCTTTAGATATATTTCTAGAAGTGGGGTTGCTAGTATAGTTTAGTTTTCGTGTATTAAATATCGAGGCTGATAGAGTAGCTGGTATAGTGTCGTGTAGTTATGAAGAGCAACAGAGGAGTCTGATCCAGGAAGGTTAAGTGATGATTTAGGAAGGTGCAGGAAGGAAGCCACCCTGTAGCTTCTGTCTGATGGAGGGGAATTATATCCATCAAAGATTAAAGAATTGCCCAATGACTTAAGTTGGATTTTTTTTTTTGAGATTTTATGCCAAATAACTTTAGATTACATATTTTGTAAGAGCAAGGGAAAAATGAGTCAAAATTTCACATTCATAACAGATGTGACTTATCCCTATTTTTATTTTGCTTATTTTTTTATTAATGACAATTATGGAAATTAGGTAATCTAAAGAATAGTTTGAAATGAGGTGGTGACTTGAGAATTGCTAATAAACGTAATGTGCGATTTATATTTCATAGAAGTAAAGTGTGGTTGATACTGGGCAGATAGTGTTTTCAGGGACATATTCTTCCGTTTCTGCCTCTTTTGCTCCACTCCCTGGAAAGAGGATGGTTTGTGAGATGCTTGTGAGAAGGGCAGAAACAGCCCGAAGACATCAGATTTTGGAAAGGTGGGGACTAGGGGCATTAGGTTGCCACCAGCTCTGTACTTACTAGTTCTGTGACCTTGGACGAGCTAGTTAATTTCTGTGATTCTTAGTTTCCCCATCTGAAAATGATACTAACTACTGATTTACACAGCCAACTACATTGGATGTGATCACTTTTTTATTATTTAATAAGGTATTCATTTTTAAACTGTGTTTATTTTTGAGCTGAAACAAAAATACTTTATAGCTGATTTTACTTTATTTTTAGTTACTTTTATTTTTTACTTTAAAAAATTATATTTTATTGTTTATGCTATAACAGTTATTGCAAAATTTCCTCCTTTGTCCCCCTCTACCCAGCCCTTCTACTCCCTCAGGCAATGCTCTCACCCTTGTCCATGTCCATGGGTCCTGCATACACGTTCTTTGTCTACTCTCTTCCCTGTGCTGTACTTTACATCCCCATGATTATTCTGTAACTATCAATTTGTACTCCTTAATCCCTTCACCTTTTTCCTCAACCCCACCCATATGGCTACCATTAAAATGTTCTCTGTATCTATGATTCTGTTTCTGTTCAGCTTGTTTATTATTTTTTTTTAGTTTCAATTGTTGATAGATATGTATTTATTGCCATTTTCTGTTCATATTTTTTATCTTTTTCTTCTTTTGCTTAAAGAAGACCCTTTACCATTTTATTTAATACTGGCTTGGTGATGATGACCTCTGTTAGCTTTTCCTTGTCTGGGAAGCCCTTTTCTGTCCTTAGATTCTAAATGATATTTTACTGGGAAGAGTGTTCTTAGTTGTAGGTCCTTGCTTTTCATCACTTTGAATATTTCTTGCCAAACCCTTCTAGTTTTGAGAAATCAGCTGACTGTCTCATGGAGGCTCCCTTGTACATTTTTAAGATTCTCTCTTTGTATTTAACCTTTGACATTTAATTATGTCTTGGTGTCTTGGAGTGGGCCTCTTTGGGTCTGTTTTGTTTGGTACTCTCTGTGCTTCCTGGACTTGTATGTCTATTTCCTTCACCAAATTAGGGAAGTTTTCTTTCATCGTTTTTTCAGCTAGGTTTCCAATTTCTTGCTCTTCCTCTTCTCCTTCTGGCCCCCCTATGATGTGAATGTTGGTATGCTTGAAGTTGTCCCAGAGGCTCATTACACTATCCTCATTTTTTTTTAATTCTTTTTTCTTCTTGCTGTTCTGATTGATTGGTTTTTGCTTCTTTATGTTCCAAATTGCTGATTTGATCCTTGGCTTCATCCACTCTACTGTCGATACCTCATAAATTGTCATTATTTCAATTAGTGTATCCTTCATTTCTGACTGGATCTTTTTTATGCTGTTGAAGTTCTCACTAAGTTCCTTGAGCATCCTTATAACCAGTGTTTTGAACTCTGCACTTCATAGATTGCTTTTCTTCATTTTGTTTAGTTCTTTTTCTAGAGTTTTGATCTGTTCTTTCATTTGGGCCATGTTTCTTTGTCTCCTCATTTTGGCAGCCTCCCTGTGTTTTTTATGTATTAGATGGAGCTACTCCATCTCCCAGGCTTGATAGAGTGGCTTAATATAACAGGTGTCCAGAAGGCCCAGTGCCACAGCCTCCCCTATCACCCAAGCTGGGCACTTAAGGTGTGCCCACTGTATGGGCTGTGTGCATGCTCTTCTTGTAGTTGAGCCTTGATTGCTGTTGGCATGTCTAAATCAGCCGCTGCCTGTGTTCTGTTTGGGGTCATAAAGCATTAGCTACAAAGCAATCTGCAGATGGCTGCCACTTTGTGCTGGACTTGGAGGTGCCAGGAGAGGCCAAGCTGTGAACTTAGGCTGGTTGCTGTAGTGCTGGGCCTGGGGCAACTGAGGAAGAGTTATGGGGCTAGCTGAAGCCAGATCCAGCTTGTTTGAGACAGTTTAGGAAAATCTGAAGCATGGGCCAAGGCAAGGCATTCAGATGGAAAAGCCACTGGAAACAGCTTGTGTGGGCCTGATAGTTGGGTGGGGCAGGGCCACAGGGGATCACCAAGGTATAGCAAACAGTGTGAGCCAGGTTGATGGAGTCTCATATATGGCCCCCACCTGCTGGGTCTGTGCGGGGAGGGCTCAGAAAAGGAACAGTGGCCTTTGCCAGGATTTCTGTCTGAGAGAAAGCTGCCGCCCAGCTCTTGCCCTGACGCCAGACAATTCCATTCCTCCCCATATATTTCTGATGCCTTTCAATCTGGTGCACTGGCACTGGGGCTCAGAGGGAGTGAGTCTGGGTAAGTCTGTACATTGGCTCTGCAAGAGGAGCTGCTTTGGATTCCAGCAGTTTCTGTCTTCCACAGACTCAATCCCTGCTGAGTTTTACAGCCAGAAGTTACGGAGACTGACCTTCCTGGCACTGGAACCCAAGGCTGCAGGGGCTGGTGTGGGGCTGGGACCCCTTGCTTCTGAGATATCCCTCCTGGCTTTTATCCACCACTTGTGGGTGTGTAACCAGGCTGTTCGGAGTCTCCAACCCCCTTACCAGTCTCAATGTGGTTTCTTCTTTAATTCTGTAGCGGTAGGACTTCCATTCAGCTCAATTTACAGCGGTTCTGAACGATAGATGTTCTATGGTTTAGTCATAATTTTGGTGTGGTTGTGTGGGGAAGTGAGACGTGTTTACCTCCACTGCCGTGTTGACCAGAAGACCTATTGGTGATTTTAATCATGAATTTGTATACCAGAAAATTAAAAGTATGTAAGACAAGGACATTAATTGCTTTAAGAAACATTTTCAGCAGTTTATCAGGTTGTAAAATAATCCACAAGAGGCTCTTAAGGCACTGAGAAGTACCACGAAATTCTGAAAGTGTTAATATGCTTTTGGAAATGTCCATGTACTCAAAAGAACACAGAACTTTATGACATTCATAACTAACATTTTACAAATTTCTGCTGTCTTCCCCCTCACTCTAGTCTACTTTTTAATACTGAAATGTGTAGATTATGCAGCTTTGTATTTATTTTCATGTTACTATTAATTTTGTGTCAGCGACTTTGTGGCTGTTTAAGGAAAACTTTTATTTAATTGCTGTGTTTCTCATTTCTTCTTGTTCCAGGCAATGGGCCTCACCATGACCGCTGCTGTACTTACAATGAAAACAACTTGGTGGATGGTGTTTATTGTCTCCCAATAGGACACTGGATCGAGGCCACTGGGCACACCAATGAGATGAAGCACACAACAGACTTCTATTTTAATATCGCAGGTCACCAAGCCATGCATTACTCAAGGTAAAAATAGTGCCATGTTTATAAACATAGAAATAGGACAAGAGGTAGCATTAGGACAATGGGGATATTTACTGCATTTAAAATTGCTGTGTCTCCCTTCCGAGGGGTCCACAGTCCTGCAGTTCTTTGAGGGGCCAAATTACAGTGAATCACAGTGTGACCTTTTGTAGTGCTAGACATGAAGGATCCTTTGAATGAGGTTTTTCATTAAGTTCATACCCTGGTATCCACATTTTTTGACCAGACAGTAGTTAAACAATCTTTGTACTTAGTGAATTAAAAATAAAAACTGGGTGAAAATACCCTAGATCAGTATTTGTATGTTTTATGCTTCTGACCAAACAAAAATGGGTGTCTCCTTATAAAATCTTATTCAGATAAACATGGGTGAAAATTTAGACATGAAACTAGATTGGGTGTGATCATTTGCTCTATTATTTATTAATATATTCAATTTTATATATTTGTTTATTTAATTATTATAGCAGCAATATATGCCTTATTAAAAATTCAAACACAGGGAGATGCTAAATGAAAAATAAAGTTTCATACATTTTCCTTTATTCCCACTCATCGGAAATACCTGTATTTACCCATTTACCATTAGTTTTTCTGCAGGTTATAGTCAAGTCTTAAATAATGTGCACGTACTGTATTTGTGACTGTAGCAATTTAAAAATAGCTGTTGATTCCCTCTATGATGTGAGGAAAATTTAGCTCTCATATACTTGTTCTTTTGTCCCATTCCCAGCCCCTCTCAGACTCATTTGAAAAAATTCTTCTGTTACTTAAGTTCATAAAAATTCTGTTTCTTGACCCATAAATTTTTGACAGTGCCTCTTGGTTTTCTACTGCGTAAGATCCGAAATGTATCCACATCTATTTTCACCAGTTAACTCCTGTTTTTAATTACTTCTACATTTCTGGGTTTATAGAACTTACATTTAATTTAGTAAATATAAATAAGTATTTCATATTTTGATGATTTCAATTTTCAAGCCAACATCCAACATATGAAATACTATGTATATGTTATTTGGTGTAGAACATGTAGTGTTTGTACCATAGACAAAGAGATGCATTCTCACGTTCTCAAACATTATATTGCTTTGAATGAGAGAGAGAATTAATACTAACAGGGCGGTGAGGGATCGGAGAGAGCGAGCATGCAGCTTCGTCCTAGGGTTAGGGAATCAATAATCTTCTTGGATGCACCTTTTTTATGAATTCATGCTAGATCTTGGTCTTGCGGATGGGTGGGATGCCGATCGTGAGTAATGGAGTAGTTGAGCGTGACTCATAGTTTTGTGGTCTGAGCAACTGGATTAATGGTGTTGCTGTTTACTGAGATGGAGGACTAGGAGATGAGTAATTTAGAATAGGGGTTGAGATAAAAATTCTATTTCAGATATTACCTTTGAAATATATGTTAGATTGCAGAAAGGAAATCAATTTGATGTGTGAAGCTTTGGAGAAAGGCTGGAAATGGAGAGATAAAATAGATGACATTCAAAGTGATGAGAGAAGATGAGATCATTTAGCAACTGAGTGTAATATAGAAAAGAAGCGAAAAGACAGGCTCTTGGGGCCACATAATTTAGAGATCAAGAAGGGGATGCAGAGAAAAGATTGAGAAGGAGCACCCTTTGAGATGTGTGGACATCTAATGAGGATGTGTTTATGAGTTATTTTTTGTTTATCCCGAACTACATTTGCTGAATCCTTTTGTCTGAAAAGTCATGTCTTAGAGTCTAGGGATTTTCTTCTATTTGATTATCTCTTCCTTTTATTGTCTTTATTCTGTCAACAAAGACACTCCTGAGATGGATGTTAGACTTTATGCATTTATATACTATTCTGGACTTCTAAAAAAAAATTTCACCTTCTGGTTTTATTGCTTTACATTTTTTTCCAACTCAACTACTTAAAAAAATTTTATAATTCTTAATTTTTATGGACTCTGATTTATTCTGTTATTCTCTTTTTGCATATTAGTTTGTTTTAGCTTATGAATGAATATATTCTTTAATCTTAGAATAGTACTGAAAATGATTTAAAAATTCTCATCTCTTACTGGATCTACCTTGTCAGTAGTTTTCTCTTCATTTGATCTTTTTCTTTTGTGTCGTTAGTTTTTCAAATAGCTGGTTATACTGACTTGTTCATGTTTATTGTGTAAAAGAGTAGGTGGAGTGTTAAATGTGGTTGGCATGGCCATCAGTAGCTTCTTTACCTGTGAGAGTGTTGGTGTAAGCTGGGTGCCTATGGACAAGTCATGTCTCCCTGTATAGACAGGAAACAGCCGGCCGGCCTGGGCACCCGTGCCGCCCCACCCCGAATGAAAAGAGGAGGACCTGTGTGGGGCATGCCTGTCACTTTGACAGCCTTTGTTCCTTAAGTAGATGTTTTTAAGGAAGCATTTCTTCAGCTTCACAGTCAGTATCGTAGCTGTATGTGAGGTATGAATCATGGTTCATGTTCTCAACTGTGCAAAAACGGTTACATTTCTTTATTTTCTTTAAAGCAACTTAGTTTTATATCAAGTCTCTATCCTACTGATTTACTAGGTAATTCAACCTGTTATTATCCTTCTCAAGGATGTAATTATATATTTAATGTGTAATAAACATATAAGTATGTGTCCATGTGTATTATATATTGCATATATGTTATATACCAAGTATAAATATACATAATCATGATGTATAATATGCAGTGTAGAATGTGGTATTTAATATATACTAAATAATAGATATATACAATATAAATCTGTATCATAGATATATATAATACACA
This sequence comes from Desmodus rotundus, assembly GCF_022682495.2. Classification (NCBI taxonomy): domain Eukaryota; kingdom Metazoa; phylum Chordata; class Mammalia; order Chiroptera; family Phyllostomidae; genus Desmodus; species Desmodus rotundus. Next base: position 88,458,151 of record NC_071397.1, on the reverse strand, counting down.
CACACACACACATATATATGTGGGACAGAATCTCAGACTCATCCCAGTTTTGCAGTTAACAGCACCATCTGCTCCTCTATTTATCTCCACACCAGAGATAACTAGAGACTTTGTAATAAGTAACAATTGTTTATAGTGGGCCTGGTGCCATATCTTTGCTTTGAAGGAGTCCCATTAACCTCCAGTATTTCTCACAGTTCTAAGTTCCCAACTGAAAATCAATTGGGTGGTATAATTTATTTTTAAAAATAAAAATCAATTGAGTGATGGATTTTTTTGAAAAAAAAGTATAGATTTGTGGGCCTCACTAAGTAGTCCAGGAATCTTTATTTTCCAACCTGTTCTTGTGATTCTAGTGGGCATAAACGTTTGAGAACTTCCGTGATTAGCCCAGTAAATACAGTAATTTAGAATAAAAAAGGAGAAGATTTTTGGAGATTTTCCAGTCATTTTCATCTAACTCCCCTTAGAAATCCCGGCCACAATTCATCCTCGCTTGAAACTGGGCAAGATAACACTGTGAACTCAGTTCAAAAGAGCAGAAAAGACATTGATGTGTGCTGTTATTGAATTGAAAGCATTTAATTGTTATCTGCTTGCCCTTTTCTTCTGATCACGTATAAAGCTAAAATAATTTGCCCATTTCCCTTGGCTCACGACAGAATAGGTTATCTGTGTTTGAGTGCCTGTGATGACAGATACTCAACTCACCTGAGAGTTTGCAGTCCCACACCTGCACCCTTTAGTCAGAACATGGGACTGGAATTATGCCTGTGGGGTTTTTGTGGTTTTATTGTGTGGGTTCCATTGCGTGGCCCCTGTGTTCAGTGCTGGATGACCAGAGGGGGAGGGAGACAGTGATTCCGCTCTCAGGAACTCCTGTTCTCCGGGAAGACAAGCGCGTAAACAGCTGCAATAGAGTGAGAATTGTTACAGTGAAGTTGTATGTGAAGTGTTTGAGGCACAGGGGAAAAAGTCTTTAGTTCAAGGAAATTTTTATGAATAGAACTTGTACAGAAATGGGAAGGACTCTGCTCCAGAAGGACATTTGGGAGAGAAAACTCAAGATAAGGAGACTAGCAGGGGCAAGTGCATGGAGGTGTGAGAGAGCAATATTAAGATGACCAAATAATTTTGTCCAATGCAGATAATTTTGAGAGTAAAAAAAAGGTATTTTTAATAGTTTATTTTTCAATGTATTTTTTCCATTACCATGTACCTCCCAACCCCCATTCCCCGCCGTCCTCCCATTGTCCTCCCCATGAGTCCTTTTCTGGTTTTGTTCGGTCCCTCCACCCCTCCTCACCCCCGAGCTGTCCGCCTGCTCTCTGTCAGTCCGTCCATCTCTATTTTGCTTGTTAGTTCAGTTTGTTCATTAGATTCCACATATGAGTGAAATCATATGGGATTTGTCTTTCTCTGACTGGTCTGTTTCACTTAGCATAATGTTCCCCAGGTCCATCCATGCTGTTGCAAAGGGTAAAATTTTGAGAGTGAAAAGAGGTATTATTTCTCATAATTAGCCTGTATACAACAGGTATAATATGACTATATCATATTGGTTTTAGTTTTAGGTATTATCTATTCATTTCACACAAGGAAATATGAAGATTTATCTTTTTTTCTCCCCTGCCCCCCAAAATATCTCAGTTACATCTTTTCTATTGTTCAATCCTCCCCATTTAGTTACCCCACAGTTTTGAGAAGATCAATGTTTTGCTTGTTTGTTCGTACACCCATGTAAATGCTATACAACACCCCTCACCTGGTCACAGACGTCCACACCTTTGAAGACTGTAGAGCTGTCGGGGTGCCGTTGAGACGTGGAAGCCGTGATAGCTTCTGATCCTTTGTGTCGGAATTGTTTCCCAGCCTCCAAGCTTGTAGAATCTTTTCTTTCCGGTATTAGTGATTTTCATGATGGTGTGTCTAGATGTGGCTCTATTTTTATCCATTTTTCTAAGGCCTCAGTGAGTAGAGTTTTTAACTCTGCAAATGCAGGTATTTGTTTGAAAGTGAATTTCTTGAATTGTTTCTTTGATGACTTCCTCCCGTTTCTTTTTGGAACCCCTATTTTTCAGATACTGGAACTCTAGCCTGTGTGTTTTGCATTTTGCATGTCTCTATCTATTTTGTTTTTCTCCTTTTTTCTGACAGATTTTCTCAATCTACTTTATCACTCAACTGTGCTATTTAGTTTTTTATTTCTAATATTGTTCTTTATATCCTAGGAGCTCGTTTAATTCTGAGTGTCCCCCAGTCCAGAGACTTGTTTAACCTTCCCCAGAACCTCTCGTCTTTGTCAGGACTGGAGACGGAGTTTCCCGAGGAGGAGAGTGGGAGAATAACTCAGTGGGTCTGGCTGCTTCTTACACGGACTTCCAGCCAATTCCCCCATTCCTTTCACCCACACCCAGAAGTACATGATGAGACCAGCGTCCGAGCCCGGTGGGGATTCTGTAGTGTAATTCCAGTCTGTTCTCAGCATTTTTTACTACTGGCTTTATAATTTAGTTTTTTACTGTCTGCTAAATTATTCAGCCATCTTTCTTCCTGTTCTTTCTTGTGATTTTATATGTATACTTTAAAAAAAAATTTGCTCTGTTCTTGTTTTAAAGGGGTTTAATGCAGCCAAACTAGATGTATGAAATCAATTCGTCTGCAATAAAAGTGAAATAAAATGTCATGGTGCCTAACATAACACCTGGTCATAGTAACTCAGTAAATATTAAGTCTGTTCTTAATTTCTCTCATTTAGCTTGTAAGATTCCACTAGACTAGCATGAGATTTAAAAAATTAAAGTGGAAAAAACTGGGACAACTCTAATAGAATAGCAATAAATTTTTTTAAAATAAATAAAAGAAAGAATGAAAAAAAAGTGCACTTCCATATTCAGGCTGGGGAGAGAAAGTTTGTACTTGGTACCAAACTACATCGCCCTCTTCCATAGATTTTCCCTTATGTAAAAGGATGAATGTTTGCCTTAAAGACACAGATAGCTAATTTAATGAGACTTTAGTGGAAAGGGACTGTAATTTTTGTATCTTGAAAAGACTTATTGCCAATTAAATTCATTTCAAGAAACAAATTAGACTTTATAAACATCACCTTTTATGCTGTTTCAAATTATGACAGTTTAGAGAATGTATTCTAAAAGCATGCTTATACTTTGCAGTCCCTTTGGCTTAAAAAGAAAAGGTAAATAGCAGTTTTTAACACTAAAAAATATTTTAAACACTAAAGCAATAATTTTCCTCCCTTTAAAACACCATTTTATGCAGCACATTTTCCAAAATGAATGAAATCAATCATCTGGGAGAGTGAATGAGGAAGTTGGGTGCCAGCCCAGCCTTCCCATTTACTGCTGGGCAACCTTGCAGCAGCCCTGTAGCAGTTCTAGATTTCAGTTTCCTGATTTGCACAGGGAGCCGGTTGAGCTCCTCAAGGCCATTCCAGAAATAATCAAGGATTAAAGCTGATTTAAAAACCTAAAGCTTATGAAATATTTGGCCAATATGTTACATGTTGGCCTATGAGCAGCTATACTTCGTATTGGCTTCTCTGGTTTCGGATCCAGGGACCAAATGCCTGCAACTAGCGCTGTCTCTAGATGGCGCTTCCCCTCATTTTTCTGTAGCCCAGGACGTACATTCAGTTCAACTTTTAAAAAGCTGTGTTTGGAAGTACCGATTTTATAGCCAGGGTACAAATAATCTTTAATAAGTGTGTGCTTCTCATATAATGATATTTTTATATTGCTCATATTTATAATGAAATTCTGACAAGAAATCTCTTTTGGAGTAAATAGAGAATAGCCATAAAATTCCGTGTGCAACAGCGTCTCATTAAATTTTCTACTTCTCTAGGTCCCAGTCATGGCGCTGTTGGCTAAAGGAAGAATCTACTTTCAATTGGTGATTACATCTGACTGAATGATTTGAGATTTTTCTAAACATTAAAACCAAGATTATAATTGTTCGTGCTTGTGTAGGAAAGGAAAACAGTGCAGTCTTTCCTTTTGAGTTCTGATTGGGCAGTGATTTTTACTGAGTATTAACTGAGTGTGTGAGATTCCTTGAAGCGTTTCTTTCCCTATATAAATAGAGATGTTCATATTTTATAAGATCAAGTTAATTGATGGATATCCTCTTTTTCTTCTTTTTTTTTTAATCCTCACCTGAGGACATTTTTTTCATTGTTTCCAGAGAGAGAGTAAGGGAGGAAGGGGAGAGGGAGGGAGCGGGGGAGAGAGAGAGAGTGGGAAAATTATTGATGTGGGAAACATCCATTTGTCATCTTCTTGTAAATCCTCTCAAAGTGGGAAGTATCTTGCCTCCCACTTTGCTCCTCCCTAACGTACTGCCTAGATACTGCACCGAGATACTCCACCAAGATACTGCCCTGAGGTCATAACAGCTGACAAGGACGAGAGCTGCCGTCCCAGTTCTCCACGTGCCTCTATTTTCTCCCCGTAAGACAGGACTCCATTTTCTTTTACCAGAGCGTTCTATCATCAACTTCTGATCAAAACACACACATGGGCACGAATAAATGGCAAAAAGGATCCTCCTTATTTTCACCAATCAGATTTTCAAGTTTATTAGTCCATGGAAGTCTAGAGAAGCTGAGTTAATTAGAACAAAGATCAGAAACCTTTTTCTTTCTCCTAGCACTTTTGTGCCATTTTTTGACAAGTGACATTTATTTAGGCTTTTACCTTGTAGTTTATCTTGCCTGGCTGTTCTTCCCACCTTGTAATCTTGAACTATTGTATTGATTGCTTGTCTCACTTCTTTCCCTAGACTGCAGATCTTGTCCAAACACCCCTTTCTTCCATAACACTCCCGTTTGGCTGTTTGGCTTTTCTGGGACAATTACTATTAATCTTCTTAATTTAGTTGCTGGCTTTCCGATTGCTATGCGCTTGTCTTGGACATGTTTACTGCATTTATCATTATGAATAGGTGTGTTGGTGTTAGAGGAAGGCATTTTATGAGAGGATCTTTCAGCGTAAAACACGTTACATTGTTCTACTGCTACTGCAGCTTAATTGTACCAGATGTGACTCCTCACGCTAAATTTTGTGGTTGTGGAAACAATATATAAAGTCCTAAAGCTCAAAGGGACATATTTATACTAAGTTGGAAGTCCCCAGAGAATTTGTTTAAATGGTGACTTCCTCAAGGATTTTGTAGTTTATTTCAGACATTTTTTTTGTCTAGTTTTAGGAGGGAAGAGAAACCTAACGCTAAAATTAATGATCAATCAAGATTCAAAGTTAAGTTTCTCAAAATGATAAACTGATGAGAAGCATGATCAATTTGTTATAAAAATAATAGGTTTATATGAATTATGAGGAACCGTTTTGCTGTTCACAATGAAATATACCTATATCTATAAAGCTACTTGAATGATTACCGTTGTTCTTAGTCATAACCTGGAAAAGTTAGACAGGAAGAAAAGAGGAGGGAAGGCAGAGAAGGAAGTGGGGAGATGAAAGAACACAGACTTCTTTTCTGGACTTGGCCAGTTTTTGTTCTGCTATTCTGTGATGATAGCAGATGGTCACGTGAATTATTTTTTTAATCCCATTTCCTTCTAAAGCGTGCTCTGTCCCTTGCAATTTCACACTGAACAACCCCTTGTTTTGTATGTTACCAGAGGTGTAGAAATAGGGCTTCTTGTGTATATCATTGCTTATAGATGATGCGTTTTTATTATTTCAGGTCTTTTCAAAGAAAACAGGGATGCCGTGAAAGTGAAAGGACCATTCAGAGAGAGATCAGCAATGCGTTGATCAGTCATCCTCAACCAGAATAATAGCGGTTTACAGTTGATGTGCTTTCACGAGCTATCCTTTAATTCAGGATGTTTAAATTAGATATTGTTTCTTTAGTCAAGGCAGAGTAACACGGAGGATAAGAACAGTATCATAGAAGCAGGAAGTACATGTAGTTAATTGAGTATAGAAGTAAATTTGAACATCAGCACACCAAATTTCAAAATACCCTTTTTATAGGATTGATTAATGTTATTCTCTATTTAAGTGGGGATTGACTGTGGGAGTGGCAAGAGGGGTGGGACAGGGGAGAGAAATGGGGGAAAATTGGGACAACTGTAATAAAACAACAAAAAACTAAAAAATAAAAAAAAAGTAAAACACAGAATTTAGAAGTATGTATCATTTTGATTATATACCATGTGCCTGGTACCGTGCTAGGTACTGTTAAAATTTCTCAACTTAAATAATAATGAAATTTTATGCTACTTATTTATATCACAGAAGTGTTCTTCACTTTGTGAAAGAATTTAGAAGAGTAGACATTCTCAGGGAGGAGCTAAGGGGCAGGATGTCTCCCCTACCTGCATTAGTAACGCCAGAGGAATGTTTCTGTGCCGGCCACTGCCACTCTGGCAAGGACAAATTACCAATAGGGAAAAAACCCTCCAAAACTGCAAACAGTAATTGACCAGCTAATTCACATTTCAAAGATGAGTCATGAGAAGTTGAAACCCTGAAATTCATGAACTACAGATTGCACAGTCGTGTGCATGGAACTTTATCTACAAATGCACCTTTATCTACCAGGTTTTGCCCTCGTTCTCTGCCACTTCTTCTGTTTTTCTGCCCTTTCCTCTTATTTCCAGGCTGCTTCTCCCTGTGATCCCACCCCTCTTTGTTTTATGCTTTTCCGTTGTGCCTCTGTTCCCTGCTGGCCTCTTACTCTTCCTTTGGCTTTTCCTCTCCTCTTTTCCCTATCCTAATGGCCTTCCCCCTTTCTTTACTGCTTGATATTTATTAACTGACCACGATGTGAGATTGAAGTCCATATCTAGACAAATATTTAAAATACTTTGTACTTTCTGTTCTGAATATGATAATCAGGTGAGTTTGGTCTGTGTTCTTTCCATTCATTGATTCATTCCTTTATTCAACTCTTTTTGAGTGCCTACTTTTCTCCAGAAACTAGATAAACCTGACCTAGAGTCTCTGCTTCAGAAGTGAGCGGTGCCACCGTAGAGACAAATAAAGTATGTGTTACTGTGATAATCTTAATCCAATCAAACTATGTTTTACTTCTCTGTGATTTTTCAACTTATTTTTCTTCAGTGGCCTTGAGTGAATTAAAGCCTTGAATTCCTGTTGACATTTCTCTACATTTAAAATGTGACTTTGCTTACCAAATTTTAGTTATTTAATTTTCATGAACTTTTTTGTAATAAATAGAGAGACCATGGTACGTAAAAATTTTATGAAGTCAAGAAATTTATAAAAGTTTTATTTACCTAGCATTCTTATATTCTTATCCTAATGACATAATTATATTTTTGAAGTACAGAAAAAGCCTCTGGGTAAAGTACAATACTGTCTTTAAAATTGTGCTTGAGGTATTTACCGTTATGAAAAACTAAAACTTCATAGAGGGTTGGGTACTGCCCACTGCCTTGCAGTGTCCAGAACACATGATTCACGGAGCAGTTTACATGACCCCTCCTCTGCCCCAGTTCCTCGTTGTGGTGCAAAGCCTGCCTTGCTGCATGTGGGGAGCCTATTGGCTAATAATTTTACCCGCCATACAGAAGTCGAGGTGGTAGGCATTCTAATCTTTTGGATTGATATGTACTTTAAAATTTTGTAGTAGATTTTTGATCCAAGACACGGTAAGTCTAGGAAATTAGCTATATTAACCTCTTTAGTTTATAAGTCAAGTGATTGATTTTTCAGTACATTTCTTTTGGGACTCTTGAGTTAAGGCCTGTCAAGGTTTTTAATCTTCAAGCATATCCAACTTTACAGTGATGGGTTGTAGAACTTACTACCCCCAAATATGGCACCTTGGGACATTGAATATTTTAAACTGAAGGAATGTGAGAAACAACATGCAGAGGAAGGACTTTCTGACCTTCCCCTAAAGCAGGTAACAGACCTTCATTTGAGAGGCGCCCTTACTCTCTGACCAGAGGACGGCAGCATCCTTTCCTCCGAAGACTGGGAGGAACACAAGTGCACAGGCCTTGGTAAGATTCTCCCAGTTTACTCTTCCCAGTGCCTATCCTTTTGGCCTGTCTCATATTTTCACTAGTTTTCCACTCTTGTCAAACCTGCTGTAAAAATCCTCAGGTTTAACTGTGTCAGCTGCCCATTTCCTTATGAAGGCTTCCATGCCATGTAAAACTTACGTCAATAAATATATATTAATATAAATACATTTGTAGACCTTTTCACTTGTTAATTTCTGTTTTGTCTGACTAATGTACAGAACCCCAGCTGGAGAACATAGAAGGGTAGAAGGAAAAACTATCCCCCACACCCAACATTCTGGAACTTGTAGAGGGAAAATGTATCTAAGCCTAGAAACAAATATTTCTAAACACAATAGGAAAATAGAGATTTAAAAATCATATGAAGACTTCAAATCCATTGGTGAGATTGGGTTGGCATTTATTTCATTAAAAATTGAAGTTGTTTTGGATTTTGAATTAAGAAAACTTCTGTGGCTTCTCACTCCTTTAATTGTATTTGCCTTGCACAGGGCAAAATGGATTTCCCTACACATTTAGGTTTTGAACATTGTCTTACAAGGTATGTGTTATCCCAGAGTAGATTTTTTTATTGCTTAATTATGAATTGAAGGTTTTTCCTTTTATTTTTATTACTGACCCTGATACAGATGTCCCCCTTTGTCCCCTCCTTCGCCCGCCCCCACCCGTCCCCCAGCCCCCTTCCCTTGGGCCGTCACTGCCCAGTCATCTGTCTCTCCGAGTTATGCATATACATTCTTTGGATAACTTTCATCTGGAATTCAGTGAACCTGTGCCGTTATGAATAAGACTGAAATAAGACCCTGCAGTGGTACTTTAAATGAAAAGAAAAGGAAAGGCACCTGCCAGGGTGTCTGGTTTTAGGACTGAAAGTAAGAAACAACTAATTCTCTGAAACTCTCCCAGCATTCTAGCAGTCGTAATAAGGAGAAATAATGAGTTTAAAAGCAAAAGTCATCTACTCTGTTGTAAATCCTAACTGTGGATCTTCATTAAAAATAGGCCTGTAAAGTTAAAAAATGCTACAGAGTGCAGAACAGATCAGTCATTTAATGGAACAGGTCTATAAATAAAATGCAGAATAAAGAGAGGGTAAGAGAGGACTGCATGCTTGGATAGGTGCAGGCAGCATTTAACGTCCAAATTTGGTGTGAAGTATCTTGTCTTGTTTACTCAACTAATGTCTTCAACGTATTTCAAGTTGTTTGTCTTGGGTTGCTCTCTTGCTAATGCTAAAAGCTTTTTGGGGGAAATCAAAATAGTAAATATAGAATGCTCATAAAGGTAGCTAGTGCACTGAGAACAAATAAGGAAATAATTTTATTCCAGAGAGCTGAGGGGACAAATACGGTCTTACGGTTTACTAAGCTGATGGCATCTGGCCCTCAGTTTAGGACAGAGTCGGAGGGCACCCCGACGAGATGTGTCACCTGAGGGTCTGTTCTTCGAGCTCAGCAGACTGGCAGCAGAGATTGTAAATCTTCTGTTTTGGGAGTGAAATGCCCGTTTTGATTACTGCAAGGAGTTGGTCTTTAAAATGAACTTGAAAACCCTAACAATAGGTTGCTCCGTGTTCCTAAAGTTATAGTAAAAACCGGTCCTGTAGCAGCCTCAGACTCCAACTGACCAAACAGCCACTTATATCAGGGAAGTGGGATCCCCGATTATGGATGGCGTGCTTAAGAGAAACTTGCATAGAAGGAGAAGGGGCAAAAGAAGAAAGGGAATAAGGAAGGATATAAATGAGAAAAAGCAGGTCAGAAAGAAAAACTAAATGTAATCTAATGAGGAGAATAAACCCTGTCAGGAAGCACAGCTTCCGTGAAAAATTACAATGTGTATCTGGAAAAAAGAATCAGGAAGATCAAATTTCTCAAATAAAAAATGAGGGAGCATTTTTTTTTTGCTTATTGTAATTTCTCTTCAAATTTATTGTTGATTCTAAACCTTTTATAGAATTTCTCTAAAATGAATCAACCTTATTTTGTTAGTGGATACTGAAAAATATGTCTAGCATTTCCTAAAAAATAAGCTAATAAACATAAGACCCAAGAGAATATTTTACCTTTAGAAGTACAACATTGAATTGGGTCCATTTTTGAAAATTTACTGATTAGAAAGAGAAAGAGAGAAAGAGAGGAAGGGGGGAGATATAGATAGATAGATAGATAGATAGATAGATAGATAGATAGATAGAGATATCAACTTGTTGTTCCAATTATTTATGCAATTAATGGTTGATTCTTGTATGTGTCCTGATGGAGGATCAAACCTGCAACCTTGGCATATTGGAACAACACTCTAATAAACTGAGCTACCTGGCCAGGGTCCATGTTTATCTAAAAGATTGGGTACATCGTCTGCTGCCAAGCTTTAAAGGAACGTTCAAGAGCTTTGCAGAGCAGGGATGTTTTTAGACTTCAAATACTTTGCATGGCATTCTGTGAACAACAGCATAGTTACAATGGATCAGGAAATTATCCCATCCAGCTTCATGTGGTTTCTACAGCCACAGCACTGTGACAATATCAGCTGTTTTCCATGATGTTGGCATCACGTTGACATCTCTGGATATTGATCAAGCTCCTTCTCCCGTGGATTCTGTTTTTCTCTGGCCATGAAGGTAGAGACCTTGTCTGTCTCATCCACTGCTGTAGTCACAGCTTGGTGCCTACACTTTGCTTATGTGATTGATCATTTCTTACTGTATATGAAAGTTATTTAATGAGGCATTTTGATTTTCCTATAAGAAGACTATAAACTTAAGTGCAGGATAAATGTCTGAATTGAGCTCATATTCATTCACAGGTTTGAACACAATGCCTGCACGTATCTGATGTTTACATGGGTACATTAAATGATGCATGTCATAACCTATAATGGCTAGTTATTATTTGCCATTTAGGAACTTATTCAAACCTTTTGCAACTCATGGGCTGGTCTTGTGGGGTGCCAGGGGGTGGGGAGGAGGAGATTACAGCTGGGTTACTACAAAGACCTAGCTTGGCCACCCTAGGCACAATGCCTCTCCCCTCCTAGGTTCTCCAGAGTGTCCGAGTCTGACCATGTAAGGTTGGCAATCAGAGGGAATGTTCTTCAAAAGTCACCCATTGTGATGAGTATTCTTTTCAGTGGGTATAGTGAGTGGGCAAGTGGGAGTAGAGAAAGGTGAATAAATCTAAATTATAAAAAGTTAGAAATAGAAAATTGTAGGATATTATAGGGTCAACTTAGATCAAGGTGGTTGAGTGCTTCCTGTTCACTGTTCAGAAAAAAATTAGTAGAACAGGCCTAAATTGCCTATTGTTAGACAAGTCTTTTTGCAAGGTTGGCCTTTTTGCTATTATCTGGAAATTGGCTAGGAAATGGCCCCCTGTGCTGATATAAAACTATCCCAAAATAATAATGGTTGTTCACTCTGCCTAAACCGTGTAAATAATGTGTTTGTGATTAACTCTGGCCTTCCTTCTGGGAGTCTTGAATTTTAGTACATCCTAGGCAGAGGGTGGCTGCGTACCAGCCTTCAGTAAAAACAGTGTGTCTGGTGAGCTACCCTGGTGGACAGCCCTTTCCATGTGTTGTCACAGCGTGTTGCCGGAGGAATAAACACGGCCTGTGTGGTCTCACTGGGAGGGGACTCTGGGAAGCTTGCAAGCGGGTTTCATCTGGACATCTCTCATGCACCTCTTCTGGTTGCTGATTTTGCTTTATACCCTTTCATTGTTATGTATCTCAGCTGCGAAGTCAACTATATGCTGAGTCCTATGAGGCTTCCAGCAAATCACTGAACCAAAAGTGGTCTGGGGGACCCCTGATGTGTCCACTTTATAGGACCCAGTCTAAATAATGTCTTGCACTAATCCTGCCCACGACTCCAGGTTCTCAGAAGGCTCATCACCACCAGTCAGTAGGGGTGCACTAGGGTATTTTAGTCTTTCTGCCTTAAACCAGGATCTGGTCAGCCTGATAAGCATCCAGAGTACATGTGTGCCTATTTTGTGTGGGTGGCTTTTTGATGTATTTTCTGTATTAGTTTCAGCTTGCATAATGCCGTCATTAAAAGAATGGTCTCTGAGTTGGGCTGCCAAGGTTTTAATCCCAGCTTTATCACTTCCTAGCAGTAGGATTCTGGGTAGATTACTTAACTGCCTGGGTACATTACAGATGGTGAAACATGTGTAAGGTAAATATAACCACAAAACTTACCTGCCTTGACTGTTGCCGTGATCAAATGACATAGAGTAGTGTGCTGACTTTTTCATTTGGTTCAAATGGGTTTACATTTGACCATATTTTGAGGTCAGTATTGTATGGTTGGGCTCTCCTGTTAGTTGCAGACCTGATGATATAATTCTTCACTGTTTTGATTTTGTGTGTGTTTGTTTGGTTTTGTGAGGCAGGTTTTGCAAGCCTGTGTCTAAGCTGCCATTTTTTCTGGAAGTGAACTCACTTTTAGGTATTCAAAATTTTTATCACTAATGGAACTATAAGATGCTGATATTTAATTAGTCTTCTATTGCTTATGTATTTTTCTTAGTTCATGAGTAGCTTGGAAACAGTAGAAAACACCAACATTGTAAGAAAGTAAATAAAATTTTGTTAGGCATCTACTCGCTCCTAGGTAACTACTTGCACTAATTCATGTTATTCTTCCAACACTGCAATACAGGTATTAATAGCCCCTTTTTATGATGAGGAAAGTAAACCGCAGAGAAGTCAAATCCATTAACCAGGCCAATGTCGCCAGTAAGTTGCAGAACTGGGATTTAAATGCAGGACTGAAGTTAAGGCTTGTTGTCCAAGTAATAAGTTGTTTCATTATAAAATCTTAATGAAATAAACACTAGTTATCAAAAATAAAAATTAGGGCACAGGGAAGAATACTCCTACATTTACTACATATACTTCTCTGAAAGTGTATTTGGCCACATGAACGCGGTCAAATTAGTCAGACTTCCTGAGATTTCTGCAGCAGAATTTACTGAATTTTTTGTGACTCCGTTTTTATCAACATTATAGACACTTGAAATTTAATGCTTTAACTGATACCTTCCCTACCTCTTTGATGTTAGTAGATTTCTGGATTAGCTCTGAGCATTTCCTTCCCCAATATTGTAGAAAAAATAGGTCTTAGCTGAACCCTCAGACAGCATTTTGGGGTCAGAAACCTAAAAATATCCAATGATAGCCACTCTTAAAAAAATCTTCTCAGTACTAAGGACTAAGCTCATTTATGACACTGTAATTAATTTTAATGTTATAAATTTATGTATTTGTAACTTAAAAGTAATTTTTGAATACCCAGTTTTTTTCTCTTCACTTTGTCTATTAGTAGTTTATTTTTTTTTAGTTTTATCAGAAGAGTCAAGTCAAGGAACGTGTGTAAAGGACCACGGACAAAGACAACGGGGTCAGGGAGGACTGAGTGTGGGAGGTGGGTAGGGCTGGCGAGAGTAATAAGGGGAAACGGGGAGAACTGTAATTGAACAACAATAAAAAATTTTTTTTGAAAAGAAAATAAATATCAGTCACAAAAAGGACACATTTCAATAGAAATACCAACCCAAAGAGTTTTACCTATGCCAACCCCTGATATTCTCTTTCAAAGCATTAGCGTAGGGGGATCTAAAGCCTAACAAGAAACATCCTCATCTAGTACCATATTTCTTTAGAATTTAGGTCCTTAGATCTTCAGTTATTATTATTATTATTGAAGTCATTCTGTTTTGTGAATTTGGAAATAAATTGTGACTTTAACGTCTCAAATATTATTTGAGTGCTGTTGTCACTGTTTTGTGAGTTTTTGGTATTAGGAAGCATATTTTATTTATCTTTTGTACCCTTACGACCTAACTGAATTCCTGGGATGCTGAGTACGTAGTCCAGAATGACCAAAGAGGCCTTTGGATTGGTTTTTCCTTTATCGCAGAAGCTATACACGAGTAGCTTTTACACACTTAACAGCTATTTTGCACTCTTCTAGCTACTTTGGACAGTGTGTAAGAGGTGTAAGAATAGATGTTCGGGCCCTTAAACACCTATTGTATGGTAGAATATAATGCTAACCCACCACTAGGGAGGCCGATCCTGCTTTCCTTTCAGAGTAAAGTAATGCTGCTGGGGTTACCAGGTTCCCGGAATTTCTAAAATTCTAGATTTGCTCCAGTGTCAACACACGTACACACACACAAACACAACCAAACCAAATAAACCAAACGATCCTCACAACCTTGGATAGTGCCAAGGAACCCTTATACAAGCAGAGGAAGGGATTCAGGAGACAGGAAAATTGTCCCAGACTTCAGGAACCTTAAAAAGCAATTCTGTTGGCTTACAGGATTCAAATTAAGCAGAAATTGGTTTTAATATCTGCAACTCAGTAGGCAGTTACCAAACGGTAAGCCAAATATTTCGCTTTACTTTAAACTTTAACCAGGAAGTGATGTCATGCGATTATGGGCGTTAAGAGATTTCTCCTACATCCAGTTGCTGGGGAAACAAAGAAGTTAGAATCTAGGTCACGTTGTAGTAAACTTGACAGACTTTATAAAACTCTGAAGGAATCTTTGAATTTCTGTTGAACTTCAAGTATGGCAAATCAAAACCTGTTTTGTATGTCATGCAATCAAGAAGAGTTTCAGTAGCATAGAAAGTTAACTTATTATTATTTTAGTTCCTGCTTCGTGGTCCTGAAATAATTTTCTGCTGTCTGTGCTTTTATACAGCATTAGAATTGCATGGCCTGTGCAGAAAATGGTAAAATCGACACTTTAAAAATCCATTGCTTGATCAACAAATATAGTTAGTTCTGAGGTCAGGACAGTAGAGGACTAAAGAAGTTCAGGAAAACCTCCCTGACCCCCTGAAGCTTACTGTCCATTTGGAATGACATGGCATTAATACCTGAACATGTTTCTAGCAATATATAAATTAAACAAGATAAGAGTAGAAGGGCCTCTAGAGGCAGCGAGTGATGCATACCTGTGATTGTCAGTCTTATGTGTCAACTTGGCTGGGCCACAGTACCCAGGTGTTTGATCAGTCATTATTCTAGATGTTTCTGTGATTTTTTTTTTTTTTTAAGATGAGATTCGTATTTAAATCGATAGTCTTTGGTAAACGATACTACCTCCATAACATGGGTGGGCCTCATCTAATCAGTTGAAGGCCTCAATAGAAAAAGACTGAACTCCCTGGAGGAAGATGAAATTTTGCCAGTAGCTGGCCTTTGGACTTGAACTGCATGTTGGCTCCTCCCTGGATCTCTAGCCTGCCAGCCTACCCTGCGGAGTTTGGATTTGCCAGCCTCTATAATTCCATGAGCCAATTCCATAAAATGTCCTTTTTTTTTTTTTTAAATCTATATACACATCCTACTTTGTTTTTACAGAGAATGCTGACTAACACAATATCAGGAACAATTGAGTGCTATGGCTTGAGTGGAAAGAACCACCTGGAAGATTGTCCTGTATCTTTGCCTGCCTTTTCCTGCATTTAATCTGTCCTCTTAGACAAGGAGCTCTGAGAGATCAGTGGAAACAGTATCAAAGGCCTAGTTTGAACAAAGACTTTCAGGGGGAGCATCCTTTAATTCCCAGGATTAAAGCTGTCAGAAATTACTTTAATATGCAAAAAATGCAGGCTTATCTTACGGATTTCTCTTTTCACTGGTTATTAGGAGGACGTTCAGAGATGGTAGGCGATGCTGTGGCAATTGTATCAGCTGCCACGTCTAGACTTTGTTCTTCGAGACTTGCATGGCCTTATACAAATTGTGCCGTGTCTCCACGCCTGTTTCTGCCTGTAGGTTAAGCAAGATAACAGAAGTTCGTGAACCTCCAAAACAGGCAAACAAACCTGTGTGCCGTGAGTCCAGATAGTGGCTGTCCTTGTAACGATGAGAAAGGAGTAAGGGGAGAAGTTCTGTTTCTGGATATTTGGCTGCTGGCTCTATGGATATGTTCAGTTTGTAAAATATTCATGGATGAGTACATTTATGTGTATTTTTAATGCGTATTATGTTTTAGTAGAAAGATTTTAAAAGTTCACGCCTTGCAGATACTTTTAAAAGTTGAGAGGGCACAAAAATTATGATGTGTTACAAAGATAAATGACCAAAATAACTTGCCACAGCATTTCCCTTTAACAGAGCCCACCAGAAAGTTAGTAAAATCAAACAAAAAGGGATGGTAAAGTGTAGACGAAGAAAGACAAATTTCTTTGAAGTCCACCAGCTGATTTTCAACAGCCCCGCCCCCATGGCATTTTAGATCTCTGGTGCGGTACTGACTTTCTTCGTTGATGTCCGTCTCGAGAATGCAATGAGCCCAAATGGCTGTATTTGTGAAAGTGCTTTTTGATGTTTGGTAAAACATGGTCGAAAGCCAAAGCAATAGCAGTATAAAGGGAATAAATAAAGGCTCTTGCAAGCATAGTTGAAGCTTCCTGGATCATCAAGGCAGAAAATGAAATTATTTGGTGTTTCAGTAAAGCCACAGGTCCATCCTTTCATGAGTCCTAAGCGTCGTGCCAGCTGCCTACTTTTAGTATCAGTGAGAAGCAGATGGATAGAATTTTCACACACACAGTGTGTGCGGGAAACAATCAAACACACCCACTATTTCCTGCAGATTCCCTTTGACCTCTTAAAAAAGATAACAGAATCCCAGATTATGAGATTTTTTTTTAAAGCCCCTGAGCAGCTGAGACACATCCTTATTGCAGGTGTGTTGGCAAGAGTGGACGTCAGTGCAGCTCAGCACTACTGCCACCCTCCTTCTCTTGTGGTTATTTAATATTCATGACCTTATTTGAATATAAGGGTACACCATGTAATGCCTAATTCTGGGTGGAGAAGGCAATCCATTAATACATCCCTCAGTAGTTCTGGTTGCAGAAACGCTATGCATTGCTCAGCAGAGGCAAAGGAAAGCTTCCTTTACATTGATAGAAACAGGTGTTCTCTTTGAGTTGTTAAGTCAGCTCCCTTCTGAGAATCTCAGATAAGTAGTCCAAATCACATCTAACGGGAAAATTCGCCAAAGCATAATTACTTTTCATCAGGGTGCCACAAATAATGAAAAGAAAAGAACATTGGATGTATATTGTAGTCTACTTAATCACCATCATTTTAAAAAGCTGATGTAGGATTCCTTACTTCAAGACAAATTGTGTAGCTTTGGTGGTAAATTAGGCATATTTTCCAAACACTAAATTATATTCCTTCTAATTCACATTTGGCTAAGAAAAGCTGATTAGACTAGTCTTTGTAGCAATGGAATATGAGAGATAAGGTTTGCAGCTGCCATTTCAAATAGTGCATTTTTGTTTGTTCTTCAATAGCTTCCTGTGTTTCTATTCATATTGAGTGAATTTCCTTCTTTATCTTTCTTGGTGAGATAAATTCCATCAGCGTTGCTATCTATGCAGGACACAGGCACAGTTCTCACGTCACCTCGCCCGTCTACCCCCTCTGCCACCCAAGAGCTAAACTTGTAGAGGGCGTTAGATTATTAGTATGGGTAGAAATAGTGAAGCTTTGCCCAATGATAAAGTTATCTTGCACAGTGCATAAGAAATCCTGCTCAGAATTTCACATAGCATTTCTCTGCACTTAAGAGAAGTCCTAGAACTGCAAAACTTCAGTAATGGCCTAATAATGGGAAATCTGAGATGGATAAAACTAGGCTTGACTACAAGCTCAACCAACCATTGATTATTTATGGGGAAGTTGCTTAAACTCCGCATGCCTTGGTTAATTCATCTATGAAATCAGGATAATAATACCTATCCCGTGAGAATCAAATATCATAACAAAACAAAATTTCAAGTGTTACATTTAATTAATAGTAGTAATTGTCAAGGAAACCTCATATTTTGGGGAGGGCGAGTAGACTTTTCAGGAGGTGATTGGAGAAAGTGTCCATTCCACATCAGCATCTTGAACGAGGGTCAAGGCTTTCAAGTCACTTTGTTTTCCTATTTGCTTTCCGTTTCTCTCCATCAACAGCTCTCCCGCTGCGATCCTCACTGTTTATCCTTTTCAGCCCGTGTTATTGAACACCTTCCATCACCACAGCCACTCTCTCTCTGCAGCCCACACTGATGACTGTTTCCTTTCTCCCTCCAGCCATCTGGGTTGTTGGAATAGAAATGCCCACTCATACAATAAAATTTGTCTTTGGTGATCATGTTACTCTGGAGAAGAGCTCTGGGCTTCCTAGTACATCTCATATCTAAAGCAGAGATGGGCAGACTTGTTCTGTGAAGGGTTGGAAAGTGTGTCTTTTAGGCTTTGTGGGCCACATGCTTTCCGTTTTAGCTCGTCACCCTTTTGCTGTAACGTGAGAGTGGATAGAGACAACATGTAACCAAACGAATGTGGCAGTCTTTCATGAGGACTTTACTTACCAAAGCAGGCAGTAAGCTGGACTTGGCCCATGCACACCGTTTTCTGAGACTCTAAGACGTTGAGATGACTTGCACCATGCTGGAGCTTAAAGGGACATAGCAGTCATGTCGTTCGGTTTTCCCCAGTGCGTGCTCTCCTGCAGCCTCGGGTTAACTGGTTCAGCATATTTTTGAAATGCCACGTGCTGTGGCCCCTTCTGAGAGGCTCATCAACACATTAGCACACTCAAGGCCCTGACTTTTTTCGAGAGTATAATATTAGTAATAGGAATAATAGCTAATGCTAATTTACTACTTTTTACTATGTGCTTGGAATGTTCTAACCACTTTTATATAGTTTCACTTAATCTCACAACCCTGTATGGTACACAGCATTGTTAATGCCATGTTATAATCAGGTTATTTAACCTGCCCGAGGAAAGATGATCCGTGGATCCAGGGTTCAAACTTAGGCAGCCCAGATCCAGAGTCTGTGCCCTCAGGCACCCATCCACCTAGCGGTCACAGCATGTGGACACCTCTGTGAAACAGTGTGAGTTGAGAAAGTGCTTCTTTAATCCAGCTCTCTCCATTTGCACATTAGAAGTGAAGTCTAGAGAGATTCCCGTGACTTTGCAAAGGTCACAAGAGTAATTAGTAACTGAGATAAGTCTACAAATCAATTAAGACACTACCTGGTACTCGAAGAAATGCTTAAATTATTCCTTTATAAAGACAGAAAATCCTTTTAAAAATGAGTAATCACTTCTAATTTCCCCTTTTTAATTCAGGTTTTATAACCAATTTCATTTAATGGGGATAAATAAACAGTTTGATTTTTGAAAGGTAGAATTTTTTCACTTTATTATGAGGTAGTATTATCAGGAAATCCCCTACCAAGGGAAAGATGAGGAATCTTAATCTCCAACTCTGCCCTCTCTCTCAGGCCCCACATCAGTGATCTCCAGGCCTCAGTGTATGTTAAATCACTTGGGATACTTGAAAAGATGGTGCTGTTCCCACCCCACCGCTTCAGAATTCTGTTCTGATCGAGGATCTGGTATAAGTATTTCTGAGGATACCTCCAAGAGATTCTAGTGTGTAGCCAGGATTGCGAATCACTGCTCTCGAATCACATTTGTTATTGTCTGCTAAATTTGTCCACTTGCTATAACAGCTAACGTTTAAAATACTACACGTCAGGAAACGAAACTTATGGCTATGGTCCATGGTTTATAATTAATAAAAATGTGACCATATTCCAAGCATGAGTGGAACTTTATTATTGCAGATGAATTGTACTAGCGGCTATAATATTCAATCAGTTTTATGTGAGTGGGGCCATCAAATTGACACGCATAGCTGCAGAACCAGACTGACCAAGATACTCAGGGGTTCTGATAGCTTGCTGCAAGTCTGTGTGGCTCACACAGAGCCCAGAGCCTACCTTTTATGTGGCTGGTTAATGCCTGGGACCTAGCGGGGAAGAAACAAGTATTTTGGAGGATTAGGTTCTGGCACCATCCCCCACCTACTTACAAATATTATAATCATTTATAATAGGGTAACTGAGAAAAAAAATCATGTATCATAGAAGAATTTAGGATAGAAATATACCACCTGTGAGAGCAAATGTGATAGAAATTACCAGGGACTTGAGATGGTCTAATTACCACTATTGAACACCAAATTTGTCTTTAAGCTTTCTGGCAGTTAAGACAAAAAAGGAAACATGTTGAATTACGTAATTTATATTATGGCTGAAAACAGCTTTCATATTTGTCTGCAAAGAAAATTGGTATTTTGAATTAATTTCAACCAGTAATTTAACACACATGTCCTTGGGATAACATAGTTAAAAAATCTTCACCGCAGTTTTGCAGAAGTCATAGTCTGTAGTTATGCATTCACTCATTCATTTATTCATTGAATCACCTATTTGCTTTTAAGTGCTAACTATATGCTGGGTATGATGTTAGGTTCTGGGAATATAATGTTCAGTAAGACATCATTCATCTCCTCAAGGAGCTCAGAGTAGAGAGGAAGAGATGCTCAGAAAGCCAACATTCGCAGTGAGAGAGGCCAGAGCGAGATAAAGGTGTGTGATCACCTGTAGCTGCTGTAGGAACGTGCACACTCAGGAGCTAAGTGAGCCGTGGGGCATCAGGGAAGATTGAGTGGACTTGATCAGGTAGATGAGCAGTGAAAATGCTTCCCAAGAGGAAGAACTGCAGGACAAGAGGCAGGGAAGGGAGAGTGCATGGCGCTTCAGGAGACTTACAAATATCTCCAATTTAGGAGCTATCTATGGAGATATTATCTCCATAGAAGAGAATCCGGTTTGTGGGTAGGGAGCCAAGAGGAAGGTGGTGAAGAGGAGTTCAGGTGATTCCTGCAGGGCGCTGAGTGGAGAATTCCCGCGGAGCATTGAGGTCTGCGCTGGAGGCAATAGATTTGTAACTTACCAGCATGTAGATGGCAGTTATAGATGGCCATGTATGTTAACTAGTGAGAAACGTAAGAGTATATAAATTGAAGAGAGACCGCAGTTTGGAACTCTGAGAAACACTCACACTAAAAAGGCTTGTAGAAGATACAGGGCTTATGAAGGACACAGAAGCATAGGAAGAGTAAACCAGGAGTATTAGCATAATGGAAGCGACCAATGTGAGCAATGGGATAACACTACCACCTAGTAATATAATTTGGGAAACAAGATAGAATGTGTACATCCAACTGTCTCTGTGAAATATAAACGTGTCAGATGGGACTCGAGAGGTGTTGGGTCTTTGGCAGCTGGACTGAATTTTCTTAATAGGAGACTATGGATATTATTTAAGGGACAGATGGTTTAGATATCTGATAAGTTTCAAAAGTTTGACATCTGAACATTTCTTTACATACTTCAGCCCAGTTATGCATGCAGAATAACTCTCCTGGAAAATCTTGAAAATATCCAAGTGCTTGCAGTGCTTGCATCTTGCGCTGTGCAAGATGGAGATGACAACATCCTGGACTATGAAACACGGAAAAATGTAGGGCCAGTTTGTACCAGTTAAACACTTCAATGAAGAGAAGCTAAGTATGCTCTGTGGCACGGGTGGTCTTACATAAAACTGTTGTGAAGGTCTTGCCAGAATGAATTAACTACATGTAAGAGCACCATATAACTGAATGCGATCTCATGGTGATTAGGGTTATTTGAGGTTATTTGAACATGGCAGTAATAGTTTTGATATGATTGGACTTCATTTTCTTTGTGAATTGTATTGGAATACATGTCCGACTATTTATTTAAGACCTTTCCTAGTTAGAAATAATGTTAAGTACACCAAGTTTCACTGAACCTGCCCTGCTCTCCCACGTCTGTGGGTCCTCAGGATCTGTGGCAACCCGAAGAAAACGGGCGTTTTTGATTTGCACGTCCTTAGGAGGGTTGATTGGCAATCACGACTGCTGTCTGGACAACATAAAATACACCATATGCCCTGCCTCCAGGTTAAATGAAAGAAGCAGAACTTCACAGGGATTTTTTTAGGTCCCAATATGGTAATATTTTCAGTTGTGCATCTCCGTCCCTCCAACACTAACTACTCACACCTCAGAGGGGAGGGAATGTGTTTATTTTCTGTCCTTCTGGAACCTTATTTAATTTTTGACTCCCCTGAATGCAACACTGTCGATCGCATCACAGTTCTCAACCGTTTACATTCCTTGGTGTCTCAAAAATTTCATGTCTTGTGTGTGTTTTTCCCAGTTTTCAGCATCCCTGTGTACAGTCTCAAATGCATATTTTAAAATATAACACTAAGGGGAAATTCAGGTTCCTATTAAGAGGCCAATGAGCACTGTAAACAAGGGGAAAAGAGGAATGTTTTAGAACCAAGGAAGGTCATTTTGTAAACATACTGTTCGGATCAAACACTCATCTTTTTGTTTGCTCCAGCAGGAGATCTTGTTTTGTTTGATGCTCAGTGCACCAGAGCATTATGTATAGAACTATTATAATGTATAACAACATAATAATAGTATTTAGATTCAATATCATTACTAGGGTACTTCCTGCTACTCAAAGTCTGTTCCCAGAGCCGGCGGCACTGGTATTACAGGGGAGCTTGTGAAAACGCGGAATCTCGGGCCCCAGTCCGGATCTCCTGAATGACTGAGTGCATCTCAACGCCGCCCGCAGATGACTGTCTGCACTTTGATATCTGGGGAGGACTGGGTTAAATGTGTAACAACCACAGGTCTGTCTAAAATACTTTTTGTCAATAAAATTACAATGAAAACAGCTATTGTGGCTCAAAGCATTTAATAGAATACCCTTTCACTCCAGAAATTGCTCATCTTTTAGTAAATGAAATGATTGCTCGTCAATGATGAAGAAAATTAACATAAAATAGAAGAAAAATCATGATTTTTTTCAATTTCCAACTGTCTTTTTTCTTAATTTATTTTGGTTTTGAAGCTGAAATAGACCCACAAGTTGAAAGAATAAATTAAAAAAAATCTCTTCAGTGAATTGACTAAATAAATAAACTAGTTCCTTTGTCTGTAATAGATATTTCCCTCACAGGATGTACATCTAAATGATGGGCAACATGTCTTGTGTACGAAGTTCTTACATCAATAAAAGGCTCTGCCTTATTAATATATGCATAATATAAATAGAGATTTGAGTGGAAACTGGAAGGAAGTTTGAATAGTTTGATATCATTAAGATTTTAAGCCTATGGATGCCATTAGCATGATGGCTAACAAATAAAATGTTAGTTAATCTGAAATGTAAAAATATATAGCAAAGAAACCTAGAGATACAAGCTTCATTAAGGGCAGACCTGGTTAAGAAATTGTAGACTATAATATCATATGAGTAAGTTTGTAGTCATTTTTCAATCTTTCCCTCAACCCTTTCATTTAATTAAAGTGCAGGTTCTCTTGGCTCCACCTCTAAAGTACATTTGAGTTGCCCCACTTCTGTCTGCATCAGTAACTGTATTCCAAGCCATCCGTATCCAAAAGGTCTTCCCTCTTCCCCATGATTAAAGAGCACATAATATATGCTACATGTAAGAGCACCATATAACTGAATGCAATCTCATGATGATTAGGGTTATTTGAGATTTACCTATTTAAACATGGCAGCCAGTCGCCTTTAAAAAGCTCTAAAATAAGTCCGTGTCACTCCTTCATCGCCTTTATATCTTTACGCAGATTTCCTAGCACCTCAGTAAGGCCTAGTATGGTCTTCTCAATCTATCGCACGCCACAGTCCTTCTTGCTCACCTCGCTCACGTCTCTAGGTTTCTCTCTGTTCCTAAAGTCTGACTCACTCTTCTCACCAAAAATGTGGTATGTCTCACTCATTTTCCTAAATCAGGTTGCAGCTTCAACGTCACCTTTTTGGAAATGACCTTCCTGATCGTTTTATCTGCATTTCTAGCTCCCCGGTGGTTCTCCAGTTTAACTCCCTGTTTATGTCCGTGAGAACACATTACAATGAAAGTTTATACATTTTGTATTTGCTTATTGCCTGTCTTCCTCACAGACTGTAGGTTGAAGTGGAGGCACAGCTTGGCTGTCTCCCTCACCGTTGATTGCCGAGTGCCTGGCACGAAGCAGGCATCACTAGGTATTTGTTGAATGGAGAGAATGACTTTAAAACAAATACAAAAATTTCACATGTTTAATTTTTTATCTCTTCCTTGATCTTCGAAGTTGATCTTCCTTGATCCTCCTTGATCAATTCATTATGCAAGTGTTTAATTTTAAACAAATCCTTTTAAGTTTATTATTAGGAAAATATTAGACATGGCATTTTATTCCTTCAAGGACTGCTCAGCATTGGAAACAAAACTGCCACGTCAAGAGGGTATTTTATCGGAACGTTTTGGTGAAGTTTGTGTCAAGGAAACGATTGGGGCTGCCGTCCTAGTTGTGTGTCTCAGTCCCGGTGCTGCCGTGTGACTGACTGCAAGAGAGTGAAGTGCGGCGGTTGCCTTATTTATCACTGAAACCTGTCAGCATGGCACAACAGCCGCATTTCAGGGCGACCAGCGCACAAAATCGGGACGGCCACATTCTCTGGAGCGGAGAATCTTAAAAAGTCATGGGACTGAGAGACAGTGCTCCTATACGTTTCAGGTAATCCTCCATTGAGGTCCGTTCTGTGACAGCCCAGCAAAGGGACCCAAGATCCTACTGTATTTATCAAACTAGACACCTCGGAACTGTGGAACTGGGCCATCAGCCTGTGAAGGAAGCCAGCTAGTCCAGCCGGGCCCTGATGATCTCTTCCACAGTGTTGGGGGCGCTCAGGCGATGGACTGAAGGACATGCCAGAAGGAAGGAGAGTGGGCAGTACTGTGTGTAAGAGAACAATTTAGGCACCACAGTCAAATGTTAGTCATATTTGTAGGATTCCAACCATCAGCATGAAAGGTGAAAATCTTTTAAAATGCTTTCCTTTAAGTACACCTGATGTATGGATATTTGAAGAGTCTGGATGATTGAATGCATATATTTTAAGTCTGAATGTTTCGACCTTGCATTCATCCCCTGGATCGCCATAGCAAAGTGTCACAAACTGGGCAGCTAAACAACAGAAATCGATGTGTCATAGTTCCAGAGGCTGAAGTTTGAGATTCATTTATCTGTAGGGTTGATTCATTCTGAGGGCTGCGAGGGAAGGATCTGCTCCTGGCCTCTCTCTTGCTTTGTAGATGGTCGTTTTTTTCCCTTTATCTTCATATCATCTTCCCTCTATACATGACGGCGCCCAAATTTCCCCTTCTGATACGGGCGGAGTCATAGCGGATTGGAGGCCACCCTAATGGCTGTATCTTCACTTGATGACCTCTGCAGAGACCCCGTCTCTGAAGAAGGTCACCTTCTGGGGTGCGAGGGCTTAGGACTTCAACGCAGAGATTTTGAGAAAACACAATTCAACCCATAACAGACCTTTATAATTATTTTAATTATATGGCAATTGATTATATAGAAAATAAAAGAACACGTCAAAAATAGTCACTTCACGTGGTTATAAACTACATAGCACATCTATAAAAATCTAAGAAAGTGACTGTATTTATAGAAATTAGCATGTGCTCTATATACTCAATAGTCTATGATCCATAAGCAAACTATAATAAAACGATGTTTTTAATAAAGAAGTTAATTAGTGTCACTCTCTAAATTGCCATTTGTCTTTGAGCAGTTATTCAGCCTTAGCTAGAGTATATAACAAGCACCCTTTTGGGTTAGAAGTTTGGCATTAATTACTTAAAACTTAACACCAGAGGACAAATTTTCTGCAGAAGGAGTTATATGTGCTAATGAAGCTTAGAGGTTTTGGGGGGTTGCTTTTAATGTTTCTCTTGCTTTTTCACTAATGAGATCTAAATTATAAGACTGATAGACTTTTTTCTCTGCCCATTATTTAAAAGCCAGATCACATTTTAATTTCACATCAAATTGCCCATAAAATATTAAATAAGGTAAATGTAGCACAATTACTCATCTTAGGAAATGTGCTATATTTTTTTGCTCCTAAATCCTTAGCTGGGTTTTATGAGGAGCCTCTGCTAAGCCCACTTTCTCCATCTTTGGAATGGTGCTGGGTGTGCGTGGCTAGGAAGAAGGCACTGCAGTTTAGTAGTTGTCGTCTCTGGGGTTGGTAAGAAATATACAGACACCTATGTTCATACACTATGAACATAAACATAAACAAAAACCTATGTTCACCATTCCTGTGGTTGCCCTATGGTCAAAAAATAATGCTAATTGTCATCTTCAGGAAAAGGTTATTTTGCCATTTCTCTGGCTCTTACTGATGGAACTTCTGATGTGGGTCTCACTTCCCGACATCTCTTGTCTTTTTCATGCCCCTCCTCCTGCCAGTACCCTGTGTGTTTTCCTTTTTCCCCGTAGCATGTGGGTGCATATTCTGCCTGCTGTACTTGTTATTGCCAGTGAGGCCCCTTCTAACTGAGAGCTGAGATGTAGTAAACTGGCTCTGATTCTTATGCCTCAGTGGCCATTGTACCAAGGGCCCGGCCCGGCCTGGAGCCAATGGTGTAGTGTTGTGATGTGACTACCTGGAACCACACACCCAGATTCACTCCAGTGAATGAAATCGATTTTGATTTGCAGTCCAAGACGGTACAGTTCCAGAAATGTCAGCCATGCATTTCCTTTTCCTGGTTGTTGGCTACGTGGTAGTGTTATGAGGACGGATTTTTATCTAAATCCACTCTTGTTGAATCGGAGTGGCAATAGTCAAAACCCAGGTTACATTTTTCTATAAAAGCACATTATTAATGGTTATAACCATATTAAATATTTGCCATGACTCAGAAGTAAGTTTAATTTGACTTTTAAAGAAACTATACACGAAACACATGGGCACAGGTTCTCTTTCGTAGCAGACCCCTTTCCTCACTCTGTCTAGGCATCATGTGCACTCTTGAAACTGTTTGGGGGAAAAGGTAAAGACTTCCTTTTCGATGTACTTGTGTGGAGGTGAGCAAGCCCATGTCCTCTTATTTCCATGTTTTTTACTTCTACTAAGAGGTATTAAGATCTGTATACTGAGTTTCTCCTACATGTTTATTGGGTTCTGCTAAGCTGGTAGCATACATAATCTGGTTACTTTCTAAGGGAAAATAACTCACAGAATCTCACACCTCGCTCCAGAGCCATTTTATGAGTGTCTGTGGCGTAGGTCCTGGTGAGGGCAGTTTTTATAAAAGCGCCGGACGTGACTTGAAGCAAAGCCGGGTCTGGGAGCTTCTCTTCTGGGTTGGCTGAGTGGCAGTTCCCATTTGGTTCAGTGGTTTCTGTTTGAGTTTCCAAATAATCTGTAGCGAAGTTGCCAGAAAGCTCTGATATAACTCAACATTGATAGTGAGTTTTTTATAAAATAATTCTCTGGATGATTCACAATGTAATTGACAATATAAGCTATATATTTTATTCCATTATGATATCTTAGAAGTTTGGTATGTCTTGCATTAAATCTTTTAAAAAAATTTTAAAAGATTTTATTTATTTATAGACAGAGGGGAAGGGAGGGAGAAAGAAAGGGAAAGAAACATCAATGTGTGGTTGCCTCCTGCATGCCCCACACTGGGGACTGGCCTGCAACCCAGGCAGGTGCCCTGACGGTGAATTGAACTGGAGACCCTCTGGTTCACAGGCCCATGACAATCCACTAAGCTATACCAGCCCGGGTGACTTGCATTAAATCTTTACAGAAGATTTTTATTCCTTAAATCCCACATTTCAAAAAGTTTCTTTTCACCTTTAAAAAATCTGATTTTTAAAATTGTTTAAAGTATCATTAACTCCAAAAGAAGATTAAAACTAAGATGGAATGAGTAAAAATTGATTTTTGATGATGTCAAGTTACTCTCTTTTGAATGGATAAGTAAGAGTTTAATTACTATTTGGAAAGTGAATCATGCATGTCATTACTTCTAGTGTATATATAACTAGAAATACATCCCCTACTGTGAGACACAACAGACTGAAATATGTGAGTGTAAAGGCCACTTTAACTGTCTGATTGAGCAGAATCCACTGATTTGTGTGTTTTTAACAAGTCTGGTATTTTGTCTCTATGTTCCATATAATGGTTCAGTAAATTTACTTTATTACTCTAATTCTCTATCTTTCAATACAGTGCTCGTTTTCAGAATTTAGCTTTAGTTATCTGTCTCCTAGGTTCAGGACATCTTCCTTTAAAAATCAGGAATTGTTTTATACTCATTTCTTAAGTATGGACTCTGACTTCTGGCATTTCTAGAGGAAGAATTAATTATGTTACCCCAAAGCTGGAAATAATCCGATATAGAAATTAGTGTTTACATGTGTGTGAAAGTGTGGGGGTGCATATTTCAAGGGTTTATTTCCATTAGAAAATAGATGTGGGAAATATATGTGTTAAGGTACCAAGTTTGGTTCTGTTCCTCTTTGGCTTTTTCTTAATTTCCTGAGGTTCCCAGTTAGTTTAAATGTATTTGAAGACCATGGATGAATGAGATGATGGAATAAAACCCCCCCTTTTTTTTAGCAACACAACGTGATTGTATATACTTACTCTGTTTTGAGATTCTGATTTCTAGTAAGCTCAAAAGCCCCACTTTTCCCTTTGTATATCTCTCTGAATTACTCTTTGGTCTTTATGCAAGTCTTGCATGCTAGCCATTTTATTTTGGCATTTATTTACTAGCTAAATACTCAGTGCTACTCACCCAAAGGATACAATATTCAAGTGAACTCTGGATAATGTTTGGAATTCAGCTCGCCTGTCATGAATATTTGTTTTAATATTTCACCTGTCCACTTTAAGATTTTGCCAACAACAATCCATTGTTGTTCCAATGGCTCCATTTCTTGGTTGTGTCCCTGAGGTGTCCACATCCCTCTTTTCCAGCTAAGGGTGCTTTAATATTCCAAGTTAAACCCCGAAGCATAAGTATGGCAGCCCAGCACTCTTAGCTACTAGGCATCCAGCAGGTGTTTGGAGGAGGACTTTTTAAGGGAGGATGGAACATATAGATGGAGGTAGGTTTCTCGTCTCACTTAACAGCCAGAGGGAAGGGGCAATGACCCAGGGGTAATGAAGTTTCCATCAGATAGCATGACCTAGTCAATTGCAGCTCTGGGGCACCTGAAAAGTGGCCCTGGTAAGGGTCTTTCTCTCAATCCACTGGGCCTAATGGGATAGCCGAGAATTTTTTAGGGTCAGGATTTAAAGTGAAAAAGATTTTGGATCCTTCATCCCTCTTCATAGGACCATTAAATCTTCCCTAGGTTTCACACTTTTCTCTTTATTTTAACTTCTGTTTCTTTTATTTTCCCACAGTAATCCACAAGGAATTTCCTAATAACCCATAAGACTGAGAACCCAAGCAACAATGAAAAGTTGGTTTATTCTCTCCTGGAGGGTAAATAGGGTGCAAGCATTAGAAAGACAATGCTTGACCCAGGAAGATATTCATTGAGGATGGAATGACAATACCCACATTTGAGGTTCAGTCAGCTGGCTTGTTATGTTAACAACAACTGGATTTCATATAAAATACAGGGTGAATATTCGATTCTCTGCAACATTTAAAGAAAGGATACACTGAGCAATGCAAAATTATCGGAATGACCATTACTATACAAAATAAATTCTACAGTAAGTCCATTATAATAACTAGACATAAAGTCCACTTATGTTTATTGTGCACTCACTAGTGTGCTATTCAGATGACTTGTTTACTTTCTTTTACTCCTTACAAAGGTACTGTCAACTAGTTTATTTTATTTTAGACCTATTTTAAAGGTGAGCAGACCAAAAGCTCAGAGATGATAAGTTGGCCTAAGGTCAGACTGTTATTACCAAGTGCTTTGAAAAACGCTGTGCTAGAATTTCCATTTGAACTCCGTTTTTCTGGCTTGTGGTTAGTGCCCCTTCCATTTTGCCACACTAAAAATTTATTGTGCTTGTCAACTCTCTAATATTAGGCCTTTGTTTACTCTCTAGATTCCTCATGTTCATATACATACATTTGTATTTTAAAATGACATGAGATAGTGTATTATAATCAGAATCACATAACTGATGAGCCACAAACTGTGTCAGATATGTTGGGCTTACTCCTGTTCCACATTCCTTTTCCTGCTACAAATAGTAAGAAGTTTGATTTCACTTTTATTCTCCTAAATCACAACTCCCTAACCTTGGCATCACTGACATTTTGGACTGGATAATTCTCTGTTGTGGGAACCTGTCCTGTACATTGTAGAATGCTCACCAACATCCCTGGTCTCAACCTAATAGAGGCCAGTAGCACCACCCAGTGCAACAATCAAAAATGGCTCCATGATCATTGCCAAATATCCTCTGGGAAGCAAAATTGTTTCCAGTTGAGAATGATTACTCTAAACTTAAAGCGAAAGTAGTTAAATACAAGTTTACTCCCTCTGCTCAGTTTCTTTCCTGCATATTTTAGAGGCTTCAGACGATTAATGATTTAGAGTTTGTATTAGTCAGAACATGTCAGGTTACGCGGTGGTAACAAACAATGCCAAAGTCGGCTCAGCAGATCAAGCCTGAGCTCTCCAGGGCAGCCATCCTGCCTGACGGAGCTTAACATTCGGGTTCCTCTAGTCGGCTAGCAGCTCAGCATCCACATGTGCTTTCACGGTCATTGCCGCAGGGAGAGACAGACGGTAGAGAAGCATGCATAAGTCCTTAAATATGTCCCTGCGGAAGTGACGCATGTCAGTTCAGCTCACCTTTTATTGACAAAAGCAAGTCACGTGGCCATGTCTCACATCAAGGCGGGGAGGGAGTTTAGTCCTCCACGCTTGAAGGGAGGTACTGGGAACACTGCCGTGCTGTCGTCCATCATCATCTGATAGCTATTGTCTGGGTGTCCTATAATAAACCCGGTAAAGTTCTAGGGACATGATTCACGTAGTTTGGAATAGAGAGTTTACCCTTTAGGTCTGGAGAGAATGTCTACATGTAAAATACTCAGTGAACAAGACAATGTATACCATATACAATAGATTATAATGATGCACATTAGATGTATGTAAGAATTTGGAAAAATTTACATTTTTATGATATGCACATTTTATAATTTTAAGTCTTCCAGATAAAGAGCTGGTATATCTTTTGGGTTCTGGGGCCCAGTTCCAATGTGTGGGGGGTAAGGACTTCCTCGTCATCCAAGCAGCTCTTCAGACACCCTCTCGTGTCCCACAGTTCAACTCAAGTCTGGCACTGTCTATCCGGAGACAGCAGCAGGTTCCACGGGTTAGGGGTTTGGTCTCACAAGACCGCCCCTCCCTTCTGCACAGCTTCAGATGCCAGTTGCAGGCCCAGGTTGTCACTGGTGTTTCTGGCTGACTGGGTACAGATTGGAGGTTCCCAAGACCCCCTCCTTCCTTGAGTTCTATTCATTTTCTGGAGTGGCTCACAGAACTCAGAGAAACAATTTACTTAGCAGGTCACTAGTTCATTATAAAAGGATATGTTATAACTTGGGAGCAATGGGACAGAAGAGATGCATGGGGCAAAGCATGGGGGAAAAAGGGCTCAGAGCTTCCACACCCTTCCCAGGCAGCTACTCTCCCCAATCTCCACCAACCCACAGGCTCTCAAAAGGCCCTCCTTTTGGGCTTTTATGGAGGCTTTGCTGCACAGGCAGGAGTGGTTAAATCATTAGCCATTGGTAATTGATTCAATTTCTTCATTCCTTGTCCCCTCTAAGAGGTCAGGGGGTAGGACTGAAACTTCCAGCCCTCTAATCACGTGGTTGGGTCTCCTGGCTATCAACCCCCATCCTTAGGAGCTCTCCGAAAGTCACCTCATTCATATAAAAAAAGGATACCTTTGTAACTCTCAACACTTGGGAAAGGGAAATTTCTAGAGTTTTAGGCGTTGTGTGTTTAGGGGAGGACGACCAAATATATACTTCATATAATAAATCACAGTATCACACGTATCCATATCCTTCTATTTATTGGTTGTTGTGTATTTAATGTCCTCCGGTAGAATTTTGTAGTGCTTTCTGGTTAAGTGTATTCCTGCATATTCTTTAATTTGTTATTATTTCTGAGTGAGATTCTCCACCCCCACCTGCTTCATTTCTGTCTGAGTATTGCTAGTGCAGAGAAAAGCTGCTTGATTTTTCTGTAGTTTCCCTCATCCAGATATCTTAATGTTAATAGTTTCAATACTTTGCATAGTTTTTGTATTTGAATCTCTTAGGGACTGGTTTTCCAGCTTTGACCCCTGAATTAGGATATTTAGGTAATCATACTTCAAAAACTAATGATAATATTTTCTCTTTTTTAAAGGTAGTTATAATTCCTTCTACTTACCTTGTAGCATTAGATGAAACATATAGAACAATATTGGGTACTAATGGAAGTAATCTTTACTTTGATTTTATTTAAAAAAGATTGTTGTTTGTTTCTGGTATTCAGTATGTTTAAAAGGCCTCATACTATTTGAAACGAATAGAGTTTAGAATAAGAATGATTGCTGAATTTTAGCCAGTGGTTTCTAGAATTTATTAGTATAATTACAGGAGTCTGGCCTTTCATTTGTTGGTATTTGAAATACGTTGATGGGTTTCCTGGTGTTGAACCACATGTACATTCACGAAGGACGTAAACTTGGTAGACTTATTTTTACATAGGGCCTGGCACAAATAACATCCATTTTTTATTAGAAAATCTTTTATTACAAAATCATAAGCATGTAATTCTATGACATAACAGTATCACACTCAAACACTGTATGTGACATTGTGGGTGAAATGTTCAAATTAAAACTGTAAATTATTACATCCATATTATTACCCTACCAACCACGCTCAAACAGGCCTTTCTTCTGCCCGACCCTGTGTATTACTAGATTTGGTTTGCTAATGCCTGTTTTCCGGCATTCTAGCTAATTGAATTACTTGTTTCCCCCCAAACTACATTACCAGTATTTATCTCTTTCAGTAACAGTATTGGTTCTCATATTCTTATATCTCTTCCTTTGCCAGACTTGAAGGTTATTTGCATTTTAATGCCACATTTTATGCAGCTCCTCCAATCTCAAATCATAACGACATTAGTAATAGTTGAATCCATATGTTCTCTCTAGAATTCTACCAAATCTCTGGCTGGGTAGCTGCCCTCGGCAGGTGGAACACGTGACCATCAAGCTGAAGCATGAGTTGGGTGTTACAGCTGTAATGAACTTCCAGACTGAGTGGGATATTGTACAGAATTCCTCGGGCTGTAACCGCTACCCCGAACCCATGTCTCCAGACACTATGATGAAGCTGTACAAGGAGGAAGGCTTGGCCTACATCTGGATGCCAACGCCGGATATGAGCACCACAGGTGAGCATTGGGCTCCCTCTGGCTTCCTGTGAGATGTGTTTCAGAGAAGCTGTCATCTGTCTGCCTGGCTGGCTGTCTGTCTCTCTATCTGCTTGCCTGCCTGCCTGCCTTTCTGTCTATAATTGATTGACCTAAATATGAATGATAAAAATGGAATTGAAAAAGAGGGTTTAGGTTTAATACGTGTCTTTTGACAACTTAGCTAAGTTTCTGTTTAGCAGGGGTCCTTTGTTTCATTGATCCATTAAACATGTATTTGTTGTGTGCCTCCCGTGTGTGTGGCATTATGCTGGTGGCCAGGAACACAGCGGAGAAGAGAGCAGGCCAACTCCCGTCCTCGTGGAGCTCATGGTCCCATAGGCACGACAAACATTAAACGACCACAAATAGAAGTTACCCACTGGGCTGGGCTTTTGTCGCCATCGGGTGGAAAGATGCATAGATAGTGGTAGGAGAGTGTGCACAGACCGCGGATCTAGGAAGGCCTCAGGGAGCGTGTTCTGGGGGAGCAGTGTTTGGACTAAGATCTGAAGAGCCGGGTGGGGTTGGCGGTGAGGCTTGCAGGCAGAGGGAGCAGCTTTCGAGGAATCCCTAAGGCAGGAGAGCACAGAGGGTCCTAGGAACTGAAAACAAGCCTGGTGGCTGCGGATCAGAGGATCGGGAAGGGAGTCCTGCAGGGACTTGGCACAATAAGGACTTCAGACTTTACCCTAAAGTGATGAGAAGCAGCGGGAAGAGCTGTGGGCTGAGAGATGCCAAAATAAGCCTTTTCTTCTCCTCTAGGTAGAGGATGGATTGGGGTGGGCCCGGAGCGGGTCGGGGACGCAGTCAGGAGGGTAGAGCCACGTTAAAGTGACAAGTAGTGAGGGAGAGAACGCAGGGCAGGGACGGGCGGTGATAGTGCGGCAGCATCTACTGCCCAGGTACCGGCTGAGCCTGTCTTGGTGAGGAGAGAATTAGGGTGTGACTGGGGTGCTGCCCGGGAAACAGACAAATGGGGCATAGTTTTGATCTAATGGCAAGGAGAAACAGACGGGTTCTGAACTGCCTACAGTACAGAAAAGAGTGTGACGGGAGGGATGCATCATGCGCTCTGGGAGAGTTATGGCCCCGGAGGACCACTTTGTATGGAGAACAGGCAGGCGGCACGAATGTCTTGGCATTTGAGGTGGGCATGACAGGTCAATGCCAAATGCAGCAAAGTGTAGGCCAAGGGATGTTAGAGGAATGATCTATATTTCAGCCTGGTTGTTTTGTAGAATAGGGTTCTTGAAGAAAAGGAATGGAGCTGTTTATAGCCAAGAAAACCAAGTTACACTGGTTGTACAAACTAGTTGTCAGCAGGGGGCAGCAGAGAGCTATGAAAATGGCACAGGCTAAGGGAAGTTTGGTCAACGCTGGGGGCAAAGAAGAAAGACTGTGATGCCTAGGGAGGAAACGTTTCTATCATCAACCCTCTTCCCCCCAAAGTACGTTACGTACCAGACACTGTTCTAAGCAGTTGCATGCATTAACTCCTTTAATCGTCACAACAAGAGTCTGGACAGACGCTGTCATCTCCATGTTACAGAGGAGGAGACTGAGGTACAGGACTTCAGTAAGCTGGCCAGGGTGAAACGGAGAGACCCAGCCTGGCTTTCACGGCAGACGGGCTGACTCAGAACATTGCTCCAACACACGGTACATGCTCACATGAACTCCTCATGCCCGTTCTACAGACCACTGCACTTCCAGCCTGTCATTTTCATCTTTAGCTGGGATTAGGCAAAGTCATGGGTTTTCAGGGAGGTAGATAAGGCTCCTTGGAGTCAGTATAATCAAGGCGTTGGTCAGGACAGAAGACCTTGAAGGCACAGGCTGCCTGGACCTGGGCCGCATGGGCTCTTCATGAACCTCAGGTGGTCCCCCCAGCTGGGCTGGACCCCTTGGTGGGTCTGTGTGGGAGCTGCCCTGTCGCTGGGGATGCAATATCACTTTTGTTCCTTAAGGGCGGTTTGGGTACTCCCCTTGGTAACACTGATCCGGAGGAGCTTGATTTAGCCGCACAGGCTTTGTCTGTTTTCCAAGGGAGGAAAAGAAAACCCGCCAACTTCATTGACACAGGACAGCACTGGTCGAATCTAGGTCGTATTTGTCCTGTCCAGCTAGTTTCTCTGGTTTCAAAACGGAGGAACTGGTTAGGGAGTGTGCCTGTAGCTTCCAGGAGGTGGCTGGGTTTCTGCTTGCTCCGTTCTGGTTTGTTAGCACTGTTATCCCTTTGGGATACGATGTGAGACGAGGCTGGCGACGCTGAGGTGCCCTCGGCATGCATCCCACTCCAGCCCATGGCGACGGACCAGGAGTTTGCATGCTCATTCCCAACACCCACTGGAGTGTTAAAGCCTTTTCGGGGGGATCCTGTCTTTGTGAAGAGAGAATTATGATCTGACCTGGGTGCTGCTGGGGAAACAGGGACAAATAAGATCGCTCCTCGATGATGGGGGTCCCAGTCACAGTAGTGGAGCATCTGCCCCCCCCCCCAACTGCATGAAATGACGGCAGAATGAAAGCTCCCACTGACAAAGACCAAACCCCAACTCTCCACGAAGGGTTTCTTTGGTTCAGCCTGCCCTGGGGGGGAGGCAAAGGGTTAATGTCCATTTTGGCGTCTACCCCCGAGGAGTGTTTGACCAATAGATCCATCTCTGCGGCTCACAGTGTCAGCACAGGAAACGTATAGATTAGTTCTGCCGGATATTTTTAGAACGCTGGAGAAGAGTCCATCTGGAAGAGTTTTGAGCCACATAATGCTGTCAGCTAACGTCTGAGGAAGAAGACAGCTGGCGAGGGCCGACTGTCACCACGGGCTGTCACATACCTGTTTCGATTCTTGTGCCATCGATCCTCAGTTTGTACATTTTGTCATAGGCTGAGGGCTTGGTTAGGTTTTTCTTTCTGATTTGTTTTTTAAAACATTTTGGTTTGTGTCTTTCACCTAAGAAACAAAAGGCTCCCACATCTGGCATTCACCTGAGAAAAACCAGCGTGCTCCCTAAGATGCAGTTCTCCTGCACGTGGGAAGGACCCTGGTGGGGCGCTGGCCCCATTGGGGCAGCACTGGGACGACAAACGAGGTGGTGGGCTGCCCCGTCCCCAGCTACCCCCTTGTTGTCTCCCTCCGAGTTCTGTTCTCTGACTCCACACCCTGGGTCCAGCTCTGCCGTGAGGCAGGCACACTGGCCTTGGGGCCGCAGCACCGCGGCGTGAGCCTTGTCACCGCTGTGTGGCTGTGTGCTGTTGGGCCGGCCAGTTCCTGCGCTTGGAAAATGGGGATAGTAATTTCTGCTTTACAGGATTATAACGGTAGAAAAAGATGATGGATGTGAATGTGCTTTGAAAATTATTACGAAGTTGGGACTGTATTATTAGCCCCAAGTCCTTACATTTCTACCAAAGGATGTTACAGAAAATATGAACCTTATCTGCATTATAATGCAAAGGTGAGAAAGAAGATGTACTGAAATAGAAGAATAATATATTCGGCCATAAATCTGCCCCTGGATTAAGAAAGGAAAGATATGTGTGTGCGTGTGTGCATGTGTGTGTGCATGTGTGTGTGTGTGTCTGCGTGTGTCAGAAAGGCTGAAAGTTGTGCCAGGAATGATTTCATTCGGGGCCGGCCCCAGCTAAACCCTGGTTGTCGTCAGGGTTCCCCCCTAGTTTCAGGCCACCGTGTCTTGGGCCACCCCAGCTCCCCTTGTGCCCCTTCTCACCGCCTTTGCTTGTTCATTGCATGCTTCCGGGAGGCCCTTAGTCATTGCGGAGTTGGATTAACCTAGAGGACGTGTGGCCGGAAGTTAGATCGGAGGGGCTTAGTAGTGTCGCAGGGCAAATTGGTGTTGCTGGGCTTTGTTTTATGTTGTTTTAATTCCGGCATTCTGGGAGTCCGTTGAGCGCCAGGGCCTGCTGACAGTTCCAAAGGAAGAGTCACAGGCAGCAGAGGGTTCTGTTGGCCGGCACAGGGTTTCAGATTTTCCACTTAGTTGCCAACATTTAAAATTTGGACTATTTTACATTAAAAATATGCATTTCTGTCTTGCCTTTAGGAATAATTGTTTTTAAGAATAAGGACTTTTTACCAAATTAAATTTTATATGGAGCCAAAATACACAAAACAAACATCAGGGGCTCTGGCTGACACTGGCTTTTCTGTGCGAGCCTGGATCCCAGGGACCCCGTTCTGTCCCTCAGTGGGTTCCATGTTAGCGGAGGCTCTCTGGAATGGTCTGGAAGCAGAGGGACGCGGGTGCATTGGGCACACATGGCCCCTCTAGGCTAGGGGTAGGGGTGTGTACCCCAGGTCAGGTATGGCCCTCCCGCAGGGCTGAAAGCAGCGCGTGACCAGGCAGGTGGGGAGCAGGTGCTGACGTGAAGCTCAGGTGGACAGCATGGTGCTGGCCAGCACCACTGATCAGACAGGGGAGGGAAGGACAGCATCACAGAGGCTAAGACTGGAGGCTGTGGCTTCTGGCTGGCTGAGTTTGAGCAGCCAAGAGGGAATAACTTTGGGAAGACTTCTGAGCCTCAGTTTCCTCAGACATAACGGAGGATAACAATAGTACCAGGCTCCTTGTTGCCAGGAAGTGGTTGTAAATGAGCTTGTGCACACTCACTGCTTAGAACAGCACATGGCTGGTCCAAGGGTAGAAGGAGCTGTTATCCAAGCAGGTGTTGTGCTGCCCCTGGAGATCACAATGAATGAGGGCTCCAGCTGAGGCCAGGCTGAGGTGGGCGGGCATCCTGAACCCGCTGCTTGTCTGGTGCTCCTTTTTGTTATTTTTTCTTCTTTATGTCGTCTAAGTATTGGCTTGCCAGTTCTTAAGTGGGAAGGCTGAGTGATTTTAGGAGAAGACCCCTGGTGTGTGAGACCTGTGTTAGAACTGGGAGCCTTACAGAGCTCCTACGTGGTCGCTGACATTCAACCTTCAGGACTGCGTGTCTCAGATCATAGAATCTCAAAGTAACACATTTCCATTTTCAACTTCTAAACGCATATCCATTTGCAATAGTTTCAACTTCTAGACTCTTTGCATGCATCTGGGAGAATCTTTCACAGATACAAAGGAAAAGGGGCGATATCGCATCGTTTGGCCGTTTGGCGCACAGCCTTCCTCGGGGGGGGCCTCTGGCCAGAGAGACTGTCGGGCAGGGACCCTGACGGGTCCAGCAGTCCCTGGCTGGGGCAGGCCACTCACCCTAATGGTGCAGGGGCTGAGCACCAGGGGCTGGGAATCCCACTTCAGCAGCTCCTCCTGCCAATGGCAGCTATGCTCTCTTGATATATTTGGCCTTTAATAAAAACCCACATTAAAATACATCTATTTCCTGGCAGTGTACATGGTAGCTGGAGAGGTTGTTGTAAATGGGGAACTTGTCAAGTGGTGGATTAGGGAGGAGCAGGAAGAACCCAAGCTTCCTGCATCCATCACTGGGAGTTCCCTTCCCCCCACTATTACTCGGAGTAAACCTCTAACACCCCTTCAGTGCAACAAAAGCCCCAAACTTAAGCCAGCCTCACCCTATCAGCAGGCCCCTCGGACATACCCTGGAGGTTTTGCTTCCGCTAGTCACCAACTCAAACAGTGGACTGACTGCACAGTACTCTCCTGAGACGCACAGTGAGACATCTCTCTGGTGTGCACAGTGTTCTCACCTCGTTACATCTCCAGTGACATTTTCCTGCCTCGGGGACAGTGCCACAGACGACTGACTGTATAGCAGTCCCTCCCAGGTCTAACCTGGGAGCACCTCCCAACCAAGCACAGAGATGTCAGTCAGTCAGAGTTATGGCTCAGTATGGACGCAGAGGAATTACGCAATAAGTTAGAGCTGGTGTGTCTCCAATTCACAGGCCCTCAGGGACCAGGCAGGCCACACGAAGAGAGCTGGGGCCCCAGGGACTGTGCAGTGGGCCCTGCCTAAAGGAGTCCCAGTTACAGACGTCTGTAAACTGATCTCGAGATCCCGTAGTGACAGTGATCAGCAGAGCATCAGCAGCAAACATAGAATATTGTCCTGGTTTCCCGTAGACTTTCTGCTGCAGGGTGGAGTGGGAGCTGAGGGCGCTTAGGCCACGCGGAGGTCCTTGGTAACTAACACCCGTCCTCAGGGGCCGACTCCTGATCACGGTGTGTTATGCTGGCCCCTTCGGGGCCACTTGCACTGTGAAAGAGGACAGCTAAAGAGGGAAGCCTAAACTTCCCGGAGTGGTTCTCCTGGGAGAATTCAGCGCCCAGTGAAATCATTCGAGGGAGGGCTTCCGGTCCTCCAGTGGGCTGGCAGCGTGAAGGCCGTGGCCCTTGGATGGAGGGTGCCACACGTTGCATCTGTGTGGTTGAGGACAGAGAGTAGCTCGAGATTGTCAAATCATAGGCACAGCGTTTTAGTCCAGGCCTCTGCGCAGTTTCTCTGTTTCTTCCCTTTTTGAAGTAATTTATGCAGACCATTCTCCAACCCTCCCCCAAATCCGCTAAATATCTTTGACCGAGAACCTCCATGCAGAAGAAACTGCAGGCATCCAGGAGTTTGATGATGTTAGGGGGATCTCTTACAGCAGGCCTGAGCAGAGCCTGTGTATCCTCTCTCCTCTGTGTGATGAGGAGATACTTTAATCATCTCTTAACTGCAAAAGTAATCACGAAGCTGCAATAGCTGTAATCACAACTGCCCGGTGACGGAGAGACTGAATCAGTTGCGATGCCCACTGCACCGTGACGGAATAAGTGAACAATGTATCAAATATCCCGTGTGTGTCAATTAATGTTAGTCGTTCCATTGGACAAAGGAGAGCTAGCATCATATGTTGAATGGACGAGATGGATATCTTTCATCAAGACCCACTAATTCTGTCGGACATTTACCCGGAAGGTCCTTTTGGATTAAAGGAAGCTGAGGTGACAGGACCTGTCGGGCTCTCTGTGAGACCCTCTAAACCTCTGCCTGGTCTGTGTGCATGGATAAGTGTCAAAGTCGCTCATCTGACCACAGGCCACAGCGAACTTTTCTCTGAAGGGAAGCTGGACACAGAAGTCCCTCAAAGGAGCAGCCAAATCAGTGGCAGTTCAGAGCAGATCCATTACCTCTAAGGGCCCTTCCTACTCTGTCATTAGCAAGAGTCGATATTGTCTCACCTTTCCCTTCAAGACCGGGGAACGGAACGGGTTATATCGTCCCTGCCTTGCCTGCTCAGTGCTGTGACTTTGCAGGGTGCTGGAGGGGTTGTTATTAGCAGCGATATTGGAGTTCCACTACTCACGTGTCTGTGCTGTGCTTTCTCCACCCCAGGCCGGGTACAGATGCTGCCCCAGGCGGTCTGTCTCCTGCACGCGCTGCTCGAGAATGGACACACCGTGTACGTTCACTGCAACGCGGGGGTTGGCCGGTCCACTGCGGCCGTGTGCGGCTGGCTCCACTACGTGATGGGCTGGAAGCTGAGGAAGGTGCAGTACTTCCTCGTGGCCAAAAGGCCGGCCGTGTACATTGATGAAGACGCCTTGACCCGGGCACAAGAAGACTTTTTTCAGAAATTTGGGAAGGTGCGTTCTTCCATATGCAGTGTGTAGGTGGCCAGTCTGCCTCCCCTCTCCCAATTTCCTGTGGAAGCATGGAGCGATGGTAGTACAAGAGCCTAGAAACAAAGATTCCACCTGAAGAGACAGGCCTCTGGCTTCTCCCCCAACCTGCCTCTTGTAGTCTGGGGCCGACTTTCTCTTATGCTTTGGTTGAGCTGTATCGTCTTTGAAATATTTTACAAAGGAAGCTGTGACCAACACAGGAGAAAAAGCCACAGCAGT
Source organism: Desmodus rotundus (assembly GCF_022682495.2). Taxonomy (NCBI): domain Eukaryota; kingdom Metazoa; phylum Chordata; class Mammalia; order Chiroptera; family Phyllostomidae; genus Desmodus; species Desmodus rotundus. The sequence goes on along the minus strand of NC_071397.1, from coordinate 88,416,985 downwards.
TGGGCTGTGCAGTGTAGTTGTAGCATCAGACAGAGAGGGAATGCGTGCAGGTCTGGCCGCGGGCAAGCCGACCCGCCCTTTGCTTTACAGACGCTGGATTTGCTGTATTGTGAATTCACCGCTGCACTTCCTTGCTGCCTTGTTGAGTGGCACGCAGATAAAAAGAGGGTGTTGTATAGACTTCATCACTTGTATGTGTGTGTGCACACACACCCTCACCCACCGACCCACCCACACAAACACACGCACACACACATTTTCTGCTGAAATTACAAAATGAGAGCTGGTCAATTGCCAAAGAAGGACATAAGGGTAGAAGCCTGGGCTATGACTAATTAAGACCTCAATGTGACCAAAATCGGTGGCTTTTTAGACCTTGATTTTGCATCCTGCTTCAAAGTCTGTTCCAAGGCATCACCTTCCTGATCCACCCACGACCCTATGTAACATCCAAAGTAGAGTTACTGTCTCTCTATTTGTTTTAATTGAGGTTCAGTGAACACGCATAGCTGCTTGAGGGCTCCTGGCTACTCAAGGATGAGGTGGAGTTTTTTGACTCGGTGCTGCTTCAGCGCAGCTTGTTCTGCCAGCAAACTGGTGAATTCAGTTTCTCTATCGCAGAAGTCAGGTCGCTGTTTCTGCAGCAGTTGTTACCATGAGAAATGGAAAAGCATTCTGATCAGCTGCCAAAGAATTTAGGAGAGTGCTTGTGTTTTGTACGGCCTACTTTAACACCTGGCGGGCTGTCTCAAAGCCAAAGTGGCCTGAGCCCCGGCTCACGAGAGGAGCTATACGGGTGGGGCAGAAGTAGGTTTGGGGTGTGAGTACGTGAAACAAGTTTATTCTTGTTTTATTATTTATTCATTATTATATTATTCTCCACCCAAAGAACTGTAAGCCTGCTTGTGCCTCACTCTGTATTACCGACAGAGCTCACAGAGCCCCAATCCGTAGGTCGTTGTTCCGCCGCAGGGGACCCACCCTGGTCCACACTCAGTTTAGTACAATAACAACACACAGGACACAGTCGCTGCGCCTCCAGCATGTGCAGCTCACCGCCTGTCCCTAGATCCTACTGGAAACACAAAGACGAACGAGACTTTGCCTCTGAAAGCGCGTAGCCTAGGAACAGCCCTGTGTTCAACTTAGCACGACATAGGATTGAACTGTGGATGTCATGCTAGGTGGGGGAAGGGGGAGTGACTTTTATGGGGTGCCTCTTATGTGCTAGGTGCTTTACCGTCTTATCCCTCTTAATCTCTGCAGTACCCTCTGAGAGAGGCCTTGTTATCTCCACTATATAGATGAGGTAACTAAGGCCCAGAGAGGTTAAAGCAACTGGACAGGATAACATGGTGAATAAACAGAGGAAATGAGATACACATCTAGGTTTGTCTGAGTCAAAGCCCATACTGTTCCTATGAACCTGCAATTCTCATTTACTTGTCTTTCCTACATATTTATTGATAGCTATGAAGGAGTCTGGCTTAGGAAGGATGGGAATAAGAAGGATGCAAGGCGAGACCCAGTGGCATTCAGAGGAGGGAGAGATGCTTTATAACTGTGGGCCTCAGGGCAGATGGCATTTCATTTGGTCAGGGCAGGCTGGACCAGGCACATTTCTCCTACAGTTTTACAAAGTTAGATTTATAAGCCAAGACGGAATAATATGAAGTCCAGCTCCCTTGCTGAAAAGAAATGGAGATAACTATGGCATTAAAGTAACCCCTTTATAGTCATAATGTGTTGTATAAAATTTAATCTTAAAAATGAAATATTTCTAATTGTATATTTGTGTGTGAATTTCCTTAATGTCTATGAAATCTAGTTATATAATTTTCACTAAAGGAAAATCCTTTTTGAATGAAAAATTTTTTTTTGCTCTGATACGCAAAATTATTTTAGGGCTAATAAAAATGTTTTGGAATAACTTCTCTTGGCTTCAGTGATCGGATTGTCCGGTGTATTTCAAAATCCCCTGTAATTTTTCCTAAATAAAGGAATTGAAATGACCTTTGTGTATAGAATTTTTTTTAAAAAGGTATTAATTTTGTTTACAATTCAAAAGAGCAAACTGTCTTTTCTTATTTTTCATCTAGTTTATTCCTTTAGTTTTCAAAGGAACAAACTCAGACTCAGAGACAGCAAATGACTCTCTATGCAGCAAAGGGTCTCAGCTGAGAGTCGGAGGAGAGGGATGTGCTGGGAGGATCGGTTGGGAGATTTATTTTCATCTTGAGAGTCCCTGGAGAGCTCGTGGGAATGAGAGGAGACAGTGTCGTTAGTGGGAAGGAATTGGTGGAAGGAGTCATTGGAAATTGGAGTAAGGGGAAGAAAAATGGCTAAAATGAGGAAAAGCAAAGAAAAGTGAAATTTCCAAAAGAAGAAGCAGGTGTTTCCTTTAATGAAGATACTGTTGGAAGGGCTGAGGAGGAAGGTGTGGCTGTAGTAGCAGAGGGGTGAGAGAGTCAAGGTTATGTTCCCAGGACAGAAGGTCGTGCTAACTATTCACGGCAGTAGGGAAAGGACAGCTAGGTGTCCTGTGCCGACCAAATAGGAGGGTGTGCTGTGCATCAGCTTATTACCTGCTAGGGAAAAAAGAAAAGAAAATCTGATAGGACATGGAACTAAGGATAAGGACTGAGGAAGCCACCTGGCATTAAAATGATAATAATGGCAAGATAATAAGGGGAAGAGGAGGAACAACCATGACAATGACTTCGTTCTTTCCTTCCTTAATCCATTTCTCCCGAAGCCTTCCCCAGTTTAGGTAAGGGACCAGAACTTCTGGTTGCTCAGGTTCCAAACCTCAGCGTCGTTCTTTTAGTAACTCCTTTCTTTCTTTCAGACATCATGTTTAATCTATCTGGAAAGCTGTCACCTCTCCTGTCAAAGTATCTATAGTCCGCGTTTTACGCCCCCCCACAGAACAAGCCTGGTTAGAGCATGACCTCTAGACTGAACTACAGAAATAGCCTCCTATCTGGTCTCCCCCCTCTGTCCTTCCCTCCCCCTCGCCCCTACCACTCCCCTGTCCGCTCTCACACTCTGGCAGGGGCATCCCGAGGAAACGCATGCATCGTGGCACTCCTGTGCTCAAAGTCTCCAGGGATGGGCCATGTCTCTCAGGGGGAAGGCCAAAGCCTTCAGGGACCTACACAACCTGGCCCTCTTGGTGTCTGACCTCATCTCCTACTGCCCTCCGCCTCCCTCTGCCCCAGCCACATGGGTGTTCTTGCGCCTTGAGGATTCCATGTGGTCTCCTATATCAGGGAACCAGCACCTGCTGTGCTGTCTGCCTGGGGGGCTCTTTTCCAGGGCTGCACACGCTGCTCTGTGCCTCCTTCATGGATGCCTTCCTGGACCGCCCACCGAGATGCACCACACCCAACCTCAGCCCGGCCTTGGCTCATTTTTTGTTTTTTTTCCTCCATGGGACTTATTACTGGCCACCATATTACGTAATTGTCTCATTTGTTTTAATGTCTGCATTCTCTCACTACAATGTAAACTACATGCAGGTAAACATTTGTATCTATTTTGTTTGGTGATGTACCTAGAGTGCCTATCACGGAGTCTGGCGTATAGTTCAATGAGTGAAGGTCAAGAATAGCTAATAACTGTTGACAGCATACACGTTCCATGGGCTGTTCTCTAAGGGCTTTGCATATATCAGATCATTTAATTTTCCCAACAAGGCTAAGAAGTAGATATTATTATTAATTCCCTGTTTTACAGGTAGGAAAACTAAAGGCACAGAAGAAATGTGCACTTCTTTTAAGGCAAGGAAGAGTTTCACTCCAGGTTTGGTAGAGGAAGCTCCTAATGAACCACCCTGTATAAACTGGGCACACCACGTGTATTACTAGTTTGCGAGCCGTGAAAATGCACCACAAACCAGCTGGCTTAAACAACAGACATTTATTGTTTCACAGTCTGGAAGCGAGGTCAAGGTGTCAGCAGGGCTGATTCCTTCCGCAGGATGGCAGGGGAAGCTGCCGAGGCCTCTCGCCTGGTTTCTGGTGGTTTGCTGGCAACCTTTGGCATCCCTTGGTGTGTGGAAGCATCACTGACCTCTCTACTCATCTTCACACGGCATTCTCCCCCTGAGCATGTGTGTTTGTGTGTGTGGGGGGGGTTCCAAATTTCCCCTTTGTATAAGGATGCTAGTCACATTGGATTAGTGGGCCACGCCATTTCAGAAGGACTTCATCTGAACTAATTACATATGCAAAGAGCTATTTCTGAGTAAGCTCACATTCGAAGGTACTGGAGGTGAGGATTTCAATATATGAATTTTGGGGGGCACAATTTAAATCATACCACTACTGAAAACAACTCCCTGAAGACTATGGAGGTGGAAAAAGCAGGCAGATACAAGGGGAGTGGAAGTTTGGAAGAAGGGACTAGACTGGGCTGAGTTTGCCATTTTTACAGATTTAGCCTGACGTCACGCCACAGTCACGGTGTTGCTGAGACAGGCAAAACGCTATCAGAAAACACGTTCATCCTTGGTTCAGGAACCCAGAGGGGAGCAAAATCAAGCATTTCCCTTGTGATAGAGATTAGTTCAGGAAACAATATGTGATATAAATGGGCCCCTGAGATACACAAAGAGTTTCTGGCAGCTTCTGAGTAGTGTTTTCACTCCCAACCCCTTTGGGAAATCCTGATTTTATTTTTTTAATTAAAAAAATCTTTTTTAAAATTCAATTATTTATTTATATTTATTTATTTTTTGATAGTTTATTACTTTATTTTTTAATTAATTAATTAATTTTTATTCAGTTACAATTGTCTGCATTTTCTCCCCTTCCCTCCACCCCACTCCAGCCAGTCCCACCTCCCTCCCCCACCTCTACCCTCCCGCTTGATTTTGTCCTTGGAATTCTATGCAGCAGAGAGAAAGAAGGAGCTTATACCCTTTGCAATGGCATGGATGGAACTGGAGAGCATTATGCTAAGTGAAATAAGCCAGGCGGTGAGGGACAAATACCATATGATCTCACCTTTAACTGGAACATAATCAACAAAAGAAAAAAGCAAACAAAATATAACCAGAGACATTGAATTAAGAACATTGTAACAATAGCCACAGGGGAGTGGGGAGGGGATAGTGGGGAGAGGGGTCTATAGGAGCTACTATAAAAAAATCTTTATTGTATTATTTTTCCATTACCATTTAGTGCCCTTATACCCCCCTCCCCCAGCAATCACCACACTGCTGTCTATGTCCATGAGTCCTTTTTCCTTTTTGCTCCAACCCTCCTCCCCCTAACCGCCCCTCCCCCGCCCGCTCGCTCGCTGTCATCCTGCTCTCCATCTATGAGTCTGTCTGCATTCACTCTTAATAAAGAACAACAGGAACTGATGCTCGTTCTTCCTTTGGTTCCTGTTTTGTGTGGATACGTGATCCAGACTAGTGGGGCCATCTTCCTACCAGCTTGAGAATAAAGCCCACATGAAATGACAGAGAAAAGAGAACTCAAGTTGTGGCTACTAGATAAATTAGCCTTGAAGTCTGCTCAATTTCTTGACTTCCAGTTGGATATGATGACATATTTGTGTACAAGCCAATTAGAGTTGCATTTTCTATTGCTTACAGTTGACGGCAAAGCAGTTGGCACACTACCAACACATAAGTTCTAGTTTTAGTAATAAAAAACAGTATTTATTTTGTCATAATCTGTGGTATTAAAATACATTCTTATGTCATTTAAGGAACTTACGTTTTTATAGTTGCTTCTACTGGGACAGAGTCAATAGTAGTTTCTCTACCGCTGGGCTTCAGAGGACAGTTCTTAACAGGACGATGATCTACAAATTGAAGTTTTGTGATGGAGAAGGTAGCCTGTCTCAGACTTCAGCATGGCTGTGTTTGTGATTTCCAGCTATTGGCCTCTGAGCAGTGGTTCCTACCTAGCTAACTGGAAGCCACCCCAAAGTGGAGATACTACAAACTTTCCATTTTTCTTGGCAATAAACACGTGCACTTCAAAGAATTACACATTCGGGTAATCTTAGTTAGATGTAGCCAAGTGGCTAGTGAAAATGAATGGATTGGGCTGATTGGAAGTGTATGATCCCTTTTTCCTACCTTTAGACAGAAACTATACTGAGTATTATTAAAAATTTTTTTAAAGAAAAGAAACATTAAAAAAAAGGGTACATGAAGTAGAAGAAGCAGTAAAAATAATGAACTTCTCACAAACGGAATCCTTGGCCCCAAATATGTGAATTGGGGTTTTACATTTTAAAAGTAGAATTCTCAAGTAGAAATTTGAAGGAGAGAGACTTTTAAGAGCTTATACGTATGACAATGTTCAGTGTTTCTAGCTGTATACTTACGGACTTGGACCAAGTTTTTAGTCTAATAAAACTTTTATTCGAAACTCTAACACAAAACATTCAAAAACATGGTTTGGTTTAAAATTAACTATTTTCTCTCATGAGATAATTTAGAATTTGGTAAAATGTGTATTTTATATTATTTGTTGTCTACTCACATCTTTTTATCACCGTCTAAAGATGTCCCATTAATCGTGTTTGTTTACTTTTGATCCCTTAGTATTAATTTAGTACTGACATAAAACATGTGGGTCGTATACATTGTAGCAGGCATCAGATAGGTAAACAGTTAAGCTCTGGGCTCCTGTAGCTAGAGGATATGGTGAGATATCCAAGAATCTGTCCAATGTGGGAAACACTTTAGGCTCAGATGCATTCCAGAAGTTATCATTTGGCCCAAAGGACAGACAGGAACCCAAGAGCAAAGCCCAGAGACAGCTGAAAGAATAGTGTGAGACAGAAAGAAAATGTAGGGCCATTCAAATAAGAGACAGGAGGAATTCCTGTACTGTAATTGTATCAGGCATTATTGTACCACTATAACTAAAGGAAATGCTGCTTAGTATTCAGTGAATAAGAGCACTGTCATTTGAAACCTGAACTATGAGCAATCAGTATTAAATGACCTGACATAGCATCAGAACAGTACAGATTGCAGAGGAGAAAGCTGGAAGAAACAGGACAGTGAGGAACAAAGAGCTGGACCCAGACCAGAGCAAAACAGGTAATTGTCACTGTCATACCTGCAAGGCTTTCATTGATTCCTAGCGAGAGACAACTCAGAACTCACTGAATATAATTTAGTTTTTAAATTTTATTTTTCAAAATTTATTTTTCAATTTTAGTTTTCATTGAATATTACTTTGTATTAGTTCCAGGTCTATAGCATAGTGGTTAGACAGTTGTATAATTTACAGAGTATTCCTCCCCTGGTGTTTTCAGTACCCACCTGGCCCCATACATAGTTATCACAATAATGTTTATTATATTCCCTATTCTGTACTTTGTATCCCCATGACTATTCTGTATGTACCAATTTGTATTTCTTAATCCGTTCACCTTCTTCCCCCAGCCCCCCAACTCCCCTCTCCTCTGGCAGCCAGCAGTCCGCTCTCTGTACCTTTGACTTTGTTTGTTTTGTTTGTTCACTTACATTGTTCATTAGTTTCCACATATAAGTGAAATCATATGCTATTTGTCTTTCTCTGACTGACTTATTTCAGTTAGCATAATACCCTCTATCTCCGTCGATGCTGGCACAAGTAGTACAATTTCACTCTTTTTTATGGCCGAGCAATATTTTGTTGCACATGTGAGCCACCACTTTTTTATCTACTAGTTTACTGATGGGCACTTGGGCTGCTTCCATATCTTGACTGCGGTAAATAACACGGCAATGAACAAAGGGGCACAGATATTCTTTTGAATTAGTGTTTTGGATTTCTTTGGCTATACACCCAGAAGTGGAATCACTGGGTCATAAAGCAGTCCCATATTTAATTTTTTGAGGAACCTCCATACTGTTTTCTATAATGGCTATACTAATCTACATTCCCACCAAACAGTTCATGAAGGTTCCCCTTTCTCCACATCCTTGCTTGTTTGTTGAATTATTGGTGATAGCCATTCTGACGGGTGTGAGGTTATATCTCATTGTGATTTTAATTTGCATTTCTCAGATAATTAGTGACATTGAGCATCTTTTCATATATCTTTTGGCCATCTGTAGGTTCTCTTTAGAGAAGTGTCTATTCAGGTCCTCTGCTCATTCATTAATTGGAATGTTTGTTTTTCTGGTGTTGAGTTGTATGAGTTCTTTATAAACTTTGGATATTAACCCTTTATCAGATGTATTGTTGGCTACTATCTTCTTCCAGTTAGTAGGTTGTCTTTTCATTTTGTTGATGGTTTCCTTTGCTTTGCAAAACTTTTTTTGAATTTAGTTTGCTAGATACAATGAAGAATATAGAATATATTTTTTCTTCAAAAGTTTTTATTTTTACCTTGTTAAAATTAAAAAAAAAACAAAAATCAAAGGTAAATATGGATTCATGTTCCAGAAAATTTCAGTGAAGACTTCGTACCCATTGAGGTCAAACAAGGTAAGCATCCCTTGTATTTTACAGAATGGTGTTCAAATAATGCATAGATCTACCCAGCACCTCACATGTTGCTGGGGCTTAAGCCATTTCTGTTTATTGTGGTGCCTTATATATTTGGGCCTTTTTCTACTTGTTTAGTTTTTTATTTCAAAAATTTTCTGCCATTTCTATGTTTTAGTTATATTTTTTCTTGATTTTATTTTTTACTTTAATTATTACTTCTCCTTAAAAGTAAAAGAACTAATCAACAAAACAAGTGAGCAAAATATAACTAGAGACATGGAAATAAAGGACAAGCTGACAGTAACCAGAGGGGCACAGGAAGGGGGATAACAGGGAAAAGAAGGGGAAGGACACATGGACAAAGACAGTCTAGAGGGAGGATTGAGTGTGAGAGATGGGAGTGGGTAGGGCAGGGGAGAGTAATGGAGGGGAAATGGGGACAATGGTAATAGAACAACAATAAAGACCGCCCCCCAAATGAAAGAACTTTAACATTATACTCAGCGCTATAGCATCTGAAAGTAGGATGGTAAATGGTGCTTAGCAATACAGGTTCTTGACATTCTCAGATATTACTTAAGCCAAATATTTCTTTAGATCCTGTGCTCAGACCTAACGTATATTTTAAGAGAAATATGAAGAAAACACTTCATAAGAACTTTTTTCATGTAAGTTAATGATTGAGTAATTTATTTATTGAGTAATTATAAAAGTGCTATCAAAGGCTTCCTTCTTGTTTGTTTTAGGCATTTTAACAACTTTATACGTATAATATCAAATTGTAACAAATATCATACGTCAACATCAGAAAGCCATGATCTTATAAAATGCTATATTGCATTTCAACCCCATCTGTTTCTGAGAATTGCATTTATTAGCTCTCCCTTTGCTTTGCCGTTATACGCTGACACCAAGGCCCTCAAACAAGAGCAGCCTGTGAACTGCGTTGCTGTGTGAACCGAGAATGTCGGCCCTCGTATTACACTGCCCAGTATTCTCCCAGCGAGTGAGCTCATGGCAGAAACTGCTTTCTGGCTAAGGAATTAAGCACAGCTGTTATTTTTCTGAGCAATAAAAATGCTTTATGCAACTGTGATGCTTATAAATAATTGTTTTACTCTTCTCAGTAGCAGTTAAGATTATGCAGTACTAATTTCTTGAACTAACTTTACTCCTTGGTCTGCCTTTTATTTTACCCTATGGCCTTATCTTCTGTAGTTGGTTTTAATTTTATTTTAATATTGCTGTGCTGTTTTATCCATCATAACGTGTCCTATTTAATTCTTTTGGGGGAAAGAGGGGTGTAAATAAATACAAAATATGGCCACGGTGAAGCTTTTGCACAATCTAGAGGCTGACATTATAAAAACTATTGTGTAAAGGTCACAAAAAGGGGAAATGTCATGAAATGTCATATATATTTCAGGGTAAAATTTTGCCTTTTGGATCCTAACGTTAATATCATCCTTCACCTCATAGACACAGATATCAGAGGATCGGGGCAGCTATGGGAGAATGTCTTCGTGGCTGTGTGTTGACTAGATTCATAGATGCACCACCGTGCTCAAGCAAGGATGAACTAGAGGTCAAGTCACCAGCCTAAGTTTCCTGTGCATCTGCAACTCTACAGGTACAGGAGTGTGTCTTCCTTTTCTTTTTTTCTGATTAGTCCAACAATTTGCTTAGTTTCCGATAACTTATAAACAGTGGAGTTAATCATCAGATGGAACCATCTGTTCTTGCATATATTCTGTGCGGCGTATAAACAGCCAAAGGCCTCAGGCTGTCGTGAATAAAACGCACAGCGAAGAGATCAGGCAAACCTACTGGCCCGTTAGTTACATTTCGGGTCTCTGAAGAGTGGAATTCTCTGCTCCGCAGCAAACTGTGGACTTGGTAGTCAGTATTATTACACGGGCAGTGTTCCCTTTCAAAGTCAACACCAAGTTTTAACATTTTCCAATTTATAGTATATTGTTTTTTTCCAAATATAATAAAAAATTAACTCAATGCTTTAAAATAATCATATTTCTAGACACAGAAAAATTTTGAGTTTTAAATATATTAAGCTGATTGTTTTAGTACATTAAGCTGATGACTAGAAAATGGAGCGACACTGTTTGGAAGATCGTTACACATGTAAGCCAATTAGGTGAAAGAGCCTTGTATATATGGCACTGGCAAGCAGTAATTGGAGTTCTTCAGAGAAAATTTGTTTTTATTTTTGGTATTTAAATAGTTTTTGATATGCATGATAGATAACAATTAATATGAAATAATTCTGTTTTGTAAAGTGATTTTAAAGTGTTTCTAAGCAAATTCCTAATTTAAATGGAAACATTAGCCAATATTATTCTTCTAGGAATCATTTTCGCAAAAATACTTCCTGTTAGTAGAGAATATATTTTATTTCTCAGTGGTTTATTTTCTTCTGAATAAAAGAGAAGAACTCTTTGAGCTATGATACATACTTTTTTATTATTTTTAATAACAGAAGTAGAAGATAAAGGAAATCTACATTTTAATCAGGAGTAAATATTTACATAGCTCATAACTAAAGTGTTGTCAATAAGATATTTTAAAAAAAATTATAAAAAAGAGAAGCCTGGTTTCACAGTAGTTCAAGTGAAAACAATGTGGGGCATTTCAATGAGCCAGCCACTTGCTGTTGCTGCTAAGAAGGCAAACAAAATGATGAGGTGGTTTATCACACACGAAAGCACACAAATGAACCTGGAGCACTTGGGCCCTGGCCCCACAGCGTGTACAGTGCAGAACTTTGGGTCTGACCCCTAGGTCCACCGAAAGGTTGTATTGATGTCTGTCAACAAGTTCGAAGTAGGGTATCAGACAGTTTTCCAAAGAGAATTTCTAATTTTTCACGAAGAATAGATGAGAAAACGAGACCCAGAGAGCTTTGCGTATTAGAGATTTCATCGTTTGAACAATTGCAGGAATGCTTACCGCCGTCCAGGTGCTGGGTTGGACTTCATTCACCCAGTGCTCTCAGTGGCCTTGTGGACCGGATTCAGTATCGAAACCTACAGCGGAGAACTGAGGGAGATCTGCTTAGAAAAGACTGTGGAAAGAAAGAGCACGCTTTAACTATTTGAAAGGTTGACTTATAAATAAGACAATTACCTTGCACATGGTTAGGAGTTATAGGGTGGTAGCATTCATCTTCCTTTAAGAAAGAACTTTCTAAATAGAGTTGGAAAGTGGTAAAGCAGATTGCTTTTGGAGATAGTGATCTTTCTGCCACTAAATGATTTTAAAACAGAAGTTGAAAAGACTCCAAAAATGTTTTAAAGGGGATTAATTACTGGATGTGAGATTTGATCTTTTGACTTCTGAGGTCCCTTCCAAAGTTTTCCTGATTAATAATCTATGCTTCTAATTATTGATTTATGTTAGCTTTCCATTTTTCCTCTTCCTTTGAACATTAACAGCTACAAATTAGCATTTATGAAGGCAGCCAAAGGGTATTGGCGGGGAGTACAAAAGTGTTATTCCAGTGCTCCCAGAGAAAACAGGATGCTCGATTGGCTCTGGCCACTTCCAAGTGATGTTGGAAAAGATGAGTAAAGAAAAGGCACATCCTAATAAATACGTGTAAACCTTCTGTAGCTATTCAGGGGGGTTCATACTGTGTGTAGGGGATTCTGGAATAACTTATTTGGGGCCAAGTGGCGTGAGCTGTGGATAGCTTCCCAATAGAAGAGCTTTAATGGAGAAAGAGCGTCACAGACCACAGGGGAGAAGAAGCCATCTTTGCCACAGGAGTGAGCCCCTGAAATCATTTTGAGTTCATGTGACTGTCCTAATCAGGGCATTATCTGCTCCATGTGCTTTCCATATGGGATTTTTATTCAGAAAAATTAAAGTGAAATGAAGATTTTACTTTAAAACATCTCTGACAAAAATTTAATCTGGTATCAGTAAAAGAAATTTAAATCTGATCACCCCAGGACCCAGTTCTAGTTTATTGGCTGACAATTCTATGAGCCATATTAGATTGGGCAGATTGACTGGTCAAATCCTGCTCAGTTACTTATTTATTTTCCATTTTAACTTTGATCCAAGCACAGAGTCAGATCAGATTGAGTCAGAGCTCTACTCAAGACAAGTGTAGTGGACATACCGGGATCTTCTTAATTAGCTGGTCTTCCGGATGAACACCATCCCGTTCCTCCCACTGGAAGAACTTCCTTGTACTGTTTCACAGGACAAGAGCTCTTTTCTGTGAGGATGTCTTAACCAAGTGCATTCAAGCGAAAGATGCTTATGAATATGATCACATTTCTCAAATAATCTCCCGAGTAGTTTTCTTCCTATTTTCACTGCTGTTTGATTTCTTCCCTTTGAAATAGTTTGCTGCCTGTTCAGTGAGCAGCTATGTATTTGCATTAATTAGATATCTGTCGTCTACTGCGCAGTGGAGGTGCTCAGCTCGTGATGGGAGCTGGCATCACACGCTCGTTCTGAGAGCCGCTCTTCGTTTCACCGTCTTCTCCGTGACGCACTTGTGTCTGTTTCTTCAGACTGCGTGTGACTCTCTTCTAATGCATCAGACTTAAATGGGCCCCCAAAGAAGCACTTCTTTTGTAGTCTGCCATTTAAGAAAGTGGGTTGATTATGTTTTTTTCTTCTTTAGTACCACTGGAGAAGAGACATGACCAACTAAAGAGGTAACATGAACATTCGCTTTCATTTACCAAGATCTTGAGCTGCTTATGAGGTGATATGTGTGAAACAAATGTAAGGGGTAACAGGGAAGTTTTTCAGATGAGGGCATGCAGAAAGCAGCAGTCATTTTACAAAGAAAACAACTTGAAAAGGGTGTTAATGGAATCGTGTCTTAAGTGTATTTCTGCTATTACTAGCTTTGCACAGCGTTTGCCTGTGCACACGTGCTTCAGTAAATATGTATGTAAAACTGTTTTTGAATCCTGTGTCCTGGCTTCCCCACGCACTCAGAAACAGTGTGCCGAGTGCCTGGCCACCAGGCAACTGGCAGTGTCAAAGATTTAGGACAGGAGAGGAGCTGCAAAGGGTTGCGATAGTAAGTGCTGACCCCACATGATAATAAGTGCTTTAAAATACCAATGTAATTTTTTTGATGTACTTTTTATTTTACCTGCTCACCCTCTTAATTTATATTACCTTGGGCATAGGACCAGTTGGGATGGAGAGCCCATATCAGCTGAAGATGCAAGAACAGTAATGTGTCTCCCTCCATAGCCCCTGCTCTGCCCCTTTGTCAATCAGAGCAGCTGTGTCATCACCTCCCCTCCAGTACCAGCCACAGACCAGGGTTATTTCCCCTCTTCCGAGGTCTTCAGTCTGCCCACCCACTTTGCTGCTAAACTCAACTTTGTGTTTCTCAGCCCTCATATCTGTCCCACTCCGCTCCCTGCCCCACCCCGAGTTACAGCCTGTCCCAGGTACTTTTTATTTTGTATCTTGATCAACTTCAATCCATAAAACATATAACCAGTCTCTGCCATAATTGCTTTTTGCCATCCTCCTGTTCCTTTGACCATTGATTACCATTCTCTATTCCTTCCTTCCCTCTCCCCACCCCAGTAATGCCAATAAGCCAGAGTATGAATGTTAGGAAGCCTCACCCTGATCCCCAGGCCTGTCCTACTCAGGAATAAGCCATCTCTCCTCCTCTCCCCACTCTATCTGATTTTCCCTCCTGCTTGTGACTTACTTTCATGGTTGGGCAATGACTAGGTCTAAGTTCTAGAGGCAACATGGTGGAATAATAAAAGTTTGGTATATTTAGTGCTTGCCCCAAAGTTAGACACCAAAAAGGGACCTGTGTGCCCACCACAAAGATCTCCAGAGAATGAATCTCAAGCAGAGCAATGTCTGATTGTATGATGGTCTGGGTGATCTTTAGAGGCCAGTGGTCCACATCAGTGTTTTCCAAAGTGAGACCTTTTAACAAGCCTTCTACATACATATACGTAAGTCTTCAATGATCACTTGGAGGGAGAGGTTGAAAGACGTCAGAGGTAATATGCTTTATTCTATTTTTCCAAAAGGAAGTAGTGTTGTTCATTAAGGGACATATTTTTCATGAGAATATGAGGAGTAAAACAACTATTCTCTTTTACTCATTTTTCTCAAATTGCCTTCATTTTCTCTTATGTTTCTTTGGAAAGAAAGAAGGAGCTCCTACCCTTTGCAACAGCATGGATGGAATGGGACATCTTTTTATATGTTTTTAAGTATATTTTATTGATTATGCTATTACAGTTGTCCCTTTTTTTCCCTCCCCTATATCCCCCTCCACCCTGCACCTCCTTCCCTCCAGCATTTCCCCCACCCTTAGTTCATGACCATGGGTCATACATAGAAGTTCTTTGTCTTCTACACTTCGTATACTGTTCCTAACCTCCCCTGTCTATTTTGTACCTACAATTATGCTTCTTATTCCCTGTACCTTTTCCCTCATCCTTCCCCATCCCCCTCCCCATTGATAACCTTCCATGTGATCTCCATTTCTGTGATTCTGTTCCTGTTCTAATGGTTTGTTTAGTTTGTTTTTGTTTTTTTTTTTTTTTTAGGTTCAGTTGTTGATAGTTGTGTTTGTCGTCATTTTACTGTTCATAGTTTTGATCTTCTTTTTCTTACATAAGTCCTATTAACATTTCATATAAGAAGGGCTTGGTGATGATGAACTCTAACTTTGATGGACTATTTGATTTATAAAAATTATTCTCAGGCTCTGGAGCAAATGTCACTAAATACTGTACTTTCTCAGGAAATCAATGGTCATTAATGATTTATTTTGAAGATTGTAATAAAACTAAATGGGGGAAGTTTTCCATGTGGGTAAAACATTATTTCATGTTGAATAGATTCTTTCAAGATATTCTTCTATGTCTGGGTTAGATTTCCCAATAATTGCATTTTGTAGATTCAATTTAAAATTTACATTTGTTAGAGCAGGGTGAAAGCTAAAGCTGAATCATTCAAATATACATATGTTTTATTCTTTACCAAGAATCAAATTTGTTAAAGGGGAGTGTCCTGGATGGTCCAATATGTCCAAATATATATCTTTTGAGTCTGATACTAAATTCCTAAAGGAAATTTTCAAATCTTTGTATACAGTAATATTATCCAGCAGGCATAATAACATTTCTGAAATTTCCAAGTATAAACTACTTTATTTTGTAAAATAAGTTAAAAAAAAATCACACACATTTTAGGTATTTGTGTGCCCCAAAAAGAGCATAAACTCTTTATGGTTATTTAATTTAGCTTCTGTGAATAAACATTCTATTTTTTATAGTTCTATTGGGTAAAAATCAAATAGTTAACAAATTTTCATTCTACATATTTTAATGAAATTTCTCCCCCATTTCTCAAATTTACCCTGAAGGACTTTTTTATTCATTTAACTTGCTTAATAGACATCGTTAGTGGTTTGAAATATGACAATGTGTTTTTATTTAGTATCATATAACTTTTAGCTTTTAACTGGAAGGGATCCTAAGAGATCATTTCTAGAATAACTACTTCACTCAGCAGATTTAAAAAAATTAGATTTCTAAAAAGCCAACTGAGATACATGGCAGAAATACTAACTCCAAGTTCAGGGCCCAGATCAGCGGAACAAACATTTATCGAATACTTAATGGGGATTTTTAATTAATCGAGAAATAATGTTGACCTTCTAGGATCTTATAATCTAATGGGGTGTAGATGTATAAATAGAACATATAAATAGAATGTGTTAAATATGGCAATAAAGGTAACTGCAGGATAAGAATGTAGAGGAAGAATTGAGTCATTTGATAAGTGCTTTTATTTTTCATCAAGTAACATTTATTTGGCAGCTGCTAAACGTCAGGCAGTAAGTACTGGTGAACTAAAATAGACATAGTCCCTGGTATCAGGATTTTTAGTCTTTGGGGGGACGGAAGTCAATGAATTAAGCACACAAAATTATACTAAATATTAAAATAAGTGCTTTGACTATAGGTCTCAAAAGCACATAAGAAAAGAGCCTGATGGTACTAGGAGGTCCAAGAAAGAACTCCCTCTCATCCAGTCACTGGGACCACGCACAAGTGGAAGGGGTCAGCCTTACTGACTTTTACAGTCAACTTACACAATCCTTTAAATTTAGAAATAGCAGATTCTCTTCTGGATAGTTTTGTTTGTGCAGAAAAAGGTATTTATGAAGGGGTATTTGGCAGCATCGCAGGGTTGGGGGCCTCACAGCCAGAAGTGATGCCTGAGCTCCAGAGATGCCGTGTTCTCCATGCCCAAGTAGACACCCCAGAGAGCCCTGGCGACGTGAGACGTGGATGCCAGCAGGAAGGCCTCTGCCACTCTGTCCTTGGTCACTCTACTGAACCAAGTTTTAGGAAAAGTCACATTCTTTATGCTGCTGCCTTCCAAAAATGAGGACTCGGGAGCAGAAGCAGATCCATCATGAAGCCATTTAAGCTCAGGACCCCTCATTGGCACAGTCACTTCCACAACCTTGGGTAGGACCCTCGGAACGTATTCATTTGGTTCACATTCGTTGGCTCCTGTAGGACACTGGCAGTGTGTGCTCACTGATGTTCTTGGGGACCCTGGGGTTTTTACTGTGCCAGATTACAAATGGTTTCAATTTGTAGCTGACAACATTGTCCCCCAGCAGGACTGTTACACGGTCCTTAAAAGCCTTGAAAACTGGCATTGACTTGGCCTCCTTAATTAAGGATGAAAGTCTTTTCAGGCATCCATTTCAGGAAGAGGGAGGTTTTCATCCACATTGAATATTTGCTCTGGCAAGTAAATTTCCTCCACCATCCACTTATTTAGAGTTTGCAAAAATTCTTCAATTGCTTTCACATCAGCACTCACAGACTCACCATTCACTTTCATATTATAAAATGAATAACAAATCTTGAGTTGTTTAAACCACCCAGAGCTGGCAGTACATTCAACATCAGAGTTGAGTCTAGTCTTTTCTTGCCCAGTAGGTTTGTTTACACCAGCATCACCACAGACGCGTGCATAATGCATTGAGCTACAAGGTTAGGCGTCCTATAGTGTCAGTAGGCAACAGGAATTTTTCAGCTCCATTATAATTTTAGGAGACCACCATCGTATATATTGTCTGTTGTTGACTGAAATGTCATTATGTGACACATGACTGTAACCCACTGTCCTTATATTGAAGCCCTGTTGATGTGGTCTGTCTGTGTGGCTGAGGAGCAGTGTTCTATAATCTCATGATTAAATATGAGTCTTTTAGTGGGCCTGCATCCTTGTACAGTGAACTTCAAACATGGTGGTAGTTTTTCCCCCTGTGTAGGTAAAACAGGAGGGCTGCTGGTGTGCAAGGCTCTGGTAAAGTCTTTTACTTTGTTATGGAGAACATTCTGGGCATATTTCAATGATTACTCTCCCTGCCTCCCAGCAAAAGGATGAGAGGATCTTTCGTGGCTCTCCACCAGGAGGAGGGGAGGAGATTCCTGGAAGTAAACCCACAGATATGTGAGGGTTTCCCCAAGACTGTGGCCCACAGGGGTTTCTCACCCTCCCTCTAGGCCACGTTCAGACCCCAGCAATTTGTCAGAATTACCATGTAAATGTC
Organism: Desmodus rotundus; assembly: GCF_022682495.2. Lineage (NCBI taxonomy): Eukaryota > Metazoa > Chordata > Mammalia > Chiroptera > Phyllostomidae > Desmodus > Desmodus rotundus. The sequence goes on along the minus strand of NC_071397.1, from coordinate 88,398,919 downwards.
TCTGTCTGGGTAAGCAGACCTTGACTATGGTTTTCTGCATTTTCCTGTCCCTACCTTTCAGCATTCCGGTTTGCCCTATGACTTCAATTCTTTGATACAGGTCATTGATTTTTAGTTTGTTGAGCTTTTTTCCCCTCATTTTAAGAAGGCAGTGGCAATTTCCAAGCTCTTTACATATCAGAGCTGAGACTGGAAGTTGGGATTATTTTTTTCTTAAGTTTTAGTTTGCTTTCCTGTTTCTTTCTTTTTAAGATTTGAATCGTACATGTACTGCTTAAATAACCCATATATTAGTCATCTTCTCTTCTGTTCAACTTGATTCTCTTTTGGCCGAAAATCAGTCAGTACGTGACACTCGGACCCTTCACTAGCTTCATAGGAAATCCAGTTGAACTTAGCTCCTGCCATCCATCATCATTCTTTTCTTTTTCTTATTTTTTGCAGCCCCTAGTTTAGATTTACAGAGGCACTGGAAAGGGTGACAGTCACACACTGCACCATGCCCCTAGACAAAGCCTCATTAAGCACATCTTGTACGAAGTCACTCTGTCCTGTTGCTCCTTCACCACCCCCTGGGCACCCCATGTCTCCTCAGCAGCAGGGATACTCAGCCTCCATTTCTCCTATAAAGCTGCATTCTGTGCATAAAGCACCTATTATTCTGCAGAGGTTAGCACATTTGTAAATGCGAAGTGAAATAATGAAATGCTTTGTGCAGTTGTACCCTAGACTGTGCTTTCCTCCACAACAGCCACTTCTGAGCAGCTCTAATCCACCCACCTCTCTCACAATGCTGGGCTGCTTCTGTGAGCCAGCTCCAGAGACCTGGGCTCTTTCTGCAGAGCAGTACTGTCCCATTCTCTCTAGCAAGTGTCTTTGTCACCAGCAGATTTTGTGCTCCTGTTACAGCATCCCCTTTGGAAGAAGTCTTGATTATGGTCTTGGCTGGGGAGAAGGTTGGCTCCCAGTCATTAGCTCCCTTATTTTGCACTCTTCCATAGCCCGGGAATAGTAGCTTTTGTTTCTGCGACTCTAGACCCCTTCATCTCTCTTAGTAGTTAACTTTGAATACTTTCTTATAGTGTAGTTTCCCTGTTCAAATAACAGCGTGGTTTCTGTATCATGATAGGATTTACCCATCTGTCACAGTGCATTGCTCTTGAGTCTTTACCTGTCTGTTTCCTTTTGATACTACAAGTTTCAGTTTATAGACTATAAAACGTAAGGCAGACTGCATTTTAGTCATCTTTTCATCTTTAACATCTGGCATCATTCCTGGCATGCCCTGAGAGCTCCAAAAGGGTTTGGCGAATGAAGAATGGTGGTGATTTTTTTAAACAACAAAATGTAAAATGTTTCTATACTTTGATGATACAAAAGGAAAAACTAGAACAAAAAATGCCAATTAAGATGGTATTTCCTAAACTTTGATACTTGAAAATTTTTCTTAACACTTTCCCCAAATTTGAATCACTTTTGGATTAACTTTGGGATTAGTAATGAAAACTGGAGGAAAGTTTCCTGAAGAACATTTCTCAAAAATAGCTCAATTCTCCAAGCTAAGTATGTTTCACACGAGGAATTTTAATTCTGTTCCCTAAGGAATTAATTCATGAAATGCGTGGTTTGTCCATTCTTGTTAGATAAAACATAAATGGGCCTGTAAAGTAAAACTAATTTATTTTTCTCCACCACTCATGGTTTTTATTGGGTTCTTTCCAATATTAAAGAATATTAAACTGTGATATTATTTTCTCCCCAGAAGATAAACATGTCAGCAGTAAACACAATGAGGTCTAGCTGTAAAACCCTGTATTTGGCAATGGAGGCGCATTACTAAGTGTTCCAGTTGTCTGTGTATATCATTGCAGTTCAGCAGAGAAACTTAGCCTGCGATTTTTGCTGTTCACTGTCAGCGATTGATAAGTATTCTTTTAATACATTTTGCAACAGAATAAATGACAGCTAAATCTGTGAGTGGTTTTTCAAACAGAATGCTCTCTGATTTGGGCATATATAACCTTTTTTTAAATTCAAAGTTTCATGTATGAGATTTCATCAACATTAAATTTTTATTTTAAAATATCCTGAAAAATTGAATTATAGAGAATAGGATGGATTTGTTCAAGAAAAAAAATGGCATCTCTTTTAAGGATTTAGATATTTTGTTGTTTTATACCTCATCAAAAGTTCCTTCACCCCAAATTCTTGTGTTTTTTCTCCTGTTGGGAATGATACAAGAGTGGATTAAGTGAGAATGATGCTAGGTAATGACATTTAGAATGTATGGATTGGGTACCCAATGTGTGGGATACATTGCAAGGATTTATAAATTATGTTTTGGTCCTGGCTTCACCTGTTTGAAAAAAAACGAGTCCCTTCTCTTCTCAACTTGCTGTACGGAAAGAATTCATATCTTACAGAAGTCAAGCAACAGCTGTTTACTAATGGATCACAGCAGGGGAGTAAACACAGCAGTCTGGGCGGAGGATATTTTTCACTCTTGTGCAACTTGTTTCTCAATATTTTGTCCTCTGTTGTGGATTATAAAGTGCGTATGCAAGAGTAAACATCAGGCAATCACTCTTCCTCTCCCCGCTTGAGGAATAACACTTTGAAGCATGTTAGTAATGCATATATTCCGAACCATGTGCAATGCAGTTCTCTACTGAGTAAAACGAGAACAAAAGAAACACGGGTTTGGTTTACTTTTCTCATTAATCATAAGAACAACATGTTAAGATGGGAATGTTTCTTTCAAATGGGGCACCCCTGATTTGGCTGTTTCTATATTCTGCTAACTTATTACAGATCACCGCATGCCTTCTATAATTACATGGCTATTGTCGTAGGCTAGGTGAGACATTAGGAGAGTGAACCAGAGGAAAAGTGATTGGAATAAGAACATGTGAAGGAGATAAGCATTTTCAAATACTTGAATGACATCATTTATAAAAGAAAATAAAAGAAATACTCGGTGGATATGGCAATTAGAGGTTTTGGTAATGTTGCAGCCAGGGTGGGAGCTATGGTACGAGGGATAAATATAGGTTATTGATTACTCTTTCTAGAAGATTGACAGTAGGGACCATCAGAGTTCCTGTGGAGGTTTTATTTAGGTAAACTAAGCAGTAAGCATCTCTAGGTTGGGGATATATCTGGAACGATTTGTATTATCTTAATTTCTAAAATTTTCTGTTTGGAGGTTGGATTAGGGTTGTGAAGATGGTTAGAGTTACTGTTAAAGAAATAGGTAAGATCATTTTAAGGGGGCACCTGGTTGGCTCCACATTACACAAAGATCTAAATATAGGCACGCTTCTTTGACTGTGTCGTGTCTGATTTACCATATCACTTTACCCGCAAATACAGTGTTCTCTCCTTTCACATTAATGCTGTTCAAAAAATAGATGCGTGGGCCTTAGACTCAGTGACAGAGAGAATTAACAACTTAATTCCAAAGCATTCACAGTTCTGAAGAGACATTTTGGTGTTTGACAGCACCCCGCTCTTACACCCGTGTGCTGCTTCCTACTCCCTTGAGGGCAAGCCCTCGTTCTGAGTGCCCAAGTGTAGCCCAGAAAAATAATGGGAGGAATAAGATTTCGCTGGTAAAAAAAAGACTAACATTAAGGAAAAAGATTGTGAAGATGGTGTAACAGGGAAAAGATTTACCATTCCATATTACGCAAGCAAAACACTAGGCAAAATATATGAGAAAATGGTTTTCAAGATACTGTATACCAGGCAATGAAGGACAGTAACCTTAAATGATGAGAAATAAGTGACTTGAGCCCAATGGCTGCCTTAGAAGAGCTCCCAGGCTGCCCAGTTTTGGGGGATGTAGGCAAACCCCAGCACACTCCCTGAGTGAGGAGAAGGAGCTAGGACTTGTGTTGCCCAAAGCAGCTAGAGTTTGTAGGAAAGAGTACTGGATCGGTGAGAACTGGAGAGAGAGAGAAAAGTAATAGATGTGAAAGTTCCCAGCATTCACACTGAGTGGGAATTGTGCCTGTTCCTACCAACTGGATTGGAAAACCTAGTAATTCATAGAAAACTGGGTAAGTACATAGAAGGGCTTTGCATCAGTAGTGAGGCAAAATTAGCCTTGGACTAGAGGCTGCTCTGATCCCGCTTGATATATTTTATATTATTTTTATGATTCAATAAAACTTTTACTTTTTATTTTTAAAAATTTTTATTGTTTTTTCCATTATACCCCTTATATCCCTTTCCCCCTGTGCCCTGCTTAATATATTTTAAATTCAAGATCCAAAAAGATAAAACTGTTTCCAAGTAACTTATTTGTATGCCAAAACAAAACTCAAAAATGCATACAAAGACATATATTATAGTCACATAGCTGACTTACACTACATGAAGTATAAAAGGAAGCCTTTAGACAGAAGGACAATGATACCAGTTGGAAATATGGATCTAACCAGAAGAATAAAGAATATTGAAAATAACTACATGGGTCATTTACAAGAACTTTTTCTTTTTATTTAAAAACATAATTGACTCTTTAAACAAAAATAATAACAGTGTGTTCTGGGGTTTATAACTATGTGAACACACAAAGCTTAAAGACCAAGATGAGAGAAATCAAAGTATAGTATATTGTAAGGTTATTATATTACATACAAAGTAGTATAACTTAAATAATGTTATGTTAACTATATCTATTATGAACCCAAAACAACCACTAAAATAATAAACCAGTGAGTGTATAAATAAGTGGAACAAATTGATGTTTCTGTCTCTCCCACTCTCAAATCAACAAATACAAAAATTAAAAAAACAATATTTAGCAAATGAGTCCAGCCACAAAAAGCACAGAAGGTACGATTGACTTATTTACATAAATCTCTAACAAATGCAAATAGAAAACAGATGAGGAATGTGAGGGAGAGATTACAAAGGGGACTGAGGAAATTTGGGGGGATGATGGATACCATCACCATCTTGACTGTGGTGATGGTTTCTCAGGGAGTTATAGATAATAACTAACAAAGTTTTATTGAAGATACAATTCAGTTAATCCAAAAGACAGAAGAAAATGAGGGACAAGGGAAACAAATGTGGCAAGTAAAAACAAAACAAAAAACAAATAGCAAGATGCTGGACTTAAACTTAACCATATAAAAAATCACTATAAATGTAAATGGTCTCAATGTCCCATTAAAAGGCAATAATTGTCAGACCCAATTATATGCTATTATAAGAAAGGCACTTTAAATAGGAAGACACTACTAGGTTAAATAAGGTTAAATGTTAAAATACACCCATCATATGATCTGGCCAGTCCACACCCAGGTATTTAACCTACCCGAGAGAAAGGAAAGCCCTGCAAAGATTTTTTTTGGGGGGGGGTTATTATTTATCTTACACAGAGGGGAAGGGAGGGACAAAGAGAGGGAGAGAAACATCAATGTGTGGTTGCCTCTCGCACGCCCCCTACTGAAGATTTGGCCCTCAACCCAGGCATGTGCCCTGACTGGGAATTGAACTGGTGATTGTTTGGTTTGCAGGCCTGTGCTCAATCCACTGAGCCATACCAACCAGGGCTGTCAAAAGACTTTTATACAAATATTCATAGCAGCTTTGTAACAGCTCAGGACCAGAAATTATACAAGTATCTATCAATAGGTAAATGAATAAACAAACTGTGGGATAGCCATACAATGGAATACTGCTCAACAATAGAAAGAATGAACTATTGACATGCGCAATGTAACAACTCAAAATAATAATGCTGCCCTGGCCAGGTAGATTAGTTGGTTAGAGCATCATCCTGATATTCTAAGGTTGTAAGTTCAATATCCGGTCAGGGCACATACAGGAATAAACCAGTGAGTGTATAAATAAGTGGAACAAATTGATGTTTCTGTCTCTCCCACTCTCAAATCAACAAATACAAAAATTAAAAAAACAATATTTAGCAAATGAGTCCAGCCACAAAAAGCACAGAAGGTACGATTGACTTATTTACATAAATCTCTAACAAATGCAAATAGAAAACAGATGAGGAATGTGAGGGAGAGATTACAAAGGGGACTGAGGAAATTTGGGGGGATGATGGATACCATCACCATCTTGACTGTGGTGATGGTTTCTCAGAATTTATGTATATCAGAACTAGTCAAATTGTACAATTAAATATTAAATTGTAATAATTGTGCAGTTTATTATATGTCAATTATAGCTCAATAAAGTTGTTTTTAAAAATTACTATTTATTCCTGTGTATTGGCTTTTAAACAGCCAAATTTGTGCTTTTGGATATTGCATATATTAGGGTAAACTGCTGTTGGGTCTTCATGATATTTCTTGTCCCTCAAATCTGACCCCTAGTCCTTTCCCCACTAATCCGACAATTAGTTGATTGGTTACTCATTAATTGGGCAACAGAGTGAAGGATACGCTGAACGAAAGGCAACATTCCCCAGAAATCTTTAATTATCGGGGACTAAGCTTTCCATTTCCTGTCTAGCATTGCTCCGGGCGTCTGGAACAGTAGTTTTCATCATCCTGGGGAGACCCTCTCCAAGGGCAGGAGCTGTGTGTGGGGTGGGAGAAGTAGAGGATGGAACGCAGGAGTACATTAGAATCTTTGGAGGGTGGGGTGACGTGTGTAGTTAAAACACAAAGCAACTCTTTGCCCCGTTTCTGATTCCTTTGTGTGTGTGTGATTCTTAATTTATTTTGACTTTTAAATAACTTTAAAGAAGGGCATTGGATTTTTATGGTCATGAAAGAGAAGAAGGCTTATAATGATTGAGAAATACTGTTTCAGGATTTTCCTATCACTTTCGAGTTAGTGGTTTGTCATTCTTTGAAGTCTTGAAAGCCAAAGGCCCTTTCCGGAGGAAAATTAATCCACACGAAACGTTCTATGAAAGTGTGAGCAGCTCCCAAATCTCGTGGACCCCAGACTCAGAGCCTGTAGCTCCGATCACCCCATTTTCAGATGCCCGTGGGCTGTTTCAGGGTATCACATGCTCTGGACATAATCTGTGCTCCTGGGAACATTTTAAACAACGAGTTGCTGGTAAACACGGGGACAGAGACTACACTGGCCTTGTGGCCTTTGGAGAGGGAGCAAGAGGCCAGCCTTTGCTGAGAACATTAGTTTTTTCCTGCTAGCTGTGGGATACTGGGCAAAGTACCTAATTTCTCTGAACCTCATGTTTCCTCATTTTAAAATATGGGGACTACGCTCTCTGTCCAATCTACTTTATAAGTACCATCTAACCTCAAATCAGACTGTTAAAGTCCGGCTGTGTACGTGCAAAACTCGATCAAGTGTAAATAATTTTTCCTCTGCATAAAAGGACAGGGACTACAGAAATCAAACAGGGCTTTAAATGATGCATTTGAATGTATACGTACGAATTGGGATGAATGAGACTGCCTTGCTTCCCAAACTGATCTAGAAGCTGTGTTAGACTCTAGGAGGACCGTGTGGAGGCCGGAGATGAAAGTCAATGCACTTGTTTCCCGTAATGCATTTGCCATCTGCACCTGAGATCGTGCGAATTTTCTGGTTTCATCAGGAGCCTTCTGTGATCTGATACCTAATTCTGCTGCAGCGCGCAGTGGGTTCGTCATCTGAGTTGTCGCCTTCTGTGACTGCTTCCCACA